>NC_090322.1:131698002-132443836 GCF_040869045.1 Eurosta solidaginis
CCTGTGAATTTTGCACAAGGGACTCCACGGCCTCCGGTACAGCCCTGAAAGCAGGACAGTTTCTCTCTGGTTTCGTTGACTGCCGACAAAATTGGAAGCATCAAGGAATGCCATATTGGTCTTCACTTGATCCTTTCACGGGAGTGAGATAATTAGTATAGTATAGTATATATTATATATAGTGTATACAAAAATGTCATATTTTGTGCGCTTTCTTGAATCTTTTATTTCAAAACACAGTAGCATACCCATCTACTATATAGGAGTATTACATAATATGATCATACCAAAAAATATATAAGCATATTTTCAATATATTGCTTACCAGAAGTGCGCAGAAATTTCTTCATCTTTCTCTTGAAGCCAACAACACAATAAACTAAATTTATAAAAATAATAAAAATTACAGAATTTTGTATTTCCTCAAGCGTCGGGAAAGCAGATAGCAGCTACATTTCAAAATAAAAAAGATCGATTAAATCGATTAGGGATCGAATCGATATCCAGCCCTATCGCTGAGCATTTGACGCAGTAACATCGATTGTTTTCGTCGCTCGCTATATTGAAGAATATTATTAGCAAGCAACAAGCAAAGATCGTTTGTTAGTTTTTTCAATGCGCACAAGCGAAAAATATTTAATGTTGGCCAACCCTTTTGCGCAAATACAATGTGTTTAATTGTATAACAGGCATTGGCAAAATGAAGATGTAGATGTGTTAGTGAGAGCGCGATATTCGCGCACATCACTTGATGCATTGTTTTGCGTTCTTCATTCGCTTATTAGCATGTTGAGACCGTTTCCTGTTATTATTTTACTGCGCACAATGGCAAGAAAAGATTGTATTTACGTAAAAGGGCTGGTAAAAAATAAATATTTTTCGCTTGTGCGTATTGAAAAAAACTAACAAATGATCTTTGCTTGTTGCTTGCTAATAACATTCGTCAACATTGCAAGCGACGCACACCACTGATGACCTGATACGAAACATTCATTCTCTCTCAATTCGTTTCCAGGAATGGGTCCTGAAGTTCATTCGATTGTAAACAAAAGTTCATTCGTTTCCAAGAGCGGGTCTTGAACATCAGATGGCTATAGAGTTGCCTAAAATACGCTAAAAAAACTCCAAGAAATCCGTTCAGTTTCATTATTTTCAAATAAATCAGCAAGTAAGCTGATAAAAGCTTATCAAAATTTATAAAAAAAAAGGCAAAGTTTAATAGAAATATTTTGTGGTAGATAAGTGAAAAAATATGAAATAATCAGACCAATTCTAAATATTCTCGCGGAATTTTGTTCCCGCAGATTTTTTTATTCCCGCGGAAAAAATCCTCCAATTCTTTTCTCCTAGGGAGAAGAATAATTGGGGAATAGGAATTTCGAATTTTCGAAGTCAGTTGTTTTGTCAATTGAAATTTCGTTGCGCATTTCTTATTTTGTTTAAAAAATTGTAAAGTTTAATTATTGTTGCCAATTTGTTTGAAATTAAGAAATAAGGTATAAACAATGCACATTATTGCATTTCATGTGGTATTCACTGAAATGAGTAAGGAATTGGTGCCACAGCAACATCAACAAAGGAGCATAAGAAGAAGACCGGCGGGATAACACAAATCCGCCTGCATTCATTCTGCAAAGCAATTTTCTGGCGGCCAAGTCGAGTTGAGTTCGCCTTTCGCCATATGCCCAAATCTATTTAAGCCTTCTTAAAAAATCCTTGCGCAATTTCTGGATGGCTGCATCAAATATGCGAAGAGCTCTTCCGTTGCTTATGTTATATTTTTCGACTTAAAATAGAGAATATTGTGGTTGTTGTTGTTGTTGTATTAACAGTGAGAATATTGTGGTAGAATGTAAATACATATTTTAGCACAAATTTTTTTTTTTTTTTTTTTTTTTTTTTTTTTTTTTTTTGTTTTTAATGGACGTTGTGGCAGCGCGCTGCCCTCAAGTGGCCCAATGAAACCAGGCTAATCCTGTTCACGCGATCGATTTATATATATATATAATAACTTTTTTATTTTTTTTTTTTATTTTGCCGAGTCTTTGATGGGCAGCGGTTTGTCAAGCGTCACGATCTGAGACTGCTCAGCTACAGAAGAAATTTCATCAGCCAAGCGTAATACTTAAAGAGAACAGAAGCAAACGTATTATACATTAATTTAGAGAGGTGAGAACAATCTTTTTTATAGAAAAAAGGGAGTCCGAGCTATCAAATGTGTTTGAGTGAGAGTTATAATCTTGGCATAAACGCCGAAAAGGTTCATTTTGTTCGAAATTCGTTCTACATTGTTTCAGCAGAAGAGGTTTGAAGTGTCTCGATGTCCGAGAGGGAACGCAAAAGTTCATTTCATTCAGAAGGAATGGGCTCGAAATTGATCCATTTAAAAGTTTTGTCATAAATATCACACCAAGCATTTCCCTTCGACTAGCAAGAGTTGGAAGATTGATAAGCTTTAATCGATTAGTATAAGGTGGAAGATTAGTTAAAGAGTCCCATTGGAAATTTCTTAAGGCAAATAGTAAAAATTGTTTTTGTATTGATTCGAGACTGTCTGCATGGACTTGATAACGCGGATTCCAAATTATCGAGCCGTATTCTAATATTGGCCTAACTAATGTTGTAAAAAGTGCTTTAGTTATGTAAGGGTCGTTAAATTCTTTTGACCACCGTTTAACAAATGCAAAAACACCTTTACCTTTATTCACTGTAGCATTAATATGAAGATTGAAACTAAGTTTGGAATCCATCATGACTCCCAAGTCAATAAAATTATTTACAGTTTCTAGACTATAGTTGTTAATTGTATATGAAGCTGGTGGCGAAATTTGTACAAATAAGTGTTCTTTCTTAAAATAACAAATTTCCTTTAACTATTTTGATGCATTCCCTTTAATTTAACTAGTGAAAAAACTCCTATGAAATGGCAGAGAAATCTCCCTCTCCCTCACATTCACAATACCTACTTTTCTCCCATAACCGGTTTCCGCTTTTTCGAACATTGTTCAGAATAGGAGGAAAGGGAGAAGTGAAAATCACCAGGAATTTTTATTTAGAATACGAGGAATGGGAGAAGGGAAAAAACTCGCACGGAATTTTCATTTAGAATTGGGCTGAATATATTTCGATTGCGTTGCTTTGCTTTGTTGCTCTGGCACCGCCATAATATAACAGTGAACGGCTAGCCCCTTTTTTCACTTTAATGCGACCAAAACGATTATGTATATACATATGTATATCCACATACAATAAAAAACGCAAAAAATGTATAAGAAATTACGAAATTAGATCACTTGGTGAAGTATCTGCGTTGTCGTCCGCAAAAGGCTGTTAATTAAACATGTTGCGTTATACGTATCTAAGTGTGATATCTTCTGCATAGACGTCAAAATTCCAAAGTGATTGGATCACCTGATTTGTAATTGCATATCGCTGCCTCCTTCTGTATCTCTTTCTCTCACCCGCTGAAGATAGGTGCCGCCATATTGGACACCCTGTCAAAACGCTAAAAAGTAGCCATATTGAACATCCTGTCAGGCAGTTGACAGATAAGATATCACACTTAGTCATCATTCACAATGATACGTATAACTAATTTATCTCAGCTGTGAAAAATGGAATGTCGCAACGCTCCACAAAAACATGGCCCTTATGCATCCATTTACATCAACGCGAAGACTAGGAACCTGACTTTTTCACCAATCGAAAGTTGCTACCAAAACCTGTTTCGTGTGCAGCCCTTCGATGAAAGGTGTTGTCACTGATAAATTTTCCACGGCTGAAAAAGAGTTTTTTTTCTTCGGATTTGTAATCCTGACATCAATTCGAGTTTTTTGGTATTTCAATGTACAATTTTGAGCAAATTTTCGGTGAAAATCATAAATTAAACCTTTACCATGTAAAATACCCCAACGTTATTCTGAAATGCCCAAATTTGATTTTGAGCATGATGGCATCTATTATAAAAAAATACACATTTTCACGCGCTCTCAGAGAGTTTCATATTAGGTCATCAGTGACGCACACAATCGATTTTGCTGCGCCAAATGCTCAGTGACTATTAAACTAAAGAGAATAAGAATACGCCCAGCGGCGAAGTGAGTCTGCGATCCTTCCACGTTATGCATTACGAACCCCTTACAAGTAATATATTACATTCACTTAGATTGTATGCTGACTTGTAATGAAGAAATTTCTATGCATTCTTCGTAATAGAGATTTTAAAACTTCGTGAAGGTTCGTGTAAAATACATACATATATACATACATATGTATGTTCATACTTTTGCATATATATGTACATTTATGTAGATCGTTTTGTGGCACGCGTCAGTCGATTATTCGTGTGAAGATTGTGCGCTGTAAATAGTAGTTAGTGAAAAAATTGAAAAGCAAAAAACCTCAGGTAATAAATAATAAAAACAAATTTAAACTATTTAAGTGAGTTTTTCTGTTAAATTTCTTCGATTTACATATTATAATAATAGGTTTCTGCTTATTTAGTGTGTGCATTGGGAGTTCCAGCAAGCATAACGGTGAGTTCTGTGAACTACTGATATATTGTGATTTTATGTATATATATACCTATATTTGTAACATGTATTTGCGTGTAAAACTTGTGCGTTAATTGTTTTTTATAAAAGTGCAGAGTTAGCTTATAGTTAAAAACATATTCGTAATTTGTTTACTTAGTAATATTACTACTATTCCAATACAAAAAGGAAAATTAATATGAGTAGCAAAAAGCAGTTAAGCAAGCGAAATCTGCGGAACATCTTTAAAATCGTGAGTTATGTTAAACAATATCACACATATGAAAAATTTCCTAACTATGTATCATAGGAAAGGAAGAAACTTTTCTTCCCATTAAAGCAGTTTTTTACAGTAGGGGGACTCATGATAGCATATAAACTTATAAGGTGTAAAATTATATCCATTTACACACGCGGTTATATGAACGCACCTAGTAATACTCTTGATAAACTTGATTGTTTTTCAGCTGTATTATTTCCAAACAAATTTTTTTGATTGTTATACAAATTAAAAAATACCAAGATTAAGTGAAAAATCAAAACTAAAACGCCTTTACTTGCTGAGGTTGGAGATTTTTGATGAAAATGCCGTCTGTAATGTCTGCAAGGTTGCATTCCTTTGAGTTTACCGCGTTTACACAATGAAATGTGCGCGTAAATTTATACAAATTGTGTAAATGATTTTTCATACAAAATTTGACAGCTCGTGCGTAAACTAGATAAATTTATACGTTTACACACTTTATAAGGCATTTATACGGTTACATGAGTCCCCCTAGTAACTCAAGATTTTGGGTGTGTTTGCAAAATCTCCTACCTAAATTCATGTTCTACTTGACGAGATCTGCAAGAAAAACATCATTTCCCAGACATGTATGGGGTATTCACGTGAGCCTAGTTATCAGCTTATATGCTTATGTGGTATATTTTTACATTACTTCCAAAAACAAAATATACTAGAGGCAAATAATTTTTATTAAGATAAGTTGATAAGCTGCTGGCGTGAATACCCCAATACACTTTTGTGTTTTGTGTAGAACTGTGTTATTTATTATATTTATATATACATATATTCAAATCAAGTCCTAATTTTTTTTATTTACAGATGCTTTAAAAATTGATGGCACCAATGAGCGCCTATATAAACAATTTATACGACATCGTTCAAAACGCTGAAGGGTCACTTAGCGAAAAGAAAATATGACAATAAAATTAAACAAATTAAAAACAAAGAAAATATTGAAAGTACTGGTAGTACAAAAGAAGTCACCAAAGATATACTTATAAGAAAAATATGGACTTCGTATTTTAGTTTGTTTTTTATCCTTTTGACGTTTTTTTCTCAAATAATATTTAAGTTTTTTTATTAATTATAAGTATATATATAGGTTAGGTTTGTGGATGCCACTTAAGTTTTTTGAAGCTTTTTTGTTGAAATATTTCATATAAATTTAATAATTTCTAAAATAATAATTTAATAAATAATAATAATGTTCCTTGATATGTGTTAAATTACTATTGTTGTACTAAAAAATAATTACTTTTCTTATTGTACCAATGCATTTATTAATAAATGAAATGAAATAAAAATAAATATTTTACAAATGGTATAAATGAAAATACATAATTTACTTTGCTGTTATCCTGCCTTTGAATTGTACACTAAGTTGTACAGTGATTCTGTTCCAAGAGCACTTACCACTTCAGATTTGTGTATCGTTATGTGTATAAGTGTAATGTGTAATGTGTTCACTATACTTTACCACTTCGATTACAAGTACACGAGTTGGTATAGTGGCTGTATTACAAGGTTCTTTACCCTTTAGAAATCGTGTATCGTTATGTGGGTGACCTCTCTACAATGCCGATTACAATTTCAGAAAAGTATGACTTAGAGTAATAAACATTCGAAGATTGTTCGGATATCGTTTACTTACTTCATTACCAGTAATGATGTAAGTAATCAGTTCTGTCCACAAAGCGGCCATGCTTATGGAAAAGTAATATTGATTGTAATTGATTCTGTATTGCATACTGAATTCGAAGTGTTGGAGAAGTATTGGATTACGTAATGCATACTTTCGCCGCTGGGCGTATGCACAATTGTGCCATTATTTGTCGATGTCTGTTGTATGAACCATTTGCTTGCCATCGTGCGCATTAAAAATTTAATTACAAACGATATTGTGTTGTTGCTGGCTAATAAGCGAATGAACTACGCAAACCGATGCATCAGGTGATGTGCGCCATTATCGCGCTCTCATTAACACATCTGCATTTTAATTTGCCGATGCCTGCTCTAATGTAAATCGTTTCGTATACATATTTTTGTTCTTGTATAAGAATTCTCGCGTCGCCAAATTTTGGTTCAGGGATGCACCTTAACGTTAAGCTAATCGTTTATCAACAAATTTCCACCGTTTCCGTTGAAACACTTCGAAATATTATCGATAAAGAAATTATCAAGATAAATTGTATCTCGTTTTTAACCGAAACGAAAAGCTTTCGTTAACGTTAAAAACGTTAACAAAAACGTGATACTTTATGTTTGAATTGTGCTGGCAATGCTATACCCATGGTGAAGCCGTAAGGTGGTAACAGCAAGCGGACATACACACAAACTCCATGTAATTTGTTTGTGTAATTCGTTGGTGGTAATGTCAAAAATACTCTGAGAAATGTTCGTACTATCAAAATTCATGAGAAAAGTTGCAATCAGCTTGGCTAATGCTTTCACCTTTAATGACTCCGCCATCAATCAGCTTTGCCAGCATAGTTTGAAATTAATAATCAACTTAAACGATTTGATTTCGTTTTGATATGGCAGAAAACGAAACAAAATCATTTCGTTAATTTAACGTTCTTAACGTTAATAACCGAAACGAAATGACTTTGTTTCGTTTATTAACGTTAATTATCGTAACGAAATGATATCGTTTCGTTGGTTAAGCATGCCTGTTTTGGTTAGTGGCTGGTAAGCATGTGTTAAACGCATCTATATAAAAATTTCATTATGCCGCGGCTTTAAAGAATAAAAGCAGCAACTAACCAATGCCATCGCGTTATAAAGTAAAACAACGCCTTCGAATTATGTAAATAATAGTAGCGCTTCGCTACTGTCACTCTGAGAATTTGCAGCACTGATTGGGGAGCCCATCTCGCGATTTCCTAAATCTCCATTTATCACATACTTTAGTTATCTCGTAGTTGTTAACATTAACGGTAGTTTATAAATGTTTATCAGTGAAATTAATGTCTGTTGGTGTTGAATTCTACACCTTTTCCAGTTTAAGTTCAGAAATTTACAACTGAAGTTCAGAAAGTTGCAATTAAAGTTCAGAAAATTGCAATTCAAGTTCCGAAAATTACAATTAAAATTCAGAAAATTACAATTCAAGTTTAAAAGTTCCAACTCAAGTTCAAAAAATTCCAATTCAAGTTCAGAAATACCTATTTAAATTCAGATTATTATAATTAAAGTTCAGAAAATTACAATTCAACTTCAGAAATTCAAAATTCAAGTTCAGAAAATTACATCTCAAGTTCAGAAAAATTACAATTCAAATTCAGAATTTTATAAGTAGGGTGTTATTTTTCAAAAGTTATTCCAGTTCTTATTCCAACTCTTCTTCAAATCAGCTATTTTTTTAAATGTGTATACTGAAAATCAGACTACATATTTATATTCATTTCTAAAATCTAGTTAACAGATAAAATTTGAGCAGCCAATTAAGAAAACATTTTAAAATATGTAAATAATGTAATAAACCAATCGTCTACAAAAATTTTTGAAAAACACTATTGAGCAAATAATTTAAGTAATCGAACAGCGATGGAACAGCTGATCGAGGCTGTTTGCTATTGTGAACGTTTTTATCAAACATTCGCCACTTTTATGAATTCACAATGGGTATGATATTCAAATTCCACTAACAAATTGACAACAAAAAATTTTTCAAAAATATTGTAGCACTGAGACAATTTTTAATTCAAAATTTATGCGTTAAGGTGCCACAAAAACTCTTTAAGCATTTAAAACATTTTTTTTTTTTTCAATTTAGAAAAGTTTCAGTGTACATATAATTTTCTATATATATGTATTGTGATTTGCACTTCCATATACATATTTTTGAACAGCCCTCCTTATATGTAAATTGCGGGAGGGGTCATGCTTCGTTGACAATGGTGGCTTGGATATACTGTACCCCAAGTTGTCTCCAAGGCGTTTACATCCCGAGCTTAGAAATCCAACGAAGGATAACTATTTGCAACAAGTGCATGATGACGCTCTGGCCATGAAATTACTGAAAGTCGACAGCGCAGTTTGGAAGTAGCGGAAGGGGGAGACCTTCACAGAATTGAGAGAGGGAGGCAGGTGGAGGAAGACTTGATATGTGCACACAGTACTTATACGTTACTTGTGTGAGTGGTAACACTCGGTTGACTGTGTAAGTGGTCATATCTTCGTCATCACTGCTGTCATACTCAATGCAGATTAATGCTTGTGACACTTAGAATGGCTTAGCTGGATATCCTTGTAACTGACCTCTTATGAGAGGAGGAGAGAGAAGAGAGGAGAGGGGGTTTTCTTCGCTACCTCCTGCATGTGATCCAAATTGATTTAAGTGAGGGAGAAGACCAATCCTTTATTAATAGAAAGTAGGCCTCAAATTATAATTATTAGCGCTAACGTTCATCTTACATACTTTTATTTCCATTGTATGAAATAAAAATTCCTGAAATCTGTATGAACTTGAATTGTCATTTTCCGAACTTGAATCGTAATTTTCTTAACTGAATTGTAATTTTCTGAACTTGAATTATAATTTTCTGAACTTAAATTGGAGTTTCTGAACTTGAATTGTAGCTTTCTGAATCTGAATTGAAAATTTCTAAATTTTAATTGGAATTTCTGAACTTGAATTGTAATTTTCTGAACTTGAATTGGAAGCTCTTGAAACAGGGGGAACATAACAATAGTCAGGTAACACAATTTGTACGTGCGTGTATTTTAAAAAATAAACAGCCAACTGCAATCACCTAATAATCTGCTCGCGCTCACACTCTACAAACAACTAATAGTTGACCTCAAACAACAACAATAATGCTTTCCACATGTTGTATCTCAACCGGAAAATTAGCATTAATACTTACCTTAGTGGGACAATGGATGCTTCTTGCATCTGGAACTGGTGTAAAGGCTATAGTTTTAAAAGTTCTTACAGAAGAGCATTTAGTTTATCAGGTTAGTGAAAAATTAAAATTTATCTATTATTTAACTTAGGCCCGGCTTTCCAGTGCGTGTTCAAATTCTAGTTAAAGTTTAGTAAAGTTCAACTTTGCTACTTTGTACGGTAACCTATAATTTTGCTGCTTATCTTAGTTGAAGCGGCCGAAGTGGCAGGGTTGATCTATAGTCAACTTTAACTGGAGTTTAAACTTGCAATAAAAACCGGACATAAGTGTCAAGATATTTATAAAATAGAATATAAAACACATATTATGAATATACTAGCCGGACCCGTGCGCATTTTGCGCAACAAAATACAAGTCTCATATCAAATATCAACAGAAATCAGCTGTTCTATCAATCACTCATATATCAATAAAAACTTACATGCGCTTGCGCTGCCATCTGGCGAATGTTAGCAACTGCCGGTAATGCAGTGTTAGTTCTAATCAAATATTCACAATAGTACCATAGTACAAATAGATTTGTTTGTGTGCTCACAATCGTCTATTTTTAACAAATTATTTTAATAAAATATAGCTAAACAAAAACACTACGACCAATAATGCCCAAAGTTCGCTAATAGCACCAATCTCAATATTCACGACCAAAACTTTATTTATAGATTTGGATTCCAAATAAGGGGGACCTGCACATAAAAACAGCAATTAATAATATTGTTACGAATATTAGCAAAACTAAGGAGTGCTGCCATCTCCAGGCCGATGCTAAGCAGTGACGTGAATTCACATCAATAATTCAATCATTATGTATCTACATAAACGAATCAATAATTGCGTCTACACATATGTACACATTCCGACGAGCAACATTTACATACAAGGCAGCGAGAGATGAGATGTCACACACAGATGAATTTACTTATACGCTTATGTGTGTGCGGGAGACTGTAAACTACAAACTCAATATGTACATCTGAGAAGCGCTAAAAAGTAGACAATTGTAAACAAGTAGAAACTACATGAGAACTATACATACACGAATATAGTTGGTAAGTTCTGGAAATGGAAGAGCCTAGAAGTATGCAGCGTAAACTATAAAAGCGGGGCAGGCGAGTAAGAAGTAATTCAGTTTAATTTGAGTTGTCAAGCAGTTTGATTAAGACGATATCTAGCGAGCAATAGCAGTGTTATTTTGAATAGTAGAGTTTCATTGAGCTATCAATCAGTGTGGTTATTAAGCAAGCTATTCGTTGCACAGTTTGTTATTGTTAAGTACTTTAATAAAGGCCATTTTGCATTATTACAAATTGGAGTTATTTATTCAACAGTTTAGCGATACGAACGTTGGCAGTAGATTGCAAATAAGAGCATTTGCAGTAAATTCGTTACAATTGGTGTCAAAAGAGGAATTGTTGAATAAATTCCAGAGGACAACAAGGACATGGCAAAGTTCAGTGAATTGAAGATCCAGCAACTGAAGAGGGAGTTGGAGAGCCGTGGATTGAATACAAGCGGCGTTAAACTTGAACTTCAGGCACGGCTACGAGAGGCAATGGAAGTAGAAGGAATTGACGTGGAAGAGTATGACTTTCATCTTGATGGCGAGGAAATAACAAAAATGGAAGAGACAGTTACGCAGACAGTTACGAGCACAGACTTGAACATGATTTTGGCTGCAATATCTGCTCAAACATCGACAATGGCATCTCAACTGGAATCACAGGAGACACGTATAACATCCAAGATGGAAACTCAACTGGAAGAACAGAAAACATATATGGCATCCAAGATGGAATCACAGGAGACACGTATAACATCCAAGATGGAAACTCAACTGGAAGAACAGAAAACATATATGGCATCCAAGATGGAATCACAGGAGACACATATTGCAGAAATGTCGTCAGAAATAACATCGAAGATAGAAGCACAAGAAACACGGATATCCGAAATGTCGGCGCAAATTTCAGCACAGATATCATCGCAGATCTCTGCTCAACTGGAAGAGCAAGAAGGACGAATTTCCTCGAAGTTGGAGGCGCAAGATACAAAAATTTTACAGTTTGAAGAAAAAATCGAGGCCGAGGTGGATGCTTTGAGAGGACGTATCGAGCAGTTGCAACTAAATCGCCCAGCAGTTTCAACGAGTAATCCAAAGGTAAAGACACCATCCTTTGACGGTTCTGTTCCTTTTCAGGTCTTTAAGCTACAGTTTGAGAAGACCGCAGCAGTGAACCAATGGAATGCTGAAGATAAAGTTGCAGCTCTGTTCGTGGCACTGAAAGGGCCTGCCGCGGAAATCTTACAGACTATTCCAGAGTACGAACGGAACAGTTATGACGCATTGATGGCTGCTGTAGAACGACGATACGGAAGCGAACACAGGAAACAGATATTTCAAATAGAATTGCAAAACCGCTACCAAAAAGCTAACGAGACTTTGCAGGAGTTTGCTTCGGACATTGAAAGATTGGCTCATCTTGCAAATGCGGATGCACCCGTGGAATACACAGAAAGAGTGAAGATTCAGAGCTTTATAAATGGCATACGAGACGTGGAAACGAAGCGAGCTACATACGCAAACCCAAAGCCAACATTCGCAGAAACGGTGTCACAAGCTCTGATTCAGGAAACAGCATCGCTTCTGTGTAAGCCGGTTTTCAAAGTACGCCGTGTGGAAGTAGAAAGGCCAGAATGGGTAGACGCAATATTGGAGGTGCTGAAAGGATCGCAAAAGGGGAGTAAAAAAGTTATCAAATGCTTCAAATGCGGGAAGTCCGGTCACATTGCACGTCATTGCGATCTTGATCCTAATAGTTCCAACAATGTGGGTGGCCGTAAACGCAAAGCTGGAGGAGATGAGCAAGAGCGAGTAAGAGATAAAGAACGAAAACTTGCCCCGGCTATTGAATGTCCTGTGATATCTGTGTCACAAATTGGAAGGAAATCAAGCAGTCTTACCGTCAGAGGGAATGTGGATGGCAAGGAGCGTGTTCTGACTGTAGATACAGGCGCATCTCATTCCTTGATTCGATCTGATTTGGTCTACAAGAGAGTAAAGTCATTACCTGGAGCGAGGTTGCGTACGGTCACAGGCGAATATAACCAAGTCCAGGGAGAAGTAATATGTGAAGTCCTAATTGGGAAGGTCATGGTTCTACACAAATACGTTGTGGCGGAGATCGTTGATGAAGTTATATTGGGAGTGGATTTCTTGGTTGACCATGACATCAAGATCGATATGCAGAGAAGGGTGATGCATTATGAGAACCAAGATGTGCCACTTAACTTCAGTTTGGAAAAAGGGTTCAGCAGTAAGCGAGTGCTGGTGGAGGAGATTCGACAGAGACCACGAAAGTCAAGGAAAGTAGATCGAGCAAAGGTTGATGGATCGAATGTGCCAAATAAAGCGAAATTAAAAGTACCTGCGAGGAAAAGACCGGCATCAACAAACCCTAATGGACGCACTAAAATGACTGAAAGAATTTTTCAGAAAGAATGCAAGGATGGTTTCAAGCCAGCGCGCACTTTTGTTGGGAAACGGCGGAACGATACTGAGTATGTGAAAACAATCCGTCAAGAACAAGCTCTACAAAGTAGTTCTTCATTGGCCAAGCAACAGAGTGCGAGAGAACGATCCAGAATAATGAGTAGTAAGATGGAACACAGCTACGACAGGGAAAATAATTCGGAAGGTTTCCGGAATGGAGATTTGGTACTGTTAAACAACCCTCAACGGCGGAAAGGTGTTCCAGCCCAATTTCGGTGCAGTTGGGAAGGCCCGTACAAAGTTGTGAAGAAGATCAGTGATACCATCTACCGCATACAAACCACTGGGAAACCACGGATTAGAAGGGTGGTACATTTAGAGATGCTAGCGGCGTTTAGATTGGGAGATTTGTCTGATCGGGACGATCAGACTTAGGTGGAGGGCAGTGTTACGAATATTAGCAAAACTAAGGAGTGCTGCCATCTCCAGGCCGATGCTAAGCAGTGACGTGAATTCACATCAATAATTCAATCATTATGTATCTACATAAACGAATCAATAATTGCGTCTACACATATGTACACATTCCGACGAGCAACATTTACATACAAGGCAGCGAGAGATGAGATGTCACACACAGATGAATTTACTTATACGCTTATGTGTGTGCGGGAGACTGTAAACTACAAACTCACATATGTACATCTGAGAAGCGCTAAAAAGTAGACAATTGTAAACAAGTAGAAACTACATGAGAACTATACACACACGAATATAGTTGGTAAGTTCTGGAAATGGAAGAGCCTAGAAGTATGCAGCTTAAACTATAAAAGCGGGGCAGGCGAGTAAGAAGTAATTCAGTTTAATTTGAGTTGTCAAGCAGTTTGATTAAGACGATATCTAGCGAGCAATAGCAGTGTTATTTTGAATAGTAGAGTTTCATTGAGCTATCAATCAGTGTTATTAAGCTAGCTATTCGTTGCACAGTTTGTTATTGTTAAGTACTTTAATAAAGGCCATTTTGCATTATTACAAATTGGAGTTATTTATTCAACAGTTTAGCGATACGAACGTTGGCAGAAGATTGCAAATAAGAGCATTTGCAGTAAATTCGTTACAATATATAAGACTTTATATTCTTGTATGGTGTATTTATTTCATTAAAACGCCTGTTACAATTTAAATTATTGTTAGAAGAATTGTAGAAACTCTAATGATAGTGAATTGACTGAATTTATATATGTATATGTTCCATTACGGCCGTCGAGGTGTGGTGATAGTGGGCTCGTCCACCACTGTGAATGTTCTGGGTTCAATGATCAGGAACAGAGACAGTTTTTCTAAACGGAGTTGACCCTCAGCAGTAATTTGGCAAATTTCTGTAATGAAAATCCTCTCGGCCGAAAATCATCGCTTTGCAGATGCCGTTCGTAGCCGTAATCAAACATGTAGGTCCCGTCCCACCAATTTGAAGGAAAAATCAAAAAATAGCACAACTCGAATTGGAAGTGAAAAGGCTTATTAACTATTATTCTAATTCCTTATAACATAGTCATACACAATTTGAGGCGCTGTAAAAGAATCGTCATCATTACTTAATGAATATACGTCAGTTAAAAACTTCAAGGGTTTTTGAACATCGCTAAAAACTGCATTTTTCTTTTTTAATCACCGACTGTCGTTTGGACGAAAAAACTTGAACAAAGCAACTCGGATGGCTTAGCTGCCAGATCAAAAGGCAACCACGAAGTCTCTGTTTTATCAGACAAAATAAATTGACAAAAGGTCCATCACTTTAAACTAAAAAGCTATACGGACATGAAAAAAATTCGCTCTCAATGTTTGTCGTTAATTTGTATTGCAACCTTTGGTTGAAACGGTCAAACTAAAGGTCATCAGAGAGACGTACAAAGACAAATGTGGGGATACGCCTATAAACTATTAAAAATCTTGGCCTAGAAGGTTAATCATTCCCGAGATGGTCGGACTAGTGCCTTGTTAGTGCTTTGTTACTGGAACGTACCGGATCTATATCCGGCAAAGGATCATCAACATCGATAACACTCCCCAAAACCTTCGGGGAGTGTCTTTATTGTTAACACAACAACAACAAGAAAAGTCCCCAAAAAAATTTAATTTCTTTATCGCTACTACAACAAAAACTCAACCCCATTTGAAACGACCACAGGGGGCACAAGGGTTATTATGGAACGTAGATTAAGGCGATCTCTATTGATGTATTCGATTTATCATTTTTAGATGGCGGTTATTGGGCGCTTTCAGTAAACCCAATTTTTGTTTATTCGTTGCAAACATTTTTTCGTCAATTGAGTCATAGAAAATCTACTTATTTGAATACTTCACTATAAAATTAATAACTATACAAGGTTTGTACTTTTTTTATTTGATTTGATACACCAGTACGATTTTGACATTAGTTCATCGAATTTACAAAAACAAAGTACCTACATGGAACTTTTATTTATGTTTGTAGGTATATACATATGTCCCCATGCTGCCACCTTGTATGGTTCCGTCATGATTAAGAGGAAAATTTTAATTTGTTATCCATTTTGAATTGTCAATGAACTGTCAGAATGCCGAGTAATCACGTTGACCGAATGTAAATTGAGTGGATCAAAAATACGTAACGGTGCGTTCAGAAAATTATCACTCAATGATTCATCAACTTGTGTTCGCTGAAAACAGCCATTGTTGTTGTTTTTGTAATTGCAAAAGCACGCCCTGAAGGCTTAGGGCGTGTTATGGAGTACACAGATCTTTGCCAGATTGAGTCCGGTACTAGCCCGACTTCCTCGGGAACAAATTGTGCACCTTGGAGTCCGTGGATTTGATTCGCCTCTTACGACAGCCTACTGTGTGGATCTTATAAGCCAAATGAACAAAAAGGAACAACTTTTAACATATTTTAATTCAAATTCTTTAAATAGACACTGAAGTCTTTGACCAATAGAAAAAATTATAATTTCACTTTACATTCGCAGTTTTTTGCAAAGTATGAAAATTTTTTAAAAACCAAATAAAGGGAAAATGCTAGTATTTGCCCTTCTGCAAACAAGGTATATTTTTTGGTTGTCCAAGAAAAAGTTGTTGAAAAAGTTGTTGTTGGCCCGCTTTACGAACTTTGTATCTATGCCGAAGTCTATACACATCTGGATTGCTTTTCAAAGTATAATACCCTGTGTACAAAAACCGCTTAGTATAAAAATAACTAAAACAAGTAAGGAAGGCTAAGTTTGGACATTACATACTCAGCTGAGAGATTAGCTGTGTTGGTTTCGTAGGGCTGCGAAGATGGTTTATAAGTGGTTTTTAATTCCATATCACATACGTTTGGGAAATATGGACAAAATTGTAGACCAAGGGTGACGTTTTTTGGAACGATTTTCCTTCATCCTTTGTCAAATAAGGGAAAATCACCATGTAGGAAAATGAGACTAGGGTAACCCCGGAATGTGTTTGTATGACATGGGTATCAAATGAAAAGTATTAAAGAGTATTTTAAAAGGGGTGGGCCTTAGTTCTATAGGTGGACGCATTTCGAGATATCGCCATAAAGGTGGACCAGGGGTGACTCTAGAATTTGTTTGTACGATATGGGTATCAGAGGAAAGGTGCTAATGAGTATTTTAAAAGGAAGTGGGCCTTAGTTCTATAGGTGGACGCCTTTTCGAGATATCGCCATAAAGGTGGACCAGGAGTGACTCTAGAATGTGTTTGTACGATATGGGTATCAAATGAAAGGTGTTAATGAGTATTTTAAAAGGGAGTGGGTCTTAGTTCTATGGGTGGACGCCTTTGCGAGATATCACCATAAAGGTGGACAAGGGGTGACTCTATAATGTGTTTGTACGATATGGGTATCAAATTAAAGGTATTAGTGAGGGTTTTAAAAGGGAGTGGCTTTAGTTGTATATGTGGAGGCGTTTTCGAGATATCGACCAAAATGTGGATCAGGGTGACCCAGAACACCACCTGTCGGGTACCGCTAATCTATACTAATTACATAAAAATGCTTATATGAGAAATGTTTGGAACGGCTAATCTCAAGGAGTACCAAACCGATTTTTATGAATTTTTGTTTAAAGAAAGTATTCGCTCAAATAAACACCCTGCGCTTTTTATTTTTTCCATTTTCACAAACTAAAGCGTGCTTTGCACACAGAGTATATTAACTTTGATTGGATAACGGTTGGTTGTACAGGTATAAAGGAATCGAGATAGATATAGACTTCCATATATCAAAATCATCAGTATCGAAAAAAATTTGATTGAGCCATGTCCGTTCGTCCGTCCATCCGCTAACACGATAACTTGAGTGAATATTGAGATATCTTCACCAAATATGGTATATGAACTTATCTGGACCCAGAATACATTGGTATTGAAAATGAGCGAAATTGGATGATAACCACGCCCACTTTTTATATATATAACATTTTGGAAAACACAAAAAACCTTATTATTTAGTAAATATTACACCTATAATGTTGAAATTTTACATGTGGACTGATATTGAGACTCTTGATAAAAAGTTGAAAAAATAATTTTAAATGAGCGTGGCACCGTCCACTTGTGATAAAATCAATTTTACAAATATTATTATTCATAAATCAAAAACCGTTAAAGCTATCGTAGCAAAATTCGGCAGAGAGGATGCCTTTACTATAAGTAATGCTTTGAAGAAAAATTAACGAAATCGGTTAAGGACCACGCCCACTTTTATATAAAAGATTTTTAAAAGGGTCGTGGACGGATTAAATAAGCTATAACTTTGCAAAACAGAGCTTTACATCAATGGTATTTCATTTCCCAGTGGATTTATAACAACAAATAGCAAAAACTTAAAATTTAAAAAAATGGGCGCTCCTTTTATGACAAAGCAATTTTCTATGTTTCGGGAGCCATAGCACGAAGAAAAATTAACGTATCATAATAAAATTGGGTACACAGATTTTCCTTATAGCAGAAAATATTTCTAGTAAAAATGGACGGATCTGTTAAAGACAACTTAGATATAAAGCAAGTTTAAAAGGGTCGTAGACTAGAGTAATAAGCTAGAACTTAGCAAAAAATTGTTTTGAACCAATGATATTTCACTTATCAAATTTTATTGTAAAAGGAAATGGGGAGAAAATTTTATACTCAGCTGAGCAGAGCTCACAGAGTATATTAACTTTGTTCGCATAAAGGTAATCCGTAACGGCATAAACTAATCGAGATAGATATAGACTTCTGTATATACAAATAATCTTGGCGAAAAAAGAAATTCACCGTCCGTCCGTCCGTAAACACGATAACTTGAGTAAATTTTGAGGTATCTTGATGAAATTTTGTATGTAGGTTCCTGGGCGCTCATCTCAGATTGCTGTTTAAAATGAACGAAATCGGACTACAACCACGCCCACTTTTTCGATATCGAAAATTTCAAAAAACCGAAAAAGTGCGATAATTCACTATCAATAATAGTTTAAAAAAACTAAAGAAAAACACGCTTTTATAGCTAACCAAACTAAAAAATAGAAAATAATTTTCAATTAAAAAGAGTTTATATAACAGTAGTAGATTGTCAAACAATCATTTATAGTTAATCACCTCAAATTAAAATTTAAATTATTAACAGAACAATTTAATTCACAGTAAAAAGCGTGGGGTGCATTTGACTACATTTCATAGCTTTCCTCTCAGATAGTTGCCAATAGAATGATTGTAACATTCAATATCAAGGACCCCACGCTTTTTACTGTGAATTAAATTATTCTGTTAATAACAAAAATTTTATTATAATTTTATTTTGAGGTGATTAACTATAAATGATTGTTTGACCTTCTACTACTGTTATATAAACTCCTTTTACTTAAAAATTATTTTCTATTTTTTAGTTCGGTTAGCTATAAAAGCGTGTTTTTTATTTTTTTAAACTATTATTTATTTTTAATTTTTTAGTTCAAGTAATTTTAAAAGTTTTAGTCGAGAGTGATAAAATCTCGAAACGCCAGCGGTCCATGGATGAATCCAACCCCACGGCACCGAAAAGGGCCAAGACGCAGGGAGGCTGGATGCGGTCTTTAGCCGAAATTGCCAAGGGTCGGCAGATCATTGGAATTATAGACGAGAGTAACGAAGATGGCAGGATCCCGAAACAACAGTGGAAGTGGATCGAGGCCGTGCTCGATACGGTGGCCGTTAAGGTTAAGAAAGATAACCCTGGTCCACCGCCATCTTACACCGATGCAGGGTGGTTCCAGGGCAATGTCAAGCTAATTGCCTGTGACGACGCCAGGTCGGTAAACCTCTATAGGGCCGCCGTCACGCTGATAGGGGTGGTATATCCAGGCGCGTGATATCCCCTCACGACAAAGGGCTAGAGCCTGGGTTCCAGTGACGCCAACGGACCCAGCTGACATCCTGGAGCTGCTCCAGGAGTACAACCCGCCACAGGTTTGGAAGTCAACCCGTATAAAACCGAGCTTGTCCTCTTCACGAGGAGGTACAAAGTAACAAATCTTACATCGCCAAGAATTGGGGGTACGTTCTTAGCGTTTAGCGACCAAGTCAAGTATTTGGGAGTCATTCTGGATAGGAAGCTATTATGGAGTGACCATATAGTGGAGCGATCCAAGAAGGCAGCAGCAGAGCTCTTCACCTGCAAGAGGGCAATTGGCACCTCCTGGGGATTCTCTCCTAAGGTGACCTACGGGATTTACACAGCCATTGTGCGTCCGATTCTTCTTTATGGTGCCTTGGTCCGGTGGCCTGCACTAGCTAAAAGTACCTATCTTAAAATGCTTCAAAAGTTGCAAGGGAGTTTGGAGCTCTGCATTACCGGGGCTCTCGGCTCCACTCCAAATTCCGTTACATACATACATGGATACATAGATAGATACAAGCCAAGCTAATAAAAGCGTGTTAAAAACGAATAAAGCGATGAAACTTGGGAGGTGCGTTGACCTTATGACGCAAAATGGAAAATTATTAAAATTTTGGACAATGGGCGTGGTACCGCCCACTTTTAAAAGAAGGTAATTTAAAAGTTTTGCAAGCTGTAATTTGGCAGTCATTGAAGATATCGTGATGAAATTTGGCAGGAACGTTACTCCTATTACTGTATGTGTGCTAAGTAAAAATTAGCAAAATCGGATGACGAACATAAGTCGAAAATATGCGAAATCGGTTGAAGCCATGCCCAGTTTTTATACACAGTCGACCGTCTGTCCTTCCGCTCGGCCGTTAACACGATAACTTGAGCAAAAATCGATATATCTTTAATAAACTTAGTTCACGCACTTATCTGAACTCACTTTAACTTGGTATAAATAATGGCCGAAATCCGGCCATGACCACGCCCACTTTTTCGATATCGAAATTTACGAAAAATGAAAAAATGCCATAATTCTATACCAAATACGAAAAAAGAGATGGAACATGGTAATTGGATTGGTTTATTGACGCAAAATATAACCTTAGAAAAAAACTTTGTAAAATGGGTGTGACACCTACCATATTAAGTAGAAGAAAATGAAAAAATTTTGCAGGGCGAAATCAAAAGCCCTTGGAATCTTCGCAGGAATACTGTTCGTGGTATTACATATATAAATAAATTAGCGGTACCCGACAGGTGACGTTCTGGATCACCCTGGTATACATTTTGGTCGATATATGGAAAAGGCCCTATATAACTAATGCCCGCTTCCTTTTAAAATACTCATTAACACCTTTCATTTGATACCCATATCGTACAAACACATGCTAGAGTCACCCCTGGTCCACCTTTATGGCGATATCCCGAAATGGCGTCCACCTATAGAACTATGGCCCACTCCCTTTTAAAATACTCTTTAATACCTTCCATTTGAAACCTATGTCATACAAACACATTCCAGGGTTTCCCTTATTTTGTCTCCAAAGCTCTCAGCTGAGTATGTACTGTTCGGTTACACCCGAACTTAGCCTTCCTTACTTGTTTTTTAAACGGGCGGTTACACGTGTTATGTAGAAAAGTAATTTATCTGAAATGAAATGTACAATTGAAGCTCACGCTGAGTATATTATGTTCGGTTACACCAGAACTTAGAGACGTTTACTTGTTTTTAGGATACAGTTGATGAAAACCCCCAAATATTGCAAGCAAGACAGTTTTCGATAACCAAAGTCAAGCTATGGCGAGACAAAACAATCTTTGTGTTTGTGAAGTGAACGTAGAGCGTTTGTATTTGCGCTAAAGAGATACATGTAATCACAGCCAAAGAGAGTGCGCCATTTCGCTCTTGGCAAATGGACGAGGTTTTTGCTTTGATATTTTTTTGCGACAAACACTGAAATTCAAAATATTCAATAAACGCTCTTTCTGTCTCTTCCTCACTTTGCCTTATTTTCAATTCTGATATTTATTAGCGAAGTAAGATGCTTTTTGGAACAAAGAGGTGAGCTGAACAAGTGCATATGCACCAAGCTGCGTACTTTTTGAGCTGATGTAGATATGTATGTACCTACAAAAATCAAAGAACGTAGGTATGTATCCCCTTTTCAAACTTCATTGTACGAATATTAGCAAAACTAAGGGGTGCTGCTATCTCTAAGCTAAACAGTGATATCATGCACATCCATAGATCAATCATTATGTATCTACATAAACGAAACAATAATTGCGTCTACACATATTTACCATGTACGTATGCGAGCAGCGGAGAATCAATGCACAAACACATGCATATATCTGAGATACTCCTGAAAGTATGCAATGAGAGAAGCTATAAAATTGTGCAAATGTAGTTACAGCTGAGAAGTTTGAGAGCTGATGGCAACTAGTAGATTCTGGAAGCGCCTAGAAGATGCGAACGTTGAAATCAGAGAGTATAAAAGGCAACAAATGTAGAGGCGCTTAAATTCAGTTCGATTTGAGCTATCAAGCCGTTTCGATTAAGACGCTATCTAACGAGCCATAGCAGTATTATTTTGAAAGTTTCATTTAAGCTATCAGTTTGGTTATTAAGCCAGCTAGTTGCAAAGTATAAGTGTAATTGTGAAGTACTTTAATGAAGCCCATTTTTCCATTATCCAATATTGGAGTTATTTATTCAACAGTTTAGTGATACGAACTTAGCAAAAAGCCAAATAAGAGGATTTGCAAGTAAATTCGTTAAAATTGGTGTCAGAAGAGGAATTGTTGAATAAATTCCAGAGGACAACAAGGACATGGCAAAGTTCAGTGAATTGAAGATCCAGCAACTGAAGAAGGATTTGAAGAGCCGTGGATTGAATACAAGCGGCGTTAAACTCGAACTTCAGGCACGGCTACGAGAGGCAATGGAAGCAGAAGGAATTGATGTGGACGAGTATGTCTTTTATCCTGATGGGGACGAGACAACAGCAAAAATTGAAGAGAAAAATGAAACACCACAGACAATGGCGAACACACACCTGTCCATGATATTGGCTGCAATATCGGCACAAATGTCCGAAATGTCATCACAAATATCTACCAACATGTCATCACAATTGGAATCGCAGGAGACACGCATAACATCCAAGATGGAAACTCAACTGGAAGAACAGAAGACAAGTATTGGATCTCAACTGGAATCGCAGGAAACCCGTATAATATCACAATTCGAAGAACAGAAGACATATTTGGCATCTCAACTGGAAGCGCAAGAGGCACGTATATCTGAAATGTCGGCACAAATTTCGGAACAGATACCATCGCAGCTCTTTGTGAAACTGGAAGATCAGGATGCAAAAATTTTACAACTCGAGGAAAAAATTGATACCGAAATAGAAGCGTTAAAAGGTCGTATGGAGCAGTTACAACTAAACCGCCTAGCTGCTTCAGCAAGCAATCCAAAGGTAAAAACAACATCATTTGACGGTTCTGTTCCTTTCCAGTTCTTCAAGCTACAGTTTGAAAAGACCGCAGCAGTTAATAACTGGAATGCGGAAGATAAAGTTGCTGCACTGTTCGTGACATTGAAAGGGCCTACAGCGGAAATCTTACAGACGATTCCAGAGACGATTGCCTCGCATGTTGAAAGGTTGGCACATTTGGCAAATGCGGACGCACCCGTGGAGTTCACCGAGAGGGTAAAAATCCAGAGTTTTATAAATAGCTTACGGGACGTAGAAACGAAGCGAGCGACATATGCAAATCCAAAACCGACATTCGCAGAAACAGTATCCTATGCACTGACTCAAGAAACAGCGTCACTTTTGAGTAAGCCAGCGTACAAAGCTCATCGCGTGGAAGTGTAAAGGCCAGACTGGGTAGACGCAATTTTGGAAGCATTGAAGGGTACGCCAGAAGAATAATGATGCAGTCAAATGCTTTAAGTGTGGAAAGCCAGGGCATATTGCGCGTTATTGCAACACCAACCCTAACAGTTCCAACAATGCGGGTGGTCTTAAACGCAGAGCAGAAGGAGATGAGCAAATCTCCAAGACCACTTAATCGGTAAACTAAATCGAGACAGCCGCAAGGGGCGACAGCTGGCTCCCTCAATTGAATGCCCCATAATCTCTATCTCGCAAATTGGAAGAAGGTCAAACAATCTTACTGTCGGAGGGCATGTGGATGGAAATGAACGGTTACTGACTGTAGATACGGGTGCATCCCATTCCATCATTCGATCAGATTTAATCAATAAAAAGATAAGACCATTGCTTGGAGCAAGATTACGTACAGCCACGGGAGAGGACACCCAGGTAATTGGAGAAGTAGAATGTGAAGTAGCAATTGGGAACGTCACGGTATTACACGATTTAATAGTGGCAGGTATTGTTGATGAAATCATAATTGGAGTGGACTTCTTAATCAACCAAGGCATCATAATCGATATGCTAAGCAACACGATGCGATATAAGAACATGGATGTGCCACTTAATTTCGGCTACGAGAGAGGCTACAGCAATAAACGAGTGCTAGTGGAAGAGAGTCAGCAAATACCACCAAATCAGAAGCAGTCATCTGGGAAAAGGTTGATGGAGATTGTGGGACAAACAAATTGCGGGTTGTCGAAGCAGCAAATAAATCTGCACTGAACATACTTGTAGGAAAAACCCTGGCTATGCCAAAACAAGATGGACGTATTCCGGTAAGAGTACTCAATGAGTTCAAGTCACCATTCAATTTGACCAATGGAGCTATTTTGGGAAGATGCCAAGAGGCCGAAGTAGTTATTAACTGTGAACAGCTCCAGGAACATGTTTCATCTAGTAATACTGATCTGAGACATCACGGCATGGACGCAGGGGCTGGAGGAAGCCTATCAGAGTAAGGGAAAACAACTGCTCCTAAAGTACGCGAACATATTTGACCAGGATGGTTCCAAACCAGGCTGCACCAATGTTGTGAAACATCAAATTGACACTGGAGATGCGAGGCCGATCCGTCAAGCACCACGTAGTGTTCCACTGGCGAAGCGGGAAGTTGTGAGTCAAATCATACAAGAAATGAGCGACAGCAGCGTCATCGAACCATGAGCTAGTCCATGGAGCTCACCGGTAGTACTTTTAAAGAAGAAGGATGGAAAAATGAGGTTTTGCGTGGACTACCGGAAGTTGAATGACGTTACGAAAATGGATAGATACCCATTGCCAAGAATTGATGACACTCTGGACTCGCTCTCTGTAATGCCCTTTGGACTATGTAATGCACCAGCTACTTTCGAGAGACTCATGGATCAGGTATTGAAAGGACTACATTGGAAAACAAGCTTGATGTACCTGGACGACATCATCGTATTGGGCAAGAACTTTGATGAACATCTTAAAAACTTAGATGAAGTTTTCCAGAGAATAGCTGGCGCTGGTTTGAAGTTAAGTCCCAAAAAGTGTGCACTGTTTAAAAAGGAAGTAAATTATTTTGGTCACAAAGTAAAGACAGAAGGTATCCGTACAGCGAATGAAAAGATAGAGGCAGTAAAGGATTGGCTAAGACCACAGAATCTGCATGAATTGAGAAGTTTCCTTGGGCTGTGCACATATTACCGCCGATTTGTGCCAAATTTTGCCAGCGTAGCCCATAGTCTCCACTAGCTAACAAGAAAAAATAAAGCTTTTGAATGGAAGAAGGAGCAAGAAGTAGCTTTCCAAACATTGAAAGCAGGCATGCTTAACCAACGAACCGATATCATTTCGTTACGATAATTAACGTTAATAAACGAAACAAAGTCATTTCGTTTCGTTTATTAACGTTAAGAACGTCAAATTAACGAAATGATTTTGTTTCGTTTTCTGCCATATCAAAACGAAATCAAATCGTTTATGTTGATTATTAATTTCCAACTATGCTGGCAAGGCTGATTGATGGCGGAGTCATTAAAGGTGAAAGCATTAGCCAAGCTGATTGCAACTTTTCTCATTAATTTTGACAGTGCGATCATTTCTCAGAGTATTTTTGACATTACCACCAACGAATTCCACAAACAAATTACATGGAGTTTGTGTGTGTATGTCCGCTCGCTTTTACCACCTTACGGCTACACTCTTGATAATTTCTTTATCGATAATATTTCGAAGTGTTTCAACGGAAACGGTGGAAATTTTTTGATAAACGATTAGCTTAACGTTAAGGTGCATCCCTGATTGAAAGAGCGTTTGTGCACTGCCCCAATGTTGGCATATCCGTTTCCAGTAGCAACGTTTTTCCTAGATACAGATGCGAGCGGATATGCTATAGGAGGCGTTTTATCACAACTGGTCGACGGACAGGAGGAGGTAGTTGCATATTACAGCCGTTCGATTGGAAAACCAGAGAGGAACTACTGCGTTACGCGGAGAGAGCTGTTGGCATTGGTAGAGTGCATTAAACATTTTCACAAATACCTCTACGGCCAGCGATTCCGTGTCAGGACAGATCACGCAGCTTTAAAATGTTCCGTAATCCGGAAGGACAATTGGCACGGTGGATCGAGCGACTACAAAGTTATGACTTTTCCATTGAGCATCGAAAAGGTAGTACCCATGGAAATGCCGATGCAATGTCACGAAGACCATGTAGTTTGGAATGCAAGCACTGTTCAAAAGCCGAGGCTAAAGAAGACATTATAGATGTCCGGCTAATGACTATAACATGTACAGATTAATGGGACAAGGAACAGCTAAGAAAGTGTCAGCTAAAAGACACAGATTTGTCACGTGTTATGCAAGGGCTCGAACGAAACGACAGACCAAACAGAGAAGAGATGTCAGCAGAGAGTCCCATTGCGAAGTCATATTGGGCACAGTGGAACAGTTTAGAATTAATATCCGGTTGCCTTCATCGAGTATGGGAGAGTGAGGATGGTAAATGCAAGAAGAAACTGATAGTTGTTCCCAGAAAGAGGATTCCTGACGTGCTCAGCGAACTGCATAATGGTCCAAGCGGAGGTCATCTTGGAATCACGAAGACGCTCGAGAAGATTAAACAGAGATTATATTGGGTTGGTTGCCATCAGTCGGTCACTGAGTGGATTGCGAACTGCGAGGTTTGCAGCAGAGCGAAAGGGCCAAGAACCCGAAGTCATGGCCAGATGAAGCAATATAACTCAGGTGCGCCATTTGAAAGGATCATTATGGATGTCGCCGGTCCATTTCCTACTAGCAACGGCGGTAACAAATATGTACTGGTAGCTATGGATTATTTCAGCAAATGGCTAAAGGTATACCCAATCCCAAATCAAGAAGCGGAAACGGTAGCAAAAGTGGTTATAAACAATTGGGTTGCAAGGTTTGGTGTACCAATGGAGTTACATTCTGACCAATGCAGGAATTTCGAATCAGCTGTGTTCCAGGAAATGTGTAAATCATTGGGCATTCGAAAAACACGGACAACTGCATTGCATCCTCAATCCTATTGTATGGTAGAACGATTCAATAGAACATTGGAGGAGCACTTAAGGAAAGTAGTAGACAAGTACCATAAAGAGTGGGATACCCGCATACCATTATTCTTGATGGCTTACCGATCAGCAGTGCATGAGACAACGGGCCAAGCCCCTGCAAAAGTAATTTTTGGCAATGACCTTAGACTGCCAGCTGATTTGAAGTTTGGGATAGATGCCAATGCGGAGAGAAATGTCTAGAAATCCACTAGTGATTTGGGAAGTAATTGGGAAGGCCCATACAAAGTTGTAAAACGGATCAACGACGTAGTGTACCGCATACAAACCATCGGTAAACCACGAACCAAAATGAAAGTGGTCCATTTGGAAAGGCTGGCAACGTTTAGATCGGCAGATTTGTCTAATCGGGACGATTAGACTTAGGTGGAGGGCAGTGTTACGAATATTAGCAAAACTAAGGGGTGCCGATGCTAAACAGTGATATCATGCACGTCCATAGATCAATCATTATGTATCTACATAAACGAAACAATAATTGCGTCTACACATATGTACCATGTACCTATACGAGCAGCGGAGAATCAATGCACAAACACATGCATATATCTGAGATACTCCTGTGAGATGAATGCAATGAGAAAAGCTATAAAATCGTGCAAGCTGAGAAGTTTGAGAGCTGATGGTAACTAGTAGATTCTGGAAGCGCCTAGAAGATGTGAAAGTTGAAATCAGAGAGTATAAAAGGCAGCAAATGTAGAGGCGCTGAGATTCAGTTTGATTTGAGCTATCAAGCAGTTTCGATTAAGACGCTATCTAGCGAGCCATAGCCGTATTATTTTGAAAGTCAGTTTCATTTAAGTTATTAAGCCAGCTAGTTACAAAGTATAAGTGTTATTGTGAAGTACTTTAATAAAGGCCATTTTTCCATTATTCAATATTGGAGTTATTTATTCAGCAGTTTAGTGATACGAACTTAGCAAAAAGGCAAATAAGAGGGTTTGCAAGTAAATTCGTTACAGTATTTATGATTGTATGCTGCAATATATTGCTTAGAAGGTACTGAATATTGTTCTTAAATTAAATTAAATTAAAAGGTAAAATTTTAAATTAAATAGTTAATTATAAGTTTATCATTTTGTAAAATAATCCTTTAGACATGCCAAAAGCAAAATCTCAGCTAAAAATATGTTCTTCTTCTTCATTATTTAATGTCGTATATTTGATTGTAACATAATGTAGGTAGTGCGCATTTATTTTGATTTTTACCGATGACCAAAAAGGCAAAACCTTTTCCAGAAAAAAATTTCGATTATACAACAAGTAAGGAAGTCTAAATTTGGGTAAAACCGAACATTACATATTCATCTGTACACTTGAAATGCTGTTGTTGTTTGTTTTGTGTGCTTAATAGCGTTACAAGGCTGCGCAATAATACATATGGGTATTCCATCCCATTTCGACGAATTTTGAACCCGACCCCTTTAGAATTGGCTGAAAGTTTTTCTTCTTTTTCTAGCTTACGAAAGACGTTTTTCAGAATTTTTTAAAATTTTTTCATCCAACTCAAAAGAAGTTACGAATTTTTAAAAAAAACACCGTTTTGTTTTCAAAATGCTATAACTTTTTCAAAAATTGACCATTTTGGATCTTTTTTTTTTTAATTTGTTTTTAAATGTACTTTCCGAAAAAATACAAAAAAATTTTTAAAGTTTTTTTTTTTAATTTTTCAGTTTTTCGAGATTTTTCGAATTTCGCCATTTTTTTTCTCATAAAAAACTTCAATCAATTATGCAATCATCCCCACTAATCCCGGAGTGGGCCGATTTTTTTAAATATTTTTTTTTATTTGAAAAAAAAATTTTCAAAAATTAAATTTTTTTTATCAATTTTATTTATATAACAAAAAATGTAAGAAAATGATTTTTAAGTATTCTTTTCTAAGTATTGAATACGAATGTATGTGTATACCGGCCTAATGCAGTTGCTGGACAGCGAAAGCGAGTCATTTTAATCGTAGATTACCATAATATATAAAGAAAAGAATACTTAAAAATCATTTTCTTACATTTTTTTTTGTTATATAAATAAAATATATTGCTGATTTTTGATAGCCTTGTAAGTACTTATTATTGTAAAAAATTTAATGAGCTGATAATCCTTAGTTAAATAAAACACCATATTTAAAATTGTGTTTTAGTTTTACTTCGTCGATATTTCGATTTCAGTCTGAAATCATCTTCAGGACTGTCAAACACAAATAGAAACAAGTAAGGAAGGTTAAGTTCGGGTGTAACCGAACATTACATACTCAGTTGAGAGCTATGGTGACAACATAAGGGAAAATAACCATGTAGGAAAATGAACCGAGGGAAACCCTGGAATGTGTTTGTATGGCATAAGTATCAAATGAAAGGCATTAAAGAGTATTTTATGAGGGAGTGGGCCATAGTTCTATAGGTGGACGCCATTTAGGGATATAGCCATAAAGGTGGATCAGGGTTGACTCTAGAATGCGTTTGTACGATATGGGTATCAAATGAAAGATGTTAATGAGTATTTTAAAAGGGAGTAATCCTTAGTTCCATAGGTGGACGCCGTTTCGAGATATCGCCATAAAGGTGGACCAGGGGTGACCCTAGAATTTGTTTTTACAATATGGGTATCAAATGAAAGGTGTTAATGAGTATTTTAAAAGGGAGTAATCCTTAGTTCCATAGGTGGACGCCGTTTCGAGATATCGCCATAAAGGTGGACCAGGGGTGACCCTAGAATTTGTTTGTACAATATGGGTATCAAATGAAAGGTGTTAATGAGTATTTTAAAAGGGAGTAATCCTTAGTTCCATAGGTGGACGCCGTTTCGAGATATCGCCATAAAGGTGGACCAGGGGTGACCCTAGAATTTGTTTGTACAATATGGGTATCAAAAGAAAGGTGTTAATGAGTATTTTAAAAGGGAGTAATCCTTAGTTCCATAGGTGGACGCCGTTTCGAGATATCGCCATAAAGGTGGGCCAGGGGTGACCCTAGAATTTGTTTGTACAATATGGGTATCAAATGAAAGGTGTTAATGAGTATTTTAAAAGGGAGTAATCCTTAGTTCCATAGGTGGACGCCGTTTCGAGATATCGCCATAAAGGTGGACCAGGGGTGACCCTAGAATTTGTTTGTACAATATGGGCATCAAACGAATGGTGTTAATGAGTATTTTAAAAGGGAGTGGGCCTTAGTTCTATAGGTGGATGCCGTTTCGAAATATCGTCATAAAAGTGGACCAGGGGTGACTCTAAAATGTGTTTGTACGATATGGGTATCAAATTAAAGGTATTAATGATGGTTTTAAAAGGGAGTGGTGGTTGTTGTATAGGTGGTCGCCTTTTCGAGATACGCCATAAAGGTGGACCAGGGGTGACTCTAGAATGCGTTTGCACGATATGGGTATCAAATGAAAGGTGTTAATGAGTATTTTAAAAGGGAGTAATCCTTAGTTCCATAGGTGGACGCCGTTTCGGGATATCGCCATAAAGGTGGACCAGGGGTGACCCTAGAATTTGTTTGTACAATATGGGTATCAAAAGAAAGGTGTTAATGAGTATTTTAAAAGGGAGTAATCCTTAGTTCCATAGGTGGACGCCGTTTCGAGATATCGCCATAAAGGTGGACCAGGGGTGACCCTAGAATTTGTTTGTACAATATGGGCATCAAACGAAAGGTGTTAATGTGTATTTTAAAAGGGAGTGGGCCTTAGTTCTATAGGTGGACGCCGTTTCGAAATATCGCCACAAAGGTGGACCAGGGGTGACTCTAGAATGTGTTTGTACGATATGGGTATCAAATTAAAGGTATTAATGAGGGTTTTAAAAGAGAGTGGTGGTAGTTTTATATGTGAAGGCGTTTTCCAGATATCGACCAAAATGTGGACCAGGGTGACCCAGAACATTATCTGTGGGATACCGCTAATTTATTTATATATCTAATACCTACCAAGATTTTAAGGGTTTTTTATTTCGCCCTGCAGAACTTTTTCATTTTCTTCTACATAATATGATAGGTGTCACAACCATTTTATAAAGTTTTTTCTAAAGTTATATTTCACTTCAATAAAACAATCCAATTACCTTACCATGTTTCATCCCTTTTTTCGTATTTGGAATAGAATTATGGCATTTTTTTCATTTTTCGTGATTTTCGATATCGAAAAAGTGGGCGTGGTCATAGTCGGATTTCGTTCATTTTTCATACCAAGATAAAGTGAGTTCAAGTAAGCACGTGAACTAAGTTCATTAGAGATATGTCAATTTTTGCTCAAGTTATCGTGTTAACGGCCATGCGGAAGGACAGACGGACGACTGTGTATAAAAACTGGGCGTGGCATCAACCGATTCCGCCCATTTTCACAGAAAACATTTAACGTCATAAAATCTATGCCCCTACCAAATTTCAAAAGGATTGGTTGATTTTTGTTCGACTTATGGCGTTAAAAGTATCCTAGACAAATTAAATGAAAAAGGGCGGAGCCACGCCCATTTTGAAATTTTCTTTTATTTTTGTATTTTGTTGCACCACATCATTATTGGAGTTGAATTTTGACATAATTTACTTATATACTGTAAAGATATTAAATTTTTTGTTAAAATTTTACTTTAAAATTTTTTTTTTTTTAAGTGGGCGTGATCCTTCTCCGATTTTGCTAATTTTTATTAAGCGTACATATAGTAATAGGAGTAACGTTCCTGCCAAATTTCATCATGATATCTTCAACGACTACCAAATTACAGCTTGCAAAAGTTTTAAATTACCTTCTTTTAAAAGTGGGCGGTGCCACGCCCATTGTCCAAAATTTTACTAATTTTCTATTCTGCTTCATAAGTTCAACTCATCTACCTAGTTTCGTCGCTTTATCTGTCTTTTGTAATGAATTATCGCACTTTTTCGGTTTTTCGAAATTTTCGATATCGAAAAAGTAGGCGTGGTTATAGTCCGATATCGTTCATTTTAAATAGCGATCTGAGATGAGTGCTCAGGAACCTACGTACCAAATTTCATCAAGATACCTCAAAATTTACTCAAGTTATCGTGTTAACGGACGGACGGACCGACCGACATGGCTCAATCAAATTTTTTTTCGATCCTGATTATTTTGATATATGGAAGTCTATATCTATCTCGATTCCTTTATATATGTACAACCAACTGTTATCCAATCAAACTTAATATACTCTGTGAGCTCTGCTCAACTGAGTATAAAAAGGACTATTAGAATAATATTCTATTTTGCATATAGGTATATAATAAAGGAACTTACACATATGACTATGTTTGATCGACTGATCAGATGTTCAAAAATTAAGTATAATAAAGCATAAGAACGAAAGTAAGCAATAGAAAATACCGCAAGTGTAAACAAATATTTGCAATAACAATAATACATAGGACAAAGAACAATAAGACAGAAAAAAATGGATGAGCCATAACTATGGTGTTTGGTTGTTGTCATTGGATAGATTTTTAGCGGGATGTTGGCTGGACGCTGTTTGAATTTGCTGAGCACCGTGAAGCTTGCACTGCATTTTGTTGTTGTTTCAGCAATAGATGTCGATATGCATATGCACATTGGTCGGTGCCGCTTTTAAAATTCATTCTCTTATCATTAGGTGTGCTCATAATATGGAGCATTTCCAAAGTAAAACGCTTATTATAATGTTTCTCAATATCCAAAATAGAAACATTTTTGAAGTCAGGATAGTGACCAGTATCCTTACAATGCGCTGTCAAGGCCGTCTTATTGTCCGAAGCATTGTTTCTAAGCTTTATATTGGACTTATGACCGGAAATCCTTGTCTTTAGCTTTAATTTGGTTGTCCCCACATATACCTTATCGCATAAGTGGGACCCGTCACCGTTGCATGGAATTTTATAAATGATGTTGGATTTCTCATCTTTCGAGATTCTGTCCTTAGTATTGCTGTAAACCTGTCGTAACGTATTGTTATATGTGAACGCTAGTGTAATTTTCTCTTTATCATATAATTGCGATGTCTTTATTCTCTCCGATATTCCTGGAACATATACTATAGACTTGTATATTTTACTTCTTTACTTTCGTTTCACGTGTTACCTCATCATTAGAAGTTCTAATTTTGAAATTTCGTATTAGTTTGTTGATGAGATTACTGGGGAATTCATTTGCTTCTAGAGTTTTCTTTATAATCGCAATATTCTTTCCGTGGTATATTCTGTCGCTAATAGTGAGTACCCTACTGATGAAGTTTTTGGCTGTATTTAAAATTGTTTTCCTTTCATGGTGTGAGTTGTAGTTGATTAATCTTCCCGAAGCTGTGGGTTTTTTGTACCAGTCAAAATATATTTTATTGTTGTGCGTGTTTATTAGCGTGTCAAAGTATGGTAGTTGACCGTCTTTTTCGACCTCCACTGTAAATCTGTAGCTGTTGAGTTCCTTCAGCATATTCTCTACTTCATCCGTTTTGACAATCGCAAATAAATCATCTACATATTTAGTTAGTAGGCGTGGTTTACATTTGGCTTCCATCTCAAATCTTGTTAGCAGCTCTTCCATGACGATGTCTGCTATGACCGGGGAGCCTAGGGAACCCATGGGCATTCCTGTCCGTTGTTCATATATCTTTTCATTGTATTTGAAATATCTATTCTCCTTTATACAAAATTTGACAATCGTTAAAAAAAGTTCCCTTGTTAACGTTGTGTACTCTTTTATTTCATCCCACTTTGAAGAAATGATTTCCAAGGCCACATCAACTGGGATGCTTGGGAACAGGGAGACTACGTCGAAGGACACCAAGCATTCATCATCATATATGTACGTGCCCCCCACTTTGTTTTTAAATTCTGCCGAGTCCTTAAGATTATACTTGGACGACATAGTAACTTTTTCAAGAATTTTCACGACATATTTACATAAATTGTATGACGGGGGGTCAATCGAGGAGCATATAGGCCGTACAGGTATATTTTCTTTGTGGATTTTTGGTAATCCGTAAATTCTCGGTGTGTTTGCGTTTTTACATAGTAGAAATTTCTTTTCTTGGGCATCTATATTGCCATTGTTGAACATTCGTTGTACTAATTCATTGTTTTTCTCCTGTAATTTGTTAGTCGGATCGCGTTTTAAAACCCTGTAGGTACAGATGTCGTTGACTACCGTCTGTATTTTTGAGTCGTATTCTTTTTTGTCCATGACAACCGTAACATTGCCCTTGTCGGCATTAAGTATGACTAACTGTTTATTTTGTATGAGGAACCGTTTTGTGCCTTCTAAGGTTTGGCATATAAATTTGTCTCGGAATGAAGTCGTCTTTTTCTTTAAGTGATCCTGTATTAGTGTCGTGAAATTATTTCTGGCTATTTCTTGCATATCTCTATCTTTTACAGTTTGTATGATGTTCTCCCCGTCTGCTATAAACTTAAACAATGGAAACTTCTCATTATCGGACGCAAGGGCGTATTTTGGGCCAAGGGATAATAGCCACTGTATGTTGTGTGGGATTTCTATCGGTGTTAGGTTTCGAACCCATTGTGGGACTACCCTAATATTTAATTTTTCCATTTCTTTTTGTCTTAGTTTTTCGTACTTGTTGGTTTGTCTTTTTGATATTGTTGGTAAGTTTGTCCAGCAGTACATTTTCACTGTCGAAAAACTTTGTTGAGTGATGCAAGTCAAGTATATGAGAAATCTCTCTTTTCATTTTTTCCGATTCCCTCCTTTTTTGTCTTGGGAGTTCATGTTTGATACATATTATGATGTTGAATAATTTAATTGCACTTTGCTAATATATGTGGACACTCTGTTGGTGAACTTACTTGGTATCCTGCTGCTGCTGGTGTTGTTGCTTATGATGTACATGATCGTTTTTGTTGCATCACTAATAAAATTCGGTGTTAGTCCGCTCCGCTTGCACCTCTCCAAAAACTTGGTCGACTGGGATAGTTTTGTAATTTGTTTGGTTATTTGTTGGTATCGTTTGATATACCTGTTGGTCCGATTATTGTATTTGTGTTTGATTGTATGGTACACTTTGAATGTGTTGATGTTTTCTCGGTGTGCTCTCCGTTTAAACATATTGCTGATTTTTGATAGCCTTGTAAGTACTTATTATTGTAAAAAATTTAATGAGCTGATAGACCTTAGTTAAATAAAACACCATATTTAAAGTTGTGTTTTAGTTTTACTTCGTCGATATTTCGATTTCAGTCTGAAATCATCTTCAGGACTGTCAAACACAAATAGAAAAAAGGACTATTAGAATAATATTCTATTTTGCATATAGGTATATAATAAAGGAACTTACACATATGACTATGTTTGATCGACTGATCAGATGTTCAAAAATTAAGTATAATAAAGCATAAGAACGAAAGTAAACAATAGAAAATACCGCAAGTGTAAAAAAATTTTTGCAATAACAATAATACATAAGACAAAGAACAATAAGTGAGAAAAAAATGCATGAGCCATAACTATGGTGTTTAGTTGTTGTCATTGGATAGATTTTTAGCGGGATGTTGGCTGGACGCTGTTTGAATTTGCTGAGCACCGTGAAACTTGCACTGCATTTTGTTGTTGTTTCAGCAATAGATGCCGATATGCATATGCACATTGGTCGGTGTCGCTTTTAAAATTCATTCTCTTATCATTAGGTGTGCTCATAATATGGAGCATTTCCAAAGTAAAACGCTTATTATAATGTTTCTCAATATCCAAAATAGAAACATTTTTGAAGTCAGGATAGTGACCAGTATCCTTACAATGCGCTGTCAAGGCCGTCTTATTGTCCGAAGCATTGTTTCTAAGCTTTATATTGGACTTATGACCGGAAATCCTTGTCTTTAGCTTTAATTTGGTTGTCCCCACATATACCTTATCGCATAAGTGGGACCCGTCACCGTTGCATGGAATTTTATAAATGATGTTGGATTTCTCATCTTTCGAGATTCTGTCCTTAGTATTGCTGTAAACCTGTCGTGACGTATTGTTATATGTGAACGCTAGTGTAATTTTCTCTTTATCATATAATTGCGATGTCTTTATTCTCTCCGATATTCCTGGAACTAATACTATAGACTTGTATATTTTACTTTTAGTTTCACGTGTTACCTCATCATTAGAGGTTCTAATTTTGAAATTTCGTATGAGTTTGTTGATGAGATTACTGGGGAATTCATTTTCTTCTAGAGTTTTCTTTATAATCGCCATATTCTTTCCGTGGTATATTCTGTCGCTAATAGTGAGTACCCTACTGATGAAGTTTTTGGCTGTATTTAAAATTGTTTTCCTTTCATGGTGTGAGTTGTAGTTGATTAATCTTCCCGAAGCTGTGGGTTTTTGTACCAGTCAAAATATATTTTATTGTTGTGCGTGTTTTTTTAGCGTGTCAAGGTATGGTAGTTGACCGTCTTTTTCGACCTCCACTGTAAATCTGATGTTCTTGTTGTAGCTGTTGAGTTCCTTCAGCATATTCTCTACTTCATCCGTTTTGACAATCGCAAATAAATCATCTACATATTTAGTTAGTAGGCGTGGTTTACATTTGGCTTCCATCTCAAATCTTGTTAGCAGCTCTTCCATGACGATGTCTGCTATGACCGGGGAGGCTGGGGAACCCATGTGCATTCCTGTCCGTTGTTCATATATCTTTTCATTGTATTTGAAATATCTATTCTCCTTTATACAAAATTTGACAATCGTTAAAAAAAGTTCCCTTGTTAACGATGTGTACTCTTTTATTTCATCCCACTTTGAAGAAATGATTTCCAAGGCCACATCAACTGGAATGCTTGGGAAAATTTGATAAAAAAAAATTTTATTTTTGAAAAATTTTTATTCAATTAAATTTAAAAAAATATAAAAAAAAATCGGACCACTCCGGAATTAGTGGGGATGATTGCAGAATTGATTGAAGTTTTTTATGAGAAAAAAAAATTTGCGAAATTCGAAAAATCTCGAAAAACTGAAAAATTAAAAAAAAAAATTTAAACATTTTTTTGTATTTTTTCCGAAAAGTATATTTAAAAACAAATTTTTTAAAACAAAAAAAGATCCCAAACGGTCAATTTTTGAAAAAGTTATAGCATTTTGAAAACAAAAACGGTGTTTTTTTTTTAAATTCATAACTTTTTTTGAGTTGGATGAAAAAATTTCAAAAAATTCTGAAAAACGTCTTTCGTAAGCTAGAAAAAGAAGAAAAACTTTCAGCCAATTCTAAAGGGGTCGGGTTAAAATTTGGTCGAAATGGGATGGAATACCCCATATACATATGGTTCTATTTTGAACCAATTTTTCTTCGAGTTATGACTCCCGAAGCATAGAAAATTGGGGTAACATAGAAAAAAGGGGATGTACCACGCCCATTTTATATAATTTGAAGTTTTTCCCATTTATTGTTAAAAATCCACTTTGGAAATGAAATACCATTGACATAAAGCTCCTTTTTGCAAAGAAATCATCCACGAGCCTTTAAAGATCTTTTATATAAAAGTGGGCGTGGTCCTTAACCGATTTCGTTAATTTCTTCAAAGCATTCCTTATAGCAAAGTCAACCTCTGTGCCGATTTTTGTTATGATAGGTTTAACGATTTTTGATTTATGATTAATAATAGTTGTAAAATTGATTTTATCACAAGTGGGTGGCGCCACGCCCATTTTAAAAATTTTTTTTCAAATTTTTATGAGTCTCAATAGCAATCCACACGTCAAATTTCAACATTAGCCATGTTTTTTTTTACACGTAAACATCTATACGCTTAAACTTTATATGGACTGCGCAGCGTCAATCTTTAAATACACCTCTGAAATTGCTGCGCATAAAATGTGTACTACTAAATTTCAATACGCATTATACTCAGATGTAACTGAAATATGTGTTTTTGTTTCACCCTCTACACTAATTCTATGTATTCTATGCGTGTCCACTATTCATCGCAACTGATTCAGCTATATGTTATACATTATGGCCACCAGAGGTTTGTGTCTCCGATTTTAGGTACACACTGTTCTGTAGCTAGTTATTTAACCGCTGCCGCTAGATGGGTCTCCTAAGGATTATCTAAGCGAGAATAGGCGTTTTTTTTTTCACGCGCAAACGTAAACGTATACACGCGTATAAAAAAACACGGCTATTATAGGTGTATTATTTACTAAATAATTAGGTTTTTTGTTATATATATAAAAAGTGGGCGTGGATTTCATCCGATTTCGCTCATTTTCAATACCAATATATTCTGGGCGATGGTAAGCTCGTGTACCAAATTTGGTGAAGATATCTCAATATTTACTCAAGTTATCGTGTTAACGGACAGCACGGACCGACATGGCGCAATCAAATTTTGTTTCGATACTGATGATTTTGGTATATAGAAGTCTATATATATCTCGATTCCTTTATTCCTGTACAATCAACCGTCATCTAATCAAAGTTATAATACCCTGTGTACAAGTAGAGCTGGGTATAAAAAGAAAGTCGAAGCCAAAAATTGCAAAGCGTCTACTCAAAAAGATGGGCCAATGTCATGAAGCGGTACCCACTTACATTGAACTTCAGCCAGCAATATTCGAAGCCTTTGAAGAGATAGCAGAAGGAAAAAACGACAAAACTTCAGCACAAGCTTCTCAGTTTCAAGCTGCTATTTCTAGTGTGCAATTCCAAACGTTGCTGTTGTTGTGGTAGCGATAAGGGCACTCCCCGAAGGCATTGGGGTGTGTTTTCGATGATGATGAAAAATTTTATGAAAGTGTTGTGAATTGTTCCAAAACCGAGTTTGCAATGGAAGTCAAATTGTGGAGAACGCGAGTCGATGGTCAGAATTTTAAAAACGTTTTTGATGTGTTTGAGGTGGGTACAATTTTGATGATTACCTACAGAATTTGTATGCTATATTTCTTATTTATCTTATTTTTCAGATGGTGAATCCAAATGTTTTCGAAAGTGTAAATAAGATATTGCGCATATTAGCCGTTCTACCAGTTTCGACAGCAACAGCAGAACACACATTTTTTGCCCTCAAAAGGTTGAAATCATACTCAGTCAATCAGTCAAGTACGTTTGAATGGACTCGCTTCATTGAATATATTGATATACCACTTTCTGTAAACGAAGTACTAGAAGAGTTTTTCAAAAAACCTAGGCGATTGTTGGGAAGTAGTTATGGGAAAATTAGTTTCTTGATGCTGTATGTGTTTAAAGCTTGAATATACAGTCATATTTTACTGACCGATTTTGACTACGACCCAATTTTCATGTCATAAAAAAGGTACGAAAAATACCTCACATCTACACCATCTTCTTCAATTTTGTAATTACCAAGCTTGAGATGTCCATTTTGCAAGCTGAAGCAAATTTAAAGTATTTTTCGTACCTTTTTTACGACATGAAAATTGGTTAATAGCCAAAATCGGTCAGTGCTGATATTCTTAATAAAAGTGCATATGTTAATTTATTTAAGTTTTACCGGTAACACCGTCATTTTAACTTTGGCGCTTTCTATCAACATCTCCACAGGGGGGGGGGGGGGGGGGGGGTTCAACCCGAAACGCTACCCCCCCGTAAATCCGCCACTGCAATGCCCTATCATATTTTTAAATATTGAGGACGGTTACAGCATAAATATACCTCAAACTTCTCCAAGCAGTGCGGCACCTAACCCACAAAATGCAGTTTCATGTATGCAATTTTATGCATATAAAATAATGATTAGAGAAAATAGTTATGTAACGTAGCATAACATATTTGAAGTATTTTATAAGACAACTGTATGGCAACTCCTTTCACTTTAAAACTTTCGTTACCATGGTAATAGTAGTATAACTAAAATATGTTTGTCTCTTTCTTTCTTTTGCATTTGCATTGTATAACATTTTTCTTACAGTTATGAATATTTCTTTATCCAATACGGTGTGGATATGGCTGCTAAAATGACGACCGAAAGGTTGAATTTTATAAGAGCCCACCAAAAGCCGTTGCGTGCAGATAATTATATACGTGTAAGGGATGCTGTTAACGAAGATTGCAGTCCTGAAAATATTGGTCAGTTAGTAATTTTGCCGTCTGCATTTACTGGATCACCTCGACATTTGCATGAACGTACACAAGACGCCCTCTTATATGTCAGTCATTATGGAAGGCCTGACTTATTTATAACATTCACATGGAATCCATAGTGGAGTGAAATCAAAAACGAATTGCTTCTTAATCAGCGACCAACTGAAATTGTGTCAAGAGTGTTCCACATCAAACTACACTAACTCATGAGTTTAATTACAAAACAAGATATTTTTGGAAAAGTTAGATGCCATATGTTTACTGTTGAACGGCAAAAGCGAGATTTACCTCACGCGCATATTTTAATTTGGCTAATAAATGAAATTCTTCCCGATGACATGGGTCGCATTATATCAGCGGAAATTCCAAATAAAGACGAAGATGCGATGTTGTATGATATAATTACTAAAAATATGATCCTCGGCCCACGTGGAGTTGATAATTTATCATCGCCCTGCATGTTGAATGGGCGATGCTCAAAACGATACCCACGTGAGCTTCTACAGCATACGCAGACCGGGGAAGATGGATATCCAAAATATAGACGAAGGTCCACAGCGGACCGTGGCTATACCCACGTACTTTCTAATGGGTATAATGTCGACAACCGATGGATCTTTCCATATTGCCCCGTTCATTCCAGATGTTTCACCGCTCACATATATGCAAGCAATAAAATATATTTTTAAGTATGTCAACAAAAGTAGCGACGCAGCGACATTTTCCGTTCAAGATAATAAGGACGAAGTGTAAAATTTGATTGAAGAACACCCTATTTCAAAATTTATTTCATCTCGGTATAAATTCAATACATTTTGAACTGAGATAAATTCTGAAATGGGGCGTTCTTCAATCAAATTCTGAGATATGGGGTTTTCGAAAAAAAATTCTGATGGAGGGTCTTTTTGAACAAAGTTTTGAGGTGGGGCGTTTTTAAAAAGCGTTTTGAAATAAAGTGATATTAGACTCAGCAGTCGATTTAATTAAGTACCTAATGTTATTTGAATTGTTATCTTTTTGCGTTTTCTTTCAAAGTTGTTTATTAATAAATCGTTTATAAAAAAAAAAAAAAATAACGCTAACGAATTTAAAAGTGTTTGCATTTCATGCAACGAGGGTATTACACTATTACCTTCGTAGCAGAAAAAATACATGACATATATGTGTATCTCTTCTTTTAAACTATACCCAAATAGCAAAAACTCAATAGATTTACTTTTTGCAGCGTAACGAAGTAAGCCGGATACTTGGTAGTAATATATATCCCATTCAAATCATTGCCAGATTTTATGAGTTTTTCAAATTTCATCAGATTCTTATAGGCCTCCCCGTTCATGCGCTCTATCCGTACCTGCTTTCAATTATGCCCCCTCTACTACGTTGTTCTTTGTCAAAACCACACGTCTCTGGAACTCAATCCCAGCTGCTGTGAGAAACTCCCTGCACCAAAACAACTATAGCCGTATTCTTTACAGCTGTTTTTCTAATCACGAAACTTAAATTGGCTACCTAAAATAATTTGTAACTACAAATGTACATACATATTTACCTTTCTCTATACTTCTTCTATTTTATTTTTCTTTAACTCGTCTTGTTATTTATCTGTTGAATGAAACTTAAATGTACATTTAGGCATATTTTTTTATACTCAGTTGAGCAGAGCTCACAGAGTATATTAATTTTGATTGGATAACGGTTGGTTGTACAGGTATAAAGGAATCGAGATAGATATAGACTTCCATATATCCAAATCATCAGTATCGAAAAAAAATTTGATTGAGCCATGTCCGTCCGTCCGTCCGTTAACACGATAACTTGAGTAAATTTTGAGGTATCTTGATGAAATTTGGTATGTAGATTCCTGGGCACTCATCTCAGATCGCTATTTAAAATGAACGATATCGGACTATAACCACGCCCACTTTTTCGATATAGAAAATTTCGAAAAACCGAAAAAATGCGATAATTCATTGCCAAAGGCGGTTAAAGTGATGAAACTTGGTAGATGGGTTGACGCTATGACGCAGAATAGAAAATTAGTAAGATTTTGGACAATGGGCGTGGCACCGCCCACTTTTACAAGAAGGTAATTTAAAGGTTTTGCAAGCTGTAATTTGGCAGTCGTTGAAGATATCATGATGAAATTTGGCAGGAACGTTACTACTGTTACTATATATGTGCTAAATAAAAATTAGCAAAATTGGATGAAGAACACGCCCACTTTTTAAAAAAATTTTTTTTTAAATTCAAATTTTAACAAAAAATTTAATATCTTTACTGTATATAAGTAAATTAAGTCAAAATTCAACTCCAGTAATGACATGATGCAACAAAATACAAAAATAAAACAAAATTTCAACAGGGGCGTGGCTCGGCCCATTTTCATTTAGTTTGTCTAGAATACTTTTAATGCCATAAGTCGAACAAAAATTTATCAATCCTTCTCAAATTTGGCAGAGGCATAGATTCTACGACGGAAACTGTTCTCTGTGAAAATGGGCGAAACCGGTGGAAGCCACGCCCAGTTTTTATACACAGTCCACCGTCTGTCCTTCCGCTCGGCCGTTAACACAATAACTTGAGCAAAAACCGATATATCTTTACTAAACTTAGCCCACGTACTTATCTGAACTCACTTTACCTTGGTATAAAAAATGGCCGAAATCCGACCATAACCACGCCCACTTTATCGATATCGAAAATTACGAAAAATGAAAAAAATGCCATAATTCTATACCAAATACGAAAAAAGGGATGAAACATGGTAACTGGATTTGTTTATTGACGCAAAATATAACTTTGGAAAAAACTTTGTAAAATGGGTGTGACACGTACCATATTAAGTAGAAGAATATGAAAAAATTTTACAAGGCGAAATCAACAGCCCTTGGAATCTTGGCAGGAATACTGTTAGTGGTATTGCATATATAAATAAATTAGCAGTACCCGACAGATGATTTTCTGGATCACCTGGTCCACATTTTGGTCGATATCGCGAGAACGCCTTCACATATACACCTGGCCCACCCTAATGGCGATATCTCGAAAAGGCGTCCACCTATATACCTAATTCCCACTCCCTCTTAAAATGCTCAGTAATACCTTTCGTTTGATACCCATATCGTACAAACATTCTAGAGTCACCCCTGGCCCACCCTAATGGCGATATCTCGAAAAGGCGTCCACCTATAGACCTAATGCCCACTCACTTTTAAAATGCTCAGTAACACCTTTCGTTTGATACCCATATCGTACAAACATTCTAGTCACCCTTGGTCCACCTTTATGGCAATATCTCGAAAAGACGTTCACCTATAGAACTAAGGATTACTCCCTTTTAAAATACTCATTACCACCTTTCATTTGATACCCACATCGTACAAACACATTCTAGAGTCACCCTGGCCCACCCTAATGGCGATATCTCGAAAAGGCGTCCACCTATAGACCTAATGCCCACTCCCTCTTAAAATGCTCAGTAACACCTTTCGTTTGATACCCATATCGTACAAACATTCTAGAGTCACCCCTGGCCCACCCTAATGGCGATATCTCGAAAAGGCGTCCACCTATAGACCTAATGCCCACTCCCTCTTAAAATGCTCAGTAACACCTTTCGTTTGATACCCATATCGTACAAACACATTCTAGAGTCACCCCTGGCCCACCCTAATGACGATATCTCGAAAAGGCGTTCACCTATAGACCTCATGCCCACTCCCTCTTAAAATGCTCAGTAACACCTTTCGTTTGATACCCATATCGTACAAACATTCTAGAGTCACCCTTGGCCCACCTTTATGGCGATATCTCGAAAAGGCGTCCACCTATAGAACTAAGGATTACTCCCTTTTAAAATACTCATTACCATCTTTCATTTGATACCCATATCATACAAAAATATTCTAGAGTCACCCCTGGCCCACCCTAATGGCGACATTTCGAAAAGGTGTCCACCTATAGACCTAATGCCCACTCCCTCTTAAAATGTTCAGTAACACTTTTCGTTTGATACCAATATCGTACAAACATTCTAGAGTCACCCCTGGCCCACTCTAATGGCGATATCTCGAAAAGGCGTCCACCTATAGACCTAATGCCCACTCCCTCTCAAAATGCTCAGTAACACCTTTCATTTGATTCCCATATCGTACAAACACATTCTAGAGACACCCCTGGTCCACCTTTATGGCGATATCTCGAAACGGCGTCCACCTATGGAACTAAGGATCACTCCTTTTCAAAATACTCATTAACAGCTTTCATTTGATACCCATATCATACAAACATATTCTAGAGTCACCCCTGGTCCACCTTTATGGCGATTTCTCGAAAAGGCGTTCACCTATAGAACTAAAGCCCATTCCTTTTTAAAATACTCATTACCACCTTTCATTTGATACCCATATCGTACAACCACATTCTAGAGTCACCCCTGGTCACCTTAATGGCGATATCTCGAAAAGGCGTCCACCGATAGACCTAAGGCCCACTCCCTCTTAAAATGCTCAGTAACATCTTTCATTTGATACCCATATCGTACAAACAAATTCTAGAGTCAGCCCTGGTCCACCTTTATGGCGATATCCCTAAAAGGCGTCCATCCATAGAACTATGGCCTACTCTCTCTTAAAATACTCTTTAATACCTTCCAATTGATACACATGTCATACAACCACATTCCAGGGTTACCCTAGGTTCATTTTCCTACATGGTGATTTTCCTTATTTTGTCTCCATAGCTCTCAACTGAGTATGTAATGTTCGGTTACACCCGAACTTAGCCTTCCTTACTTGTTTATACTCAGCTTTGATTGGATAACGGTTGGTTGTACAGGTGTAGAGGAATCGAAATAGATATAGACATCCATATATCAAAATCATCAGTATCGAACAAAAATTTGATTGAGCCATGTCTGTCCGTCCGTCCGTCCGTTAGCACGATAACTTGAGTAAATATTGAGATATCTTCACCATATTTGGTACGCTTATCCGGACCGAGAATAGATTGGTATTGAAAATGACTGAAATCGGATGATAACCACGCCCACTTTTTATATATATAAAATTTTGGAAAACACAAAAAACCTGATAATTTAGTAAAAAATACACCTAGAATGTTGAAATTTGACATGTGGACTGATATTGAGACTTTTGATAAAAATTTGGAAAATTTGTTTAAAATGGCGTGGCACCGCCCACTTGTGATGAAATTAATTTTACAAATATTATTAATCAAAAACCGTTAAACCTATCGTAACAAAATTCGACAGAGCGGTTGCCTTTACTATAAGGAATGCTTTGAATAAAAATTAACGAAATAGTTTAAGGACCACACCCACTTTTATATAAAAGATTTTTAAAAGGGTCGTAGACGAAAATAATAAGCTATATCCTAGCGAAAAAGAGGATTGTGTCAACAGAATTTTACTTTCTAAATTGAATTATAACACTAAATTGGAAAACACTAAACTTTTTGAAAATGGGTGTGGCACCGCCCCTTTGATGACTAAGCAATTTTCTATGTTTCGGGAGCCATAACTCGAAGAAAAATTAACACATCGTAATGAATTTGTGTACACACATTTTCCTTACAGCAGAAAATATTTCTAGTAAAAATGGACGGGATCGGTTAAAGACCACGGAAAATTAGATATAAAACAAGTTTAAAAGGGTCGTAGACTAGAATAATAAGCTATAACTTAACAAGAAATAGTTTTGAATCAATGATATTTCACTTGTCAGGTTTTACTGTAAGAGAAAATGGGGAGACATTTTTTTTAAACGGACGGTGCCACGTGTTATGTAGAAAAGTAATTTATCTGAAATGAAATGTACAATTGAAGCCCATGCTGAGTATATAATGTTCGGGTACACCAGAACTTAGACACCTTTGCTTGTTTTATAATCCACTTATATACATACTTGATTGGTAATGGGAGGTTGTTGTACGACAAAAGATGCCATCATCTTTATGTACTAACTTCCAAATTCGGAAGATTTTTTAAATTTTCACTATCCCTGGACCACCATGAAAAACTACTTCAGACTGGACTTGGGGAGAATTTCATACTTAGAGAAAATCGGAAGCATGACAAAGGGGAAGCTAATTGCGAAAAACTACATTTTGTGCATTTGAATATCTCAAGGCGCCCACATGGAATTTATTGTGACTTTTAATGCCATAACAGAACATCAAAACAAAGACGCGTGCAAGTTTCCAGCTTCTTATCCCAAGGTCCTAGTAAATTTCACTTGACGTCGATAGGACAGTTTTCAAGAAATTTAAAAATGTTTGTTTGGTTTAGTTAGTGTTAACTTAATTTCTAAGAATTCATTACCTAAACATCGTTTTATATTAACAAAATATGATAACTTTACAATTTGACTATACATACGTAGTTATGTACATATTTCATAATGTTAATATTTATGTAGCCGATTTTTTTCTAAAAGAGTAATTATTATTCAAACAAGTGTTTATAATTAGTATTTTGTTCTCATTTCAGGCTGATCTTGAAATGGCTATACATGAAATGCTCTTCAATGAAATACCAAAAGCAGATATAATACAAGGTGACCAATTGTCAGCGTTGAAGAGTATGCTACAGGTGTTGGAAAACTATCATCCACTTGATAAAAAAGGTGATCTAGTCATTAGTAGCCTTAATGAATTTGTTTTGAATGCAAATTATAAATTATGTGGTGCAAATATTAAAAGAAAGCTACAAAATTTAATAAAAAGAACACCTACTCCGATGTTCTCATCAAATAAATTTGTTGGTTGTGTCAGCTTAGAGCCAAATAAACGCGGGTATACATGTTCACTATGGATGCTCTTCCATTATTTAACAATACAGTCGCAACGTTTAAATAAGAGTCCTGATCCATTAGAAGTTTTAACAGCCATCCATGGTTATGTGCAATTCTTTTTCGGTTGTAATGAATGCTCGAATCGTTTTCAGGTAAGTTTGAATTGATATTGTGGTGTGCTTTCTTAAGAATGCATAAGAAAGTAGTTTATACTGCCTTCGTAGGCCAAACTTGAACTTTTTATACCTTTCATGAAAATGCAATGGTATATTAACTTCGTCACGAATCTCAAAATTGGAAGTGCTCAAAGGGAAGTAGACAGACCCCCACCATTAAATATACCGAAATTATCAGAATGAAGAGCTGAGTTGATTTAGCCATGCCCGTCTGTCTGTTTATATGCAAATTAGTCCCGCAATTTTTGAGATATCTTGATAAAATTTGGTGAGCGGGTATATTTAGGTGTCCGATTAGACATTTGTCGGAACCGGCCGATCGGACCACTATAGCATATCCCCCATATAACCGATTTTGCAGAAAAGAGGATTTTTGTCATATCTTCCTCAATTTATCAGATTGAAACTTCAGACTTCGCCAAATGCTTTTGTATATTGCACATATTATTGTCTGGAAAAATGGATGAGATCGGTGGTATATATAGCATATAGCATCCATTATTGTCAAGACTAGTTTTGCGATAAAAATAATAGAAACGGGAGTAAAGAGAAACATTTACCATATTTATTGGCTATAAGTCAACAAATGCACTCTTCCATCTACCACTTTTTATGAAAAAAATTCAGTCGTTGTAAGCCCATGGGAGGGGTTTGAACCCCTGCTTACGTATATAGCATTCATTGTTATCTGAAAAAATTGTATAGATCGGTGGTATATATATAGTTATAAACTATCATTTCTGCCCCCTGGGATAAGATTACACCACTCTACAAAAAAAACGTGTTCCTTGTCCTACAGTTTATTTCACGATTTTCTGTTTTATTATAAACAAAAACGAAAAGAAAATACCTTTTTTCCGTATAAAGTTTGCTTTCGTAATAGTTATAGTAACAATACTCAGTGAGTGATAAACAACGATCAGGTGTTTTGTACAAATCTAGAATAACCTAAAATGTCGTTGCAAAAGTGTAAATATGAAGCTGATGCTTTTTACTGAAGTTCGAGATATAAAATATTGTAACGAATCTGCCGCAAGTCCTCTTATTTGCAATCCTCTGCTAAGTTCGAATCACTAAACTGTTGAATAAATAACTCCAATATTGAATGATGGAAAAATGGCCTTTATTAAGTACTTCACAATAACACTAATACTTTGCTACTCGCTGGCTTAATAACCAAACTGATTGATAACTCAAATGAAACTTTACTATTGGCCGCCAGATCGCGTGCTTAATCAAACTGATTGATAGCTCAACTCAAACTGAATTACTTCTTACTCGCCTGCCCCGCTTTTATAGTTTACGCTGCATACTTCTAGGCTCTTCCATTTCCAGAACTTACCAACTATATTCGTGTGTGTATAGTTCTCATATAGTTTCTACTTGTTTACAATTGTCTACTTTTTAGCGCTTCTCAGATGTACATATGTGAGTTTGTAGTTTACAGTCTCCCGCACACACATAAGCGTATAAGTAAATTCATCTGTGTGTGACATCTCATCTCTCGCTGCCTTGTATGTAAATGTTGCTCGTCGGAATGTGTATATATGTGTAGACGCAATTATTGATTCGTTTATGTAGATACATAATGATTGAATTATTGATGTGAATTCACGTCACTGCTTAGCATCGGCCTGGAGATGGCAGCACTCGTTAGTTTTGCTAATATTCGTAACACTGCCCTCCACCTAAATCTGATCGTCCCGATCAGACAAATCTCCCAATCTAAACGCCGCTAGCATCTCCAAATGTACCACCCTTCTAATCCGTGGTTTCCCAGTGGTTTGTATGCGGTAGATGGTATCACTGATCTTCTTCACAACTTTGTACGGGCCTTCCCAACTGCACCGTAATTTGGCTGGAACACCTTTCCGCCGGTGAGGGTTGTTTAACAGTACCAAATCTCCCGCCAAGAAACCTTCCGAATTAAAGTTCTTGTCATGCCAGTGTTTCATCTTACTGCTCGTTACCCTGGGCCGTTCCTTCACACTCTGTTGTTTGGTCAATGAACCACTTCATAGAGCTTGCGCTGGACGGATTTGCTTTGCATAATCGGTATCGTTCCCACATTTCACAACAATAGTGCGCTCCGGCTTGAAACTACCCTCGCATTCTTTCTCGGAAATTCGTTGCTTTGTTTTCCTGCGTCTTTTAGATTTTGTCAATGCCAGTGTTTCTCTCGCAGGTACTTTTGATTTTGATTTATTTGGCCCATTCGATCTATCAATCTTTGCCTTCGACTTTCGTGGTCTTTGTCGAGTCTTTTCCACCAGTACCCGATTACTGCTGAACCCTTTTTCCAAACTAAAGTTAAGTGGTATGTCCTGGTTCTTATAGCGCATAATTTTTCTCCGCATATCGATCCTGACGTCATGGTCAACCAAGAAGTCCACTCCCAATATGACTTCATCAACGATCTCCGCCACAACGAATTTGTGTAGAACCATGACTTTTCCAATTAATACCTCACATACCCATTCGCCTTGAACTTGGTTATACTCGCCAGGGACCGTACGCAACTTTGCTCCAGGTAACGGTTTTACTCTCCTGTTGACCAAGTCAGATCGGATCAAGGAATGAGATGCGCCCGTATCTACAGTCAGTACTCGTTCTTTGCCATCCACATTCCCTCTGACGGTAATACTGCTCGATTTTCTACCAATTTGCGACACAGATATCACAGGGCATTCAATAGCTGGATCTAGCTCTCTACCTCTTACTCGCTCTTTCTCATCTCCTCCAGTTTTGCGATTACGGCCACCCACATTGTTGGAACTATTAAGACCAAGATCGCAATGACATGCTATGTGACCGGACTTCTCGCATTTGAAGCATTTGATAACTTTTTCACTTCGCTTTTGCGATCCTTTCAGTGCCTCCAATATTGCGTCTACCCACTCTGGCCTGTCTACTTCCACACGGCGTGCTTTGAAAACTGGCTTACACAGAAGCGACGCTGTTTCCTGAATCAGAGCATGTGATACCGTCTCTGCGAATGTTGGCTTTGGGTTTGCGTATGTAGCTCGCTTTGTTTCGACATCCCGTATGCCATTTATAAAGCTTTGAATCTTTACACCCTTTCAGTGTATTGCACGAGTGCGTCCGCATTCGCTAAATGTGCTAGCCTTTCAATATCCGATGCAAACTCTTGCAATGTTTCACCAGGCCTCTGGAAGCGGTTCAGCAACTCCATTTGGTATATCTGTCTCCTATGCTCAATTCCGTATCGTCTCTCTAGAGCGTCCATCAATGCTTCATAACAGTTCCGTTCGCCCTCTGGAATGGTTTGTTAAATCTCAGCTGCAGGCCCTTTCAACGCCATGAACAATGCAGCAACTTTATCTTCCACATTCCAGTTGTTCACTGCTGCGGTCTTCTCGAACTGTAGCTTGAAGACCTGGAAAGGAACAGAACCGTCAAAAGATGGAGTTTTTAATTCCTGTATACGACCTCTCAACGCATCCAACTCTGCCTCGAATTTTTCTTCAAACTGCATTATTTTTTCGTCCATGCGCGCTTCGAGTTTTGATGATATACGCGCCTCTTGTGCTTCTAGTTGTACTGTTATGCGTGTCTCTTGTTCTTTCAGTTGGGTTGCCATATATGTCTTTTGTTCTTCCAGCTGTGATGACATATTTGTGGAGATTTGTGATGACATTTCTGTTATACGTGCCTCTTGTGCTTCCATCTTGGATGTTAAAAGTGTCTCCTGCGATTCTAGTTGTGATGCCATATATGTCTTCTGTTCTTCCATCTTGGATGTTATACGGTTCTCCTGCGAATCCATATATGTCTGCTGTTCTGCCAGTTGAGATGACACTGTCGATGTTTGAGCAGATATTGCAGCTAAAATCATGTTCAAGTCTGTACTGGTAACCGTCTGCGATGTTTCGTTCTTCTCTTCAATTTTTGTTGTCTCCTCGCCTTCAAGATGAAAGACATGCTCTTCCACATCAATTCCTTCTGCTTCCATTGCTTCTCGTAGCCGTGCCTGAAGTTCGATCTTATTGCCGGTTGTATTTAATCCACGGTTCTCCAACTCCTTTTTCAGTTGCTGGATCTTCAATTCACTGAACTTTGCCATGTCCAAGTTGAATTCCCAATCTTCGGAATTTATTCAACAATTCCTCTTCTGACACCAATTGTAACGAATCTGCCGCAAATCCTCTTATTTGCAATCCTCTGCTAAGTTCGAATCACTAAACTGTTGAATAAATAACTCCAATATTGAATGATGGAAAAATGGCTTTTTTTAAGTACTTCACAATAACACTTATACTTTGCTACTCGCTGGCTTAATAACCAAACTGATTGATAACTCAAATGAAACTTTACTATTGGCCGCCAGATCGCGTGCTTAATCAAACTGATTGATAGCTCAAATCAAACTGAATTACTTCTTACTCGCCTGCCCCGCTTTTATAGTTTACGCTGCATACTTCTAGGCTCTTCCATTTCCACAACTTACCAACTATATTCGTGTGTGTATAGTTCTCATATAGTTTCTACTTGTTTACAATTGTCTACTTTTTAGCGCTTCTCAGATGTACATATGTATGTGAGTTTGTAGTTTACAGTCTCCCGCACACACATAAGCGTATAAGTAAATTCATCTGTGTGTGACATCTCATATCTCGCTGCCTTGTATATATGTAAATGTTGCTCGTCGGAATGTGTACATATATGTAGACGCAATTATTGATTCGTTTATGTAGATACATAATGATTGAATTATTGATGTGAATTCACGTCACTGCTTAGCATCGGCCTGGAGATGGCAGCACTCCTTAGTTTTGCTAATATTCGTAACAATATGAATTAAATACATCTCTCATTATATTTGAAGCCTACGAAGCATATTTTGGCTGTCCTGTTTGGAATCAAGACAGGCATGGGCTCCACATGTTGCTTGTATTTATTGCAAAATATGTTTGGAAGGTAAGCAAATTTTATTTAAATAGTAAGTTAAATAAAGTAGACATATTGATTTCTCTTTCTATATTTTCGAGGTGAGGAAAGATCTATGAAATTTGCAATACCAAGAATCTGTCGAGAACCAAAAGACCACGTTAAAGACTGCTACTTTTGCATTGTGACTCCGAGTAAAAGACGTAGAGGTAAAAATGCAAAACCTATCGAATATCCTGATCTTGAATCTTCTTCTGCTCCAGTGGCACACGACCAGTACCAGAGCTACCGAAAAAATTATCGCAGAGAAGTGGCTCATCTCAATGCCGAGAAGGAGTTTTTACCGACACCAGAACAACCAAAGAATCATTTAATCACTACTGACGATTTTAATGATTTGATTAGAGGTTTAAATTCACCAAAAAGTAAAGCAGAGCTTTTAGGCTCTCGCGTAAAACAGTGGAATTTGCTTGCTAATGTTAATATCACGGATCAGCGAACTAGGCATGAAACATTCTCAACATTTTTCACAAAAGAAAATGGACTTTGGTTTTGTAATGTCATAAAACGTATGTTCGAAGAAATTGGCATACCTTGTGTTGCCATAGAATGGCGCTTATTCATTGACAGCTCAACAAAAAGCATAAAAGCTGTTTTATTACACAACGGAAATAAATTTCGATCTCTTCCAATTGCTCACTCAGTACATCTTAAAAAAAACTATAAAAGTGTCAAAATTTTCCTTGAATCTGTAAAATATCGCGAGTTCATCTGGAAGCTGAGTGGAGATTTTAAAATGGTGCCATTTTTGATGGGACTTCAAAGCGGATATGCAAAGTATCCGTGTTATTTGTGCTTATGTGACAGTAGAGCGGATTCTAAGCATTATACTCAACGGTCGTAGCTTGTAAGAACAGAACTTTGTGTCGGGAAAGAAAACATAAAATTTGAAGCAATTATTGAAGCGGAAAAAGTGTTAATGCCGCCTCTGCATATTAAGTTAGGATTGATGAAACAATTTGTCGAAAAAGTGGATCAAACTTCAGAAGCATTTGAGTACTTGATTTTTCCAACGTTATCGGAAGCAAAAATTAAAGCTGGTGTTTTTGTTAGTCCATTAATCAGACAGATTTTCGCCGATGAAAAATTTCCAACATTGCTGAATCGTACTCAAAAAGCGAGTTGGAACTGTTTCAAAGCAGTCGTTACTGTTTTTTTTAGGAAATAACAAAGCTGAAAACTGCTAAAAGCTAGTTGAAAATATGCTAAAAAATTAGAAGGCGATAGGCTGCAGGATGGCATTAAAAGTACATATGATCGAAAACAGCTATGTGTTCGCAATACTGGAAGTACTCTGAAAAACGGTTATTTACTTGCTTACAATTTTTTTTAATCACTAGCGAAAATGTTTTGTTTTGTTTCAATGTTTTGTTTCAATGTAAAAATAATTACAATCCATCTTGCTTCCCAAGGCAGCCGGTTTTATAAAATGGAGCGACTCAGGATTTTTCCCGACCAAGGGCTGTCATTTCACTGTAACCCCATATAATTTGTTGCGTCCCTCCCACAAATTTTTATCCTCCCAACAGATCCTTGCAGCGGGACTGCGCACATTCTCCTGCTCCTGGAGGGCATCGAACCCAATCCGGGACCTGTACCTGACCCCGGTCCAGAGAAATGGTTTTGCTGCGTTTGCCGGAAAATAATCTTTTTAGGACGGTCACACTCTTGTCAGTGTGTTACGTGCAAGGGATGGTTGCATCGGACAGGATTGGGTTAGACCCCAAAATCCGACGTCCTCGTATCTTTTATAAATCTTTTGTGGCTCCTTGCTGTTCAAACCCAAGAGCGTCCCGTAGTCTGCGCCTTAGCGCCCCCACTCCCTTCTAGCAGCCCCACTGCTCAGTAAGCCACAACAAGTACCCACTATTTCTCACGCCCCACGGAGCCACCAGCTCATACGGCCGCTCCTACTCATAACTACAATCTCCGTAATAGATTCGGTAACAATGCCGAGCATCAGCCACCGCCCCGTTTTCTTCTCACCCTCTGCCCGACACTAGGATTCCAGTAGGTCAGGACTCTTAGCCCCTACCACCATTTGCCAGCACAGAATATATATGTTTGCGATATCTGGCCAATGCGGCTCCAGCCCTGGACGGTGCCACTTTCCTAGATGTTCTGGTCTCAGCGACAGCAACACCCGAAGGGTTTCATCGCGCCATGCTGCCAGACCGCAAACCCAACTACAACGGGTGCCCAAATGCTTACCCAGGGACATCCAGTACCAGGGCCACAACAGCAATTGCGTCCTTGGCCTCCCTAAACTCAGACGTAGTCACCTATCACTTACCCGCAGAGTGACGACGTCTCCCCCGTGGCACTTCAGAATTCTGCAGTTAAACTGTAATGGGTTAACTGGGAAGATCACGGAGATAGCTGATTTAATGAAGCGGCATAACATCCACATTGCAGCGATCCAAGAGATCAAACACACAGCAAGATTTGCTCTGCAGACCTGCTCTGGATATAAAGTCCACGGAATAGATTGCGAGAGCGGAAATGCTGACTGCCTTACACCCTAAAATCTTGGTTGTGGCGTTAGTTCAGGATCTACATTTTGAAGAGCATGCAACAGGAATCCAGAGCCGTAATAAAATCCTCAAATCTCTTTCCGGCAGCACTTGGGCTACGCGTCTCCGATATGGTCGCCAAGCCTAAAGGTTACTCACTGGAAGAAAATACAGGCCTGCCAAAATACTGCCCTCAGAACCGCTACGGGCGGTCTTCTTATGTCCCCAGAACACCACGTACACAATGAGGCGAGAGTACTCCCCATTAGGGATAGAAATGAAATGCTAAACAAACAGTTTCTGTTGAATACCCAGAAACCTGGGCATCCCAACAGACATCTGATTGATGAAGCTACACCTCCCAGGGGCTTAAGGGGTAATCTCCGTAAGCATTACGAGGAATAACGGCAAAAAGTTCATGCATTTCCCTACCGCCAAAAGCAAATTTGAATCATGTTTGAAAGCAGCTATGTGCTATAAAACGGCGCAAATATATATCACGTTGTAATGGGTTAAAAAACATGATTTTTTCATTCACACATCAATAACATACTTTCCATAAAATATTGCAAATGGACACCAGAAATAAGTTTTCTTGATCTCCTGAAAAGTTACTGAAAAACACATAACTGGTTTTGTGAGCGCAGTGACGATATGCTGCACGCTCATTTAGATAAATACAAAAACAACATGGGAGCATATTCAGAAGAACAAGGAGAACGTTTTCATCAGGACGTTATGAGCTTCGAACAACGTTACCAAGGTCAATATAATGAAAACATGATAGGAGACTATATTTGGGGTTTATTGAGGGATAGTACCTATGACCATAAAAGTAAAAGTGTACACTTTTAAATCATTTTCCACTTTTTTGTAAGTTATTTCGATATTAAAACTTAATAAAAATATTTATTTGAATTGTTTCATTTTCTAGTAAAAATTAAAACCACAGATTTTGAAAAATATCGTTCAAGAGGTTTCCTAAATAGGAAAACAAACTTTTATATGCCATATATTTTTTTTTCGTCAAATTACGACTTAAAGAATTAAAATTTAATGCTTCGAAGTCAAAGTCAAATTTTGTGTTGACCCGTGTTATTGTTCAGCCCCATTCATGAAAGATATGAAGTTTTCGGCACAGCCGAAGACAGTCCCGTCCTTACTTGTTTTAGTTTAAAATATACATTTTCTTTCATTTCTTTATACATGCCATGACGCAAAAAACCATACAGGTGAAATCAATGGTATTTACGGCCCTCATAATCCCGTCATTTATTTCGAAGCAGTAATTAGCAGTAATTTAGTCAAATTCATCGCATTACGGTTAATTCAACGGAGTTTTTTGTCAAGAGAGCAAACTTGTACCTATATATAGTAATTTCAGCAGGAAAGAAACTGTTGAACTCGAGCTATTAATATTCTGTAAAAATGATAGATTCTGAATCATACTGTTTTTTCTAATAAAAGAACTGATATCACTGGTCGTTTCAACGGCGACAACTGTCCATATTATGAAAATGCGTTAGCAAATTTTAAAGAGAAATTTATGCTCACGACGCTTACTACTACTTGTTCTTATGGCTAATGCAAAGAGGATAATAAAATAATTTTAAAAAAAATTTTAAGTTAAACGGTTTTATTGAAAACAATACTTACATGAAGTAATAATAATACTAAAAGCTAGAAAATAATTAGATAGGCCCTAGGTACTAGTCATCACAGTCCTCATCAATCTAGGCCGTTGATCAGACAATTAAATAAAAGCGTTGGGCGCGTGAAATTTCTGAAAATGTGAGGCGTAGCATAACCTAATTAAGGTTCAGTTGGCCTTATTTATGACTATCAATAGAAATTTGACGCGTCCATCGCTTTTATTTAATTGTCTGATCGACGCCCTAGATTGATGAAGAGTGTGATGACTAGTACCTAGGACCTACCTAATTATTTTCTAGTTTTTAGTATTATTATTACTTCATGTAAGTATTTTTTTCAATACAACCGTTTAACTTAAATTTTTTTTTTTTACCCTTTTACCTTTATATTAAGCCGCTTTCATGTTTGTCCCCTCATTTCCATACGAATTTTTGACCCACGGAAAAGTCTTTTTCGGTAACTTCCCGTTGAGCTTGACACTTGATACTTAGATCATAGTTCAGATCTGGGAGACATTACAATGCTAGTGAAAAAAAAATCCGCTAGGTGCACGGTTCGAGATATAAAGACAATTTATTTTTTAATGGAAATTTTGCGATCGACTTTTAACTAACTTCTCGGTGATCCAGAGATTTGAAACTTAGCACATAGTTTGCGAGTCGATGGCACTATAATTCGTGGAAAACAAAATGCCGCCAGGTGGCAGACGAATCGAGATAATGGAAAATCCCTGGAAAAACGCAGGGAATCTTGCGATCGATTTTTATGTAACTTCCCGGTGAGCTAGATATTTGAAACTTGGGCCGTGAGTTAGAACCCGGTGACAATGCAATATTTGATAAAAAAATTTCGCTAGGTTGCGCATGGATCGAGATATTAAGAAAATTAATTTGGATTTGGGAATCTTTCAATCCATTTTTAACTAACTGCCCGGTGACCTAGAGACTTCAAACTTGGCACACAGTTGAAGGCTTGGTGATAATACAGTTTACATAAAACAAAATTCCGCTAGGTGGCGCGTTAAGTGAGGTAACTACAATTCCTTGAAAAACCAGGTGGATCTTGCAATCGATTTTTTAGTAACTTCCCGGTGAGCTGGAGATATGAAACTTGAGCCGTGAGTCAGAACCCGGTGACAATGCAATATTTTATCAAAAAAATTTCGCTAGGTGGCACTTGGGACGAGATATTAAGAAAATTAATTTTGATTTGGGTATTTTTCAATCTATTTTTAACTAACTACCCGGTTACCTAAAATCTTGTAACTTAGCACATAGTTTGCGAGTCGATGACACTACAATTCGTGGAAAACAAAATACCGCCAGGTGGCAGGCGAACCGAGATAATCGAAAATCCCTGCAAAAAAGCAGGGAATCTTGCGATCGAATTTTAAGTAACTTGCCTGTGAGCTAGAGACCTGAAACTTGGGCCGTGAGTTAGAACCCGGTGACAATGCAATATTTGATAAAAAAATTTCGCTAGGTTGCGCATGGATCGAGATATTAAGAAAATTAATTTGGATTTGGGAATCTTTCAATCCATTTTTAACTAACTGCCCGGTGACCTAGAGACTTCAAACTTGGCACACAGTTCGAGGCTTAGTGACAATACAATTTATAGAAAACAAAGTTCCGCTAGGTGGCGTGCTAATTGAGATAACTACAAATACCTTAAAAACGAGGGGGATCTTGCAATCGATGTTTGAGTAACTTGCCGGTGAGCTAGAGACTTGGAACTTGGACCGTGGGTCAGAACTCGGTAACAATGCAACATTTGATTAACAAAAAAATTCGCTAGGTGGCGCACGCGGATCGAGATGGTAAGAAAACAAATTTTAATTTGGGAATTTTTCAACCCCTATTTAACTAACTTCCCGGTTACCTAGAGACTTGAAACTTGGCACTTAGTTAGAGGCCTGGTGACAATACAACTTATAGAAAACAAAGTTCCGCTAGGTGACGCGTTAGTCAAGATAACTGCAAATCCTTTAAAAACGGGGGGAATCTTGCGATCGATTTTTAAGTAACTTTCCGCTGAGCTACAGACCTGAAACTAAAAAAAAAAAAAAAAAATGTCGCTAGGTGGCGCATGGATCGAGATATTAAGAGAATTAGTTTTGATTTGGGAATCTTTCAATCCATTTTTAACTAACTTACCGGTTACCTAGAGACTTGAAACTTGGAACTAAGTTATAGGCCTAGTGACAATACAACTTATAGAAAGCAAATGTCCGCTTGGTGGCGCGCTAGTCAAGATAACTACAAATCCTTGAAAAACGAGGGGAATCTTGCAATCGATTTTTAAGTAACTTCCCGGTGAGCTAGAGGCTTGAAACTTCAGCCGCGAGTCAGAACCCAAAATTCCAAAAGCCTTTTTGTAGGCAGCACTAAAAAAGTGAAAATAAAATGATGATAAAAAAATTTTAAAGACTACCTTTATATAAATGGACCAAAAAATAGAAGGCAATTTTTCCTTTAATACAGACATAATCTTGTTGAATTTTGACTAAAAAACTTTAACAATAGCTCTTGTAAAAGAATTTTGGGACTTGAACTTATAAAGGTAGAGCCGTGCTTAAATTTTAAATAATCAATTAGTTAATCCCAAGTACATGGTTTACCTTAAATTGAAAGATTGCGCTCCCCCTTTATAGTTTTATATCCCAAAATTCTTTTACAAGAGCTATTGTTAAAGTTTTTTAGTCAAAATTCAACAAGATTATGTCTGTATTAAAGGAAAAATTGCCTTCTATTTTTTGGTCCATTTATATAAAGGTAGTCTTTAAATTTTTTTTATCATCTTTTTTTAATTATTTTATTTTCAAGTTTTTAGTCTTTATTTAATTGCCTATTATTTCTCATTCTATTTAGTTCATTTAGTGACTCATTCCTCGTGTGCCAATGGTACATGAACCAGATACGGATATAGATTTAACATGCAAATGCAACAACAATGTGAACCATATGAACCATATGAACCATATGAACCATATGAATCACATTGTTGTTGCATTTGCATGTTAAATCTCTATCCGTATCTGGTTCATGTACCATTGGAACACGAGGATTATTACAAGGACTCTTTCCTGACAATTTGTTACAATTTAAGTCCTCAATACATAATCCTTCCAAAGACTTTAATCGACTCCGCGCCACGTATGCTTGTCCCTCCTAAAACTCCAAAATATTTTGATGTCACTTCTACCGGACTGTATGTGCTTAATATTTGTTCCAAATATGAGCTAAATCCGACCTAATCATGCATGTATTATGTGTTCCAAATATGAACTAAATTGGACCACAAATACGATTTTTTGAAATATTTCGATCCATGCACCACCTATCGGAGTTTTTTTCTTATTATTGCATTGTCATCGGGTTCTGAACTAGATTCCAAGTTTCAAGCTTATAGCTTATCGGGAAGTTGCTTAAATTTCAATTACAAAATTCGTGCCAGCCAGACAACCAGCGAGTTTTATTATAATATTATAAATATAGATAGCAAGAAATTGGCTAAATTATATTACCACGCTAAAAAGCCCCGTCAACGTGAACATACCATTGTGTATAATGTGAATGAAGAACAAATATTGAAGTATGCCAAAAAGTTTTTTAAAAGCGTTGCGAAAAAAAATCTTTAGTCCAAACTGAAGTTTTCTTGATAGACGTGGCTCCCCAGCTGGATGAAACATGCTCTCTAAAGATAAAATAAGCAAAATTAAAGAACACATTAACAGCTTTCCAAGATATGAGAGGCACTACACAAGAAGTGGCCTATGCTGCAAATACTTTCACGCCGAGATATCGCTTTCGAAAATGTTTGCACTATTTTGCGGAAAATATTCATCCCAAGCCACTGCTTGTTTTTCATATTGGAAGGTTTTTAAATGTACAGAATTTATTACATAAATATTTTTAACTCGGGACGTTCATTTTTAGCAAAGAAAATTAAACTAGATACTTGTCACACATGTTATAAATTGGAGATAAGTTGGAAGCAAAAAAGGTTGTTCCTAATCAAGGCAACAATCAAGATCTAGTTCAATAATTGCAGAATGAGCGGTCAGTGCCCCAAGAAACAGCGGAGTTGGCTTGTAACTCCTAATGGGTAGATAAAGGAACTACTGGCATAAGAAGTTTTATCTTCGACCTACAAAAATATTTGCCCCTTTCCTGCGCATCTCCTTAAGCTTTTATAAAAAGCAATTGTGGACTTTTATTTTAACGATTGCAGAACAATATCTCCATTTTGCTCCATATGGCACGAAAGAATATCAGGGCGCGGTGAAAATCAGATCGTTTCTTGTTCATTCGAACATCTCAAGAACCTTCAGAGAGTGAGCCATGTTGTGTTCCACAGTTGATAATTGCGCTCATTTGTGTTCGAATGTTCACATCAGCAAATCACATTCCCAATCCTATTTATATTATCGACCCCAAGTTTATGGAACCAGGCCACACCCACATGGAGTGCGGCGTAGATCACGCGCTTTTTGAAACAAAGAAGAAAATCACAAAAGCTACAATACACCATCCCCATAATTGGTATTATTTTGTTGGGTGTGGAGGTACAAGAAACGTTTTTAATGTTATAGAAATGGATACAGTTAATTTCTATATATTTTCCAATATACTAAAATCAAAATATAACTGGAGACTTAGTAATGAAGATAGCAAAAGATTTCTATCTAAAAATGTTAAATGGTTACGATATAAAAAAGCTATTTCGGCAAAATTTACTATAAAACTACTCTTAATGAAATTGAGCCTTTCAAAGTTTTACATACATATTCTAAATAGATGTTCAAATATAATTTATTTAAAAAAATCCATTGCTTAATGAAAGGGTTATAATGAAACTTAGTTTACTATATTTAATATAAACAGATATGAGTACAATGACCCCGAATTTTTCCTTTTATTTTTCTAATTTATGGAGTGAGTTTTTTGCTAAAAATTGTATTTATTGTTAAATAAAACTAACAAATGAAATATTTAACTCGAGACTATATATTTCCGTTTTGAGTTAAGTCGTAAAGTTTGTTTGGTTTACTGTTTGCAATAAAAACCTGTGTCGATATAAGTTAGGCTGATATTTAAATCAAAATCTGTAATAAAGGCTTAAGTCGATGTAAGATGTAAGTGTACATATTTTAAAATTTGCAAAAACCTACTAAGTTATTTAAGTGCAAAAATTTCTTGCAATACACATACGTTTTAAAAAAGATTTTATGGCCCTTATTAACCTAACTTTAAGCCATCTGATTGACGCACTTTTGATTGAGTACCTGTTTTAAATTTTTTCAAATATGCATTTAAATATCAATTTGCGGCAAACTAAAATATAAGACTTAAGTGGTTATTGCAAAAAGCACAGATATATGATATATACGTAAGCATTCGTTGAAATTTGAAGCCTCTAGCTCTTAAAATAGGGCAGTAATTACTAAAAGTTTCGTATCTGAACAATCGGTTGTGGGTGATATATACTATATATACGACCGATCTCATCAATTTTCTCAGACAACAATATGTGCAATATACGAAAGTATATGGTGAAGTTTGAAGCTTCAATCTGTTAAATTGAGGAAGATATGGCAAAAATCCTTTTTTCTGAAAAATCCGTTGTATGGAGGAAATATGATATAGTGGTCCGATCCGGCCGGTTCCGATAAATGTCTAATCGGACACCCAAATACACCCGCTCACCACATTTTATCAAGATATCTCAAAAATTGAGGGACTAGTTTGCATACAAACAGACAGACGGACAGACGGACATGGCTAAATCAACTCAGCTCTTCATCCGGATTATTTCGGTATACTTAATGGTGGGTCTATCTATTTTCCTTTAAGGACTTACAATTTTCGGTTTCGTGACGAAATTAATATACCATTTCATTTTCATGAAAGGTATAATTACACCGATAAAGAATTTTTAATAGCTTACTATCCTAAAACTAATAGTTGTTTAAATGAAGGCAAACCGGTTTAATCTAAGCCGTTGCCTTTTCCCAAATCAAAACTAAAATACTTTTAAAAATTGTGTGAAAAACTGGTTATACTAAAATAATATCATTCTTTTTACAAAAATCTTGAGGGTAACGCTTTTCGCGAACCCAACATTTTTGAAGATTCTGATTCTGATGAGAATAAGAACTAGTTCTATGTTTGCAATAATATTGTTACGAATGCAAAACTAAGTGGTGGTGCCATATCTAAACCGGTGCTAAGCAGCGCCTTGCATGCACATCCATAGATCAATCATTATGTATCTACATAAACGAATCAATCATTATGTCTACACATATGTAAGTACACGCAGCTGAGAGCAATGCACAAACACACGCAGATATCTTATCTGAAATGCTCCTAAAGGTATGCAATTGTGATTGTGGAAGTGTCGCTCACACATACAAGCGCATGGGGTATGAGAGAAGCTATAAAAATTATACATCTGTAGTTGCAGCTGAGAAATTTATAACTAAGTAAAATTCTGGAAGCGCCTAGAAGATGCCACGAGGAAAGCGCAGAGTATAAAAGCATCAGCGGTAGAGGCGCTATGGGCAGTTTCAGTTAAGTACGCTATCTGTCGGGCAATAGATCAGTTTCACTTGAGCTATCAATCAGTTTGGTTATTAAGCAAGCTATTCGTTGCAAAGTATAAGTGTTATTGTGAAGTACTTTAATAAAGGCCATTTTTCCATTATTCAATATTAAAGTTATTTATTCAACAGTTTAGCGATACGAACGTTGGCAGAAGATTGCAAATACGGGGAATTGCAGTAAATTCGTTACAATTGGTGTCAGGAGAGGAATTGTTGAACAAATTCCAGAGGACAACAAGGACATGGCAAAGTTCAGTGAATTGAAGATCCAGCAACTGAAGAAGGAGTTGGAGAACCGTGGATTGAATACAACCGGCATTAAACTCGAACTTCAGGCACGACTACGAGAGGCAATGGAAGCAGAAGGAATTGATGTGGACGAGTATCTCTTTTATCCTGATGGGGACGAGACAACAACAAAAATTGAAGAGAAAAACGAAACATTGCAGACAGTTACGAGCACAGACTTGAACATAATATTAGCTGCAATAACTGCTCAAACATCGACAGTGGCATCTCAGCTGGAATCGCAGGAGACACGTTTAACATCCAAGATGGAAGCACAGGAGGCACGCATTTCAGAAATGTCATCACAAATGTCATCTCAACTGGAATCGCAGGAGACACGCATAACATCGAAGATTGAAGCACAAGAAACGCGTATGTCAGAAATGTCGACACAGATTACATCCAAGATGGAAGCACAGGAGGCACGTATTTCAGAAATGTCATCGCAAATGTCATCTCAACTGGAAGAGCAGAAGACATATATGGCATCCCAGCTGGAATCACATGAGACACGTATTTCAGAAATGTTGACACAGATTACATCAAAGATGGAAACACAACTCAAAGATGGAAAAACAACATGATGCTGAATGAGAACATGTCTGGGCCACCGACAGAGATATTTAGGCTCAATGAATGCAAAAGACCTACTCGTAGAGGCTGAAAAGTCTGACGAGACTAAATACACCTTATTTTCTAATTCTGGCATTGTAGTCATCAATTACAACTTATACATATGTATGTATAATGTCATGGGCAGTGCTCATATATGACTTGCAGGCGCTCCTGCGTCCTCTTCACAATGTTCTCCATCGGAAGAAGAGCTCAGTACAATTAAATGTTAAAACTTCATGCCTTTATTAATATCATGAGGCGATGTCTGTCCATGATAGTGAATGAAAATTTGTACATATGTACCTCTCCAATCAACGTGGCAAGTTGTTAAAATAACGGGAATAATGTACTTCGGTGGTCTTCTGCTAATACTTGTCCAAAAATGTCGGGAGAGGTGTCCAAACATACACCTTGATCTTCCTACCAACAACTTGAAGGCGGCAAATAAGAATTTTGATTCTTTCAAAAGATGTTAACAAAAACTGAAAAACGACCTCGGATCGCTCCCGAAACACGGGTTGGATTCGTAATACTTTTGAGTACATCTGACGACATTGGGGATAAAAATTATTATTATTATTAATTATTATTATATTTGCATAAAGAAAATTAAGTCTTATTACTATACCTTTCATGAAAATAAAATGGAATATCAAAGTTGGTTAAAAATGTTAAGGCCTTAAAGGAGAACAGATAGATATCTTAATGAAATTCAATGAGTGGGTATGCTTTGGTGCCCGATGAATCATTTGTCTAAACCGAATCGATATATATCGCATGCAACCGATTTGTCGGATAAGGGAGTTTTCAAAATTTCTTAATTTTAACAGCTAGGAGCTTTTATAATATATATGCCATACAACTGATTGTTCAGATTTTATGAACTTTTGAAATTTCATCAGATATTCGTTCAGATCCATAAAGGAAAGGTATTAGGTCTTCGGCACAGCCTGAGGCAGTCCCGTCCCTAATTGTTTTTATCGTAAAATTTCACTACAATCATGTAACCTACTTTCTCTATTTTGAAAGAGTATGAAATTAAATACTATATTACCTTCCTACTATTTTACCCTTCTTTTATGCCCCCTAAAGCCTAGAGCTAAGGGCGGTCGATATGACAGCTGTCTAATCTTAATCCACCTTCTATCATTACATTATGCCATTGGCTCCCAACCCCTGCCTACAGTTGATATGAGCGTCGAATTGTAATGGTGGGTGGTCAACAAGGAATCATATCACAGCGGAAACTTCTCAGGTTTACGCGATAAAGACTCAAATTCAGAACTTCAACTTATATCCAAAGTAATTTATACACCTACTATTGTATGTTGTTAAATTTTTCCACCACTCCGCTGGAAGGATCAGGTTGAAAGCGATTTAAACTCCCTTGATGTGACCAATTGGCGCCAGTTGGCAGAGCCAAGAAGCGGCTGGCGCACCTTGTTGGACAGCCATAACCGTTTAAACGGTTAAGCGTCAATTAAGTAAGTTATACTACAGGACAGTGGTAGGCTGCTACTACCCGTTCAAAACTGTCAGGAGCGTGTTCAAAAGACACCTTTTTGGCTCGGTATTTAAATAAGAACAATGACCCTCAACCGCTCCAAGACCAGGAGTAAGATCCGTAGTCTTTTGTCGCAGGACCCCTTTCGGCATAAAATTTAATTAGTTTTTTTTTTTGCAAACATCTTTTGACAATAGTAAGGTCTTTACTTTGAGGTTATTGATATCAAAGCACGTCTTTTGAAATCTTTTCCGACATTTTTGGCAGTGTATTAGCAGTCGACCTCTGTCCTAGAGTATTACCAGTAACATCGATAAGCTGCATACGTTTCAAAAATGAATAAAGCAAACTTAATTTCATAGTTTTTATCAAAAAGTTGCACTAAAATCAAGTTACATCTATATTCTATCATTATTTAAAAAGTATTAATTTAAGTACTATTTCAAAAGTGGCCCTCTTTTATGCCCCCATTCTCTTGTACTTCCAAAATACAACCTGGAGGTCACTGGAGCTAAGGGCGTTCGATATGATAGCTGTCAAATCTTCCGCCACCTTCTATCATTACATTATGAACGGAAACTACCTATACGAATGTATTTATATGAAATAAATTAAGTTTTTTTAGATGGTTTTTTTTTTACTTTGTAAACTGGTTGAAAATGAAAAAATAAAAATAACTGCCAAATACTAACAATAGTGTTTTTAATGTCTATATTTTAAGGTAACCGCCATATCTTTGAGAACGAGCAATTTATGGTGACAGCGAAAAAAAATGTAGATAACCGACAAAAAATTGTGATAGCCTACTGATAAAAAAATTTTACACATTGCATGGCTTTTCTAATGCAATAAAAAGGAATGGTACGGAGTTTCACACAATAATCAGCTTTGAGTGCCGAAATAAGTAAAAAAAAAAGTTCTGTAAAATTTACATTTTGGCGCTTAACTTTTTTTCGCGGGTAGGGCTCGATTTATTTGCAGCTTCTTTGGTCGCATCTCCTCTGCGTTCTCATTCTCTACGCGTACACACCAAACAGCCAAAACCCTGCAATTGTGTTTGTGGCTCTTAATATTTCTTTCCTTGCTTTGGTTAGTAAGCTCTCAGTTCTATTATGATCATAAACAAACCATGTTTTCTTCGTGATCTGACAGATATCCGTAGAACAAAAATTAGGAATGGTTATTTTCTTGTACATGTTATATAAACATATGTTTGTTGTAAGTAGACGATGCACCGTGACACTCTCAGCAGCAAAGTCTAACGAAGCCGGAAATTCGCTTTTCATCCATCCGTTGTTTCCCCGTTGACATTTCTGTGTGCAACTATCCAAATGAGAGCTTGACGGGCGTATGAAATGTGACTTTTAGCTTTTTGAAGAAGACTTTCTTGCGGGATCGTCACCTATCCCGTCCCTTCCCATGTAAAACCCGTCAAACTTATTTTTGAACGATAAAGACAAGCATAGAAGGGTTTTGAGTGTTATCGCCGTTGCTAACCCTTTGCCAGATATAGGTCCATAACGCTCTGGAACTAGCACTTTAAAGTACCAGCTCGGATACGGGCACGCTCTACCCCGTCCTTAATATTTCAGTGTATATCGGTACCACCCATTTTCTTATAACATTTTTCTATTCACCAACTGAAAACTGATTTGGCAGGGATCTGATAATCATGGTGGTTATTATTAATACTATTTTATTATTATTATTATTTGTAGTGCTCGATAATCAGTTTTATCAAATCTCTCTTCAGGAAATGGTTGAGCGTCGCGAGATGGGGAAGGTATCCAGTAAAGCTGAAGCCGTACTCTGGCTGTGGGAGGCGCATAACGAAATAAATAACTGTCTAGCGCGCCATCTAGCTGAAGATCCGATATTCCCCAAAATACAGTTTCCCAGCGAATCCAGTTGCCCACAATGTCGTAAACGGGGAAGCAGCTCCACCATCAACTGGAATAGAGATGCCGTACTGGAATTCCTTTTAAACATATATGACCCTAGTTGCATTGGTTTTTATGGCACAGATAACGAAAGTAATGCGGCTAGAAGTAATCGATTCAAAGTTAGAAGCTTACACTGAAATACGCACGTTTTAATTAATTAAACTATCAGAGTGGATTTCGAACTTCTGAATTGTAAGAATGACCATTCGTTTGTATAGTTGTGCACATGCTTTAATATAGCTATGTATATTATATTACTAATATCAAATAGAATAAATCATTTGAATTATAACTGTCTTATTATCTATTTACCAAAGTACATGAGAGAGTCAAACACCAAAAGCAATGCAGTATGTACGAGTATACATTAGGGCGGGTCGATTTAAAAATCGCTCATTGCTCTGTGAAAATCGTTCTCTAGGGATCAAAATAAGAAACTTTGTCGAAGGAACCATACCTCTAAAACGAATTCTGATGTCCCCCCCCCCCCCCCTTTGGGTCGAACTTTTGGGTGGGCAATTTCAATTCTACCTGCTGTGTCTTGTGGTGGCTTAAAAAAACAACACAAGCAATTTTACGATCTGCAATTGTGTCACAGTGATACCTTCATTTTTTCAAACGGTTGAATAAAAAACCCACACAACTATGTTTACGACATGCAAATGCATCACAGTGATGCCTTGGTTTTAAAACGGGGTTGTAAAAACGCTAATTTCTAATCATTTTTTTTAATTTCTTTTTTATTACTAAGTTAAATTCATTTTTTCATTTACATATGTTCTGACTAAATAAAGAAAAAAATAAACTCCAAAAAGAAAAAAACATAGGCATTTCAAAGTGGGATTTTTTAAAATTTGCCCCTACGACCCAAAAGGGGGAACATCAGAATTCGTTTTAGAGGTATGGTTCCTTCGGCAAAGTTTCTTATTTTGATCCCTAGAATATGATTTTCACAGAGCAATGGGCGATTTTTTTGCCTCCACACAAATCGACCCGGCCTAGTATACATATACATATGTACTCAGCAGTGTTGCCAGAAAAAAATTCTGAAAGAGCTAAATTTCTTCAAGAAAATTCAAAATCCTATACAAAAAGAGCTAAAAGTATATGTATAGTTTTCAAAGTAAAGGCTTGGTTTCCTCGAAAGCGGTGCCGCTATTTAGCGGCCGTTACTTACCAGTAGAGTATGTATGTCAAAATTGTTGCAGTGTATAAGTAATTATGTGTAAACTCAGAAGACGGTGAAGTTCACCGTAACGTTATATAGCGGCAGAGCATAAAATATTACGGGCGTCATGACGGTAGAAACTCCTTCATCACCGTTTTTTACCACCGCTATTGTCAAAGCGGTGAACATTTTGTCAAATATTTGAAAATATTGATAAAATAAACAATATTTTTGAATTTTTTTTGAACGTTTAATTTTTGTATGTGCAGTTAACAAAATAAGTGGAGAAACTAAAAAAAAACCTGCAAAAATGTAAAATAAAATTGTGTGGATCGTCTGCCTTAAGTGTTCGTTGTTTCCAACAAAGCGGTGCCCCTGAAAACGGTGAGTATACCGGTCGTTCTTTAGCGGTCGTAATAAAGCGGCACCGCTTTCCGAGGAAACCAAGCCTTAAGTTTCCATAAATATTTCAAATCAAACATTAACAAAGGTTTTATACCTTTGGTAAGGTAAGGTAAACTAAATTAAAACAAGTAAGGAAGGCTAAGTTCGGGTGTAACCGAACCTTACATACTCAGCTGAGAGCTTTGGAGACAAAATAAGGGAAAATCACCATGTAGGAAAATGAACCTTGGGTAACCCTGGAATGTGACATGGGTATCAAATGGATATTAAAGAGTATTTTAAAAGGGAGTGGGCCATAGTTCTGTAGGTAGACGCCATTTCCGGATATCGCCATAAAGGTGGACCAGGGGTGACTCTAGAATGTGTTTGTACGATATGGGTATCAAATGGAAGGTGTTAATGAGTATTTTAAAAGGGAGGGGGGCTTAGTTCTATAGGTGGGCGCGTTTTCGAGATATCGCCATTAAGGTGGACCAGGGGTGACTCCAGAATGCGTTTGTAAGATATGGGTATCAAATGAAAGGTGCTAATGATTATTTAAAACCAATGGGCCTTAGTTCTATAGGTGGACGCCTTTTCGAAATAACGCCATAAAGGTGGACCAGGGGTGTTCTATAATGTGTTTGTACGATATGGGTATCAAATTAAAGGTATTAATGAGGGTTTTAGAATGGAGGCCCCTAGTCGTTTATGTGAAGGCGTTTTCGAGATATCGACCAAAATGTGTACCAGGGTGACCCAGAACATTATTTGTCGGGTACCGCTAATTTATTTATATATGTAATACCACGAACAGTATTCCTGCTAAGATTCCAAGGGCTTTTGATTTCGCCCTGCAGAACTTTTTCATTTTGTTCTACTTAATAAGGTTGGTGTCACACTCATTTTACAAAGTTTTTTTCTAAAGTTATATTTTGCGTCAATAAACCAATCCAATTACCATATTTCATCCCTTTTTCGTATTTGGTATAGAAGTATGGCATTTTTTTAATTTTTCGTAATTTTCGATATCGAAAAAGTGGGCGTGGTCATAGTCGGAATTCGGCCATTTTTTATACCAAGATAAAGTAAGTTCAGATAAATACGTGAACTGAGTTTAGTAAAGATATATCGATTTTTGCTCAAGTTATCGTGTTAACGGCCCAGCGGAAGGACAGACGGTCGACTGTGTATAAAAACTGGGCGTGGCTTCAACCGATTTCGCCCTTTTTCATAGAAATAAGTTATCGTCCCAGAATCTAAGCCCCTATCAAATTTCACAAGGATTGGTAAATTTTTGTTCGACTTATGGCATTAAAAGTATCCTAGACAAATTAAATGAAAAAGGGCGGAGCCACGCCCATTTTGAAATTTTCTTTTATTTTTGTATTTTGTTACACCATATCATTATTGGAGTTGAATATTAGCATAATTTACTTATATACTGTAAAAATATTCAATTTTTTGTTAAAATTGGACTTAAAAAAAATTTTTTTTTTAAAGTGGGCGTGTTCTTCATCCGATTTTGCTAATTTTTATTAAGTACATATATGGTGATAGTAGTAACGTTCCTGCCAAATTTCATTGTGATATCTTCAACGGCTGCCAAATTACAGGTTTCAAAACTTTTAAATTACCTTCTTTTAAAAGTGGGCGGTGCCACGCCCATTGTCCAAAATTTTATTAATTTTCTATTCTGCGTCATAAGGTAAACCTACCTACCAAGTTTCATCGCTTTATCCGTCTTTGGTAATGAATTATCGTATTTTTCGGTTTTTCAAAGTTTTCGATATCGAAAAAGTGGGCGTGGTTATAGTCCGATATCGTTCATGTTGCGGCGTTTTACCTGTTGTGGGTGATACGATCTTCAGTTGCTTTTGCGGTTGTTACCTCTACGATTAGGCGGCGTTATCCAATGAATAGACTAACGCGATCAAATGCTTTTGATTTATACTATTTAATTCAACTTTAATTAATATACAAAGAATGGAATTTAGTTAGTTTAATTGCGGCGGCACTAGTGGACTGTATAGCAGAAGGTATATAAAAGCAATAATAAAAGAAATAGGGATAACACAAACGTCAAACACACAAGCTTGATGTGATTGAACGTTAACCCTTGCACGACTAACATATTATAGTTTATGATTTTAAGATATGCAACTTCGAACACAACATACCGATAGGTTCAACAATATTAAAATTTTACATGGTATGAATAATAAATTACAGCATAAAAGTAAGTATACAATGCAAGAATCTCGAAAAATAATTAATTTGATTTCCATGAAAAGATGTATGAATCTATGAGTCTTCCGTGCACGACAGACACTCCTTCGTCGGTAGTAGGCAAAGTTTCACAATCGCCCACTTCGTCGGTGGGGTTGATTCGTTAGCTATAGCAACTACATCGCCTTCTACGAAATTATGTTAAGGGCGAAACCATTTTGATCGACGCTGTAAACTGACGAGATACTCGTCTCTTGAACGGCGCCAAAAATACTGTCTCGCAGCGGAAATTACCTGCCATCCCTGATAAATATTTCCACGGAACCCTTGACCCTCAGGTTCCGGGAGCGACTTGAACGGTTCACCAACGAGAAAATGCCCAGGAGTTAAGACTTGTAAGTCGCCAGCTGTCGTAGAATTGTCGCAAAGCGGCCGAGAATTTACGCAAGCTTCAACGTCGGTCAATAGCGTGTTAAATTCTTCATATGAAAGCAGAGTTTCGCCTAATGCGCGCTTTAAGTGATATTTTATTCTCTTTATGCCGGTTTCCCAATAACCTCCCATGTGCGGTGCAGATGGTGGATTGAAACGCCACTCGATGTTTGAGTTGGCGAAAAACGATTGCAACCTTTCGTCAGCCATATACTGCTGAAACGCGATTCGCAGCTCCTTCTCAGCACCCACGAAATTCGTACCGTTATCTGAAGACATGTGCTTACAGTAGCCTCTGCTGCAGGGATGCACCTTAACGTTAAGCTAATCGTTTATCAAAAAATTTCCACCGTTTCCGTTGAAACACTTCGAAATATTATCGATAAAGAAATTATCAAGATAAATTGTATCTCGTTTTTAACCGAAACGAAAAGCTTTCGTTAACGTTAAAAACGTTAACAAAAACGTGATACTTTATGTTTGAATTGTGCTGGCAATGCTATAGCCATGGTGAAGCCGTAAGGTGGCAACAACGAGCGCACATACACACACAAACTCCATGTAATTTGTTTGTGTAATTCGTTGGTGGTAATGTCAAAAATACTCTGAGAAATGTTCGTACTGTCAAAATTCATGAGAAAAGTTGCGATCAGCCTGGCTAATGCTTTCACCTTTAATGACTCCGCCATCAATCAGCTTTGCCAGCATAGTTTGAAATTAATAATCAACATAAACGATTTGATTTCGTTTTGATATGGCAGAAAACGAAACGAAATCACTTCGTTAATTTGACGATCTTAACGTTAATAAACGAAACGAAATGACTTCGTTTCGTTTATTAACGTTGATTATCGTAACGAAATGATATCGTTTCGTTGGTTAAGCATGCCTGCTCTGCTGTTTATGAACCTCTTGAAAGCGTTGAGAAACGCTGGTGTCGTCAGGTCGCCAACAAATTCCAGATGCATAGCGCCTGTACACATGCATATAAAAGAACATATGTATCCCTTAGTAGCTTTTGCTCCTCTACCATGCGTGAATTTATACATGTACGGTCCTGCAAAATCCACAGCGGTTCGAGTAAAACAGCGAGCAAAAGTAGTACGTGTTTCAGGCAGATCTCCCATTGATTGCTTGCCGAGATTACGATCAACCTTCCTCCAATGCGTAAAACGTTTTTCTCATCTAAGTATGGCTGCAAACGCACGAGACAGCTACGCAGTGGAATGGATTTTTTCGCACTGCAAAGAGAGATCTCGTTAGAAAAATAGAACCTTTGGGTATACCTGATTAAACGCAGCTCGGCTTCAGAGATCTCTTGGCAGGTGGGAGCCCCGACTCGTTTCGCAGCGTGGATTCGAGTGGCAGCTCCGGCATTGTAAGCAAATCTTAAAACATATGCAACTATACGACGAAGCTTTGAATACGACGAATACCTCGTCATAATTGACCAATGCTCGCTTGAACTCGTGACATGCGTGGTGACATTGTTTCTAATGCCCATCTCGGTTGTATGCTGCTCTGTTGAAGTTTGATGCCAGAAAGGTTCATCGCCTTTTAAGAACTCTGGACCGTTCCACCAAAGATGATGATGCAGCAACTCCGATGGAGCCACTCCTCTGGAAGCACAATCTGCGGGATTCGACTCCGATCGAACATGGTTCCAACATTCAGCAGGCAGCACTTCTTGGATATCAGCAACTCGGTTTGCGATAAACGTCATCCATCTGCTGGGATGTGCCTGCAGCCACGCCAACGTAATCGTCGAGTCCGTCCATTCAAATATGGGATAATTCAAATCATGCCAACTCTGTTGAATGTTCCGCACCAATTTAGCGGCAAGATGCGCACCGCATAGCTCCAATCGCGGCAGCGTGGTAGATTTGAGGGGGGCTACCTTACTCTTTGATGAGATTAATGCGACGGTAACCGTTCCGTCTTTTCTTACCGTCCGGGCGTATGCAACCGCAGCGTAGACACGCTCGGATGCGTCAGAAAATATGTGTACCTCCGTGCTCGACTCAGTCGTCCCCAGGCCCAGTCAACGGTTAACCCTTAAATTTGAAAGAATTTGCAACTCAGAGCGATGTTCCAACCACTTCATTGCAATAGCTTCGGGAATAACGTCGTCCCAACCGACTTGGTTGCGCCAAACCTCCTGGAACCATATTTTTGATTTAACTTCTGCGGGAGAGAGAAGTCCCAGGGGATCGAATAAGGTGCTTGCGTCCGACAAAAATGCTCTTTTTGTCATAATTTTAGGGGAGTTTTTCAAATCAACGGTGAACGTGAGATAATCTTCCTCTGTGTTCCACATTACACCCAAAGCGTGGATCTCTTTGCTGTCGACTAAATCTTGTGAAATATTTTCTGGCGTATTCGAAATACTACTGTTGAATTCTGCACAATTCGAAGCCCATTTCCGTAGATCGAACCCGCCTTCCTTTAATATGTCTGTTACGTTTTTTTGCAAAATTAAAAGGTCGTGTTTTGATGATGTACCAGTAAGGAGATCATCCACATAAAAATCCTTTAAGATGACGCTGACAGCTTTCGGACAGTCGATCGCCGACTGGTTTGCGGTTACGGCTAAGTGGGACGCAGCGGCTACACCATAAGTTACACGTAACATGCGAAAATCTTGTACAGGTAAACATGGATCTTGGCGCCAAACAATAAGTTGCAAGTCGATATGATCCTCAGAAACGCGTACTTGTCTGTACATTTGCTACATCCGCTGTTACAGCATATCGATGTGTTCTGAAACGCGTCAGAATAGAAAATAAATCCTGCTGCAATTGTGGACCGACGAGTAAAGCGTCGTTCAGATAATTTCCGTTGGTGGTTTTAGCAGATGCGTTGAATACAATCCTCAACTTAGTTGTGACGCTCGACTCCTTAACGACGGGATGATGAGGCATATAAAAACATTGGTGAGTTGATTCCTTTGCAGCTTCCATGTGGTTCATGTCGATGAGTTCCTGCATGAACTCATTATAGCGCATACGAAGATCATCATCACGAGCCAACCGTCTTTCGATACGCAGTAGACTTCGCAAAGCAAATTCTCGTGAATCACCTAAAGAAATGTTAGACCATAGTGGTGGCTCTACAATGAATCGCCCGTCGGATGCTCTTCTATGCGTTCTTTCAAAAATCTCTCCACATTGACGTTCTCCAGCAGTGAGATGGTGCTTTTGAGGTCCTTCCTCTCCTTATCCAACTGTACGTCGCAATGCAGCGACTGTAGACAAGTCGTAGCGGGTTCAAATTCATCGACACAACCAAATAACGTCCAGCCGAACACGGTTCGTTGAGCCATGGGTGTACCAGGTGGTCCCTTCAGGAATTCGGGGTAAAGGAGCAGTTCCATAACGTCCATGCCGATGAGCATATCGATACGTCCAGGATCCATAAAGTGTGGATCGGCTAGAAATAGGCCTTGTACGTGTGACCACGATGCAACTGCTACTGATTGGGTTAGCAAGTCACTTGTAATTTTGGGTAGAATTAGCGCGTTTACAGAGAAGCATAGATTAGAGCAATAAGAAGATAGGGAAAGTAATACTTCGCCCCTTGAGCGACCTCCCTGCGAAGAACCTATTCCCGTAACGACTACTGCGGATGCCTTTCGAGGCAGCCCTAAACGTTGCACGCAAGCCTCGGTTACGAAAGAGGCATGTGAGCCAGATTCGAACAGCAAGCGAGCTGACTGCCAACTACCAGAGCAATCACGAACTTTGACCAGTGCGGTTGCCAACAGCACAGTTTTCTCCTTTCGAAGACGAAGAGGTCAATGCGGACGCGCGGCTTGTAGACGAATCAGCAGTAGCGGTATTTAGTTGGGATGCGGTGAAATGAGCGGTAGTTACAGCGGGTGCGGCGTTGGGCGTAGAAGTAGCGTGATGTAAAAGCGTGTGATGGCGTTGATGACAAACCCTGCATCCAGATAAACTATTACATTTCGCTTTGTAATGACCTGGGCTCAGGCAATTCGTACACAAACCGGACTCCATAACAAATTTTGATTTCGCGCTTGAATCGAGATTTCGGAACTTTTCACAGCTATGCACCTTGTGCAGCCCCTTACAATGAGCACATTCTACGCTCTTTTGGTTTGGCATAGCGTGAAATGCATTTGACGATTTGCCTACGGTGTTAGCCTTAGCTTTGATGGGTATCGGTGTGGTTGTTGAAGGAAGCATCGAGAGTGAGCGACACCTAACTTCCAGAAATGAGACCAGATTCTCGGATGTTGGCGGCTCATCGCTGACGAGTGACAACTCTCACTGCTTCCGCGTCTCAAATGCAAGTTTGTTCACTACTTCGTATACGAGCCAATCATCCCAAAATTCAACAGGGCGCCCTAAAGCCTTAAGCTCGCGTATGTGTTGCTGAAACGTATATATTACCCCCTTAATCGACTTACCGGAGTCACTAGCTATCTTCTTCACGCTCGACATGGCTCTGAGATGCCCCTCCACTATTACACGCATTACCTTATAGCGCGTTTTTAGGAGCTCCCAAGCTTCTTCATAATTTGCGTCACATATTTGAAACCCGTTTATAATTTTCAAGGCGTCACCTTTCAAACAGCTTCGGAGATAGTGGAGTTTTTGTTCGGCCGTCAGTGCGGTGTTGCGATCAACCAGCAAAGAGAATGCGTCGAAAAATCCCTTCCATTCCGTAGAGTTTCCGGAGAACGTAGGCAACTCCATTTTAGGTAAGCGTATAGCAGCAGACACTGTCGTCGTTACCGCCGGCGTTGATTGTACCTCCTCGCGACACTTCTTCATTAGGTTAAGACTCGATAAGGCCGTCGTATACCATGCCTCCGCTTGTATTCTGTTGTTTTCTTCTAGCTCAATGCTTTCGGTTCCGCACGAGATTTCAACCGCATCCTGTGCAGTATTAAAATGGACCCACTGCTCATTAAGTAGTTGTAGGTAGCTTTTCACATTTTCGGCATCCATTGTAAGCGATTCATCAGCAGCCTTCGTCATATACCGCTTGATGGCATGGAGTGCGGAATCGCGAGTTTTGACGGCGTTTGACATTTTGCAATTTATTAGTTTTATGAAAAGGTTATTATTTTGTAAATTTTTCCTTGAAAATGAATGTACGAATGTTTATATAGTATGTAAGGATATCTATGCTGATATTTTGCTTGTTACTGTTGCAGATGGCAAATCAGTTAGTATGGATTATGAAAAAAACATACGAACGACGTGTGTAGAGAAAATTCGTAGAGGGCAAATGAAAGTTACGGCGGTTTTGCAAATATATAACTTTTCGTATTGCAATATATGGATGTATATTTAGATTTTATGCAATTATGAATTTTTGAAATATATAAATATATTTGCGATTTTATACTTGCACACTGGTGAATTATGCGAGTCGGTTCGATGGACCAAAAAATGTTGCGGCGTTTTACCTGTTGCGGGTGATACGATCTTCAGTTGCTTTTGCGGTTGTTACCTCTACGATTAGGCGGTGTTATCCAATGAATAGACTAACGCGATCAAATGCTTTTGATTTATACTATTTAATTCAACTTTAATTAATGTACAAAGAATGGAATTTAGTTAGTTTAATTGCGGCGGCACTAGTGGACTGTATAGCAGAAGGTATATAAAAGCAATAATAAAAGAAATAGGGATAACACAAACGTCAAACACACAAGCTTGATGTGATTGAACGTTAACCCTTGCACAACTAACATATTATAGTTTATGATTTTAAGATATGCAAATTCGAACACAACAGTTCATTTTAAATAGCGATCTGAGATGAGCGCCCAGGAACCTACATACCAAATTTCATCAAGATACCTGAAAATTTACTAAAGTTATCGTGTTAACGGACAAACGGACAGACGGACGGACATGGCTCAGTCAAATTTTTTTACGATACTGATGATTTTGATATATGGAAGTCTATATCTATCTCGATTCCTTTATATCTGTACAACCAACCGTTATCCAATCAAAGTTAATATACTCTGTGTGCAAAGCACGCTGAGTATAAAAACAAGTAGAGGTGTCTAAGTTCGGGTGTAACCGAACATTATATACTCAGCGTGAGCTTCAATGGTACCTACATTTCATTTTAGATAAATTACTTTTCTACATAACACGTGGCACCGCCCGTTTAAAAAAAAAATGTCTCCCCATTTCCTCTTACAACAAAACTTGATAAGTGAAATATTATTGATTCAAAACCATTTTTTGCTAAGTTATAGCTTATTATTCTAGTCTACGACCCTTTTAAACGTGTTTTATATCTAATTTTCCGTGGTCTTTAACCGTTCCCGTCCATTTTTAATAGAAATATTTTCTTCTGTAAGGAAAATGTGTGTACACAAATTCATTACGATGTGTTAATTTTTCTTCGAGTTATGGCTCCCGAAACATAGAAAATTGCTTAGTCATAAAAGGGGCGGCGCCACGCCCATTTTTTTAAATTTTAAGTTTTTCTTATTTACTGTTATAAATCCACTTGGGAAAGGAAATATTATTAATATAAAGCTCTATTTTGTAAACATATGGCTTATTTTATTCGTCCACGACCCTTTTAAAAATCTTTTATATAAAAGTAGGCGTGGTCCTGAACCGAATTCGTTAATTTTTCTTCAAAGCATTCATTATAGTAAAGGCAACATCTCTGCCGAATTTTGTTGCGATAAGTTTAACGATTTTTGATTTATGATTAATGATATTTGTAAAATTGATTTTATCACAAGTGGGCGGTGGCACGCCCATTTTAAAAATTTTTTTCTAATTTTTATGAAACGTCTGTGCTGTGTTTTTTTGACATCTATAGACGCTTACGCTTAAATTTTATATGGACTGCTAAGCGTCAATCTTTAAATACACCTCTGAAATTGCTGCGCATAAAATTTGTACTACTAAATTTCAATACGAAAATACTCAGATGTAACTGAAATATGTGTCTATGTTTCACCCTCTACACTAATTCTATGTATTTTATGCGTGTCCACTATTCATCGCAACTGATTCAGCTATATGTTATACATTATGGCCACCAGAGGTTTGTGTCTCCGATTTTAGGTACACCCTGTTCTGTAGCTAGTTATTTAACCGCTGCCGCTAGATGGGTCTCCTAAGCATTATCTAAGCGAGGATAAGCGGCTAATATCAGTCCACATGTCAAATTTCAACATTCTAGGTGTATTATTTACTAAATAATCGGGTTTTTTGTGTTTTACAAAGTTTTATATATATAAAAAGTGGGCGTGGTTATCATCCTATTTCGCTTATTTTCAATAGCAATCTATTCTGGGTCCAGACAAGCTCGTGTACCAAAATTGGTGAAGATATCTCAATATTTACTCAAGTTATCGTGTTAACGGACGGACGGACGGGCATGGCAAAGCACGCTGAGTATAAAAAAATAAGGTACAAGAGAGGTACATAAATAATAATGTTTTTATAGCCAGCTGTACTTGTACACAGGGTATTATAACTTTGATTGGATAACAACGGTTGGTTGTACAGCTACAAAGGAATCGAGATAGATATAGACTTCCATATATCAAAATCATCCGTATCGAAACAAATTTTGTTGAGCCATATCCATCCGTCCGTCTGTCCGTTAACACGATACTTGAGAAAAAAAATTTATTGAGCCATGTCCGTCCGTCCGTCTGTCCGCTAACACGATAACTTGAGTAAATATTGAGATATCTTCACCAAATTTGGTACACGAGCTTATCTGGACCCAGAATAGATTGGTATTGAAAATGAATCGGATGATAACCACACTCACTTTTTATATATATAACATTTTGGAAAACACAAAAAACCTGATTATTTAGCAAATAATATATCTGAATGTTGAAATGTGGACTGATATTGAGACTCTTGATAAAAATTTGAAACAAAGTTTTAAAATGGGCGTGGCACCGCCCACTTGTAATAAAATCAATTTTAAAAATATTATTAATCATAAATCAAAAATTGTTAAACCTATCGTAACAAAATTCGGTAGAGAGGTTGCCTTTTCTATAAGGAATACTTTGAAGAAAAATTAACGAAATCGGTTAAGGACCACGCTCACTTTTATATAAAAGATTTTCAAAAGGGTCGTGGACAAATAAAATAAGCTACATTTTTGCAAAAAAGAGCTTTTTATCAATGGTATTTCATTTCCCAAGTGGATTTATAACAATAAATAGGAAAAACTTCAAATTTTAAAAAATGGGCGTGGCACCGTAATATATAGTTAAATCTTATTAAATAACTAGCTTTACCAGGCGCACGTTGTAACGCCCGAGATCGAATGGATGTTGCGTTATTTTTTCTGTTCTGTTTGTTGATAATTTAATTTATTGTTCTTGGAGGCAAGGGATATTCCCTAAGAAGTGGAAGGAGTCATTTCTAATACCACTTTATAAAAGTGGGAGTAGGTCTTGTGTCACAAACTATAGAGGAATAGCCAAACTTTGTGCTATTCCAAAACTATTTGAATCAGTTGTCACAAATCAACTGGCTTTTGCAGTATCTTCGGCAGTTGACCTGTCACAACATGGCTTTTGCAGGGGTAAGTCCATTGTGTCTAACTTGCTGGAGTTCACAACCCTCGTATCCAATAACTTAAGGACGAACTGCGAAGTTGATGTCATTTACACTGATTTCAGTAAGGCGTTTGATAAAGTTCCCCATTCCTTACTCCTACTAAAACTCGATCGATTGGGTTTTCCATCACGGCTTCTTTCTTGGGTCTCTTCGTACTTTGTAGGTAGAAAGCAAACCGTTGTGTTCAACAATTGCTTGTCTGAATTCATCAATGTATCTTCTGGAGCTCCATAGGGCAGTCACCTTGGTCGTGTTGTTTCTGCTCTTCATTAATTACCTCCCAAATGTTATGAAGCGCTGCATACCGCTGATGTACGCTGACGATGTCAAACTGGTTATGCACATTCACTCACCTGAAGATAGGGCACTTCTTCAATTGGATCTGAATAACCTGGTTGAGTGGTGTGACGTGAAAGTCATGTGCAAGCGTATGTGTTTTACGAGGAAATCTTTTAAAACCTATCAGTACATAATAGGCGATTATATCATTAAGCAAGTCACAAACTTTACTGATCTTGGCGTTATAATGGACCCTAAACTGGACTTCAAATTACATATCGAATCATGTGTGAATAGGGCTAGAGGCACTTTGGCTTTCGTAAAAAGGTGGTTAAAGGAATTCAATGACCCCTACGTCACTAAAACTCTTTTTTTATCGTTAGTAAGTCCTATATTGGAATATGCTTCCATTATCTGGAACCCGCGTTATCAGGCTCATAGCAAAAAATTGAAATCGGTCCAGAAGCAAATTTTGCTCTTTGCTTTAAATTATTTGCCCTGGGATCCATCAAGGAACCTACCGCCCTATTGAAGCCGGTTAAAACTTTTACAGCTGCCTTCACTACAGAGCCGTAGGGAGATGCTTGGCGTTTTATTTATGGTAAACTATTAAGGGGGATGATAAACAGTCCATTTCTGCTTGGCGAGGTGATGTTTAATGTCCCTTTTAGGCCCTCTCGGTATTTCCAACCGCTATATTTAAATACATGTAGATCGAATTTTCAAATGCATGAACCTCTTCGTTGTCTGTTTCAAGATTTCAATAATCACTGCAATAATATTGATACTTGCGACACACTTTACAGTATAAAAAATATATACTCACTGCCTTGAACTCAACCCTGTTTCAAAATCACATGTTAAACTAAATCTGTTACCTGCTCCAGTTACTTTGCGCGGGTGGCTTGGAATCACGTCCTTTATAACCTCCCACACATCGCAGCCCTACTCATTGTGTGTTAAATATACATCAGCTGCTGGAAATCACGTCCATTCCGACAGCACTAATAATCAGTAGTTACTTTGGGCGGGTGGCTTGGAATCACGTCCTTTCCAACCTCCCACACATCACAGCTCTACTCATTGTGTGTTAAATATACATTAGCTGCTGGAAATCACGTCCATTCCGACAGCACTAATAATCAATAGTTACTTTGGGCGGGTGGCTTGGAATCACGTCCTTTCCAACCTCCACGCATCACAGCCCTACTCATTGTGTGTTAAATATACGTTAGCTGCTGGAAATCACGTCCATTCCGACAGCACTAATAATCAATAGTTACTTTGGGCGGGTGGCTTGGAATCAAGTCCTTTCCAACCTCCCACACATCGCAGCCTTACTATTGTGTGTTAAATATATGTACATCAGCTGCTGCTAAATAAATAAATAAATAAATTGAATTGAATTTTGTACGCATATTTGGTGAAATTTTCTGTTAAAACATTTTATTCTTGTATCTTATTGTATCTTATTTTATATTATTGTATTGCTTTTACCGCTGATGATTGTTGCTTTGATTACATTCCGAAGAAGCATGACTGGTGAGCCAATTTTCAAATTTGATATATGCGCAGGCATTCCTTTTGGTTCTAAGGAGTATAGAAAATCATTTGGATAATAAACAATTTTATCTTCATCTGTAACTGTGTCGATCGATTTATATTTCGTCACTTCACCAGGAAATTGATTTTGAAAGCGATCATTGATTTTGTTAACATGATCATTTTTGGGAGCTAAGATAGTTCTTTCGCATAGCCAAAAAACAAAAACATTTAAATTTAAAATTCTTAATTCTGAAATATGAAAAACTTTCGTCTTGATCAAAGGAACCTCAAGGCAAAATTTGGTGATGATCGAAGTATAGCAAACACGTGTTCATAGGGAACACACACATATAATTTGATGTTTATAGAAGATGTAGATAGACTGAAGCTAAACAATTTTTTTAACAGCGGCAGATTACTAAACGTCCAAAAGGCATAACTGCTAAACTCAACAATGCAGTCAAACTTTAGGTGTTAAAATAACTTAAATTTGTACGGCAGCCATAGTTTTTCCCCATTCCACATTTTACTGGAGGTTTTAGGACTTAACGTCACATAGCTCCTTACCAATTTTAATTATCCTACCATTACGACATCCAGATATATGCAGTATAATATATTCCATTTGTATGGGAGGTACCACGCCCCCTTTTTCCCAATTCCATATTTTCTTGGTGGTGTTAAGGATTGACCTCAAATAACTCCTTACTGAATTTCAATGTTCTGGCATGTATACCTTCACAGTGATGCAATACCAAATATTCCATTTGAATGGGAGGTTCCACGCCCCCCTTTTCCCAATTCCACCTTTTCTTGGTGGTGTTAGGGACTGACCTCATATAACTTCTTACTGAATTTCAATGTTCTGGCATGTATACCTTCAAAGTTATGCATTACTAAAGATTCCATTTGTATGTGAGGTGCCACGCCCCCTTTCTTCAAATTCCGCATTTTCTTGGTGGTGTTAGGGATTGACCTCATTGAATTTCCATGTTCTGGCATGTATACCGTCAAAGGCATGCAGTACCAAAGATTCCATTTGTATGGGAGGTGCCACGCCCCTTTTATATATCGAAATTATTTTTAGCCTAAAACCTTCCCGTTGATCGAAGGAACCCATAACCAAAATTTGGTGATGATTGATGTGTGGGAAATACTGTAACGAATTTTCTTGCAAATCCTCTTATTTGCAACTCTCTGCTAAGTTCGAATCACTAAACTGTTGAATAAATAACTCCAATATGTAATAATGCAAAATAGCCTTTATTAAAGTACTTCACAATAACACTCAAACTGTGCAACGAATAGCTTGGTTAATAACCAAACTGATTGATAGCTCAAATGAAACTGACTTTCAAAATAATACTGCTCTTGCTCGCTAGATAGCGTCTTAATCGAAACTGCTTGACAGCTCAAATCAAACTGAATTCCAGCACCTCTACACTTGTTGCCTTTTATACTCTTTGATTTCAACGTTCGCATCTTCTAGGCGCTTCCAGAATCTACTAGTCCATCAGCCCTCAAACTTCTCAGCTGTAACTACAATTGCACGATTTTAGCTTCACTCATTGCATACTTTCAGGAGTATCTCAGATGTATGTATACTGCTCGTATACGTACATGGTACATATGTGTAGACGCAATTATTGTTTCGTTTGTGTAGATACATAATGATTGATCTATGGATGTGAATTCACGCCACTGCTTAGCATCGGCTTAGAGATGGCAGCACACCTTAGTGTTGCTAATATTCGTAACACTGCCCTCCACCAAAGTCTGATCGTCCCGATCAGACAAATCTCTCGATCTAAACGTTGCCAGCCTTTCCAAATGGACCACTTTCATTTTGGTTCGTGGTTTACGGATGGTTTGTATGCGGTACACTACATCGTTGATCCGTTTTACAACTTTGTATGGGCCTTCCCAATTACACTGCAATTTCGGGAACAAACCTTTTTTACGTTTTGGGTTGTATAACAGCACCAAATCTACTTCCTGAAAACCTTCTGAATTAATTGCTTTATCGTATCTGGCTTTCATCTTGTCACTCATAATCTTTGTTCGTTGCCTTATCAGATCATGTATTTCTCTTAGCTCTTCTTCCAAATCACTAGTGGATTTCCTGACATTTCTCTCCGCATTGGCATATGTCCCAAACTTCAAATCAGCTGGCAGTCTAAGGTCATTGCCAAAAATTACTTTTGCAGGGGTTTGGCCCGTTGTCTCATGCACTGCTGATCGGTAAGCCATCAAGAATAATGGTATGCGGATATCCCATTCTTTATGGTACTTGTCTACTACTTTCCTTAAGTGCTCCTCCAATGTTCTATTGAATCGTTCTACCATACCATCGGATTGAGGATGAAATGCAGTTGTCAGTGTTTTTCGAATGCCGCATGACTTACACATTTCCTGGAACACAGCTGATTCGAAATCCCTGCCTTGGTCATAATGTAACTCCATTGGTACACCATACCTTGCAGCCCATTCGTTTTTAACCACTTCTGCTACTGTTTCTGCTTCTTGATTTGGGATTGGGTATACCTCTGGCCATTTACTAAAATAATCCATAACCACCAGTACGTATTTGTTCCCGCGGTTGCTAGTAGGAAATGGGTCGGCGATATCCATAGCGATCCTTTCAAATGGCGCACCTGAGTTATACTGCTTCATCTGGCCATGACTTCGGGTTCTGGGCCCTTTCGCTCTGCTGCACACCTCGCAGTTTGCAATCCACTCTGTGACGGACTGACGGCAACCAACCCAATAGAATCTCTGTTTAATCTTCTCTAGCGTCTTCGTGATTCCAAGATGACCTCCGCTTGGACAATTATGCAGCTCGCTGAGCACGTCAGGAATCCTCTTTCTGGGAACATCTATCAGTTTCTTCTTGCATTTACCATCCTCACTCTCCCATACTCGATGAAGGCAACCGGATATCAATTCTAAACTGTTCCACTGTGCACAATATGACTTCGCAATTGGACTCTCTGCTGACATCTCTTCTCTGTTTGGTCTTTCGTTTCGTTCGAGCCCTTGCATAACACGTGACAGATCTATATATTCTAGCTGATACTTTCTTAGCTGTTCCTTGTCCCATTCATCTGTACACGTTATAGTCATTAGCCGGACATCTATAATGTCTTCTTTAGCCTCGGCCTTTGAACAGTGCTTGCATTCCAAACTACATGGTCTTCGTGATATTGCATCGGCATTTCCATGGGTACTACCTTTTCGATGCCCAATGGAAAAGTCATAGCTTTGTAGTCGCTCGATCCACCGTGCCAATTGTCCTTCCGGATTACGGAACTGCAGAAGCCATTTTAACGCTGGCCGTAGAGGTATTTGTGAAAGTGTTTAATGCACTCTACCAATGCCAACAGCTCTCCGCGTAACGCAGTAGTTCCTCTCTGGTTTTCCAATCGAACGGCTGTAATATGCAACTACCTTCTCTTGTCCATCGACCAGTTGTGATAAAACGCCTCCTATAGCATATCCACTTGCATCTGTGTCTAGAATAAATAGTGCTCCTGGAATCGGATATGCTAACATTGGGGCAGTGCACAACCGCTCCTTCAATGCTTGGAAAGCCACTTCTTGCTCCTTCTTCCATTCAAAAGCTTTATTTTTTCTTGTAAGCTCATGGAAGCTATGGGCTACGCTGGAAAAATTTGGTACAAATCGGGGTAATATGTGCACAGCCCAAGGAAACTTCTCAATTCATGTAGGTTCTGTGGTCTTGGTCAATCCTTTACAGCCTCTATCTTTTCGTTTGCAGTGCAGATGCCCTCTGTCGTTACCTTGTGACCCAAATAATTTACACAGCGCACACTTTTTGGGACTTAACTTCAGACCAGCGCCAGCTATTCTCTGGAAAACTTCCTCCAAGTTCTTAAGATGTTCATCAAAGTTCTTGCCCAATACGATGATGTCGTCCAGGTACACCAAGCATGTTTTCAAATGTAGACCTTTCAGTACCTGGTCCATGAGTCTCTCAAAAGTAGCTGGTGCATTACAAAGTCCAAAAGGCATCACTGTAAATTGCCAAAGACCATCACCGACACTGAAGGCTGTTTTCTCTTTATCTTCCTCCTTCACCTCCACTTGCCAGTAGCCGCTTTTCAAGTCCAGCGTGGAAAACCATTTCATACCAGATAGCTAGTCCAGAGTGTTGTCAATTCTTGGCAATGGGTGGCTATCCTTTTTCGTTACGTCATTCAACTTCCGGTAGTCCACGCAAAACCTCATTTTCAATCCTTCTTCTTTACAAGTACTACCGGTGAGCTCCATGGACTAGCTGATGGTTCGATGACGCCGCTGTCGCTCATTTCTTGTATGATTTGCTCACAACTTCCCGCTTCGCCAGTGGAATACTACGTGGAGATTGACGGATCGGCCTCGCATCTGCAGTGTCAATTTGATGTTTCACAACATTGGTGCGGCCTGGTTTGGAACAATCCAGGTCAAATATGTTCGCGTACTTTAGGAGCAGTTGTTTCGCCTTACACTGATAGGCTTCCTCTAGCCCCTGCGTCCATGCCGTGATGTCGTTTGAAAGATCAGTATTACTAGATGAAACGTGTTCCTGGAGCTGTTCACAGTTAATAGCTACTTCAGCCTCTTTGCATCTTCCCAAAGTAGCTCCTTTAGTCAGTTTGAGTGGTGACTTTAACTCATTGAGTACTCTTACCGGAATACGTCGATCTTGTTTTGTCATAGCCAGGGTTTTCCTACAAGTATGTTCAGTGCTGATTTGATTGCTGCTTCGACAACCCACAATTTGTTTGTCCCACAATCTCCATCAACCTTTGCCCAGATGACTGCTTCGGGTTTTGGTGGTATTTGCTGACTCTCTTCCACCAGCACTCGTTTACTGCTGTAGCCTCTCTCGTTGCCGAAATTAAGTGGTATATCCATGTTCTTATATAGCATCGTCTTGCTTTGCATGTTGATCTTGATGCCCTGGTCGATTAAGAAGTCCACTCCAATTATGATTTCATCAACAATCTCTGCCACTATAAAATTGTGTACTACCGTGACGTTCCCAATTGCAACTTCACATGATACTTCTCGTAGAACTGTGCTGTCTTCTCCAGTGGCTGTACGCAATCTTGCTCCATCCAATGGTGTTATCTTCTTGTTGACTAAATCCGCTCGAATGATGGAATGAGATGCACCCGTATCTACAGTCAGTAAACGTTCCTTTCCATCCACATGTCCTCCGACAGTAAGATTGTTTGACCTTCTTCCAATTTGTGAGATAGAGATTATGGGGCATTCAATTGAGGGAGCCAGCTGTCGCCCCTTGCGGCTGACTCGCTTTAGTTTAACGATTGAGTGGACTTGGAGATTTGCTCATCTCCTTCAGCTCTGCGTTTACGGCCACCCGCACTTGATTTATAACTCTGGCATTTTTCTGTTGTGATCCCTTCAGTGCTTCCAAAATTGTATCTACCCAATCTGGTCTTTCCACTTCCACAGGATGAGCTTTGTATGCTGGTTTACTCAATAGTGAGGCCGTTTCCTTAGTCAATGCAAATGTCTGCTTTGGGTTTGCGTATGTAGCTCGCTTCGTTTCCACGTCCCGTATGCCATTTATAAAACTCTGGATTTTTACCCTCTCGGAGTATTCCACGGGTGCATCCGCATTTGCGAAATGAACCAACCATTCAACATCCAAGGCAAACTCCTGCAAAGTCTCATTCGCTCTTTGGTGACGGTTCTGCAACTCAATTTGGAATATCTGTTTCCTATGCTCGCTTCCATAACGTCGTTCTACAGCAGCCATCAATGCTTCATAACTGTTCCGTTCGTACTCTGGAATCGTCTGTAAGATTTCCGCTGCAGGCCTTTTCAATGCCACGAACAGTGCAGCAACTTTATCTTCCGCATTCCAGTTGTTCACTGCTGCGGTCTTCTCAAACTGTAGCTTGAAGACCTGGAAAGGAACAGAACCGTCAAATGATGGTGTTTTTACCTTTGGATTGCTTGCTGAAACAGCTGAGCGGTTTAGTTGTAACTGCTCCATACGACATTTTAACGCTTCTATTTCGGCATCAATTTTGTCCTCGAGTTGTAAAATTTTTGCATCCTGCTCTTCCAGTTTCACAAAGAGCTGCGATGATACCTGTTCCGAAATTTGTGCCGACATTTCAGATATACGTGCCTCTTGCGCTTCCAGTTGAGATGCCAAATTTGTCTTCCGTTCTTCCAATTGTGATGTTATACGGGATTCCTGCGATTCCAGTTGGGATACCATATATGTACGTCTTCTGTTCTTCCAGTTGTGATGAAATTTGTGTTTCCTGTGCTTCAATCTTCGATGTTATTTCTGACGACATTTCTTTTACTGTCGAGGTTTGTGCAGATATTGCAGCCAAAATTATGTTCAAGTCTGTGCTCGTAACTGTCTGCGATGTTTCATTTTTCTCTTCAATTTTTGTTGTTGTCTCGCCCTCATCAGGATAAAAGACATACTCGTCCACATCAATTCCTTCTGCTTCCATTGCCTCTCGTAGCCGTGCCTGAAGTTCGAGTTTAACGCCGCTTGTATTCAAGCCACGGCTCTCCAACTCCTTCTTCAGTTGCTGGATCTTCAATTCACTGAACTTTGTCATGTCCTTGTTGTCCTCTGGAATTTATTCAACAATTCCTCTTCTGACACCAATTGTAACGAATTTACTTGCAAATCCTCTTATTTGCAACCCTCTGCTAAGTTCGAATCACTAAACTGTTGAATAAATACTCCAATATGTAATAATGCAAAATGGCCTTTATTAAAGTACTTCACAATAACACTCAAACCATAGTAAATTTTACCAAGTAGCGCAACTAACAGCTGATTGGTGAAATTCGCACATTCACACGCACAGTCCTCGACTCAGTTTCAAAAAAAACAAACTTTAGATTATTTAGCTTAAATTTTAAAGTGAGATAATCCTTACCAATTGATATATATATATAGAATATATAAGGCGTTTTTGTTATTAAAAGAATCTTTTTATTTATATTAAAGTTTTTATCCTTTATTTTTGAACTTTATTTTAACAATTTCATGCGATTTTAAAGCATTTTCGTGCATATAAATACAACCATGTCCATATACGTTTTGACATTGCATTTCATACTCGTATTTGCCATTCTCATTTTTTCTAAATTCGTAAACAATGACAGCGGATATTCTGTGTGATTTTTCGAAAAAATTTATTATTTTTGTGAAATTTTATACTTAATCTGTGGTATTGTGGTGGTCAAAAAGCTTTTATGCAAAAATACTTAGCCTCACAACGCGACAATGGATTTCGTAATGTCGGAGTACTTACATATATGTATATGTATTTGATGTGGAATCTTGCATTTGAGAACACGGTTGCCACTTCAGTCCATTCCCTTCCACCCCTATAAGGTCCACTTGTCCCTTTTTCTCAATTTTGGTTCTTTTTCGGCACGGTTTTGGTACTTTTATTTCTTTTTCACTGAAATAAAAATTCAAAACACTGCTAAAAAAATTGCCGCAAATCTATTACCCACATATAATCTTAAATTTACTCCAATGGAATTCTTACCACGAAAATTGCTATATCAATAAAATGTTGCGGAACAATGACATTTCACTTGGGAGATAATTTAGGCGAGGCATTAAAAATGAAGTGTTTAATGTTCGGACAAACACATTGTCATTAATTTTTGATGAAACAACGCACTTATCAGAAAAAGACTTGTTTTAGTGTTTAGATATTTCGATCGGTATTAAATTATTATACAGTTGAAACTTTTAAGACGCTTCATTTTTAGTCTGAGTTCAAAACTCACACTTACTGAATCTAGGCTCTGGTATGGAGTTTAAAGAGAGGTACGCAGATCACAAGAAAGTAAAAATTCCATATGAAAAACGCTCAAGAAATGCTCAAGAAAATTCCTTGTGGTAAAGTTTCTTGAGGTAGTACGCAGTTTACAAGAAATTTAGTACACTACTTTAATACTATTTTTCCATCAAATTTGCATACGGCAACACCGGTTTCCGCAAGAAATACATATGTCAAGTGCCATAAATTTCTTGAAGAAAAAAGTAAACAAACTGGGAAAATAAGCTAAGCACATGGTTTTTTAATTTTTCTGCAATAAATAACTATTATTTTATTTCAGAAATGGAAATCACAAAAGCCGCAGCACCAAAACGCAAAAAGCGCATAGCGAATTTCACGGCGGAGGAGAAACGGGCACTTATAAGAGAAGTGACATTCTTTACATTTATTTTGTTTATGTGCTCTTCTTCTTGCTTGTTTCACTATTCACCGTGGATTTTTAAACGTCAAAATTACTTCCATACTACCATTTTTCACGCAAGAAAAAAGGCTAAATTTTCCTTGAGCAAATAATTGTGATACTGCTCTTAAACTGTGAGTGAAAATGAAAACATCTATAAAAATAACATTAACACAATTGCTTAGTTTCATTTACGATTTACTGAGTTTGCCACAAAGCTAATTTTTTAACCGTTCCTTACTAAAACCTAACTGCGCTATACATTTTATTTCATTGCAATCAAGCAAAACTAGGTTCACAACGTTAGATTGGTGAAAGACATAGTCTTATCCTAAAAATTTGAAAATGTGATACCTAAAGGTACACTTTACTTTTGTTTGTGCAGTTTGAACTAAAGCCAAGTGTCTTCTTTATTAAAATTTTATGTAGGACACTCCTGAAACATCCTAAAATTTTCGCTTTTTACAACAAATACGATACTCTAGTAACTTGCCGAATTGTTTGTATACCAATAAAATAAAACTAAAATTTGGTCCTTTTTTTTAGGTCTGGTCCTTTTTCCGATAAATTTTGGTCCCAAATGACAACATGGTGTGGCAACCGTGTTTGAGAATGCACGTGATAAGGTTGCATTTTTCCGAACAAATTTTTTTTTTTTTAATAATGAAATAGTAGTATGCAAGCGACTGTCATAGTAGTAGACATGCACATGAATATTTGCCGTCTTTCAGTGAGTTTTACAGCTCCGACTCACGCTCAATTCTCACGGGAATGCGCTGAATCATTGAGAGACTTGAGAAGCAGATGTCGTGAAATTTTCGCACACGTGAAGTGTTATAGGCAGATGTCGCCGCTGTTTTTCATTTAACTCATACGGCGAAAGGCTAAGCAGCGACATCTATTTTTGAAAATGTAGGTATATTTGATAGAACACCTGGCTTTATTATTACATCATGGTTAAGCTGCCTTTGCGATTTATTTCGATTTGATATCTTATTTAGGAATTTCACAAGGTCCCTTATTGTCTTATGGAGTATTTTTTTTAACTGGGGGAGAGTTCCCCACCAAAAGCCATCGAAGCTCTGTAAATCCCTGACACAGGTATCAATTCTACACTCAAAAAAATTTTTTTTCAAATGGGTATAAGTCTTCGCCATTTGAATTTGTTCTCAAAACAATAACATTTTTCTAAAAACAAAAGAAAAACGTTTCTAATATGCATGGAAATTCATTATTATAAAAATTCATGTAAGAAATTGAGGAAGAACTTCTTTGCCTTTAGCAAAAATATTTATCTTCTGAGGACATTTTTTTTTTAGTGTTTATTTCTCGTTTGGCTAACAATGAGCCACGTCCGCTAGTGCTTAGGCGTATTTTGCTTATGTGTGGCGAATAAAAATCTGGCTTAAAAGTACAATGACAAAGTATCTCCATATTAATTTTCAATGCTAATATATTTTAAATATATCACACCTCAACGCATGATATAAAAATGGAGGTAGTTCCATTTAGTGTGACGTTAGCCACTTGACTTTTGCGCAGACAATGACTATTGCGAATCAAACTAAGTGTGATATCTTATCTGTCAACTGCCTGACAGGATGTTCAATATGGCTACTTTTTAGCGTTTTGACAGCGTGTTCAATATGGCGGCGCATAGGGCCGGCTATCTTCAGCGGGTGATAGAAAGAGATACAGAATGAGACAGCGATAGTCAATTACAAATCAGGTGATCCAATCACTTTGGAAATTTGATGTCTACGCAGAAGATATCACACTTAGTTTGATTCACAATGAAAATGACAATTTCACCAAAAACAAGCTACCAGATTAAAAAATCTTACGAATTTTTCTAATTTTGATGGATTTCATATTAACGAATACGACTAAATTACTTTCATAGTTATTTTAAATAAAAAAGAAAAAAAATGAGCCCCATGGCTTGGAAATATTTTAATACGAAATATCAGGGTAGAAAAGAAGATTTTTAATAAGCTTTTCGAGCTCCCGAAAATTGTTTTGGAGGAAGAGACATGGAACGAAGTATGCAAAGCAAGGGAATACAGCCTTCTTAAGTGTCCGTACGTTTGCTCAGAACATTTTGACAAAACATAGACGTTTGTCAATTGCTTGCTCAAAGGAGATCCTTATAAACCGACACCGCAATTTCTTGATAAATTGGCTACAAGTCCACATTTTTTATTTTTTTATTTATTGTATAAGTCAAGCATTGCGCCTTAGGAGGAAATTGTTACAACCAGTTTTTTGGGTGAACATTACCCTGTAGCTCTGCAGGTTAGCCACTAGTTATGAGAGTGTTTCTGCCCGTTTTACCAGCGATCACCTTGGGACAGCCCCGCCTATACACATGTTGTGCCCTTTTAGCATTGACATAGATGTGCAGACCTTGGAGGTACATTTTATCTCAACATGCCTTGAGAAATATCCACTGTAGGGGCATGATAATAGGGCCATGCTAGAACAACCGGATTTTTCGTGTATTTTTTTTTTTCTGTCTAGGGGTCAAGCTGCCATAAAGGCAAGAGTCATTAACCAATGTATGAGTCATTATCCACTATTTTTCAATAAAATTACATGTTTTACTGTATTCTCAATCAATATATATGCACATAAATCATCCTAAACCATATTATTATTAAGGGGACTCATGAAAGCATATAAACTTATAAGGTGTAAAATTATATCCATTTACACACGCTGTTATATGAACGCACCTAGAAATAATCTTGATGAACTTGATTGTTTATCAGCTGTATTATTGCCAAACAAACATTTTTTGATTGTTATACAAATTAAAAAATGCCAAGATTAAGTGAAAAATCAAAACTAAAACGTCTTTACTAAGATATTCTTGTAAATGACTTGCTGATGATGGAGTTTCTGATGAAAATGCCTGCGGTAATGTCTGCAAGGTTGCATTCCTTTGAGCTTACCGCGTTTACACAATGAAATGTGCGTGTAAATTTATACAAATTGTGTAAATGATTTTTCATACAAAATTTGACAGTTCGTTTACGCACTAGATAAATTTATACGTTTACACTCTTTATAAGGCATTTATACGGTTACATGAGTCCCCCTATTGTCTCAGCTGACCATTGCGTTTTCATCCTAAAGGAAATTTCCATCTCGAAAAACCACAATTTCGCCTGAAACAGTAACGGTATGGCAACGCTTCTGGCAAAACAACAGCCATTATGAAACTTCAAAAATCCCCAAATACGTCAAAAAAATTTGGGTGGAACTACCTTCTTTTTTGTATCATGCCTCAACGTACCAAGGAGGAAGAGTTTAAAATTAGAATCAGCTTGACAAAAAACAGGTAAAAAATTAGTATAGAAAATTTTAATAATTCTTTAGCAATCATTTCGTATTCCTTCGTATTAATTAGCTGACAAATTGGTGGAACTGGTCTTATATGTTTTACGCCATGGCAGAAATACATTCGAAATCACTGCCGAGGGGCGACTTATTGTGAAAACTTGTTTGTAAATTTTTGAAGTTGCTTTGCCCGGGGCTCCAACCAAAGATTTTTTGAGAAGGTGGAGCACGCTATGATATATAGTATAAGGAAAATCGAAATTTGAAAAGTGAATTGCACACGTGTCCCGTAAAAATATTTTTTTTCTTTCGATTAAATGTATTTAAACTTTGTGCAAATGTATTTTTATGAACAATATATGTTCATTTTTTCATCGCCAAATACATGGAAAGAAGCGGTAGAGTCTACAGATCTCGAATTCTAATTTGAACAGAAAAGATGGTTATATATTGTGACGTATATTAGCAACACTAAGGCATACTATCATCTCTAAGCCGGTACTAAGCAGTCACTTGTATTTACATAAACAAATCAATCATTATGTCTACACATATGTAAGAAGAAGAAGCGGAGAGATATGCACAAGCACATGCATATATCTGAGATACTCACAAAAATCATCTGTCGAAGTATCACTCACATATACACGCGCATATGAGAAGCTATAAACGTGCATCTGTAGTTTATAGCTGGTAAACAAGTAGTAAGTTCTAGAGGAAGAAACGCCTAGAAGTATGCGAACGAGACAGCAGAGAGTATAAAAGGAGCAAAAGCTGAGTAAGCGGAATCAGTTGCGAAGTATAACTGTTATTGGAAGTATTTTGAAAGTAGTCTAATAAAGACCGTTTGCATTATTGAATATTGGAGTTATTTATTCAACAGTTTAGCGATACGAACGTTAGTAGAAGGTTGCAAATAAGCGGAATTTCCCTAAATTCGTTACAATATAATGTCACATCTTCAACCGTTTTTGAAGTCAAAGATTTTCAAAAGATTCGCGTAGCCTTAGTAGTAGGGCTGTGAACTGCATCCGGATATTTCAACTATCCGGATAAACCGGATATTCAAATCACCGGATAGCTAAGCAAAAAATCCGGATATCCGGATTTTCCATTTACGAATCCGGATATCAGGATTTTTTGCTTAGCTATCCGGTGATTTGAATATCCGGTTTATCCGGATAGTTGAAATATCCGGATGCAGTTCACAGCCCTACTACTAAGGCTACGCGAATCTTTTGAAAATCTGGAATACAAAAGTTGAATGTCTGCATATGAGAATTGAACGAAGCAAACATCGAAAAATTAAAAAGCTACAATTTTACAAACATCAACAATTTCACAAAGCGTCAATTTAAACTAATAATGAGTGCTAAAATGGTGAGCAAGATTTGGGATCCAAAACAGTGAAAATAAGAACAGTGCCATTGGTTTATATTGTAAAAAAAACGCTATAAAACAAAGGATCGACATCAAGTCTATGGAGCCACTATCGCGTTTTCCATTTTAAGAGAACGGTATGGATGCAGCTTTTATCTCTGAATCTGCGCCTGAATATAAGCCGAGTAGCAGTTCATCACAAACTAATTTTGATCACAATTCGGAATGTTCAGAACCCCCAATGATGAAAGTTCGAACATCACGCGTAGCTCAAACTGTTCGCAATAAGTATATGTCCAAATAACGTGAAGAGATAATAACACAAGCCTTGGCTAATATGATTGCGGTTGACTTATTGCCTATTTCATTGGTGGAATGTGATGGATTCAAGAAGTTTGTTAATGTCCTCGAACCAGAGTATGTAATTCCTTATCGCAAAACAATTTCCGGTAGAATTCAAGCCATGCATAACCGTGAAATGTAGAAAGTTAAGAAAAATCTCAGTTAAGCATCTATATAGCTTTGACCACTGATTGCTGGACATCAAGAGCCACCCGATCCTATATGGGACTTACAGCGCATTATTTAGATTCTAATTGGAGTCCTCGCTCTTTTAATTTGCTCACCGAAGAAATTACTGAAAGCCGCACAGCTGAGAATTTAGAAGACTCGCTTCGAGATGGCATGGAAGAATGGGATATCAAAGAACAAGTCACAACTATTGAAAACAACAACGCGAAAAATGTAACAAATGCTGTTTCTGACATAACCAATCATCCATGCAGTGCACATACACTTCAATTAAGTGTTAATTTAGGAATGGAACTACCGGAATGTTGTGGAGTCTTCCAAAAGGTTTCGAAACTGGTGATGAGTTTCAATCATTCGAGTAAACGTACATATGCTCGCGAGAAACATTTAATACAAACTGCAAATACAGTTCAAAACTAATCCATAGTTGTCCAACTAGATGGAATTCAGTTCTTGAATTATGTTGGAAAGAGTTAAAGAGCTTAGATCTTCTATTGTTGCAGTAATTGCTGATCGTTCAATTTTCAACAACAAAGCTGGTCAAAATATCGCAATTTCGGACAATGACTGGGATGCAGTTGATGTTCTAATAGATTTACTCACCCCTTTCGAAATTGCGACAAATGTGCTTAGCAGTGACAGCGAGATTACAATTTCTAAAGTGAAACCCATCATTCATAAAATTATTAATAAGCATATGATATTTAAAAACACTGATACGAGGATGGCAAAAACATTCGAAGAAAAAGCAGCTGCAGACTTGAGAAGACGTTTTTCTTTTGAAAGCATTGAAGATCCATCTCTGGAAAATATCAGTATTGCACATATGGCGAGTTGTCTTTATCCGAGTTTCAAACAGTTGAAGCACGTTGAGACCGATGCTTTTAGTAGCAAAATAAAAAAGGTGCAATAAAATGGGTACTGCCAGAGTACTGCTGATATGAATGCCCAAGAAGAAGCTCCGAAAAACAGTGATCTCACGGCCATGGATATACTGCTAAATGGTAATGACAGTGACACAAGGGAGGAAGACAAGTTTCAGCGCTACTTATTCGAAGAACAAATAAACCACAATCTCAGTGCCAGCAATTGGTTGCAAGAGCATGAAAAAATATATCCCAATCTGTCGAAAATCGTCAAAAGATATCTTGCCGTACCTGCCACTTCAACAGCTTCCAAAAGGGTATTTTCAATTACTGGAAATGTAGTTCGTCGCGAAATGATATCGGCACTTGTTTTCTTAGGCCAGAACAAGAAGAAAATAGCTTAACATCATATTACATATTACTCAATACGAGGCTTTGTTGTAGTCACTGTTAATTGATTTAAATTCCCCACGAATTTATAGTTATTAATGTTAAGTAAACATATATGGTACATCAATTTGTTGCTTTCACTGGATATCCAAAATTACTGTTATTAACCGGATTACATTTCTTTCACGATAGTGGTGGATTGCCTGATTATTAATTATTCGATCCATTTTTTTACATGTCTTTCAATCCACAGTTCTATAATTTTCATTATTCCACATCATTCATAAGTTCTTCCCGTTTTCCATTGCCACTTTTACGCACGAATCCAGCTTCACCATTTTTAAGAACGCCAACATCAGCCATTTGACTACCATTTACTGCAGGATTCACCCGAAAATTTTTTATATCCAAATATTTTTTTAGCTTTTTTAAACCGTCGACTTCGATTTATAGCCTAGAAAATCTGAAATTTTTAAAATAGTGCGATCCAAATCTGAGATCATTTCCTCATAGTTGATGATAAGTATATTTGACATGTGACGCAGGTCATACGCTTCCCGGACGTGACTGTAATAAGGCAGCCAAGGGTCTGTAATTAAAAAAAAATTATAAAAGATTTGTCAGTAAAGTTTTTATGAATAATTTACTTAAACCAAGTGAGAAATATTTCCAATATCGTGGAAAGTTGCCAATATAGCCCTGTGTGCGATATAATCGATTCAAGTGGTAATAAGAAACAGCGACATCTTTAGGATCGCGCACCACATATATAATCTGATTTTGGAATAATGTTATTAAGTATATTATTGGCGCATAGTCATAGTCAAAATAAAATATGTTTTATATTTAGTTGCAGCTTTTGTGACAGATAGCTCATAGAATATAATGTCAAAAAGCTGCAGCTAAATTTAAAACCTTTTTATACCTTTCATGAACATGAAATGGTATATTAACTTTGGTCCGATGTTTGTAACGTTGAGATATATAGAAGATAGGCACACCATTAAGTATACCGAATTGAGCAGGGCGACGAACTGAGTTGATATACAACCGATCATTCAGATAAGACGATTTTGGTCATTCCTGCCGCAATTTAGAAAGTATAAACGTGAAACTCGGTGATATATATTTTAATATATCATAGAAGATTTCTTGAAAAAATCACTTTGATCGGAGCTATATATATGTAGTTATATGCCATACAACCGATCGTTCAGATAGAAAGATTTTTGGCCATTTCTCCCTTAATTTAGAAAGTAGAAACGTGAAACTCGGTGATATATATTCTAATATATCATAGAAGATTTCTTGAAAAAATCACTTTGATCGGAGCTATAAATAGTATATATCCCATATAACCGATCGTTCGGATAGAACGATTTTTAGCCATTTCTCCCTTAATTTCCAATATAACAAGTAAGGAAGGTTAAGTTCGGGTGTAACCGAACATAACATACTCAGTTGAGAGCTATGGTGGCAACATAAGGGAAAATAACCATGTAGGAAAATGAACCGAGGGTAACTCTGGAATATGTTTGTATGACATGTGTATCAAATGAAAGGTATTAAAGAGTATTTTAAGAGGGAGTGGGCCATAGTTCTATAGGTGGACGCCATTTAGGGATATCGCGATAAAGGTGGACCAGGGGTGACCCTAGAATGTGTTTGTACGATATGGGTATCAAATTAAAGGTATTAATGAGTATTTTAAAAGGGAGTGAACCTTAGTCCTATAGGTGGTCGCCTTTTCGAAATATCGCCATAAAGGTGGACCAGGGGTGACTCTAGAATGTGCTTGTACGATATGGGTATCAAATTAAAGGTATTAATGAGTATTGTAAAAGGGAGTGGACCTTAGTTCTATAGGTGGATGCCTTTTCGAGATATCGCCATAAAGGTGGACCAGGGGTGACTCTAGAATGTGTTTGTACGATATGGGTATAAAACTAAAGGTATTAATTAAGGTTTTAAAAGGGAGTGGTGGTAGTTGTATAGGTGGTCGCCTTTTCGAGATATCGCCATAAAGGTGGACCAGGGGTGACTCTAGAATGTGTTTGTACGATATGGGTATCAAATTAAAGGTATTAATGAAGGCTTTAAAAGGGAGTGGTGGTAGTTGTATAGGTGGCCGCCTTTTCGAGATATCGCGATAAAGGTGGACCAGGGGTGACTCTAGAATGTGTTTGTACGATATGGGTATCAAATTAAAGGTATTAATGAGTATTTTAAAAGGGAGTGAACCTTAGTCCTATAGGTGGTCGCCTTTTCGAAATATCGCCATAAAGGTGGACCAGGGGTGACTCTAGAATGTGCTTGTACGATATGGGTATCAAATTAAAGGTATTAATGAGTATTGTAAAAGGGAGTGGACCTTAGTTCTATAGGTGGATGCCTTTTCGAGATATCGCCATAAAGGTGGACCAGGGGTGACTCTAGAATGTGTTTGTACGATATGGGTATAAAACTAAAGGTATTAATTAAGGTTTTAAAAGGGAGTGGTGGTAGTTGTATAGGTGGTCGCCTTTTCGAGATATCGCCATAAAGGTGGACCAGGGGTGACTCTAGAATGCGTTTGTACAATATGGGTATCAAGCGAAAGGTGTTAATGAGTATTTTAAAAGGGCGTGGGGCTTAGTTCTATAGGTGGACGCCTTTTCGAGATATCGCCATAAAGGTGGCCCAGGGGTGACTCTAGAATGTGTTTGTACGATATGGGTATCAAATTAAAGGTATTAATAAAGGTTTTAAAAGGAAGTGGTGGTAGTTGTATAGGTGGTCGCCTTTTCGAGATATCGCCATAAAGGTGGACCAGGGGTGACTCTAGAATGCGTTTGTACAATATGGGTACCAAACGAAAGGTGTTAATGAGTATTTTAAAAGGGCGTGGGGCTTAGTTCTATAGGTGGACGACTTTTCGAGATATCGCGATAAAGGTGGACCAGGGGTGACTCTAGAATGTGTTTGTACGATATGGGTATCAAATTAAAGGTATTAATGATTATTTTAAAAGGGAGTGGACCTTAGTCCTATAGGTGGTCGCCCTTTCGAAATATCGCCATAAAGGTGGACCAGGGGTGACTCTAGAATGTTTTTGTACGATATGGGTATAAAATTAAAGGTATTAATGAAGGTTTTAAAAGGGAGTGGTGGTAGTTGTACAGGTGGTCGCCTTTTCGAGATATCGGTATAAAGGTGGATTAGGGGTGACTCTAGAATGCGTTTGTACAATATGGATATCAAATGAAAGGTGTTAATGAGTAGTTTGAAAGGGCGTGGGGCTTAATTCTATAGGTGGACACTTTTTCGAGATATCGCCATAAAGGTGGACCAGGGGTGACTCTAGAATGTGTTTGTACGATATGGGTATCAAATTAAAGGTATTAATAAGGCTTTTAAACGGGAGTGGTGGTAGTTGTATATGTGAAGGCGTTTTCCAGATATCGACCAAAATGTGGACCAGGCTGACCCAGAACATCATCTGTTGGATACCGCTAATTTATTTATATATATAATACCACGAACAGTATTCCTGCCAAGATTTCAAGGGTTTTTTATTTTTTTATTTCGCCCTGCAGAACTTTTTCATTTCATTCAACTTAATATGGTAGGTGTCACACCCATTTTACAAAGTTTTTTTCTAAAGTTATATTTTGCGTCAATAAACTAATCCAAATACCATGTTTCATCCATTTTTTCGTATTTGGTATAGAATTATGGCAATTTTTCGTTTTTCGTAATTTTCGATATCGAAAAAGTGGGCGTGGTCATAGTCCGATTTCGGCCATTTTTTATACCAATACAAAGTGAGTTCAGATAAGTACGTGAGCTGAGTTTAGTAAAGATATATCGATTTTTGCTCAAGTTATCGTGTTAACGGCCCAGCGGAAGGACAGACGGTCGACTGTGTATAAAAACTGGGCGTGGCTTCAACCGATTTCGCCCTTTTTCATAGAAATAAGTTATCGTCCCAGAATCTAAGCCCCTCGAAGGACCAGGTGTACTGATGCTATGCATCCTCCCATGACTTAAATACACCAATAACACTAAAACTACCCAACTCAATAAATGGAATACATTAAATCAAAAACCCCATAAACTCAATACAGTCCATTAATAATAATAATTTATAAATTTAAAAAAAGGAAGGCTAGGTGGGAGTTGAACCCGCAACTCCGGGCGTTTGGTCGGGTACGTCAGCCACTGTGCCACGACTCATACGCTTACAAGCACATAAAATTACTCATTTATAACTCTTATTAAACTGCTCGCCCTCAATTGCCCAAAGCTTAGAAATGGTCCTTCGAGCCGGATGACTGGCTCGTATGGAAGTTTCATTAGACGACTAAGCCGTCTAAGGGGGGAGTATGTTTAAGCGACTTAAACTATGAACATTTTTCGTTCGTTTGTTTCAGTAGCCATTGAGTGTGCTTGTAATTCTCAACTGGTTAGTGAAATATTCTAAAGACATAGTTTGAGTTTTTTAATTAAAATGGAGGTTCTTCGGATGGTGTGCTAATACATCAGAGCCCAGTGCTCGCCTCCATATCACACTTTGAAGGGGTTCTTCAAATAGAAGATGAGGTGGCTCATTAGAGCGAAACCTCAGAGTGCCCAACTCTCGCCCCAAATTAAATAAATAGAGGTTTTTCTTGTAGAAAATGGGGTGCCAATACCTCAGAGCCGTCCCGTGCTCGCCTCCATATCACATTTTAAAGGGTTCTTCAAATAGAGGATGAGGTGGCTCAGTAGAGCGAAGCCTCAGAGCCCCCCAGTGCTCGCCCCCAAATTAAATAAATAAAGGTGTACTGATGCTATGCATCCTCCCATGACTTAAATACACCAATAACACTAAAACTACCCAACTCAATAAATGGAATACATTAAATCAAAAACCCCATAAACTCAATACAGTCCATTAATAATAATAATTTATAAATTTAAAAAAGGAATGCTTGGTGGGAGTTGAACCCGCAACCCCGGGCGTTTGGTCGGGTACGTCAGCCACTGTGCCACGACTCATACGCTTACAAGCACATAAAATTACTCATTTATAACTCTTATTAAACTGCTCGCCCTCAATTGCCCAAAGCTTAGACAACAAGGATTGGTAAATTTTTGTTCGACTTATGGCATTAAAAGTATCCTAGACAAATTAAATGAAAAAGGGCGGAGCCACGCCCCGTTTTGAAATTTTCTTTTATTTTTGCATTTTGTTTCACCATATCATTACTGGAGTTGAGTGTTGACATAATTTACTTATATACTGTAAAAATATTAAATTTTTTGTTAAAATTTGACTTTAAAAAAAAGTTTTTTTTAAAGGTGGGCGTGGTCGTTCTCCGATTTTGCTAATTTTTATTAAGCGTACATATAGTAATAGGAGTAACGTTCCTGCCAAATTTCATCATGCTATCTTCAACGACTGCCAAATTACAGCTTGCAGAACTTCTAAATTACCTCCTTTTAAAAGTGGGCGGTGCCACGCCCATTGTCCAAACATTTACTAATTTTCTATTCTGCGTCATATGTTCAACTCACCTACCAAGTTTCATCGCTTTATTCGTCTTTGGTAATGAATTATCGCACTTTTTCGGTTTTTCGAAATTTTCGATATCGAAAAAGTAGGCATGGTTATAGTCCGATATTGTTCATTTTAAATAGCGATCTGAGATGAGTGCTCAGGAACCTACATACCAAATTTCATCAAGATACCTCAAAATTTACTCTAGTTATCGTGTTAAGGGACAGACGGACGGACGGACGGACATGGCTCAATCAAATTTTTTTTCGATCCTGATGATTTTGATATATGGAAGTCTATATCTATCTCGATCCCTTTATACCTGTACAACCAACCGTTATCCAATCAAAAATAATATACTCTGTGAGCTCTGCTCAACTGAGTATAAAAGCGTTAAACTTGGTGATATTTATTCTAATATATCATAAAAGATTTCCTGAAAAAATCACTTTGATCGGAGCTATATGTATATATTATATACCTATCCCTAACAACCGATCGTTCAGATAGAAACAATATTGGCCATTTCTCCTTTAGTTTCTAATATAAAAACGTGAAACTTGGTGATATATATTCTAATATATCATAGATTTCCTGTAAAAATCATTTTCATCGGAGCTATATATAATATATATCCCATACAACCGATCGTTCAGATAAGGGGGTTTTTTGCCATTTTGTGTTTTTTATTTATCTTAAAAATCTTTTAGGTATGTACATCTGTCCAATATATATTTGTTATCTGATACATCCGATTATTTGGAGATTACGAACGGGATAAGATTATTAATCAGCCCCATTTATGAAAGGTATGAAGTCTTCGGCACAGTCGAAGACAGTCCCGTTCTTACTTGTTTTATTTTGACTATGACTATGCGCCATTGATTTCAAATTGTTTAGCTTAAGTTATAAGTACCTTACATTTATTCTCCATAACACTGGGCGGCAGTAAAGAAAATGGGAAATGTGTTTTAATGAAACGTTTCTTATTATGCGGCCATAAGTTCAAGGTTTTGTATCCTGGTGCTGAAAAATGTTCAATAAACTCTAGCTTTTTGCTGTCAGTGACATTTTCGGACATCAATTCGGCCTTAATATCAGAATGTACGAACAATGGAAATCTATACAGAAAGAGAGTTCAGCAGTTTTTTTTAATTACCTTAATTTCCATTCCAAAAAAAATCATACTCTACAAGTCACTTATCGTACCCGTCCTGCTATATGGGGCAGAAGCATGGACCATGACAACAGCAGATGAAGCGGCTTTGGCAGTGATCGAGAGAAAAGTTCTTCGAAAGATTTATGGACCTCTACGCGTTGGCGATGGCGAGTACCGAAGAAGATTTAATGATGAGCTGTACGAGCTATACGAGCTAGACATCAACATAGTCCAGCGAATTAAAACGCAGCGACTGTGCTGGCTAGGCCATGTTATGCGAATGAAAGATGATGCTCCGGCCAAGAAAGTGTTTCTATCGGAACCCGCCTATGGAAGCAGAGGTAGAGGGCGGCCCCCACTCCGTTGGAAGCACCAGGTGGAAAACGATTTAAACTCCCTTGGTGTGACCAATTGGCGCCGGTTGGCGGAGCGAAGGAGCGACTGGCGCGCCTTGTTGGGCGGCCATAACCGTTTAGACGGTTAAGCGCCAATTAAGTAAGTAAGTAATTTCCATTTTGGTGAGTGGACCTGAAGAAAATTTGTGTAATGGACCTATGCCAGTATCATAATAAGATAATTAAAACAAAATGTTTAAGTTAAACGGTTTTATTGAAAACACTACTTACATGAAGTAATAATAATACTAAAAGCTAGCAAATGATTAGGTAGGCCCTAGGTACTAGTCATCACACTCCTCATCAATCTAAGGCGCTGATCAGACAATTAAATAAAAGCGTTGGGCGCATGAAATTTCTAAAAATGTGAGGCGTAGCGTAATCTGAGTAAGGTTCAGTTGATCTTATATATGACTGTCAATAGAAATATGACGCGTCCAACGCTTTTATTTAATTGTCTGATCAGCGCCTTAGATTGATGAGGAGTGTGATGACTAGTACCTAGGGCCTACCTAATTATTTGCTAGCTTTTAGTATTATTATTACTTCATGTAATTATTGTTTTCAATAAAACCGTTTAACTTAAAATTTTTTTTTAATTATTTTATTTTCAAGGTTTTAGTCTTTATTTAATTGCCTATTATTTCTCATTTTATTCAGTTCATTTACTGACTCATTATTACAAGGACTCTTTCCTGACAATTTTTTACAATCTAAGTCCTCAATACATAATCCTTCCAAACACTTTACTCGACTCTGCGCCACGTATGCTTGTCCCTCCTCCAACTCCAAAATATTTTGATGTCATTTCTACCGGACTGTATGTAATATTTGTTCCAAATATGAGCCAAATCGGACATCATAAGTCGCTTTCTTTTCATGTATGTATTATGTGTTCCAAATATGGACCATATCGGACCATATATACGATTTTTTTGAATATCTCGATCTTTGCGCCACCTAGTGGCGATTTTTTCATAGGTCGCTTTTTATTCTTGTATTTATTATGTGCTCCAAATATGAGCCAAATCGGACCACAAATACGATTTTTGCGAATATCTCGATCCTTGCGCCACCTAACGGCGATTTTTTTTTTATAGTTCGCTTTCTATTCTTGTATGTATTATGTGTTCCAAATATGGACTAAAGCGGACCACAAATACGATTTTTTTGAATATCTCGATCCTTGCGCCACCTAGTGGCGATTTTTTTCTTATTATTGCATTGTTATCGGGTTCTGAACTATATCCCAAGTTTCAAGCTTGTAGCTTAACGGGAAGTTACTTAAATTTGAATTACAAAATTCGTTCACAACGGCCATGCATGCGGCTATGCGGCCTGTCAAGTCAAGCTAAATAAAACCGTTTAAATAAAAACGTCTAAGTTATTAGTAACCTTTTGATAAATCGAGTTATTAGCGACTACAGTTCTTGTCCGCGTACGAATATTCGTCTTCTTCTTGTAGCGATAAGGAGACTATCCCGAGTGTTTTGGGGAGTTTTATTGATGTATAGAGTAGAGTAGGCAAAGCATGATCTTCAACTTTGTTTTGACTATGACAATGCCCCATATTAAATAATAAGTATCTCATCATTATTACTTGGAGCATAAACGTTGCATAACAAGTCAGGCCAGATATTCCTGTTTGCATCGTCTTTCTTATACGATTTTCCCTACAAATTTGCCGGACGCGACCAACATGTTTTATGCCGACTCCGAATGGCATCTGCAAAGCAGGTGCATTTTCATTGAAAAGCTTTTCATGGCAGATATACACTCAGAGTGTTTGCCAAATTACTGTCGAGGGGTGACCCCGCATAGAAAAATGTTTTCTAACTTTTGATGTTACTTTGCCTAGGATCTTCAGTGTGGTTGGCGGAGCACGCTATCACCACACCACGGCTGCCGCCTGTTTTGCCATAGCTGACGCCAATTAGAAGTACAAAGGGAGATCAAGTCTTCGTCTAAGTGTCCCTCGCAACTCAACAGAGCGTCTTCTTCCATTATCTTAACATCACTTATCAGCGAAACCTTTGGACTATTATTCGTTCAACTATTTTTATTTTTCGGTAAAGCTCATACAACTCATCATTAAATCTTATTCGATACACGCCGTTGTAGCGTTGTAGCGACAGAGGCACTCCCCGAAGGTTTTGGGAGTGTTATGGAAGTTGATGTGTCTTTGCCGGATGGAGATCCAGTAACAAGCACCATTAAGGTACAAGCCCGACTATCTCGGGAACGATTTATGTCCACATTGAACCTTCTAGGCCATCCCCAGTTCCATTAGAAAGAACCTCGCCTGCTAAATATGTGTATGATACATTGATATTTGTAATATGGTTCCCCTCGAATAGGTGAGGTTGACAGTTGGTTTGCAGAAGTTGAGAAGCTGTAAAGCTTTGTATTGCGCTTACCAACCCATTGAATCCCTCACATATTCTTCTTCTATGATTCCGAGCCTTTCAGGTATGTTGAAAATCTTATAAAGCCTAATTTGTGTTCGTCGAGAACGCGGTCAAATCAAATCGTTCCCCAGTTTGTCGGGTAAGTACCTTAAGATGCTTGTTCCGAAGGTTACCGGCTCTATATAACATCGATAACACCCCAAAAATAATTTCTGAGCGTGTCTTTATCGTTACAACAATAACCACAACTATTGCATTTCACATTTTTTAATAGCAGACTACCTCATTCTGAAGATTAGCACATATTTTCATAGAAAACGGATATAACAAAAAGTATCTCATTTTAAAACTTACTCAAAAAAAGGAAATCTTTCGGGTAGCGGTAGACTTTTTGCTGTACTAAAGTCCAAGTTATTCGCAATCAACCAAACTAGCTTCTGTGTCCATGTGGTGCCGGAACGGGGAACAGTTACTACCCAAATATCATCTGGACGTGCTTGAAAATTGTAATATTTATGTGCCTCCAATTTATATTTATCCGGGAAGAAATATTTTTCCGGACCAACGTGCACGAAACCGGTGCGCTCGCCTTCAAAACATAAAGATATACAGTTCTTGATGTCATTTTAAAAATTAATTGGGCAATTCACAAGGTCTCCTATTCGCCGTGTGTGCTATGCTTTGATTATTGTAAACCTAACATAGTAAACAATGGCTTTGATTAAATTTTATATTGGAAACCATGGAAACAGATCAAGTCTTAAAATTTTACACCAATAAGATTCTCTTGTGAACTGCCCTAATATACCCTTGAAATACTGCAATAGCTCTGCGTTTAACTCAGGCTCAACGTCAACGATGTCGTATGGAAACTTGAACATATCTTTATAACGGTAATTACAAATTAGCACAAGTTCATACCACTTTAAATAAATAATAAGGTTTTCAACTTGCGTATCAAATTATTCAAGAATAATAATTAACGAATTTTTAGCAATTACACTTTGCTCTTTGGAAAATATTTGTGAACTTCTCGTCTCTTCGACTTAATGATAACTTAAATTTTAGTAAGGACCGTCACGGTCTTATATACGGCTGAACTAAGATTTGCATGCGCAAACAGTAATAATTTTACATACATGCATACATACAGCTGATGTCTGTTAATTAAAAACGCTTTCTTTTGATAAACGCTTGAGGGGTACATTAGTTGCTTTTTTTGCAAGTGAGCTTGAAAAAACGCTTCAGCTGGCTAACAGTTTCATCTTCGAAGAACCATACAGGTAGTGATAGAACAATACGAGTCTCGAGTGAGTACAATCGATACTTTTCCAAAAAATACTCGAGTGTTTCGTACTCGATGCTTTTTTCCAAGTAGTGAGTAAAGTATCGATACCTTACCTCGATACTTTAACAAGTACCGATGGTCTACCTGTTTAAGACCAACAAAGTTCAGTTCGTTAACTTGAACATAACATAAGATCGTCGACGATGTAGTATAAGCTCCGCATTTAACTTAAACCGACTTTTTGATAATGGTGGACAGACAGTGAGTGCTTACGGGAGTCCCTGTCTTCGTAGACTTACCTCCGGTGTAAAACACAGACCAATTTCCGTTGATCTTCGGCCCAACAAGTTGGTACCACTCGGTGAGCTGGGATGTTCAAGTCAACCAGCCTTGGTTTAGCCGAGGAGGACTATCCATCCTCCTCTTCCATTTTCGGGTAATGGCACCCGGTTGCACGGCAACTCCACCGCGAGTTCCGTGCTTGCCTCAGAGTCCCTCTTTCATTGATTTTGATATCTCTATATCTGATTAACATGTGACCAACCTTTTCTATCCTGCAGTGTTACAACAATGTATAAATACATTGTTAACGACGGAGCTTGGTTTTGCTTAGATATCGCTTAAGGGCCGCACTACGTTGACAAAAATAGTGAGCTTGGCATCAAATTATGCTCCGTCTATAAAACTCCATCACAATTAAAATCAAGGGATGTGACCAACCTTTTCCGCGCACAGACCTGTGAGTGCCGAGTGCCCGTCTCAGCAATGTCTCTCGACATCGCTTAAGACCACACTACGTTGACTTGCCATTGCACGCCATATTGTGCTACTATTGGCTTCCATTTTTGCTACTAATTTCGCTCCAATTTTCACTCAATTACGCAACAATTATGCTCCATTATGCCTCCAAATAAACTCCTACCACAATTAAAGGGATGTGTCCAACCTTTTCCGCTCACAGACCTGTAAGTGACCGAGTACCTGCCCCAGCGACATCCTTGCATTGCAGTCCGCCACACTGCAGTGATTTGACAACGTCAAATCTTGCCACATATTTGGATGTGGCCATCCACACCGCGAACGCCTCCTATTCGCTTACGCAGTCTAAAGCAGCCTCAAACATCTCAAAAGACGAGATGAGCACCGGCCCACTCGTACAATTATCGATTGTTTTTCGGCTGACGATAGACATGCGTTCCTTCACCATCTTTCGTCATCGTTTTGCAGCTTATTTAACCGGCATCTCCGGTTGCCACAAATTAAGGGATGTGACCAACCTATCATCTGCCCCTCAGGGTCAGTTTCTCAATGAAATTGGGATTGCCGTGGCAAGCATGAGACCGAATTCCCTTGGGTTTGCACGCCCCAAGGGAAAACAAGTCTACTCAGAGCGTGTGTCATAAGTGAACTCTATTTGAAACCACAGCCACCGCGATGCTCCCACAAGGGGGCCATCCCAGGACAGGAGGTGAGACCTGAATAAGCAGCATCGTTCGATGCCGTGCATCAGATCACACTGGCTTCTCCTGGTCCGGCGGTAGCAGTTTTTATAAAGACTTTGCCTAGGGTCCCACAGGGTGATACCCGCGTCCACCCTGCTACCTTTCGAGTAAAACACCTTACTCATGGATTGGGTACCCATGGTATTATGGTCGCCTTTTACGACCGGTATACCTACCGTGGGCATATTCTAACCCCTAACCCACAGGGGGATGATAATGGTGGAATCGGAAACAATTTCTGGATATGGTGGTAAAAGAAAAGTATGTGTTTATTGTCCAAAATCACTAACTCCAACAAATTTATGAAACGCCATTTCGTTCTACTGTGAAGTTTGGTGGATGAAGTTAGCAGCTTTTACAGCATCGTCGACCATATATTGGTTTTGAAAATAGTCGAAATAGCCTACTTTCAAAAATGGGAAAAATGAACAATGCTTTAGCAAATACTGATGAAGTGGTGAAACTTGATGAGTCGATAAGAAAAAAGTATGAACAAAGCGGATAAGGACAACGCCTAATTTAAAGAAAAGGGGCTTACAGTTTTAATCATAACAAAATTTCCGAAATACATAAGGTACGTAACAATACTACCAGTAGAAATAGACTGATCAAAAGCTTTTGATATGGTCAGCCACGGCACGTTACTGCAAGACTTGTAAGGGTGCCCCCTCGGCAGGTGTCCGGCCGGCAGGTTTCGGTGCAATTCAGGAAAATTAAAACCCAGAAGACTTAAACAAGGATTGCCACAGGGTAGTGTTCTATCCCCGCTTTTATTGAACATCTACATATCGAAGCTCTTTTCGCCACCAGATGACTGCACGATAATGGCTACAGGTCCCGCCTACCCATCGATGAGCTATGTCATAAAATATAAAACTATCTCTCTAATTTCTTAATTTTTTCCAATCCAGAGCCCTAACAAAATCTTCGGACCTCTTGCCGGCAGCACTTGGGGTAAAGATAACCACTTACAAAGCAAAGCCGGCCGTTTGTATGCTACGCGTCCCCGATATGGTCGTAGACCTTTAAGGTTACTCACTGGAAGAAAATACAGGCCTGTCAAAACACTGCCCAGAACACCACCTACATAGTGAGGGAGAGAAATGACATGCTGAACCAACAGTTTATGTTAAATACCTGGAATATATCTAATTGAAGAGACAGACATCTAATCAAAAAACTCTTGGCGCGATTTACCTCCGAGGAGGTTTATACCAATTTTGCTGCTGCATCTGCAAGCAGATGAATTTTCACTGGGAAGCTTTTTATGGGAGAAATAACTCGGAGTGCTTGCAAAACCACTGCCGAGGGGCGACCTCGTATGGAAAAACTTTTTTGTAACTTAAAAAACTTTTTTTAACGTGTGAAGTCGATTAAAAGTCTTTTAAGTCATTTAATGTTCGTGACATTTCTCTTTAAATGTATCGTGAAAATATATGTATGTATGTAATAGCACAGAAATGGGTATATAATGTTCGGTTTCGTCCAAACTTAAACTTCCTTACTTGTTTTCAATTAAATTCAAAACATACGATCTCAATTAAAAACAAATTTCTTCACTTTTATTAAAAACTAGCAGAGTACCCGACGTCGTTCGGGTATAAATAAAAGCAGTGCTATATAGACTAATATATTAGACTAATCCCAACCCCCATTTGTATGGGAGATGTCACGCCCCTTTTTCGCTATCCCCAATTTTTCCCGAGGGGGTTGGGATTAGTCTTGTATACCTCCTCACCTAATTTCAGTCGTCTAGCTTTAATACTTTCAGATATATTGACAACGAAAAATTCCAGTTGCATGGGAGGTGCCACGCCCCTTTTTTCGCTATACCCAGTTTTTCTGGAGGGGGTAGGGATTGGTCTCATATAACCACTCACCTAATTTCAGTCTTCAAGCCTTAATACTTTCAGATATATTGACTACGAAAAATTCCAGTTGTATGGGAGGTGCCACGCCCCCTTGTCGAAAACTTTTTTTATATAGCCTACCATAGATTGACGCACTCAGGGTATGTCATGGCAAAATTTCGTTCGATTCCATTCTGCGGTTTAGGCTGCAAGTCCAAACATACATACAGACATACTTTCACAAATATATAGTAGATTCGGAGGTACTCACTTGGATCGAGTGTACTCGATACCTTTTATTGAGTATGAGTACTAGCATTGATACCTGGATCCGAGTACTTGATATGAGTACCGGTATCGACACTTTTTCTAAAAGCTCTATCACTACATACAGGAGGTGGAAGGAAACCAGCTGGTTGGTATTTTTTTTTAGCTGCTTTGGCATTTCTACTTCTGTCGCAGTACGTTTCTAAACTAATCCAAAGAATTACAAAAACAAACCTCGTGTTCCAATGGTACATGAACCAGATACGGATAAAGGTTTAACATGCAAATGCAACAACAATGTGAACCATATGGATAACATTGTTGTTGCATTTGCATGTTAAATCTCTATCCGTATCTGGTTCATGTACCATTGGAGCATGAGGAAAATACATGGAATGCCTGTGTTTGTCTGGATGTATGTCACCCCACCGCCACGCTGTTATTTTGTTATTTTCGTTGATCTGAACATTCGCACGGACATTTCATTCGCGCCTTCACAAAAATTCCCTTTTTCCATTGACTGTTCCTCAAGCGGTTTCATCTCAAACCGGTTAGCCAACTCAACTAGCTTGCTTTGTGTTGTTGCTTTGTATGAAATTTCTTAATCTACCCAGCGTTTTAATTCCACTAGTTTGCAAAACAATCTGCTATTATTAAAAATGCTTAAATTAACCGTTATTTTGTGCCTTAAAAGCTTTTGCATTCCCTATGTTTCTCCATTTCCTACTCGATGCGCTTTTTTTACAGTTGCGGCATATCCAACCTTCTAAAACTGTTGGCATATTGCACGTAAACAAAGCAGGATAGCGATGATCATTTAAAATATACGAAGAAGAGTTAAGCCAACATAATATATTGTAACGAATATTAGCAGCACTAAGGGATACTATCATCTCTAAGCCGATGCTAAGCAGTGACTTGTATGCACATCAATAGATCAATCATTATGTCTACACATATGTACGTACACGCGGCGGAGAAGCAACGCACAAACACATGCAGATATCTTATCTTAAGTAGTATTATTGTGAAGAACTTTAATAAAGGCCATTTTGCATTATTGAATAGTGGAGTTATTTATTCAACAGTTTAGTGATTCGAACGTTAGCAGAAGATTGCAAATAAGAGGATTTGCAGTAAATTCGTTACAATTGGTGTCAGAAGAGGAATTATTGAATAAATTCCAGAGGACAACAAGGACATGGCAAAGTTAAGTGAATTGAAGATCCAGCAACTGAAGGAGTTGGAGAGACGTGGATTGAATACAACAGGCATTAAACTCGAACTTCAGGTACGACTACGAGAGGCAATGGAATTAGAAGGAATTGACGTGGAAGACTATGACTTTCATCTTGATGGCGATGAGACAACAAAATTGGAGGAGAAAAATTAAACATCGGAGGCAGTTACCAGGACAGACTTGAACGTGATATTGGCTGCAATATCTGCACAAACATCGACAGTGGCATCCCAACTGGAATCGCAGGAGGACCGCATAACGTCAAAATTTTATGCACAAGAAACGCGTATTTCACAAATGTCGACACAGATTACATCCAAAATGGAAACTCAACTGGAAGAACAGAAAACATATATGACATCTCAGTTGGCTGAGCAGTTGAAAGCGCAGGAGGCCCGCATATCCTCGCAGCTGGAGGCACAGGAGATAAGGGTATCATCGAAGCTGGAGGCCCAGGATACAAAAATTTTAAAATGAGGAAAAAATCGAGGCCGAGGTGGATGCTTTGAGAGGACGTATCGAGCAGTTGCAACTAAATCGCCCAGCAGTTTCAACGAGTAATCCAAAGGTAAAAACACCATCCTTTGACGGTTCTGTTCCAGGTCTTTAAGCTACAGTTAGAGAAGACCGCAGCAGTGAACAACTGGAATGCTGAAGATAAAGATGCAGCTCTATTCGTAGCATTGAAGGGCCAGCAGCCGAAATCCTACAGACGATTCCCGTAGGAGAGCGGAACAACTATGAAGCATTGATGGCCGCTGTCGAGAGACGTTACGGAAGCGAGCGTAAAAACAGATATACCAAATTGAGTTGCAAAACTGTCACCAAAGAGCGAATGAGACTTTGCAGGAGTTTGCCTCGGATGTTAAAAGATTGGCTCATCTCGCAAATGCGGACGCACCCGTGGAATACACCGAGAGGGTAAAAATCCAGAGCTTTATAAATGGCATACGGGACGTCGAAACAAAGCGAGCTACATACGTAAACCCAAAGCCAACATTCGCAGAAACGGTATCACATGCTCTGATTCAGGAAACAGCGTCGCTTCTGTGTAAGCCAGCTTTCAAAGCACGCCGTGTGGAAGCAGAAAAGCCAGAGTGGGTAGACACAATATTGGAGGCGCTGAAAGGATCGCAAAAGCGGAGTGGAAGCAGAAAAGCCAGAGTGGGTAGACACAATATTGGAGGCGCTGAAAGGATCGCAAAACCGGAGTAAGAGTTATCAAATGCTTCAAATGAGGGAAGCCCGGTCACACAATATTGGAGGCGCTGAAAGGATCGCAAAAGCGGTGTGGAAGCAGAAAGCCAGAGTGGGTAGATACAATATTGGAGGCGCTGAAAGGATCGCAAAAGCGGAGTAAGAGTTATCAAATGCTTCAAATGCGGGAAGCCCGGTCACATTGCACGTCATTGCGATCTTGGTCCTGGCAGTTCCAACTTGGGTGGCCGTAAACGCAAACCTGGAGGGGATGAGCAAGAGCGAGTAAGATGTAGAGATCGAGAGCTATCTCCAGCTATTGAATGTCCTGTAATATCTGTGTCGCAAATTGGTAGAAAACCGAGCAGTCTTACCGTCAGAGGGAATGTGGATGGCAAAGAACGTGTACTGACTGTAGATACGGGCGCATTTCATTCCTTAATCCAATCTGACTTGGTTAACAGGAGAGTAAAACCGTTACCTGGAGCAAGGTTGCGTACGGTCACTGGCGAGTATAACCAAATCCAGGGAGAAGTGATATGTGAAGTCTTAATTGGAAAGGTCACAGTTCTACACAAATTCGTTGTGGCGGAGATTGTTGATGAAGTCGTATTGGGAGTGGACTTCTTAGTTGACCATGACATCAAGATCGATATGCAGAGAAGGGTTATGCGTTATGAGAACCAGGATGTACCACTTATCTTTAGTTTAGAGAAAGGGTTCAGCAGTAATCGAGTACTGGTGGAGAAGACTCGACAAAGACCACGGAAGTGAACGGTAAAGGTTAATGGGTCGATTGGAACGGGGAACAGTTACTACCCAATAAAATATTTTTCCGGACCAACGTGCACGAAACCGGTGCGCTCGCCTTCAAAACATAAAGATATGCAGTTCTTGATGTCATTTATAAATTAATTGGGCAATTCACAAGGTCTCCTATTCGCCGTGTGTGCTATGCTTTGATTATTGTAAACCTAACATAGTAAACAATGGCTTTGATTAAATTTTATATTCGAAACCATGGAAACAGATCAAGTCTTAAAATTTTACACCAATAAGATTCTCTTGTGAACTGCCCTAATATACCCTTGAAATACTGCAATAGCTCTGCGTTTAACTCAGGCTCAACGTCAACGATGTCGTATGGAAACTTGAACATATCTTTATAACGGTAATTACAAATTAGCACAAGTTCATACCACTTTAAATAAATAATAAGGTTTTCAACTTGCGTATCAAATTATTCAAGTATATTAATTAACGAATTTTTAGCAATTACACTTTGCTCTTTGGAAAATATTTGTGGACTTCTCGTCTCTTCGACTTAATGATAACTTAAATTTTAGTAAGGACCGTCACGGTCTTATATACGGCTGAACTAAGATTTGCATGCGCAAACAGTAATAATTTTACATACATGCATACATACAGCTGATGTCTGTTAATTAAAAACGCTTTCTTTTGATAAACGCTTGAGGGGTACATTAGTTGCTTTTTTTGCAAGTGAGCTTGAAAAAAACGCTTCAGCTGGCTAACAGTTTCATCTTCGGAGAACCATACAGGTAGTGATAGAACAATACGAGTCTCGAGTGAGTACAATCGATACTTTTCCAAAAAATACTCGAGTGTTTCGTACTCGATGCTTTTTTCCAAGTAGTGAGTAAAGTATCGATACCTTACCTCGATACTTTAACAAGTACCGATGGTCTACCTGTTTAAGACCAACAAAGTTCAGTTCGTTAACTTGAACATAACATAAGATCGTCGACGATGTAGTATAAGCTCCGCATTTAACTTAAACCGACTTTTTGATAATGGTGGACAGACAGTGAGTGCTTACGGGAGTCCCTGTCTTCGTAGACTTACCTCCGGTGTAAAACACAGACCAATGTCCGTTGATCTTCGGCCCAACAAGTTGGTACCACTCGGTGAGCTGGGATGTTCAAGTCAACCAGCCTTGGTTTAGCCGAGGAGGACTATCCATCCTCCTCTTCCATTTTCGGGTAATGGCACCCGGTTGCACGGCAACTCCACCGCGAGTTCCGTGCTTGCCTCAGAATCCCTCTTTCATTGATTTTGATATCTCTATATCTGATTAACATGTGACCAACCTTTTCTATCCTGCAGTGTTACAACAACATTGTTAACGACGGAGCTTGGTTTTGCTTAGATATCGCTTAAGGGCCGCACTACGTTGACAAAAATAGTGAGCTTGGCATCAAATTATGCTCCGTCTATAAAACTCCATCACAATTAAAATCAAGGGATGTGACCAACCTTTTCCGCGCACAGACCTGTGAGTGCCGAGTGCCCGTCTCAGCAATGTCTCTCGACATCGCTTAAGACCACACTACGTTGACTTGCCATTGCACGCCATATTGTGCTACTATTGGCTTCCATTTTTGCTACTAATTTCGCTCCAATTTTCACTCAATTACGCAACAATTATGCTCCATTATGCCTCCAAATAAACTCCTACCACAATTAAAGGGATGTGTCCAACCTTTTCCGCTCACAGACCTGTAAGTGACCGAGTACCTGCCCCAGCGACATCCTTGCATTGCAGTCCGCCACACTGCAGTGATTTGACAACGTCAAATCTTGCCACATATTTGGATGTGGCCATCCACACCGCGAACGCCTCCTATTCGCTTACGCAGTCTAAAGCAGCCTCAAACATCTCAAACGACGAGATGAGCACCGGCCCACTCGTACAATTATCGATTGTTTTTCGGCTGACGATAGACATGCGTTCCTTCACCATCTTTCGTCATCGTTTTGCAGCTTATTTAACCGGCATCTCCGGTTGCCACAAATTAAGGGATGTGACCAACCTATCATCTGCCCCTCAGGGTCAGTTTCTCAATGAAATTGGGATTGCCGTGGCAAGCATGAGACCGAATTCCCTTGGGTTTGCACGCCCCAAGGGAAAACAAGTCTACTCAGAGCGTGTGTCATAAGTGAACTCTATTTGAAACCACAGCCACCGCGATGCTCCCACAAGGGGGCCATCCCAGGACAGGAGGTGAGACCTGAATAAGCAGCATCGTTCGATGCCGTGCATCAGATCACACTGGCTTCTCCTGGTCCGGCGGTAGCAGTTTTTATAAAGACTTTGCCTAGGGTCCCACAGGGTGATACCCGCGTCCACCCTGCTACCTTTCGAGTAAAACACCTTACTCATGGATTGGGTACCCATGGTATTATGGTCGCCTTTTACGACCGGTATACCTACCGTGGGCATATTCTAACCCCTAACCCACAGGGGGATGATAATGGTGGAATCGGAAACAATTTCTGGATATGGTGGTAAAAGAAAAGTATGTGTTTATTGTCCAAAATCACTAACTCCAACAAATTTATGAAACGCCATTTCGTTCTACTGTGAAGTTTGGTGGATGAAGTTAGCAGCTTTTACAGCATCGTCGACCATATATTGGTTTTGAAAATAGTCGAAATCGCCTACTTTCAAAAATGGGAAAAATGAACAATGCTTTAGCAAATACTGATGAAGTGGTGAAACTTGATGAGTCGATAAGAAAAAAGTATGAACAAAGCGGATAAGGACAACGCCTAATTTAAAGAAAAGGGGCTTACAGTTTTAATCATAACAAAATTTCCGAAATACATAAGGTACGTAACAATACTACCAGTAGAAATAGACTGATCAAAAGCTTTTGATATGGTCAGCCACGGCACGTTACTGCAAGACTTGTAAGGGTGCCCCCTCGGCAGGTGTCCGGCCGGCAGGTTTCGGTGCAATTCAGGAAAATTAAAACCCAGAAGACTTAAACAAGGATTGCCACAGGGTAGTGTTCTATCCCCGCTTTTATTGAACATCTACATATCGAAGCTCCTTTCGCCACCAGATGACTGCACGATAATGGCTACAGGTCCCGCCTACCCATCGATGAGCTATGTCATAAAATATAAAACTATCTCTCTAATTTCTTAATTTTTTCCAATCCAGAGCCCTAACAAAATCTTCGGACCTCTTGCCGGCAGCACTTGGGGTAAAGATAACCACTTACAAAGCAAAGCCGGCCGTTTGTATGCTACGCGTCCCCGATATGGTCGTAGACCTTTAAGGTTACTCACTGGAAGAAAATACAGGCCTGTCAAAACACTGCCCAGAACACCACCTACATAGTGAGGGAGAGAAATGACATGCTGAACAAACAGTTTATGTTAAATACCTGGAATACATCTAATTGAAGAGACAGACATCTAATCAAAAAAACTCTTGGCGCGATTTACCTCCGAGGAGGTTTATACCAATTTTGCTGCTGCATCTGCAAGCAGATGAATTTTCACTGGGAAGCTTTTTATGGGAGAAATAACTCGGAGTGCTTGCAAAACCACTGCCGAGGGGCGACCTCGTATGGAAAAACTTTTTTGTAACTAAAAAAACTTTTTTTTAACGTGTGAAGTCGATTAAAAGTCTTTTAAGTCATTTAATGTTCGTGACATTTCTCTTTAAATGTATCGTGAAAATATATGTATGTATGTAATAGCACAGAAATGGGTATATAATGTTCGGTTTCGTCCAAACTTAAACTTCCTTACTTGTTTTCAATTAAATTCAAAACATACGATCTCAATTAAAAACAAATTTCTTCACTTTTATTAAAAACTAGCAGAGTACCCGACGTCGTTCGGGTATAAATAAAAGCAGTGCTATATAGACTAATATATTAGACTAATCCCAACCCCCATTTGTATGGGAGATGTCACGACCCTTTTTCGCTATCCCCAATTTTTCCCGAGGGGGTAGGGATTAGTCTTGTATACCTCCTCACCTAATTTCAGTCGTCTAGCTTTAATACTTTCAGATATATTGACAACGAAAAATTCCAGTTGCATGGGAGGTGCCACGCCCCTTTTTTCGCTATACCCAGTTTTTCTGGAGGGGGTAGGGATTGGTCTCATATAACCACTCACCTAATTTCAGTCTTCAAGCCTTAATACTTTCAGATATATTGACTACGAAAAATTCCAGTTGTATGGGTGCCACGCCCCCTTGTCGAAAACTTTTTTTATATAGCCTACCATAGATTGACGCACTCAGGGTATGTCATGGCAAAATTTCGTTCGATTCCATTCTGCGGTTTAGGCTGCAAGTCCAAACATACATACAGACATACTTTCACAAATATATAGTAGATTCGGAGGTACTCACTTGGATCGAGTGTACTCGATACCTTTTATTGAGTATGAGTACTAGCATTGATACCTGGATCCGAGTACTTGATATGAGTACCGGTATCGACACTTTTTCTAAATGCTCTATCACTACATACAGGAGGTGGAAGGAAACCAGCTGGTTGGTACTTTTTTTTAGCTGCTTTGGCATTTCTACTTCTGTCGCAGTACGTTTCTAAACTAATCCAAAGAATTACAAAAACAAACCTCGTATTCCAATGGTACATGAACCAGATACGGATAAAGGTTTAACATGCAAATGCAACAACAATGTGAACCATATGGATAACATTGTTGTTGCATTTGCATGTTAAATCTCTATCCGTATCTGGTTCATGTACCATTGGAGCATGAGGAAAATACATGGAATGCCTGTGTTTGTCTGGATGTATGTCACCCCACCGCCACGCTGTTATTTTGTTATTTTCGTTGATCTGAACATTCGCACGGACATTTCATTCGCTCCTTCACAAAAGTTCCCTTTTTCCATTGACTGTTCCTCAAGCGGTTTCATCTCAAACCGGTTAGCCAACTCAACTAGCTTGCTTTGTGTTGTTGCTTTGTATGAAATTTCTTAATCTACCCAGCGTTTTAATTCCACTAGTTTGCAAAACAATCGGCTATTATTAAAAATGCTTAAATTAACCGTTATTTTGTGCCTTAAAAGCTTTTGCATTCCCTATGTTTCTCCATTTCCTACTAGATGCGCTTTTTTTTACAGTTGCGGCATATCCAACCTTCTAAAACTGTTGGCATATTGCACGTAAACAAAGCAGGATAGCGATGATCATTTAAAATATACGAAGAAGAGTTAAGCCAACATAATATATTGTAACGAATATTAGCAGCACTAAGGGATACTATCATCTCTAAGCCGATGCTAAGCAGTGACTTGTATGCACATCAATAGATCAATCATTATGTCTACACATATGTACGTACACGCGGCGGAGAAGCAACGCACAAACACATGCAGATATCTTATCTTAAGTAGTATTATTGTGAAGAACTTTAATAAAGGCCATTTTGCATTATTGAATAGTGGAGTTATTTATTCAACAGTTTAGTGATTCGAACGTTAGCAGAAGATTGCAAATAAGAGGATTTGCAGTAAATTCGTTACAATTGGTGTCAGAAGAGGAATTACTGAATAAATTCCAGAGGACAACAAGGACATGGCAAAGTTAAGTGAATTGAAGATCCAGCAACTGAAGGAGTTGGAGAGACGTGGATTGAATACAACAGGCATTAAACTCGAACTTCAGGTACGACTACGAGAGGCAATGGAATTAGAAGGAATTGACGTGGAAGAGTATGACTTTCATCTTGATGGCGATGAGACAACAAAATTGGAGGAGAAAAATGAAACATCGGAGGCAGTTACCAGCACAGACTTGAAGGTGATATTGGCTGCAATATCTGCACAAACATCGACAGTGGCATCCCAACTGGAATCGCAGGAGGACCGCATAACGTCAAAATTTTATGCACAAGAAACGCGTATTTCACAAATGTCGACACAGATTACATCCAAGATGGAAACTCAACTGGAAGAACAGAAAACATATATGACATCTCAGTTGGCTGAGCAGTTGAAAGCGCAGGAGGCCCGCATATCCTCGCAGCTGGAGGCACAGGAGATAAGGGTAACATCGAAGCTGGAGGCCCAGGATACAAAAATTTTAAAATGAGGAAAAAATCGAGGCCGAGGTGGATGCTTTGAGAGGACGTATCGAGCAGTTGCAACTAAATCGCCCAGCAGTTTCAACGAGTAATCCAAAGGTAAAAACACCATCCTTTGACGGTTCTGTTCCAGGTCTTTAAGCTACAGTTAGAGAAGACCGCAGCAGTGAACAACTGGAATGCTGAAGATAAAGATGCAGCTCTATTCGTAGCATTGAAGGGCCAGCAGCCGAAATCCTACAGACGATTCCCGTAGGAGAGCGGAACAACTATGAAGCATTGATGGCCGCTGTCGAGAGACGTTACGGAAGCGAGCGTAAAAACAGATATACCAAATTGAGTTGCAAAACTGTCACCAAAGAGCGAATGAGACTTTGCAGGAGTTTGCCTCGGATGTTAAAAGATTGGCTCATCTCGCAAATGCGGACGCACCCGTGGAATACACCGAGAGGGTAAAAATCCAGAGCTTTATAAATGGCATACGGGACGTCGAAACAAAGCGAGCTACATACGTAAACCCAAAGCCAACATTCGCAGAAACGGTATCACATGCTCTGATTCAGGAAACAGCGTCGCTTCTGTGTAAGCCAGCTTTCAAAGCACGCCGTATGGAAGCAGAAAAGCCAGAGTGGGTAGACAAAATATTGGAGGCGCTGAAAGGATCGCAAAAGCGGAGTGAAAGAGTTATCAAATGCTTCAAATGCGGGAAGCCCGGTCACATTGCACGTCATTGCGATCTTGGTCCTGGCAGTTCCAACTTGGGTGGCCGTAAACGCAAACCTGGAGGGGATGAGCAAGAGCGAGTAAGATGTAGAGATCGAGAGCTATCTCCAGCTATTGAATGTCCTGTAATATCTGTGTCGCAAATTGGTAGAAAACCGAGCAGTCTTACCGTCAGAGGGAATGTGGATGGCAAAGAACGTGTACTGACTGTAGATACGGGCGCATTTCATTCCTTAATCCAATCTGACTTGGTTAACAGGAGAGTAAAACCGTTACCTGGAGCAAGGTTGCGTACGGTCACTGGCGAGTATAACCAAATCCAGGGAGAAGTGATATGTGAAGTCTTAATTGGAAAGGTCACAGTTCTACACAAATTCGTTGTGGCGGAGATTGTTGATGAAGTCGTATTGGGAGTGGACTTCTTAGTTGACCATGACATCAAGATCGATATGCAGAGAAGGGTTATGCGTTATGAGAACCAGGATGTACCACTTATCTTTAGTTTAGAGAAAGGGTTCAGCAGTAATCGAGTACTGGTGGAGAAGACTCGACAAAGACCACGGAAGTGAACGGTAAAGGTTAATGGGTCGATTGGGCCAAATAAATCAAAACCAAAGGTACCTGCGAGAAAAACACTGGCATTGACAAACCCTAATGGACGCACTAAAACGACTGAAAGAATTTTCCAGAAAGAATGCAAGGGTGGTTTCAAACCAGCGCGCTCTACTGTTGTGAAACGTCAAGACGATACTGTTGATGCAAAGTCAATCCGTCAAGATCAAGCTCTGCGAGTAGTTCTTCATTGGCCAAACAACAGTGTGAGGGAACGGCCCAGGGTGATGAGAAGTAAGATGAAACACAGGTACGACAAGAAAAATAATTCGGGAGGTTTCCGGGAGGGAGATTTGGTACTGCTATACAACCCTCACGCGGAAAGGTGTTCTATCCAAATTTCGGTGCAGTTGGGAAGGCCCGTACAGAGTTGTGAAGAGGACCAGAGGCCCTATTCAGTAACTATGAGTTTTGAAATGTACATTTTTCTTTCATACAAATTATATGAAGAAAAAGTGTACATTTTAAAACTCACAGTTACTGAATAGGGCCCCAGTGATGTCATCTACCGCATACAAACCACGAAGTAGAAGAGTGGTTCATTTGGAGATGCTTGCGGCGTTTAGATCGAGAGATTTGTCTGATCGGGATGATCAGACTTAGGTGGAGGGCAGTGTAACGAATATAAGCAGCACTAAGGGATACAATCATCTCTAAGCCGATGCTAAGCAGAGACTTGTATGCACACCAATAGATCAATCATTATGTCTACACATATGTACGTACACGCAGCGGAGAAGCAACGCACAAACACATGCAGATATCTTATCTGAGATGCTCCCAAAAGTATGCAATTATAATTGTGGAAGTGTCGCTCACAAATACACGCGCATATGAAATCTATACACGTGCATCTGTATTTATAATTTTATATCACTAACTAGTAAGTTATGGAAATGGAAGCGCCTAGAAATATGTGAACGAGAAAACCTCACAGTATAAAAGCGGCAACAGTAGAGGCGCGACAATCAGTTAGATTTAAGACGCTATCTGGCGAGCAATAGTAGTGTTATTGTGAAGAACTTTAATAAAGGCCATTTTGTATTATTGAATAGTGGAGTTATTTATTCAACAGTTTAGTGATTCGAACGTTAGCAGAAGATTGCAAATAAGAGGATTTGCAGTAAATTTGTTACAATATGCAATAAAAGAGTCTGGTCGAATCTTGTCTGCATGTCGGAGAAGAGCCTAGGAATGTCCTTCTGGCCAGGATTCAAAAAAAGCGACGTGTGTTCTTGAGGGATCCCACTGGTCATTTTTCCCACCCTATTCTATTGTCTGCAAAGTATACTATATTGTAACGAATTTGCTGCAAATCCTCTTATTTGCCCTTTGCTAGGTTCGTATCGCTAAACTGTTGAATAAATAACTCCAATATTGAATAATGGAAAATGGCCTTTATTAAAATACTTCACAATAACACTCAAACTGTGCAACGAATAGCTTAATCCAAACTGATAGCTCAAATGAAAGTCCACTATTCAAAATAATACTGCTATTGCTCGCTAGATATCGTCTTAGTCGTAACTGCTTGACAACTCAAATCAAACTGAATTCCAGCGCCTCTACATCTGTCGCCTTTTATACTCTTTGATTTTAACATTCGCATCTTCTAGTCGCTTCGAGAATCTACTAGTCCAGCAGCTCTCAAACTTCTCAGCTGTAACTACAATTGCACAATTTTTATAGTTTTTCTCATTGCATGCTTATAGGAGTATCTCAGATATATGCATGTGTTTGCGCATTGACTCTCCGCTGCTCGTATTCGTACATGGTACATATGTGTAGACGCAATTATTTATTCGTTTATGTAGATACATAATGATTGAATTATTGATGTGAATGTTTGTAGTTTACAGTCTCTCGCGCACACATAGGCGTATAAGTAAATGCATCTGTCTGTGACATCTCTCGGCTGCCTTATATATGTGTATACATGATTTGATTATTGACGTAAATATCGCTTAGCATGCCTTAGTGATGGTATAGCTTAGTGATGCTAATATCCGTGTTACTGCCCTCCACCTTAGTCTGATCGTCCCGATCAGACAAATCTCTCGAACCACTTTCATTTTGGTTCGTGGTTTGGTAGTGGTTTGTATGCGGTATACTACATCGTTGATCCGTTTTACAACTTTGTATGGGCCTTCCCAGTTACACTGCAATTTCGGGGACAAACCTTTTTTTCGTTGCGGGTTGTATAGCAGCACCAAATCTCCTTCCTGAAACCCTTCCGAATTAATTGCTTTATCGTACCTCGCTTTCATCTTGTCACTCATAATCTTTGCTCGTTCCTTACCAGATCGTGTATCTCTCTCAGCTCTTCTTCCAAGACACCAGTGGATTTCTTGACATTCCTCTCCGCATCGGCATCTATCCCATACTTCAAATCAGCTGGCAGTCGAAGGTCATTGCCAAAAATTACCTTTGTGGGAGTTTGGCCCGTTGTGTCATGTACCGCCGATCGGTAGGCCATCAAGAATAATAATATGTGCGTATCCCAGTCCTTATGGTACTTGTCTACTACTTTCCTTAAATGCTCCTCCAATGTTCTATTCAAGCGTTCCACCATACCATCGGACTGAGGATGCAATGCAGTTGTCCATGTTTTTCGAATGCCCAACTTCTTGCACATTTCTTGGAACACAGCTGATTCAAAATTCCTGCCTTGGTCAGAATGTAACTCCATTGGTACACCATACTTTGCAACCCATTCGTTTTTAACCACTTCTGCTACTGTTTCTGCTTCTTGGTTTGGGATTGGGTATACCTCTGGCCATTTACTGAAATAATCCATAACCACCAGTACGTATTTGTTTCCGCGGTTGCTAGTAGGAAATGGACCTGCGACATCCATGGCGATCTTTTCAAATGGTCCACCTGAAATATACTGCTTCATCTGGCTATGACTTCGGGTTTTGGGCCCTTTCGCTCTGTTGCATACCTCGCAGTTGGCAATCCACTCGGTGACCGACTGACGGCAACCAACCCAATAGAATCTCTGCTTAATTTTCTCGAGTGTCTTCGTGATTCCAAGATGACCTCCACTTGGACCATTGTGCAGGTCGCTGAGCACGTCAGGAATCCTCTTCCTGGGAACAACTATCAGTTTCTTCTTGCATTGACCATCCTCACTCTCCCATACTCGATGCAAGCAACCGGATATCAATTCTAAACTGTTCCACTGTGCCCAATATGACTTCGCAATGGGACTATCTGCTGACATCTCCTCTCTGCTTGGTCTTTCGTTTCGTTCGAGCCCTTGCATAACATGTGACAGATCTGTATCTTCTACCTGACACTTTCTTAGTTGTTTCTTGTCCCATTCATCCGTACACGTTATAGTCGTTAGCCGGACATCTATAATGTCTTCTTTAGCCTCGGCCTTTGAGCAGTGCTTGCATCCCAGACTACATGGTCTTCGTGACATTGCATCAGCATTTCCGTGGGTACTACCTGTTCGATGCTCAATGGAAAAGTCATAGCTTTGTAGTCGCTCGATCCACCGTGCCAATTGTCCTTCCGGATTACGGAACTGCAGAAGCCATTTCAACGCTGCGTGATCTGTCCTGACACTGAATCGCTGGCCGTAGAGGTATTTGTGAAAATGTTTAATGCACTCTACCAATGCCAACAGCTCTCTCCGTGTAACGCAATAGTTCCTCTCTGGTTTTCCAATTGAACGGCTGTAATATGCAACTACCTTCTCTTGCCCATCGACCAGTTGTGATAAAACGCCTCCTATAGCATATCCGCTCGCATCTGTATCTAGAATAAACGTTGCTCCTGGAATCGGGTATGCCAACATTGGGGCAGTACACAACCGCTCTTTCAATGTTTGGAAAGCTGCTTCTTGCTCCTTCTTCCATTCAAAAGCTTTATTTTTCCTTGTTAGCTCGTGGAGACTATGGGCTACGCTGGCAAAACTTGGTACAAATCGGCGGTAATATGTGCACAGCCCAAGGAAACTTCTCAATTCATGCAGATTCTGTGGTCTTGGCCAATCCTTTACTGCCTCTATCTTTTCATTCGCTGTACAGACACCTTCTGCCGTTACCTTGTGGCCCAAATAATTTACTTCCTTTTTAAACAGCGTACACTTTTTGGGACTTAACTTCAGACCAGCGCCAGCTATTCTCTGGAAAACTTCCTCCAAGTTTTTAAGAGGTTTATCAAAACTCTTGCCCAATACGATGATGTCGTCCAGGTACACCAAGCATGTTTTCCAATGTAGTCCTTTCAGTACCTGGTCCATGAGTCTCTCAAAAGTAGCTGGTGAATTACAAAGTCCAAAAGGCATCACTGTAAATTGCCAAAGACCATCACCGACACTGAAGGCTGTTTTCTCTTTATCTTCCTCCTTCACCTCAACTTGCCAGTAGCCGCTTTTCAAGTCCAGTGTGGAAAACCATTTCGTACCAGATAGCGAGTCCAGAGTGTTTTCAATTCTTGGCAACGGGTAGCTATCCTTTTTCGTAACGTCATTCAACTTTCGGTAGTCCACGCAAAACTTCATTTTTCCATCCTTCTTCTTTACAAGTACTACCGGTGAGCTCCATGGACTAGCTGATGGTTCGATGACGCCGCTGTCGCTCATTTCTTGTATGATTTGCTCACAACTTCCCGCTTCGCCAGTGGAATACTACGTGGAGATTGACGGATCGGCCTCGCATCTGCAGTGTCAATTTGATGTTTCACAACATTGGTGCGGCCTGGTTTGGAACAATCCAGGTCAAATATGTTCGCGTACTTTAGGAGCAGTTGTTTCGCCTTACACTGATAGGCTTCCTCTAGCCCCTGCGTCCATGCCGTGATGTCGTTTGAAAGATCAGTATTACTAGATGAAACGTGTTCCTGGAGCTGTTCACAGTTAATAACTCCTTCGGCCTCTTGGCATCTTCCCAAAATAGCTCCTTCGGTCAAATTGAATGGTGACTTGAACTCATTGAGTACTCTTTCCGGAATACGCCCATCTTGTTTTGTCATAGCCAGGGTTTTTCCTACAAGTATGTTCAGTGCTGATTTATTTGCTGCTTCGACAACCCACAATTTGTTTGTCCCACAATATCCATCAACCTTTGCCCAGATGACTGCTTCTGATTTTGGTGGTATTTGCTGACTCTCTTCCACCAGCACTCGTTTACTGCTCTCTCGTAGCCGAAATTAAGTGGTACATCCATGTTTTTATATCGCATTGTCTTGCTTTGCATGTCGATCTTGATGCCCTGTTCGATTAAGAAGTCCACTCCAATTATGATTTCATCAACAATTTCTGCCACTATAAAATTGTGTACTACCGTGACGTTCCCAATTGCGACTTCACATTCTACTTCTCCAATTACCTGGATGTCCTCTCCCGTGGCTGTACGTAATCTTGCTCCAAGCAATGGTCTTATCTTTTTGTTTACTAAATCCGCTCGAATGATGAAATGAGATGCACCCGTATCTACAGTCAGGAAACGTTCCTTTCCGTCCACATGTCCTCCAACAGTAAGATTGCTCGATCTTCTTCCAATCTGCGAGATAGAGATTATGGGGCATTCAATTGAGGGAGCCAGCTGTCGCCCCTTGCGGCTGACTCGATTTAGTTTAACGATTGAGTGGTCTTGGAGATTTGCTCATCACCTTCTGCTCTGCGTTTACGACCACCCACATTGTTGGAGCTATTGGGACCGCTGCTGCAATGTCGTGCAATATGACCTGGGTTTCCGCACTTGAAACATTTAATAACTCCGGCATTTTTCTGTTGTGATCCCTTAAGTGCTTCCAAAATTGTGTCTACCCAATCTGGTCTTTCCACTTCCACACGATGAGCTTTGTATGCTGGTTTACTCAATAGTGAGGCCGTTTCCTGAGTCAATGCATGTGATACCGTTTCACCAAATGTCAGCTTTGGGTTTGCGTATGTAGCTCGCTTCGTTTCCACGTCCCGTATGCCATTTATGAAACTCTGGATTTTTACCCTTTCAGTGTATTCCACGGGTGCGTCCGCATTTGCAAGATGAGCCAATCTTTCAATATCTGAAGCAAACTCCTGCAATGTCTCATTTGCTTTTTGGTAGCGGTTTTGCAACTCAATTTGGAATATCTGTTTCCTATGCTCGCTTCCATAACGTCGTTCTACAGCAGCCATCAATGCTTCATAATTGTTCCGCTCTCCTTCGGGAATCGTCTGTAGGATTTCCGTTGCTGGCCCCTTCAATGCCACGAACAGTGCAGAAACTTTATCTTCCGCATTCCAGTTGTTCACTGCTGCGGTCTTCTTAAACTGTAGCTTGAACACCTGGAAAGGAACAGAACCGTCAAAGGATGGTATTTTTACCTTTGGATTACTCGCTGAAACTGCTGGACGATTTAGTTGTAACTGCTCGATACGTCCTCTCAAAGCATCCACCTCGGCCTCGATTTTATCCTGTCGACCACTGAAGCCTTCATGAAACTGGGTTAGTTTTTCTTCCATATGCGCTTCCAGTTTAGATGATATACGGACTTCCTGCTCTTCTAGTTGTGTGGAGATCTGAGATGATATCTGTGCTGAAATTTGTGCCGACATTTCTGAAATACGCGTTTCTTGTGCTTCAATCTTTGATGTTATTTCTGACGACATTTCTGCAATATGTGTATTCTGTTCTTCCAATTGTGATGACATGTTGGTAGATATTTGTGATGACATTTCGGACATTTGTGCCGATATTGCAGCCAATATCATGTTCAGTTCTGTGTTCGGCATTGTCTGCGGTGTTTCATTTTTCTCTTCAATTTTTGTTGTTGTCTCGTCCTCATCAGGATAAAAAACATACTCGTCCACATCAATTCCTTCTGCTTCCATTGCCTCTCGTAGACGTGCCTGAAGTTCGAGTTTAACGCCGCTTGTATTCAATCCACGGCTCTCCAACTCCTTTAGTTGCTGGATCTTCAATTCACTGAACTTTGCAATGTCCTTGTTGTCCTCTGGAATTTATTCAAGAATTCCTCTTCCGACACCAATTGTAACGAATTTGCTGCAAATCCTCTTATTTGCCCTTTTGCTAGGTTCGTATCGCTAAACTGTTGAATAAATAACTCCAATATTGAATAATGGAAAAATGGTCTTTATTAAAATACTTCACAATAACACTCAAACTGTGCAACGAATAGCTTAATCCAAACTGATAGCTCAAATGAAACTCCACTATTCAAAATAATACTGCTATTGCTCGCTAGATATCGTCTTAGTCGTAACTGCTTTACAACTCAAATCAAACTGAATTCCAACGCCTCTACATCTGTCGCCTTTTATACTCTTTGATTTAAACATTCGCATCTTCTAGTCGCTTCGAGAATCTACTAGTCCAGCAGCTCACAAACTTCTCAGCTGTAACTATAATTGCACAATTTTTATAGTTTTTCTCATTGCATACTTATAGGAGTATCTCAGATATATGCATGTGTTTGCGCATTGACTCTCCGCTGCTCGTATTCGTACATGGTACATATGTGTAGACGCAATTATTTATTCGTTTATGTAGATACATAATGATTGAATTATTGATGTGAATGTTGGTAGTTTACAGTCTCTCGCGCACACATAGGCGTATAAGTAAATGCATCTGTGTGTGACATCTCTCGGCTGCCTTATATATGTGTATACATGATTTGATTATTGACGTAAATATCGCTTAGCATGCCTTAGTGATGGTATAGCTTAGTGATGCTAATATCCGTGACACTGCCCTACACCTAAGTCTGATCGCCCCGATCAGACAAATCTCTCGATCTAAACGCTGCTAATCTCTCCAAATGAACCACTTTCATTTTGGTTCGTGGTTTGGTAGTGGTTTGTATGCGGTATACTACATCGTTGATCCGTTTTACAACTTTGTATGGGCCTTCCCAGTTACACTGCAATTTCGGGGACAAACCTTTTTTTCGTTGGGGGTTGTATAGCAGCACCAAATCTCCTTCCTGAAACGCTTCCGAATTAATTGCTTTATCGTACCTCGCTTTCATCTTGTCACTCATAATCTTTGCTCGTTGCCTTACCAGATCGTGTATCTCTCTCAGCTCTTCTTCCAAGACTCCAGTGGATTTCTTGACATTCCTCTCCGCATCGGCATCTATCCCATACTTCAAATCAGCTGGCAGTCGAAGGTCATTGCCAAAAATTACCTTTGTGGGAGTTTGGCCCGTTGTGTCATGTACTGCCGATCGGTAGGCCATCAAGAATAATAATATGTGTGTATCCCAGTCCTTATGGTACTTGTCTACTACTTTCCTTAAATGCTCCTCCAATGTTCTATTGAAGCGTTCCACCATACCATCGGACTGAGGATGCAATGCAGTTGTCCGTGTTTTTCGAATGCCCAACTTCTTGCAGATTTCTGGAACACAGCTGATTCAAAATTCCTGCCTTGGTCAGAATGTAACTCCATTGGTATACCATACTTTGCAACCCATTCATTTTTAACCACTTCTGCTACTGTTTCTGCTTCTTGATTTGGGATTGGGTATACCTCTGGCCATTTACTGAAATAATCCATAACCACCAGTACGTATTTGTTTCCGCGGTTGCTAGTAGGAAATGGACCTGCGACATCCATGGCGATCCTTTCAAATGGTCCACCTGAAATATACTGCTTCATCTGGCCATGACTTCGGGTTTTGGGCCCTTTCGCTCTGTTGCATACCTCGCAGTTGGCAGTCCACTCGGTGACCGACTGACGGCAACCAACCCAATAGAATCTCTGCTTAATTTTCTCGAGTGTCTTCGTGATTCCAGGATGACCTCTACTTGGACCATTGTGCAGCTCGCTGAGCACGTCAGGAATCCTCTTCCTGGGAACAACTATCAGTTTCTTCTTGCATTGACCATCCTCACTCTCCCATACTCGATGCAAGCAACCGGATATCAATTCTAAACTGTTCCACTGTGCCCAATATGAGTTCGCAATGGGACTATCTGCTGACATCTCCTCTCTGCTTGGTCTTTCGTTTCGTTCGAGCCCTTGCATAACATGTGACAGATCTGTATCTTCTACTCGACACTTTCTTAGTTGTTTCTTGTCCCATTCATCCGTACACGTTATAGTTGTTAGCCGGACATCTATAATGTCTTCTTTAGCCTCGGCCTTTGAGCAGTGCTTGCATTCCAGACTACATGGTCTTCGTGACATTGCATCAGCATTTCCATGGGTACTACCTTTTCGATGCTCAATGGAAAAGTCATAGCTTTGTAGTCGCTCGATCCACCGTGCCAATTGTCCTTCCGGATTACGGAACTGCAGAAGCCATTTCAACGCTGCGTGATCTGTCCTGACACGGAATCGCTGGCCGTAGAGGTATTTGTGAAAATGTTTAATGCACTCTACCAATGCCAACAGCTCTCTCTGTGTAACGCAATAGTTCCTCTCTGGTTTTCCAATTGAACGGCTGTAATATGCAACTACCTTCTCTTGCCCATCGACCAGTTGTGATAAAACGCCTCCTATAGCATATCCGCTCGCATCTGTATCTAGAATAAACGTTGCTCCTGGAATCGGGTATTCCAACATTGGGGCAGTACACAACCGCTCTTTCAATGTTTGGAAAGCTACTTCTTGCTCATTCTTCCATTCAAAAGCTTTATTTTTCCTTGTTAGCTCGTGGAGACTATGGGCTACGCTGGCAAAATTTGGTACAAATCGGCGGTAATATGTGCACAGCCCAAGGAAACTTCTCAATTCATGCAGATTCTGTGGTCTTGGCCAATCCTTTACTGCCTCTATCTTTTCATTCGCTGTAAAGACACCTTCTGTCGTTACCTTGTGGCCCAAATAATTTACTTCCTTTTTAAACAGCGTACACTTTTTGGGACTTAACTTCAGACCAGCGCCAGCTATTCTCTGGAAAACTTCCTCCAAGTTTTTAAGATGTTCATCAAAACTCTTGCCCAATACGATGATGTCGTCCAGGTACACCAAGCGTGTTTTCCAATGTAGTCCTTTCAGTACCTGGTCCATGAGTCTCCCAAAGGTGCTGGTGCATTACAAAGTCCAAAAGGCATCACTGTAAATTGCCAAAGACCATCAACGACACTGAAGGCTGTTTTCTCTTTATCTTCCTCCTTCACCTCAACTTGCCAGTAGCCGCTTTTCAAGTCCAGTGTGGAAAACCATTTCGTACCAGATAGCGAGTCCAGAGTGTCTTCAATTCTTGGCAACGGGTAGCTATCCTTTTTCGTAACGTCATTCAACTTTCGGTAGTCCCCGCAAAACCTCATTTTTCCATCCTTCTTCTTTACAAGTAGTACCGGTGAGCTCCATGGACTAGCTGATGGTTCGATGACGCCGCTGTCACTAATTTCTTGTATGATTTGACTCACAACTTCCCGCTTCGCCAGTGGAATAATACGTGGAGCTTGACGGATCGGCCTCGCATCTCCAGTGTCAATTTGATGTTTCACAACATTGGTGCCGCCTGGTTTGGAACCGTCCTGGTCAAATATGTTCGCGTATTTTATGAGCAGTTGTTTGGCCTTACTCTGATAGGCTTCCTCTAGCCCATGCGTCCATGCCGTGATATCATTTGAAAGATCAGTATTACTAGATGAAACGTGTTCCTGGAGCTGTTCACAGTTAATAACTACTTCGGCCTCTTGGCATCTTCCCAAAATAGCTCCTTTGGTCAAATTGAATGGTGACTTGAACTCATTGAGTACTCTTTCCGGAATACGCCCATCTTGTTTTGTCATAGCCAGGGTTTTTCCTACAAGTATGTTCAGTGCTGATTTATTTGCTGCTTCGACAACCCACAATTTGTTTGTCCCACAATATCCATCAACCTTTGCCCAGATGACTGCTTCTGATTTTGGTGGTATTTGCTGACTCTCTTCCACCAGCACTCGTTTACTGCTCTCTCGTAGCCGATATTAAGTGGTACATCCATGTTTTTATATCGCATTGTCTTGCTTTGCATGTCGATCTTGATGCCCTGTTCGATTAAGAAGTCCACTCCAATTATGATTTCATCAACAATTTCTGCCACTATAAAATTGTGTACTACCGTGACGTTCCCAATTGCGACTTCACATTCTACTTCTCCAATTACCTGGATGTCCTCTCCCGTGGCTGTACGTAATCTTGCTCCAAGCAATGGTCTTATCTTTTTGTTTACTAAATCCGCTCGAATGATGAAATGAGATGCACCCGTATCTACAGTCAGGAAACGTTCCTTTCCGTCCACATGTCCTCCAACAGTAAGATTGCTCGATCTTCTTCCAATCTGCGAGATAGAGATTATGGGGCATTCAATTGAGGGAGCCAGCTGTCGCCCCTTGCGGCTGACTCGATTTAGTTTAACGATTGAGTGGTCTTGGAGATTTGCTCATCACCTTCTGCTCTGCGTTTACGACCACCCACATTGTTGGAGCTATTGGGACCGCTGCTGCAATGTCGTGCAATATGACCTGGGTTTCCGCACTTGAAACATTTAATAACTCCGGCATTTTTCTGTTGTGATCCCTTAAGTGCTTCCAAAATTGTGTCTACCCAATCTGGTCTTTCCACTTCCACACGATGAGCTTTGTATGCTGGTTTACTCAATAGTGAGGCCGTTTCCTGAGTCAATGCATGTGATACCGTTTCACCAAATGTCAGCTTTGGGTTTGCGTATGTAGCTCGCTTCGTTTCCACGTCCCGTATGCCATTTATGAAACTCTGGATTTTTACCCTTTCAGTGTATTCCACGGGTGCGTCCGCATTTGCAAGATGAGCCAATCTTTCAATATCTGAAGCAAACTCCTGCAATGTCTCATTTGCTTTTTGGTAGCGGTTTTGCAACTCAATTTGGAATATCTGTTTCCTATGCTCGCTTCCATAACGTCGTTCTACAGCAGCCATCAATGCTTCATAATTGTTCCGCTCTCCTTCGGGAATCGTCTGTAGGATTTCCGTTGCTGGCCCCTTCAATGCCACGAACAGTGCAGAAACTTTATCTTCCGCATTCCAGTTGTTCACTGCTGCGGTCTTCTTAAACTGTAGCTTGAACACCTGGAAAGGAACAGAACCGTCAAAGGATGGTATTTTTACCTTTGGATTACTCGCTGAAACTGCTGGACGATTTAGTTGTAACTGCTCGATACGTCCTCTCAAAGCATCCACCTCGGCCTCGATTTTATCCTGTCGACCACTGAAGCCTTCATGAAACTGGGTTAGTTTTTCTTCCATATGCGCTTCCAGTTTAGATGATATACGGACTTCCTGCTCTTCTAGTTGTGTGGAGATCTGAGATGATATCTGTGCTGAAATTTGTGCCGACATTTCTGAAATACGCGTTTCTTGTGCTTCAATCTTTGATGTTATTTCTGACGACATTTCTGCAATATGTGTATTCTGTTCTTCCAATTGTGATGACATGTTGGTAGATATTTGTGATGACATTTCGGACATTTGTGCCGATATTGCAGCCAATATCATGTTCAGTTCTGTGTTCGGCATTGTCTGCGGTGTTTCATTTTTCTCTTCAATTTTTGTTGTTGTCTCGTCCTCATCAGGATAAAAAACATACTCGTCCACATCAATTCCTTCTGCTTCCATTGCCTCTCGTAGACGTGCCTGAAGTTCGAGTTTAACGCCGCTTGTATTCAATCCACGGCTCTCCAACTCCTTTAGTTGCTGGATCTTCAATTCACTGAACTTTGCAATGTCCTTGTTGTCCTCTGGAATTTATTCAAGAATTCCTCTTCCGACACCAATTGTAACGAATTTGCTGCAAATCCTCTTATTTGCCCTTTTGCTAGGTTCGTATCGCTAAACTGTTGAATAAATAACTCCAATATTGAATAATGGAAAAATGGTCTTTATTAAAATACTTCACAATAACACTCAAACTGTGCAACGAATAGCTTAATCCAAACTGATAGCTCAAATGAAACTCCACTATTCAAAATAATACTGCTATTGCTCGCTAGATATCGTCTTAGTCGTAACTGCTTTACAACTCAAATCAAACTGAATTCCAACGCCTCTACATCTGTCGCCTTTTATACTCTTTGATTTAAACATTCGCATCTTCTAGTCGCTTCGAGAATCTACTAGTCCAGCAGCTCACAAACTTCTCAGCTGTAACTATAATTGCACAATTTTTATAGTTTTTCTCATTGCATACTTATAGGAGTATCTCAGATATATGCATGTGTTTGCGCATTGACTCTCCGCTGCTCGTATTCGTACATGGTACATATGTGTAGACGCAATTATTTATTCGTTTATGTAGATACATAATGATTGAATTATTGATGTGAATGTTGGTAGTTTACAGTCTCTCGCGCACACATAGGCGTATAAGTAAATGCATCTGTGTGTGACATCTCTCGGCTGCCTTATATATGTGTATACATGATTTGATTATTGACGTAAATATCGCTTAGCATGCCTTAGTGATGGTATAGCTTAGTGATGCTAATATCCGTGACACTGCCCTACACCTAAGTCTGATCGCCCCGATCAGACAAATCTCTCGATCTAAACGCTGCTAATCTCTCCAAATGAACCACTTTCATTTTGGTTCGTGGTTTGGTAGTGGTTTGTATGCGGTATACTACATCGTTGATCCGTTTTACAACTTTGTATGGGCCTTCCCAGTTACACTGCAATTTCGGGGACAAACCTTTTTTTCGTTGGGGGTTGTATAGCAGCACCAAATCTCCTTCCTGAAACGCTTCCGAATTAATTGCTTTATCGTACCTCGCTTTCATCTTGTCACTCATAATCTTTGCTCGTTGCCTTACCAGATCGTGTATCTCTCTCAGCTCTTCTTCCAAGACTCCAGTGGATTTCTTGACATTCCTCTCCGCATCGGCATCTATCCCATACTTCAAATCAGCTGGCAGTCGAAGGTCATTGCCAAAAATTACCTTTGTGGGAGTTTGGCCCGTTGTGTCATGTACTGCCGATCGGTAGGCCATCAAGAATAATAATATGTGTGTATCCCAGTCCTTATGGTACTTGTCTACTACTTTCCTTAAATGCTCCTCCAATGTTCTATTGAAGCGTTCCACCATACCATCGGACTGAGGATGCAATGCAGTTGTCCGTGTTTTTCGAATGCCCAACTTCTTGCAGATTTCTGGAACACAGCTGATTCAAAATTCCTGCCTTGGTCAGAATGTAACTCCATTGGTATACCATACTTTGCAACCCATTCATTTTTAACCACTTCTGCTACTGTTTCTGCTTCTTGATTTGGGATTGGGTATACCTCTGGCCATTTACTGAAATAATCCATAACCACCAGTACGTATTTGTTTCCGCGGTTGCTAGTAGGAAATGGACCTGCGACATCCATGGCGATCCTTTCAAATGGTCCACCTGAAATATACTGCTTCATCTGGCCATGACTTCGGGTTTTGGGCCCTTTCGCTCTGTTGCATACCTCGCAGTTGGCAGTCCACTCGGTGACCGACTGACGGCAACCAACCCAATAGAATCTCTGCTTAATTTTCTCGAGTGTCTTCGTGATTCCAGGATGACCTCTACTTGGACCATTGTGCAGCTCGCTGAGCACGTCAGGAATCCTCTTCCTGGGAACAACTATCAGTTTCTTCTTGCATTGACCATCCTCACTCTCCCATACTCGATGCAAGCAACCGGATATCAATTCTAAACTGTTCCACTGTGCCCAATATGAGTTCGCAATGGGACTATCTGCTGACATCTCCTCTCTGCTTGGTCTTTCGTTTCGTTCGAGCCCTTGCATAACATGTGACAGATCTGTATCTTCTACTCGACACTTTCTTAGTTGTTTCTTGTCCCATTCATCCGTACACGTTATAGTTGTTAGCCGGACATCTATAATGTCTTCTTTAGCCTCGGCCTTTGAGCAGTGCTTGCATTCCAGACTACATGGTCTTCGTGACATTGCATCAGCATTTCCATGGGTACTACCTTTTCGATGCTCAATGGAAAAGTCATAGCTTTGTAGTCGCTCGATCCACCGTGCCAATTGTCCTTCCGGATTACGGAACTGCAGAAGCCATTTCAACGCTGCGTGATCTGTCCTGACACGGAATCGCTGGCCGTAGAGGTATTTGTGAAAATGTTTAATGCACTCTACCAATGCCAACAGCTCTCTCTGTGTAACGCAATAGTTCCTCTCTGGTTTTCCAATTGAACGGCTGTAATATGCAACTACCTTCTCTTGCCCATCGACCAGTTGTGATAAAACGCCTCCTATAGCATATCCGCTCGCATCTGTATCTAGAATAAACGTTGCTCCTGGAATCGGGTATTCCAACATTGGGGCAGTACACAACCGCTCTTTCAATGTTTGGAAAGCTACTTCTTGCTCATTCTTCCATTCAAAAGCTTTATTTTTCCTTGTTAGCTCGTGGAGACTATGGGCTACGCTGGCAAAATTTGGTACAAATCGGCGGTAATATGTGCACAGCCCAAGGAAACTTCTCAATTCATGCAGATTCTGTGGTCTTGGCCAATCCTTTACTGCCTCTATCTTTTCATTCGCTGTAAAGACACCTTCTGTCGTTACCTTGTGGCCCAAATAATTTACTTCCTTTTTAAACAGCGTACACTTTTTGGGACTTAACTTCAGACCAGCGCCAGCTATTCTCTGGAAAACTTCCTCCAAGTTTTTAAGATGTTCATCAAAACTCTTGCCCAATACGATGATGTCGTCCAGGTACACCAAGCGTGTTTTCCAATGTAGTCCTTTCAGTACCTGGTCCATGAGTCTCTCAAAAGTAGCTGGTGCATTACAAAGTCCAAAAGGCATCACTGTAAATTGCCAAAGACCATCAACGACACTGAAGGCTGTTTTCTCTTTATCTTCCTCCTTCACCTCAACTTGCCAGTAGCCGCTTTTCAAGTCCAGTGTGGAAAACCATTTCGTACCAGATAGCGAGTCCAGAGTGTCTTCAATTCTTGGCAACGGGTAGCTATCCTTTTTCGTAACGTCATTCAACTTTCGGTAGTCCCCGCAAAACCTCATTTTTCCATCCTTCTTCTTTACAAGTAGTACCGGTGAGCTCCATGGACTAGCTGATGGTTCGATGACGCCGCTGTCACTAATTTCTTGTATGATTTGACTCACAACTTCCCGCTTCGCCAGTGGAATAATACGTGGAGCTTGACGGATCGGCCTCGCATCTCCAGTGTCAATTTGATGTTTCACAACATTGGTGCCGCCTGGTTTGGAACCGTCCTGGTCAAATATGTTCGCGTATTTTATGAGCAGTTGTTTGGCCTTACTCTGATAGGCTTCCTCTAGCCCATGCGTCCATGCCGTGATATCATTTGAAAGATCAGTATTACTAGATGAAACGTGTTCCTGGAGCTGTTCACAGTTAATAACTACTTCGGCCTCTTGGCATCTTCCCAAAATAGCTCCTTTGGTCAAATTGAATGGTGACTTGAACTCATTGAGTACTCTTTCCGGAATACGCCCATCTTGTTTTGTCATAGCCAGGGTTTTTCCTACAAGTATGTTCAGTGCTGATTTATTTGCTGCTTCGACAACCCACAATTTGTTTGTCCCACAATATCCATCAACCTTTGCCCAGATGACTGCTTCTGATTTTGGTGGTATTTGCTGACTCTCTTCCACCAGCACTCGTTTACTGCTCTCTCGTAGCCGATATTAAGTGGTACATCCATGTTTTTATATCGCATTGTCTTGCTTTGCATGTCGATCTTGATGCCCTGTTCGATTAAGAAGTCCACTCCAATTATGATTTCATCAACAATTTCTGCCACTATAAAATTGTGTACTACCGTGACGTTCCCAATTGCGACTTCACATTCTACTTCTCTAATTACCTGGATGTCCTCTCCCGTGGCTGTACGTAATCTTGCTCCAAGCAATGGTCTTATCTTTTTGTTTACTAAATCCGCTCGAATGATGAAATGAGATGCACCCGTATCTACAGTCAGGAAACGTTCCTTTCCGTCCACATGTCCTCCAACAGTAAGATTGCTCGATCTTCTTCCAATCTGCGAGATAGAGATTATGGGGCATTCAATTGCGGGAGCCAGCTGTCGCCCCTTGCGGCTGACTCGATTTAGTTTAACGATTGAGTGGTCTTGGAGATTTGCTCATCACCTTCTGCTCTGCGTTTACGACCACCCACATTGTTGGAGCTATTGGGACCGCTGCTGCAATGTCGTGCAATATGACCTGGGTTGCCGCACTTGAAACATTTAATAACTCCGGCATTTTTCTGTTGTGATCCCTTCAGTGCTTCCAAAATTGTGTCTACGCAATCTGGTCTTTCCACTTCCACACGATGAGCTTTGTATGCTGGTTTACTTAATAGTGAGGCCGTTTCCTGAGTCAATGCATGTGATACCGTTTCAGCAAATGTCAGCTTTGGGTTTGCGTATGTAGCTCGCTTCGTTTCCACGTCCCGTATGCCATTTATGAAACTCTGGATTTTTACCCTTTCAGTGTATTCCACGGGTGCGTCCGCATTTGCAAGATGAGCCAATCTTTCAATATCTGAAGCAAACTCCTGCAATGTCTCATTTGCTTTTTGGTAGCGGTTTTGCAACTCAATTTGGAATATCTGTTTCCTATGCTCGCTTCCATAACGTCGTTCTACAGCAGCCATCAATGCTTCATAATTGTTCCGCTCTTCTTCGGGAATCGTCTGTAGGATTTCCGTTGCTGGCCCCTTCAATGCCACAAACAGTGCGGCAACTTTATCTTCGGCATTCCAGTTGTTCACTGCTGCGGTCTTCTTAAACTGTAGCTTGAACACCTGGAAAGGAACAGAACCGTCAAAGGATGGTATTTTTACCTTTGGATTACTCGCTGGAACTGCTGGACGATTTAGTTGTAACTGCTCGATACGTCCTCTCAAAGCATCCACCTCGGCCTCGATTTTATCCTGTCGACCACTGAAGCCTTCATGAAACTGGGTTAGTTTTTCTTCCATATGCGCTTCCAGTTTAGATGATATACGGACTTCCTGCTCTTCTAGTTGTGTGGAGATCTGAGATGATATCTGTGCTGAAATTTGTGCCGACATTTCTGAAATACGCGTTTCTTGTGCTTCAATCTTTGATGTTATTTCTGACGACATTTCTGCAATATGTGTATTCTGTTCTTCCAATTGTGATGACATGTTGGTAGATATTTGTGATGACATTTCGGACATTTGTGCCGATATTGCAGCCAATATCATGTTCAGTTCTGTGTTCGGCATTGTCTGCGGTGTTTCATTTTTCTCTTCAATTTTTGTTGTTGTCTCGTCCTCATCAGGATAAAAAACATACTCGTCCACATCAATTCCTTCTGCTTCCATTGCCTCTCGTAGACGTGCCTGAAGTTCGAGTTTAACGCCGCTTGTATTCAATCCACGGCTCTCCAACTCCTTTAGTTGCTGGATCTTCAATTCACTGAACTTTGCAATGTCCTTGTTGTCCTCTGGAATTTATTCAACAATTCCTCTTCTGACACCAATTGTAACGAATTTGCTGCAAATCCTCTTATTTGCCCTTTTGCTAGGTTCGTATCGCTAAACTGTTGAATAAATAACTCCAATATTGAATAATGGAAAAATGGTCTTTATTAAAATACTTCACAATAACACTCAAACTGTGCAACGAATAGCTTAATCCAAACTGATAGCTCAAATGAAACTCCACTATTCAAAATAATACTGCTATTGCTCGCTAGATATCGTCTTAGTCGTAACTGCTTGACAACTCAAATCAAACTGAATTCCAACGCCTCTACATCTGTCGCCTTTTATACTCTTTGATTTAAACATTCGCATCTTCTAGTCGCTTCGAGAATCTACTAGTCCAGCAGCTCTCAAACTTCTCAGCTGTAACTATAATTGCACAATTTTTATAGTTTTTCTCATTGCATACTTATAGGAGTATCTCAGATATATGCATGTGTTTGCGCATTGACTCTCCGCTGCTCGTATTCGTACATGGTACATATGTGTAGACGCAATTATTTATTCGTTTATGTAGATACATAATGATTGAATTATTGATGTGAATGTTTGTAGTTTACAGTCTCTCGCGCACACATAGGCGTATAAGTAAATGCATCTGTGTGTGACATCTCTCGGCTGCCTTATATATGTGTATACATGATTTGATTATTGACGTAAATATCGCTTAGCATGCCTTAGTGATGGTATAGCTTAGTGATGCTAATATCCGTGACACTGCCCTACACCTAAGTCTGATCGCCCCGATCAGACAAATCTCTCGATCTAAACGCTGCTAATCTCTCCAAATGAACCACTTTCATTTTGGTTCGTGGTTTGGTAGTGGTTTGTATGCGGTATACTACATCGTTGATCCGTTTTACAACTTTGTATGGGCCTTCCCAGTTACACTGCAATTTCGGGGACAAACCTTTTTTTCGTTGGGGGTTGTATAGCAGCACCAAATCTCCTTCCTGAAACCCTTCCGAATTAATTGCTTTATCGTACCTCGCTTTCATCTTGTCACTCATAATCTTTGCTCGTTGCCTTACCAGATCGTGTATCTCTCTCAGCTCTTCTTCCAAGACTCCAGTGGATTTCTTGACATTCCTCTCCGCATCGGCATCTATCCCATACTTCAAATCAGCTGGCAGTCGAAGGTCATTGCCAAAAATTACCTTTGTGGGAGTTTGGCCCGTTGTGTCATGTACTGCCGATCGGTAGGCCATCAAGAATAATAATATGTGTGTATCCCAGTCCTTATGGTACTTGTCTACTACTTTCCTTAAATGCTCCTCCAATGTTCTATTGAAGCGTTCCACCATACCATCGGACTGAGGATGCAATGCAGTTGTCCGTGTTTTTCGAATGCCCAACTTCTTGCAGATTTCTGGAACACAGCTGATTCAAAATTCCTGCCTTGGTCAGAATGTAACTCCATTGGTACACCATACTTTGCAACCCATTCGTTTTTAACCACTTCTGCTACTGTTTCTGCTTCTTGATTTGGGATTGGGTATACCTCTGGCCATTTACTGAAATAATCCATAACCACCAGTACGTATTTGTTTCCGCGGTTGCTAGTAGGAAATGGACCTGCGACATCCATGGCGATCCTTTCAAATGGTCCACCTGAAATATACTGCTTCATCTGGCCATGACTTCGGGTTTTGGGCCCTTTCGCTCTGTTGCATACCTCGCAGTTGGCAATCCACTCGGTGACCGACTGACGGCAACCAACTCAATAGAATCTCTGCTTAATTTTCTCGAGTGTCTTCGTGATTCCAAGATGACCTCTACTTGGACCATTGTGCAGCTCGCTGAGCACGTCAGGAATCCTCTTCCTGGGAACAACTATCAGTTTCTTCTTGCATTGACCATCCTCACTCTCCCATACTCGATGCAAGCAACCGGATATCAATTCTAAACTGTTCCACTGTGCCCAATATGAGTTCGCAATGGGACTATCTGCTGACATCTCCTCTCTGCTTGGTCTTTCGTTTCGTTCGAGCCCTTGCATAACATGTGACAGATCTGTATCTTCTACTCGACACTTTCTTAGTTGTTTCTTGTCCCATTCATCCGTACACGTTATAGTCGTTAGCCGGACATCTATAATGTCTTCTTTAGCCTCGGCCTTTGAGCAGTGCTTGCATCCCAGACTACATGGTCTTCGTGACATTGCATCAGCATTTCCATGGGTACTACCTTTTCGATGCTCAATGGAAAAGTCATAGCTTTGTAGTCGCTCGATCCACCGTGCCAATTGTCCTTCCGGATTACGGAACTGCAGAAGCCATTTCAACGCTGCGTGATCTGTCCTGACACGGAATCGCTGGCCGTAGAGGTATTTGTGAAAATGTTTAATGCACTCTACCAATGCCAACAGCTCTCTCCGTGTAACGCAATAGTTCCTCTCTGGTTTTCCAATTGAACGGCTGTAATATGCAACTACCTTCTCTTGCCCATCGACCAGTTGTGATAAAACGCCTCCTATAGCATATCCGCTCGCATCTGTATCTAGAATAAACGTTGCTCCTGGAATCGGGTATTCCAACATTGGGGCAGTACACAACCGCTCTTTCAATGTTTGGAAAGCTACTTCTTGCTCCTTCTTCCATTCAAAAGCTTTATTTTTCCTAGTTAGCTCGTGGAGACTATGGGCTACGCTGGCAAAATTTGGTACAAATCGGCGGTAATATGTGCACAGCCCAAGGAAACTTCTCAATTCATGCAGATTCTGTGGTCTTGGCCAATCCTTTACTGCCTCTATCTTTTCATTCGCTGTACAGACACCTTCTGTCGTTACCTTGTGGCCCAAATAATTTACTTCCTTTTTAAACAGCGTACACTTTTTGGAACTTAACTTCAGACCAGCGCCAGCTATTCTCTGGAAAACTTCCTCCAAGTTTTTAAGATGTTCATCAAAACTCTTGCCCAATACGATGATGTCGTCCAGGTACACCAAGCGTGTTTTCCAATGTAGTCCTTTCAGTACCTGGTCCATGAGTCTCTCAAAAGTAGCTGGTGCATTACAAAGTCCAAAAGGCATCACTGTAAATTGCCAAAGACCATCAACGACACTGAAGGCTGTTTTCTCTTTATCTTCCTCCTTCACCTCAACTTGCCAGTAGCCGCTTTTCAAGTCCAGTGTGGAAAACCATTTCGTACCAGATAGCGAGTCCAGAGTGTCTTCAATTCTTGGCAACGGGTAGCTATCCTTTTTCGTAACGTCATTCAACTTTCGGTAGTCCACGCAAAACCTCATTTTTCCATCCTTCTTCTTTACAAGTAGTACCGGTGAGCTCCATGGACTAGCTGATGGTTCGATGACGCCGCTGTCACTAATTTCTTGTATGATTTGACTCACAACTTCCCGCTTCGCCAGTGGAACAATACGTGGAGCTTGACGGATCGGCCTCGCATCTCCAGTGTCAATTTGATGTTTCACAACATTGGTGCGGCCTGGTTTGGAACCATCCTGGTCAAATATGTTCGCGTATTTTATGAGCAGTTGTTTGGCCTTACTCTGATAGGCTTCCTCTAGCCCATGCGTCCATGCCGTGATATCATTTGAAAGATCAGTATTACTAGATGAAACGTGTTCCTGGAGCTGTTCACAGTTAATAACTACTTCGGCCTCTTGGCATCTTCCCAAAATAGCTCCTTTGGTCAAATTGAATGGTGACTTGAACTCATTGAGTACTCTTTCCGGAATACGCCCATCTTGTTTTGTCATAGCCAGGGTTTTTCCTACAAGTATGTTCAGTGCTGATTTATTTGCTGCTTCGACAACCCACAATTTGTTTGTCCCACAATATCCATCAACCTTTGCCCAGATGACTGCTTCTGATTTTGGTGGTATTTGCTGACTCTCTTCCACCAGCACTCGTTTACTGCTCTCTCGTAGCCGAAATTAAGTGGTACATCCATGTTTTTATATCGCATTGTCTTGCTTTGCATGTCGATCTTGATGCCCTGTTCGATTAAGAAGTCCACTCCAATTATGATTTCATCAACAATTTCTGCCACTATAAAATTGTGTACTACCGTGACGTTCCCAATTGCGACTTCACATTCTACTTCTCCAATTACCTGGATGTCCTCTCCCGTGGCTGTACGTAATCTTGCTCCAAGCAATGGTCTTATCTTTTTGTTTACTAAATCCGCTCGAATGATGAAATGAGATGCACCCGTATCTACAGTCAGGAAACGTTCCTTTCCGTCCACATGTCCTCCAACAGTAAGATTGCTCGATCTTCTTCCAATCTGCGAGATAGAGATTATGGGGCATTCAATTGAGGGAGCCAGCTGTCGCCCCTTGCGGCTGACTCGATTTAGTTTAACGATTGAGTGGTCTTGGAGATTTGCTCATCACCTTCTGCTCTGCGTTTACGACCACCCACATTGTTGGAGCTATTGGGACCGCTGCTGCAATGTCGTGCAATATGACCTGGGTTTCCGCACTTGAAACATTTAATAACTCCGGCATTTTTCTGTTGTGATCCCTTAAGTGCTTCCAAAATTGTGTCTACCCAATCTGGTCTTTCCACTTCCACACGATGAGCTTTGTATGCTGGTTTACTCAATAGTGAGGCCGTTTCCTGAGTCAATGCATGTGATACCGTTTCACCAAATGTCAGCTTTGGGTTTGCGTATGTAGCTCGCTTCGTTTCCACGTCCCGTATGCCATTTATGAAACTCTGGATTTTTACCCTTTCAGTGTATTCCAAGGGGGCGTCCGCATTTGCAAGATGAGCCAATCTTTCAATATCTGAAGCAAACTCCTGCAATGTCTCATTTGCTTTTTGGTAGCGGTTTTGCAACTCAATTTGGAATATCCGTTTCCTATGCTCGCTTCCATAACGTCGTTCTACAGCAGCCATCAATGCTTCATAATTGTTCCGCTCTCCTTCGGGAATCGTCTGTAGGATTTCCGTTGCTGGCCCCTTCAATGCCACGAACAGTGCAGAAACTTTATCTTCCGCATTCCAGTTGTTCACTGCTGCGGTCTTCTTAAACTGTAGCTTGAACACCTGGAAAGGAACAGAACCGTCAAAGGATGGTATTTTTACCTTTGGATTACTCGCTGAAACTGCTGGACGATTTAGTTGTAACTGCTCGATACGTCCTCTCAAAGCATCCACCTCGGCCTCGATTTTATCCTGTCGACCACTGAAGCCTTCATGAAACTGGGTTAGTTTTTCTTCCATATGCGCTTCCAGTTTAGATGATATACGGACTTCCTGCTCTTCTAGTTGTGTGGAGATCTGAGATGATATCTGTGCTGAAATTTGTGCCGACATTTCTGAAATACGCGTTTCTTGTGCTTCAATCTTTGATGTTATTTCTGACGACATTTCTGCAATATGTGTATTCTGTTCTTCCAATTGTGATGACATGTTGGTAGATATTTGTGATGACATTTCGGACATTTGTGCCGATATTGCAGCCAATATCATGTTCAGTTCTGTGTTCGGCATTGTCTGCGGTGTTTCATTTTTCTCTTCAATTTTTGTTGTTGTCTCGTCCTCATCAGGATAAAAAACATACTCGTCCACATCAATTCCTTCTGCTTCCATTGCCTCTCGTAGACGTGCCTGAAGTTCGAGTTTAACGCCGCTTGTATTCAATCCACGGCTCTCCAACTCCTTTAGTTGCTGGATCTTCAATTCACTGAACTTTGCAATCTCCTTGTTGTCCTCTGGAATTTATTCAAGAATTCCTCTTCTGACACCAATTGTAACGAATTTGCTGCAAATCCTCTTATTTGCCCTTTTGCTAGGTTCGTATCGCTAAACTGTTGAATAAATAACTCCAATATTGAATAATGGAAAAATGGTCTTTATTAAAATACTTCACAATAACACTCAAACTGTGCAACGAATAGCTTAATCCAAACTGATAGCTCAAATGAAACTCCACTATTCAAAATAATACTGCTATTGCTCGCTAGATATCGTCTTAGTCGTAACTGCTTTACAACTCAAATCAAACTGAATTCCAACGCCTCTACATCTGTCGCCTTTTATACTCTTTGATTTAAACATTCGCATCTTCTAGTCGCTTCGAGAATCTACTAGTCCAGCAGCTCACAAACTTCTCAGCTGTAACTATAATTGCACAATTTTTATAGTTTTTCTCATTGCATACTTATAGGAGTATCTCAGATATATGCATGTGTTTGCGCATTGACTCTCCGCTGCTCGTATTCGTACATGGTACATATGTGTAGACGCAATTATTTATTCGTTTATGTAGATACATAATGATTGAATTATTGATGTGAATGTTGGTAGTTTACAGTCTCTCGCGCACACATAGGCGTATAAGTAAATGCATCTGTGTGTGACATCTCTCGGCTGCCTTATATATGTGTATACATGATTTGATTATTGACGTAAATATCGCTTAGCATGCCTTAGTGATGGTATAGCTTAGTGATGCTAATATCCGTGACACTGCCCTACACCTAAGTCTGATCGCCCCGATCAGACAAATCTCTCGATCTAAACGCTGCTAATCTCTCCAAATGAACCACTTTCATTTTGGTTCGTGGTTTGGTAGTGGTTTGTATGCGGTATACTACATCGTTGATCCGTTTTACAACTTTGTATGGGCCTTCCCAGTTACACTGCAATTTCGGGGACAAACCTTTTTTTCGTTGGGGGTTGTATAGCAGCACCAAATCTCCTTCCTGAAACGCTTCCGAATTAATTGCTTTATCGTACCTCGCTTTCATCTTGTCACTCATAATCTTTGCTCGTTGCCTTACCAGATCGTGTATCTCTCTCAGCTCTTCTTCCAAGACTCCAGTGGATTTCTTGACATTCCTCTCCGCATCGGCATCTATCCCATACTTCAAATCAGCTGGCAGTCGAAGGTCATTGCCAAAAATTACCTTTGTGGGAGTTTGGCCCGTTGTGTCATGTACTGCCGATCGGTAGGCCATCAAGAATAATAATATGTGTGTATCCCAGTCCTTATGGTACTTGTCTACTACTTTCCTTAAATGCTCCTCCAATGTTCTATTGAAGCGTTCCACCATACCATCGGACTGAGGATGCAATGCAGTTGTCCGTGTTTTTCGAATGCCCAACTTCTTGCAGATTTCTGGAACACAGCTGATTCAAAATTCCTGCCTTGGTCAGAATGTAACTCCATTGGTACACCATACTTTGCAACCCATTCATTTTTAACCACTTCTGCTACTGTTTCTGCTTCTTGATTTGGGATTGGGTATACCTCTGGCCATTTACTGAAATAATCCATAACCACCAGTACGTATTTGTTTCCGCGGTTGCTAGTAGGAAATGGACCTGCGACATCCATGGCGATCCTTTCAAATGGTCCACCTGAAATATACTGCTTCATCTGGCCATGACTTCGGGTTTTGGGCCCTTTCGCTCTGTTGCATACCTCGCAGTTGGCAGTCCACTCGGTGACCGACTGACGGCAACCAACCCAATAGAATCTCTGCTTAATTTTCTCGAGTGTCTTCGTGATTCCAGGATGACCTCTACTTGGACCATTGTGCAGCTCGCTGAGCACGTCAGGAATCCTCTTCCTGGGAACAACTATCAGTTTCTTCTTGCATTGACCATCCTCACTCTCCCATACTCGATGCAAGCAACCGGATATCAATTCTAAACTGTTCCACTGTGCCCAATATGAGTTCGCAATGGGACTATCTGCTGACATCTCCTCTCTGCTTGGTCTTTCGTTTCGTTCGAGCCCTTGCATAACATGTGACAGATCTGTATCTTCTACTCGACACTTTCTTAGTTGTTTCTTGTCCCATTCATCCGTACACGTTATAGTTGTTAGCCGGACATCTATAATGTCTTCTTTAGCCTCGGCCTTTGAGCAGTGCTTGCATCCCAGACTACATGGTCTTCGTGACATTGCATCAGCATTTCCATGGGTACTACCTTTTCGATGCTCAATGGAAAAGTCATAGCTTTGTAGTCGCTCGATCCACCGTGCCAATTGTCCTTCCGGATTACGGAACTGCAGAAGCCATTTCAACGCTGCGTGATCTGTCCTGACACGGAATCGCTGGCCGTAGAGGTATTTGTGAAAATGTTTAATGCACTCTACCAATGCCAACAGCTCTCTCTGTGTAACGCAATAGTTCCTCTCTGGTTTTCCAATTGAACGGCTGTAATATGCAACTACCTTCTCTTGCCCATCGACCAGTTGTGATAAAACGCCTCCTATAGCATATCCGCTCGCATCTGTATCTAGAATAAACGTTGCTCCTGGAATCGGGTATTCCAACATTGGGGCAGTACACAACCGCTCTTTCAATGTTTGGAAAGCTACTTCTTGCTCCTTCTTCCATTCAAAAGCTTTATTTTTCCTTGTTAGCTCGTGGAGACTATGGGCTACGCTGGCAAAATTTGGTACAAATCGGCGGTAATATGTGCACAGCCCAAGGAAACTTCTCAATTCATGCAGATTCTGTGGTCTTGGCCAATCCTTTACTGCCTCTATCTTTTCATTCGCTGTAAAGACACCTTCTGTCGTTACCTTGTGGCCCAAATAATTTACTTCCTTTTTAAACAGCGTACACTTTTTGGGACTTAACTTCAGACCAGCGCCAGCTATTCTCTGGAAAACTTCCTCCAAGTTTTTAAGATGTTCATCAAAACTCTTGCCCAATACGATGATGTCGTCCAGGTACACCAAGCGTGTTTTCCAATGTAGTCCTTTCAGTACCTGGTCCCTGAGTCTCTCAAAAGTAGCTGGTGCATTACAAAGTCCAAAAGGCATCACTGTAAATTGCCAAAGACCATCAACGACACTGAAGGCTGTTTTCTCTTTATCTTCCTCCTTCACCTCAACTTGCCAGTAGCCGCTTTTCAAGTCCAGTGTGGAAAACCATTTCGTACCAGATAGCGAGTCCAGAGTGTCTTCAATTCTTGGCAACGGGTAGCTATCCTTTTTCGTAACGTCATTCAACTTTCGGTAGTCCACGCAAAACCTCATTTTTCCATCCTTCTTCTTTACAAGTAGTACCGGTGAGCTCCATGGACTAGCTGATGGTTCGATGACGCCGCTGTCACTAATTTCTTGTATGATTTGACTCACAACTTCCCGCTTCGCCAGTGGAACAATACGTGGAGCTTGACGGATCGGCCTCGCATCTCCAGTGTCAATTTGATGTTTCACAACATTGGTGCCGCCTGGTTTGGAACCGTCCTGGTCAAATATGTTCGCGTATTTTATGAGCAGTTGTTTGGCCTTACTCTGATAGGCTTCCTCTAGCCCATGCGTCCATGCCGTGATATCATTTGAAAGATCAGTATTACTAGATGAAACGTGTTCCTGGAGCTGTTCACAGTTAATAACTACTTCGGCCTCTTGGCATCTTCCCAAAATAGCTCCTTTGGTCAAATTGAATGGTGACTTGAACTCATTGAGTACTCTTTCCGGAATACGCCCATCTTGTTTTGTCATAGCCAGGGTTTTTCCTACAAGTATGTTCAGTGCTGATTTATTTGCTGCTTCGACAACCCACAATTTGTTTGTCCCACAATATCCATCAACCTTTGCCCAGATGACTGCTTCTGATTTTGGTGGTATTTGCTGACTCTCTTCCACCAGCACTCGTTTACTGCTCTCTCGTAGCCGATATTAAGTGGTACATCCATGTTTTTATATCGCATTGTCTTGCTTTGCATGTCGATCTTGATGCCCTGTTCGATTAAGAAGTCCACTCCAATTATGATTTCATCAACAATTTCTGCCACTATAAAATTGTGTACTACCGTGACGTTCCCAATTGCGACTTCACATTCTACTTCTCTAATTACCTGGATGTCCTCTCCCGTGGCTGTACGTAATCTTGCTCCAAGCAATGGTCTTATCTTTTTGTTTACTAAATCCGCTCGAATGATGAAATGAGATGCACCCGTATCTACAGTCAGGAAACGTTCCTTTCCGTCCACATGTCCTCCAACAGTAAGATTGCTCGATCTTCTTCCAATCTGCGAGATAGAGATTATGGGGCATTCAATTGCGGGAGCCAGCTGTCGCCCCTTGCGGCTGACTCGATTTAGTTTAACGATTGAGTGGTCTTGGAGATTTGCTCATCACCTTCTGCTCTGCGTTTACGACCACCCACATTGTTGGAGCTATTGGGACCGCTGCTGCAATGTCGTGCAATATGACCTGGGTTTCCGCACTTGAAACATTTAATAACTCCGGCATTTTTCTGTTGTGATCCCTTAAGTGCTTCCAAAATTGTGTCTACCCAATCTGGTCTTTCCACTTCCACACGATGAGCTTTGTATGCTGGTTTACTCAATAGTGAGGCCGTTTCCTGAGTCAATGCATGTGATACCGTTTCACCAAATGTCAGCTTTGGGTTTGCGTATGTAGCTCGCTTCGTTTCCACGTCCCGTATGCCATTTATGAAACTCTGGATTTTTACCCTTTCAGTGTATTCCACGGGTGCGTCCGCATTTGCAAGATGAGCCAATCTTTCAATATCTGAAGCAAACTCCTGCAATGTCTCATTTGCTTTTTGGTAGCGGTTTTGCAACTCAATTTGGAATATCTGTTTCCTATGCTCGCTTCCATAACGTCGTTCTACAGCAGCCATCAATGCTTCATAATTGTTCCGCTCTCCTTCGGGAATCGTCTGTAGGATTTCCGTTGCTGGCCCCTTCAATGCCACGAACAGTGCAGAAACTTTATCTTCCGCATTCCAGTTGTTCACTGCTGCGGTCTTCTTAAACTGTAGCTTGAACACCTGGAAAGGAACAGAACCGTCAAAGGATGGTATTTTTACCTTTGGATTACTCGCTGAAACTGCTGGACGATTTAGTTGTAACTGCTCGATACGTCCTCTCAAAGCATCCACCTCGGCCTCGATTTTATCCTGTCGACCACTGAAGCCTTCATGAAATTGGGTTAGTTTTTCTTCCATATGCGCTTCCAGTTTAGATGATATACGGACTTCCTGCTCTTCTAGTTGTGTGGAGATCTGAGATGATATCTGTGCTGAAATTTGTGCCGACATTTCTGAAATACGCGTTTCTTGTGCTTCAATCTTTGATGTTATTTCTGACGACATTTCTGCAATATGTGTATTCTGTTCTTCCAATTGTGATGACATGTTGGTAGATATTTGTGATGACATTTCGGACATTTGTGCCGATATTGCAGCCAATATCATGTTCAGTTCTGTGTTCGGCATTGTCTGCGGTGTTTCATTTTTCTCTTCAATTTTTGTTGTTGTCTCGTCCTCATCAGGATAAAAAACATACTCGTTCACATCAATTCCTTCTGCTTCCATTGCCTCTCGTAGCCGTGCCTGAAGTTCGAGTTTAACGCCGCTTGTATTCAATCCACGGCTCTCCAACTGCTTCTTTAGTTGCTGGATCTTCAATTCACTGAACTTTGCCATGTCCTTGTTGTCCTCTGGAATTTATTCAACAATTCCTCTTCTGACACCAATTGTAACGAATTTGCTGCAAATCCTCTTATTTGCCCTTTTGCTAGGTTCGTATCGCTAAACTGTTGAATAAATAACTCCAATATTGAATCATGGAAAAATGGCCTTTATTAAAATACTTCACAATAACACTCAAACTGTGCAACGAATAGCTTAATCCAAACTGATAGCTCAAATGAAACTCCACTATTCAAAATAATACTGCTATTGCTCGCTAGATATCGTCTTAGTGGTAACTGCTTGACAACTCAAATCAAACTGAATTCCAACGCCTCTACATCTGTCGCCTTTCATACTCTTTGATTTTAACATTCGCATCTTCTAGTCGCTTCGAGAATCTACTAGTCCAGCAGCTCTCAAACTTCTCAGCTGTAACTATAATTGCACAATTTTTATAGTTTTTCTCATATCATACTTATAGGAGTATCTCAGATATATGCATGTGTTTGCGCATTGACTCTCCGCTGCTCGTATTCGTACATGGTACATATGTGTAGACGCAATTATTTATTCGTTTATGTAGATACATAATGATTGAATTATTGATGTGAATGTTTGTAGTTTACAGTCTCTCGCGCACACATAGGCGTATAAGTAAATGCATCTGTGTGTGACATCTCTCGGCTGCCTTATATATGTGTATACATGATTTGATTATTGACGTAAATATCGCTTAGCATGCCTTAGCATCGCCTTAGTGATGGTATAGCTTAGTGATGCTAATATCCGTGACAATATATTAAGAAACCTTCGAACGTCAGCGGCATTTACTCCTCTCCATGTTAGGAGAAAGCTTGCAATACAGATAATTTTGCCGGCTATATGCTATCCCCAACTGGTATACAGTAAGCTAAGCTCGCATTCTGCCCATAAGATCGATGTAGCTTTCAACCACGTTACGCGCTATGTGTTCGGGTTAGACAAATTTGACCATATTTCGAATTGGAGAACACGATTACTGAAGGCCAGAAATTGTATTTTTCTCTGCAGACTTATTATATGTAAGAAACCTAGATATCTTTATGATAAGCTGATTTTTCCCAGGTCCTCCCGGACTCATGATCTGATTGCACCAAGCTATAACTACCTTACCTCCTCGCGGCTCTTCTTTGTCAATGCCATTCGTACTTGGAACTCGATACCAATGTTCATTCGCAGTAGTATTACTAAAAGCAACTTTAGGGCAGTTTTATATGCTTACTACCGGTAAAATACATTAATACTCTCTAGTTGATTTGTTCACAAGTTTCGCTATCTAAATAATTATTTATCTGTGATTATTGACTTCATGCTTTATTTTTCTATATCTGTATTTGTTTCTTTTTTTCTTGTGTTATGATCTTGCTTAGATTTAAGAATTAGATATCTGTATTTTTGATGTTCCATATACTGTTGTACTATAAGAGATCATATATATCATTGTACTAATGTAACTTATCAATAAATGAAATGAAATTAGATGTTTTGATGACACGAAAATTAACCGCGATGTTTCGCAGTTGGTGAAGCATGTGCTTGGATATTTTGCGTCAGGTGCCGTTGGTCCCGTACATAGGTGTGATTGAATTTTAGATAAGGAGTAACATGCCATGTAATGTAATGTTTCACTGAGCTGAAGACAATTGCCTGTCATAAGGAGGTTTCAGCATGATAACTACCCAAAGCTCACTGTAAAGTCAACGGAAAAGCTTTTCGTCGAAAGTGTTGGCTTTCGCATATCCGCAACCCAGTCCAGGGCACGGCCCGTTTCATAAAAATACAAGCCTTGTAATTCAACTGAATCTGTTCGGACCAATTTTTATTTTCAAAAGAAATTTACTTGAATTACAAGACTTGTTTATTTTGCGAAACGGCCACCAGATTGCTGATAACTGTATAGTCGTGAAAGCTTTAAAATGTCCCACACTGGTGAAAGAACAGCAAGCAATCCCAGTGGCGCGCTGTCTGCATCTTATTACATTAATGTCAAGTCGATAGCTATCACCCAGTGAGTTTTCTAGCTCCGTATCACCCTCAGTTTTCACGAAACCGCTCGAGATCATTTAGAAACTTGGGAAGTAGAGGTCGTGATATTTTTGTACACAAAAGAAAAAGTAGGTTTATTAAAGGCAGCGTTTGCCAAACTAAAGACAAGAAATTAACAAATTATATGGCTCACAAATTGAACCAGACTTCTTCCTGGATTTAAAGTATTTGCCAAAATTCTAGCAAGGAAAATAAAATAATACTACAAATTGCTCTTTCTCCCAGAGCAACATGCCTTCCTCCAACAGGGTGGAGTACATACATTAGAAGTAAAGTCACGCATTAGAAGTAAAGTAAAAGATAATCTTAAAGCAAATAAACAAAATTATATATTTTCAGTAGATATAGAAAAGACCTTTGATAGAGTTATTTCATTTGTTGTAATAAAAGAACTTACTACCTGGGGTGTTCCGGCACTAGTGCTAAAAACTATACATTCCCCTATGTCGCATCGTCGTTCTTTTTTTATCGAAGTTAACGCTTAATAAAAATATTATAAATATAAATGAGGTGAACTTTATTGGTGTATACGCTGACGATATTTTCGTTGCATTTCAGGCTCAGCAGAACAAATAAATAACAGTTGGAGTTGAGTAAACAGCAAAGTACAACGGTGCACAAGCAACTGGAGCAGTGGTACCAATTAATGAGCCAGAAGCTATGCATACATGCAACAAATTTAAATGTGATATATCCTCATTGCAAATAAGCAATCAAGATATTAGGTTGAAACCCCATATCTCAATCCTTGGCAATGAACATATCAACAAAATTTGCGGAAACCTAGACAAGTTATTAATCTACTATTCTGTACGAGAAAAAAAGGACCACACATATACGCTATTAATCAGTCGAGCTATATGTGAAGGAATAATTCAACACGGACTTACGACATCTGGATGGACATCCGAAAAGAATATAGATACTTTCGAACGGCTGCACGGTTGCTCATGGCTCCCCAATAGCCGCCCTCATACTGGAAGCGCGGTACCGATTGGCACCTACAAAGGTCAGCTTATTTGATGAAATTTGATGCTTCTAGCCGTAAAAAAGGGGACACAAATGACAGTTTATAGGGGTATACACTATATATACTACGGATCTCTATGATTTTTTCAAACAACAATATATGCTATATACGTAAGCATTTGGTGAAATTTGAAGCTGCTAGCTGTTAAAATGGGGCAGAAATTGCGAAAAGTGTCTTAACTGAACAATCGGTTGTATGAGATATATACTATATATACCACCGATCTCTATGAATTTTTCAGACAGCAATATATGCTATATACGTTAACATTCGATGAAATATGAAGCCTCTAGCTGTCGAAATGGGGCAGTAATTACGAAAAACTTCTTATCTGAACAATCGGTTGTGGGTGATATATGCTACATGTACGACCAATCTCATCCCTTTTTTCAGACAATAAGCTTCAATCTGATAAACTGAGGAAGATATGACAAATCCCTATTTTCTGAAAAATCGGATATATCCCCCATATATATGCTATAGTGGTCCGATCCGGCCGGTTCCGACAAATGTCTAATCGGACACCCAAATATACCCGCTCACCAAATTTTATCAAGATATCTCAAAAAATGACGGACTAGTTTGCATACAAACAGACAGACGAACAGACGTACATGGCTAAATCAACTCAGCTCTTCATCCTAATAACTTCGGTATACTTAATGGTGGGTCTATCTATTTTCCTTTAAGGATTTACCATTTTGAGATTCGTGACGAAGTTAATATACCATTTCATTTTCATGAAAGGTATAAAAAAGAAAACACAAATGCTGACATCTTCAAAACCTACGCCAGAATAAAAAAAAATGAATTTAACCCAGAACTTATCTTGTTGACTGACAGCTCTAGCCAGTGCGATACCTCAATCTATGCTTTAGACGAACAAACTTCGGTTTACTCCTTTAAAACTCTGAAGCACAGTGTATTGCCCCTACATTCTGGAGTTTTTAATGCAGAACTTGCAGCTGTTGAACAGGCAATTATATACAGCGCTGAAAGAAAAGCAAAAACGCTTCGACAGCCAAAGTGTGGTTTAATACATTGGCTTGGTTGAGTATAATGGACCGGAAATCCAAAGATCTTGAGAGGATCAAATAATAAAAATCCGTTGGGTTCCAGACCACGCAGGAATCAAAGGAAAGGAACAAGCCGATCACATAGCAAAAGCAGCTCTCCGGTTACCAATAACTGTGGAAGTACCTTGCTATGGTAGTATAATAATGAACCACTGTTATAGTTGTCAAGAAGTTGAGGAACAAGAAAAATGGAGAAATTCAAATACATTTCTTCGATCACATAAACCGCGCACGAGGAGGCCAAACTACAATTTAAACGTTACCAGGGATGAATGTATAAAGATTGCAAGAAAATATAAAGACTGCAAATTGAACTGTGAGATAATCTGGATTGCGATGAACTAAAAACTTAAATGTTATATTAAATTCAAAATCCTATTCGGGTTTTTATGATTAAAAGTGAAAGTTTGGGCATTATGTAAGTTAATGTTTAACTGTTGCGTGCAGCACTTTTTATTGCATCTAAGCTATTGCTTATGCTAACTTCAGTGTAACTATTAACAGGTTTTAACAAAGCAAAGGTAATTAAAAGTACATACATTTGCATGGTCTAGTAATTTGATTTTTATCACACTCTGAATTAAAATAAAGGGAGTTTTAATCTGACCTAAAATTATGTGTTACAATTCAAGTCTCAATATGTGTAAAGCATGCAAATGTGTTAGTATGCAATTGAAGCTTGAGCAGCAGTTTTATTTTCACTGATGTAGATAGTCCATCAAAAACGGTTTATCGTCTGGTGCATATGGAGTCAGTGGCACATCATAAGGAAGCGGAAACGAGGGTATACCATCACGGACGTGTCCCAAAGGAAATGTATCCTCACCAATCTGAAAAAAATATAATATACTTATTTTAATTAGTATTTAATTAGCGAAACACACTCATTTTGCTTTATACAATTGTTTTTCGATGTTAGAGAAAAACAATTAAGGACGGGACCGTCTTCGGCTGTGCCGAAGACTTCATACCTTTCATGAATGGGGCTGAACAATAATCTTATCCCGTTGGTAATCTCCAAATAATCGGATGTATTAGATAAGATATATATAGTAAAGAGATGTACATACCTAAACGATTTTTAAGATAAATATAAAATAAAAAATGGCAAAAAACCCCCTTATCTGAACGATCGGTTGTATGGGATATATATTATATATAGCTCCGATCGGAATGATTTTTACTGGAAATCTTCTATGATATATTAGAATATATATCACCGAGTTTCACGTTTATACTTTCTAAATTGCGGCAGGAATGACCAAAATCGTCTTATCTGAACGATTGGTTGTATGAGAGATATATGTTATAGTGGTCCGATCCTACCGGATCCGACAAATGCCTAATATAATACAAAAATACATCCTTGTGCCAAATTTCATTGAGATATCTCAAAATTTGAGGGACTAGTTTGCGTTCAAACAGACAGACGGACGGACAGACGGACATGGCTATATCAACTCAGTTCGTCGCCCTGATCAATTCGGTATACTTAATGGTCAGTCTATCTTCTATATTTCTCAACGTTACAAACATCGGACCAAAGTTAATATACCATTTCATGTTCATGAAAGGTATAATTACAAAATTCACAAACGCCGATGTTTAAAGGTAGATGCTTTTGGCTGGGTGGATAAAAGTATCTGTCTTTTCACTAGAATGAAGTATGAATGTTGGAGATTTCGACTTCAATACTCAGCTCCCGAGGAGCTAGCTGATGAATATGTGAAGTTCAGAAACATGTCCTGCATAACCATCGCCGTTTGTAAACTTTGTAGTTTTTCTCTAATGTCAATACTTATTTTAAAATGAAGCATAGTTACTTATAATATTATTAGTACAGTTTTATTCAAGGCATTAAGGCATTTCTTCGATTGTCTAATTATCTTTTGAGTGTTAACTTAAAGTTAGGAGTAATTTGGAGTTAGTGTAACATTAGAAAAATAACATTTTTTTACAAATACTCATAACTGTTAGATCAAGTCCTATACCTTTTTTAACACAGCGTTGCATTGTTTACATGTTTCGGGACCTCCTTCATCAGAACCGATCATTTAACAACGGCTTTAATATTGGAACGTGGGATCGAGTCCCAGTACCTCAAAAGGATCTGGTGAAGATATGTAATCTACGCATGGCAGTGATAGTAAAAAATCAACAAATGAGGAAGAGTACTCCCCATTAGAAAGAGAAATGAAATGCCAACCAAGCAGTTTCTGTTGAATACCCAGAAACCTGGGCATCTACACAGACATCTGATTGATGAAGTTACACCGCCCAGGGGCTAAAGGGGTCACCTCCGTAAGCATTATGTGGAAATACGGCACTTGAGAACATAGCCGTCTGAAGCAAAAAAACACAAGCAGATCCTCAGTGATATCCAAAAACAGGCGTCGGATCACTATGCCAGGAATTGCTCGGCAAATCCGGTACTCAAAGAAAAATACCCAGAACCAGCAGAGGAGGAACGCACTCTCCCTAGGGAAACGCGCGTCACTCTAGCTCAACTTCGATCTGGATACTGGAACAGGTTAAACTCTTACCTATCCAGAATCAAGGAAAAGGTACAAAACAGTCGAAGCGCTTAGCTGTTTTAAAACAGCTCGGCTTACTGCAAACAAAGCCATAAGGTTGGCCAAGGCAATTTATTATACTCAGTTGAGCAGAGCTCACAGAGTATATTAACTTTGATTGGATAACGGTTGGTTGTACAGGTATAAAGGAATCGAGATAGATATAGACTTCCATATATCAAAATCATCAGTATCGAAAAAAAATTTGATTGAGACATGTCCGTCCGTCCGTCCGTCCGTCTGTCCGTTAACACGATAACTTGAGTAAATTTTGAGGTATCTTGATGAAATTTGGTATGTAGATTCCTGGGCACTCATGTCAGATCGCTATTTAAAATGAACGATATCGGAGTATAACCACGCCCACTTTTTCGATAACGAAAATTTCTAAAAACCGAAAAAATGCGATAATTCATTGCCAAAGGCGGTTAAAGCGATGAAACTTGGTAGATGGGTTGACGTTATGACGCAGAATATAAAATTAGTAAGATTTTGGACAATGGGCGTGGCACCGCCCACTTTTACAAGAAGGTAATGGGATTCAAGGGGTTGTATAGCGCAAAATATAGCTTCTCCAACCCAATTGTCAACCTCACCTTCGAGCGGCGAATCCCGTTTCACTAACAGACGAGGCTCTGGCGACCCCAAGCTCCTCATGGAACTTGGGGGTGGGGAGGGAGGGATGGCCTGAAGGTTCAATGTGGCCATATAAATCGTTCCCGAGATGGTCGGGCCAGCACCTTAATGGTGCTGTGTTACCGGAGCGTATCGGATCTGTATCCGACAAAGGACCATCACATCGATAACACTCCCCAAAGCCTTCGGGGAGTAACCTAATCGCTACAACAACAACAACAACAAGGTAATTTAAAAGTTTTGCAAGCTGTAATTTGGCAGTCGTTGAAGATATCATGATGAAATTTGGCAGGAACGTTACTGCTATTACTATATATGTGCTAAATAAAAATTAGCAAAATTGGATGAAGAACACGCCCACTTTTTAAAAAAAAATTTTTTTAAATTCAAATTTTAACAAAAAATTTAATATCTTTACTGTATATAAGTAAATTAAGTCAAAATTCAACTCCAGTAATGATATGATGCAACAAAATACAAAAATAAAAGAAAATTTCAAAATGGGCGTGGCTCCGTCCATTTTCATTTAGTTTGTCTAGAATACTTTTAATGCCATAAGTCGAACAAAAATTTACCAATCCTTCTCAAATTTGGTAGAGGCATAGATTCTATGACGGTAACTGTTCTCTGTGGAAATGGGCGAAATCGGTGGAAGCCACGCCCAGTTTTTATACACAGTCCACCGTCTGTCTTTCCGCTCGGCCGTTAACACAATAACTTGAGCAAAAACCGATATATCTTTACTACACTTAGCCCACGTACTTATTTGAACTCACTTTATCTTGGTATAAAAAATGGCCGAAATCCGACCATAACCACGCCCACTTTATCGATATCGAAAATTACGAAAAATGAAAAAAATGCCATAATTCTATACCAAATACGAAAAAAGGGATGAAACATGGTAACTGAATGGGTTTATTGACGCAAAATATAACTTTGGAAAAAACTTTGTAAAATGGGTGTGACACCTACCATATTAAGTAGAAGAAAATGAAAAAGTTCTACAAGGCAAAATCAACAGCCCTTGGAATGTTGGCAGGAATACTGTTAGTGGTATTGCATATATAAATAAATTAGCAGTACCCGACAGATGATTTTCTGGATCACCTGGCCCACATTTTGGTCGATATCGCGAGAACGCCTTCACATATACATCTAAGGGACACTCGCTTTTAAAACCCTCATTAACACCTTTAATTTGATATCCATATCGTACAAACACATTCTAGAGTCACCCCTGGCCCACCCTAATGGCGATATCTCGAAAAGGCGTCCACCTATAGACCTAATGTCCACTCCCTCTTAAAATGCTCAGTAACACCTTTCGTTTGATACCCATATCGTACAAACATTCTAGAGTCACCCCTGGCCCACCCTAATGGCGATATCTCGAAAAGGCGTCCACCTATAGACCTAATGCCCACTCCCTCTTAAAATGCTCAGTAACACCTTTCATTTGATACCCATATCGTACAAACACATTCTAGAGTCACCCCTGGCCCACCCTAATGGCGATATCTCGAAAAGGCGTCCACCTATAGACCTAATTCCCACTCCCTCTTAAAATGCTCAGTAACACCTTTCATTTGATACCCATATCGTACAAACACATTCTAGAGTCACCCCTGGCCCACCCTAATGGCGATATCTCGAAAAGGTGTCCACCTATAGACCTAATGCCCACTCCCTCTTAAAATGCTCAGTAACACCTTTCGGTTGATACCCATATCGTACAAACATTCTAGAGTCACCCCTGGCCCACCCTAATGGCGATATCTCGAAAAGGCGTCCACCTATAGAACTAAGGATTACTCCCTTTTAAAATGCTCATTACCACCTTTCATTTGATACCCATATCGTACAAACACATTCTAGAGTCACCCCTGGCCCACCCTAATGACGATATCTCGAAAAGGCGTCCACCTATAGACCTCATGCCCACTCCCTCTTAAAATGCTCAGTAACACCTTTCGGTTGATACCCATATCGTACAAACATTCTAGAGTCACCCCTGGCCCACCCTAATGGCGACATTTCGAAAAGGCGTCCACCTATAGACCTAATGCCCACTCCCTCTTAAAATGCTCAGTAACACCTTTCATTTGATTCCCATATCGTACAAACACATTCTAGAGACACCCCTGGTCCACCTTTATGGCGACATTTCGAAAAGGCGTCTACCTATGGAACTAAGGATCACTCCTTTTCAAAATACTCATTAACAGCTTTCATTTGATACCCATATCGTACAAACATATTCTAGAGTCACCCCTGGTCCACCTTTATGGCTATTTCTCGAAAAGGCGTTCACCTATAGAACTAAAGCCCATTCCCTTTTAAAATATTCATTACCACCTTTCATTTGATACCCATATCGTACAAACACATTCTAGAGTCACCCCTGGTCCACCTTAATGGCGATATCTCGAAAAGGCATCCACCGATAGACCTAAGGCCCACTCCCTCTTAAAATGCCCAGTAACACCTTTCATTTGATACCCATATCGTACAAACAAATTCTAGAGTCAGCCCTTGTCCACCTTTATGGCGATATCCCTAAATGGCGTCCATCCATAGAACTATGGCCTACTCTCTCTTAAAATACTCTTTAATACCTTCCATTTCATACACATGTCATACAACCACATTCCAGGGTTACCCTAGGTTCATTTTCCTACATGGTGATTTACCTTATTTTGTCTCCATAGCTCTCAACTGAGTATGTAATGTTCGGTTACACCCGCACTTAGCCTTCCTTACTTGTTTTAAGTATAAGTTTAGTTCTGCTTTGAATACAAAAGGAAAGTGGAACAAAATCAAACAAATAGGAATTGGAAAGCCCAAAAGTGACTTGTCTCATCCCCCTGATGTTGACATCAAAGAAATAAATAATACTATTGTAAGACTACCAAACTCAGCCGACAATGCGCGTGTTAATGTTGACACTGGCCCTTCTGAGTTTGTTTGTGTCGACAATTGTGATGTTGTCCAAGCCATACTTTTTGTGAAGTCTAACGCAATGGGGTTTGGTGGTATATGTTCAAAGTTTTTAAGTCATTCTTCCCAAAATCCTTCCCCACATTACTTGCTTGGTCAACTCAATTTTGACGACCGGTGTCTTCCCAATATACTGGAAAGCTGCAAAAGTTATTCCTATCCGTAAAAAAAATAATGAGTATCGACCAATAGTCATACTCCCTTTCCTCTCTAAGGTCGTTGAACGTATTCTACATGGGCAAAACGTATCATATGTAAATGAACGCAAGCTCCTGTCAGACAGTCAGTCCGGTTTCAGAACAAAGCGAAGCTGTAAAGCGGCACTCGTGAGCGAGTGGATGAAAGTTACATTGCCTTCTTAACACTTCTTGACCACTCTAAAGCTTTTGATTCTGTAGACCATACTCTGCTCTGTAGGAAGCTGGAAAACTTATTTAATTTCTCTGGTCATGCAGTTGCCCTTATAAGATCATATCTTGGCGATAGGACTCAAGCAGTATGTATAGATGGTAAAAAGTCTGACTTCCTACATGTCTTAAGAGGCGGCCCTCAAGGCTCTATCCTGGGTCCTCTGTTATTTGTTCTGTATATCAACGACTTACCCGATGTCCTTAAGTATTGTAATGTTCATATCTACGCTGATGATGTGCAGTTGTATACGTGTTGTCCTCGTGATCAAACTAGCTTGAACATAGATAAACTAAACCACGATTTGAATCAAATATTTTCATGGGCTACTATGAATGGCTTATGTATAAACCCGAATAAGTCAAAATGTATTGTTATTCATAGAAGGTCTTTTCCTACTAATGATTTAGAGAATGTAGTGTTTGACAATTCCGTTATAGAATCCTTAGATACGGCGAAAAACTTAGGTGTAGTTTTTAACAAAACATTGACATGGAAAGACCATATTTTTAGAACGGTTGGAAAAGTGTATGGAATGCTTCGTACACTATGGTTAACACAGTATTTCACGCCTTTGCACATAAGACTACTTCTGGCTAAAGCGTACTTAATACCTACGCTACTCTATGGTTGCGAGATTTACTCACACTATGTGTGCAAGAACAAACTAAATGTTGTTTACAACAACATTGCTAGATAGGTTTATGGGTTGAAAAGATTTGATCACGTATCACAACATGCTGAAAGGATGCTAAACATTTCTTTCGAAAATCTTTTAAAAGTCAAAACACTGTCCTTCCTCCATAAATTGATACACACGAAGGAACCTGACTGACTATCTATATCGTAAGCTTATTTTTCTGCAATCATCAAGATCTGTGCTTCTTCTTACGCACATTAGATACCGCACGCTAACCTTTGAACACCAATTCTTTGTTACTGTAATACGTCTTTGGAACTCCCTACCTACAAGTCTCCGACTCTTAAGTAATGCTCTGCACTACAAAAAAGAGCTAACATAATTTTTTAACGACTCTTATACTGGATTTCAACTTGTTGTTGTTAAAATGTTCATTTCTAAGTCCCTTTTCCTTTCTCTGTGTCTTCTTTCTTTATTTGTTAATCAGCCAAAGGTTACACTAGTCAACAAGAGAAATTACTTTGAAATCTAACTATTTAATTTCGATGTATTATGGCCCCCTAAGTACAAAAACAGCCAAAATTTAAAATTCTCTTGATACCATTTTTTTTTTCTTTTTCTAAAATCACGAATTTTCACAGAAGTCCTTCCATTTATTTTATCATATCTTGGAAATTACTTATCTAAATTCGTTGAGAGAAACACCAGTGGATTCACCGCAAAATTTTCTTCAAGTCTTGAACAGGCCCGACGAGAGGGGAAATTTTTTTTAATTCAGGAGAGTCTTTAGTTGTTCCATGTGTAAATTTTAAGCCGAGTTTCAAAAGCAACGAATATTGATAAAGATTTTTTGCCTGGGCCTGAGGAGACAATAAAAACATCAAACAAAAATGTGTTTCACAGGGGGCCCGCGATTTAGAGGTACTAAGAATTTTTTTTAATTCAGGAGAGTCTTTAGTTGTTCTATGTGCAAATTTTGGGCCGAATTTCAAAAGCAACGAATATTGATAAAGATTTTTTGCCTGGGCCTGAGGAGACAATAAAAACATTAAACAAAAATGTGTTTCTCAGGGGGCCCACGATTTAGAGGTACTAAGACAATTTTTTAATTAAGGAGAGTCTTTAGTTGTTCCATGTGCAAATTTTAAGCCGAATTTCAGAATCAACGAATATTGAAAATGATTTTTGGCCTGAGCCTGAGGAGGCAATAAAAACATCAAACAAAAATGTGTTTCTCAGGGGCCCGCAATTTAGAGGTACTAAGAAATTTTTTTTAATTCAGGAGAGTCTTTAGTTGTTCCATGTGCAAATTTTAAGCCGAATTTCAAAAGCAACGAATATTGATAATGATTTTTTGCCTGGGCCTGAGGAGACAATAAAAACATTAAACAAAAATGTGTTTCTCAGGGGGCTCACGATTTAGAGGTACTAAGATTTTTTTTTAATTCAGGAGTCTTTAGTTGTTCTATGTGCAAATTTTGGGCCGAATTTCAAAAGCAACGAATATTGATAAAGATTTTTTGCCTGGGCCTGAGGAGACAATAAAAACATTAAACAAAAATGTGTTTCTCAGGGGGCCCACGATTTAGAGGTACTAAGACAATTTTTTAATTAAGGAGAGTCTTTAGTTGTTCCATGTGCAAATTTTAAGCCGAATTTCAGAATCAACGAATATTGATAATGATTTTTGGCCTGAGCCTGAGGAGGCAATAAAAACATCAAACAAAAATGTGTTTCTCAGGGGCCTGCAATTTAGAGGTACTAAGAAATTTTTTTTTAATTCAGGAGAGTCTTTAGTTGTTCCATGTGCAAATTTTAAGCCGAATTTCAAAAGCAACGAATATTGATAATGATTTTTTGCCTGGGCCTGAGGAGACAATAAAAACATTAAACAAAAATGTGTTTCTCAGGGGGCCCACGATTTAGAGGTACTAAGACAATTTTTTAATTAAGGAGAGTCTTTAGTTGTTCCATGTGCAAATTTTAAGCCGAATTTCAAAATCAACGAATATTGATAATGATTTTTGGCCTGAGCCTGAGGAGGCAATAAAAACATCAAACAAAAATGTGTTTCTCAGGGGGCTCACGATTTAGAGGTACTAAGAAATTTTTTTTAATTCAGGAGAGTCTTTAGTTGTTCCATGTGCAAATTTTAAGCCGAATTTCAAAAGCAACGAATATTGATAATGATTTTTTGCCTGGGCCTGAGGAGACAATAAAAACATTAAACAAAAATGTGTTTCTCAGGGGGCCCACGATTTAGAGGTACTAAGACAATTTTTTAATTAAGGAGAGCCTTTAGTTGTTCCATGTGCAAATTTTAAGCCGAATTTCAAAATCAACGAATATTGATAATGATTTTTGGCCTGAGCCTGAGGAGGCAATAAAAACATTAAACAAAAATGTGTTTCTCAAGGGGCCCACGATTTAGAGGTACTAAGACAATTTTTTAATTAAGGAGAGTCTTTAGTTGTTCCATGTGCAAATTTTAAGCCGAATTTCAGAATCAACGAATATTGAAAATGATTTTTGGCCTGAGCCTGAGGAGGCAATAAAAACATCAAACAAAAATGTGTTTCTCAGGGGGCTCACGATTTAGAGGTACTAAGAAATTTTTTTTAATTCAGGAGAGTCTTTAGTTGTTCCATGTGCAAATTTTAAGCCGAATTTCAAAAGCAACGAATATTGATAATGATTTTTTGCCTGGGCCTGAGGAGACAATAAAAACATTAAACAAAAATGTGTTTCTCAGGGGGCTCACGATTTAGAGGTACTAAGATTTTTTTTTAATTCAGGAGAGTCTTTAGTTGTTCTATGTGCAAATTTTGGGCCGAATTTCAAAAGCAACGAATATTGATAAAGATTTTTTGCCTGGGCCTGAGGAGACAATAAAAACATTAAACAAAAATGTGTTTCTCAGGGGGCCCACGATTTAGAGGTACTAAGACAATTTTTTAATTAAGGAGAGTCTTTAGTTGTTCCATGTGCAAATTTTAAGCCGAATTTCAGAATCAACGAATATTGATAATGATTTTTGGCCTGAGCCTGAGGAGGCAATAAAAACATCAAACAAAAATGTGTTTCTCAGGGGCCTGCAATTTAGAGGTACTAAGCAATTTTTTTTAATTCAGGAGAGTCTTTAGTTGTTCCATGTGCAAATTTTAAGCCGAATTTCAAAAGCAACGAATATTGATAATGATTTTTTGCCTGGGCCTGAGGAGACAATAAAAACATTAAACAAAAATCTGTTTCTCAGGGGGCTCACGATTTAGAGGTACTAAGATTTTTTTTAATTCAGGAGAGTCTTTAGTTGTTCTATGTGCAAATTTTGGGCCGAATTTCAAAAGCAACGAATATTGATAAAAATTTTTTGCCTGGGCCTGAGGAGACAATAAAAACATTAAACAAAAATGTGTTTCTCAGGGGGCCCACGATTTAGAGGTACTAAGACAATTTTTTAATTAAGGAGAGTCTTTAGTTGTTCCATGTGCAAATTTTAAGCCGAATTTCAAAATCAACGAATATTGATAATGATTTTTGGCCTGAGCCTGAGGAGGCAATAAAAACATCAAACAAAAATGTGTTTCTCAGGGGTCCGCAATTTAGAGGTACTAAGAAATTTTTTTTAATTCAGGAGAGTCTTTAGTTGTTCCATGTGCAAATTTTAAGCCGAATTTCAAAAGCAACGAATATTGATAATGATTTTTTGCCTGGGCCTGAGGAGACAATAAAAACATTAAACAAAAATGTGTTTCTCAGGGGGCCCACGATTTAGAGGTACTAAGACAATTTTTTAATTCAGGAGAGTCTTTAGTTGTTCCATGTGCAAATTTTAAGCCGAATTTCAAAAGCAACGAATATTGATAATGATTTTTTGCCTGGGCCTGAGGAGACAATAAAAACATTAAACAAAAATGTGTTTCTCAGGGGGCCCACGATTTAGAGGTACTAAGACAATTTTTTAATTAAGGAGAGTCTTTAGTTGTTCCATGTGCAAATTTTAAACCGAATTTCAAAATCAACGAATATTGATAATGATTTTTGGCCTGAGCCTGAGGAGGCAATAAAAACATCAAACAAAAATGTGTTTCTCAGGGGCCCGCAATTTAGAGGTACTAAGAAATTTTTTTTAATTCAGGAGAGTCTTTAGTTGTTCCATGTGCAAATTTTAAGCCGAATTTCAAAAGCAACGAATATTGATAATGATTTTTTGCCTGGGCCTGAGGAGACAATAAAAACATTAAACAAAAATGTGTTTCTCAGGGGGCCCACGATTTAGAGGTACTAAGACAATTTTTTAATTAAGGAGAGTCTTTAGTTGTTCCATGTGCAAATTTTAAACCGAATTTCAAAATCAACGAATATTGATAATGATTTTTGGCCTGAGCCTGAGGAGGCAATAAAAACATCAAACAAAAATGTGTTTCTCAGGGGCCCGCAATTTAGAGGTACTAAGAAATTTTTTTTAATTCAGGAGAGTCTTTAGTTGTTCCATGTGCAAATTTTAGGCCGAATTTCAAAAGCAACGAATATTGATAATGATTTTTTGCCTGGGCCTGAGGAGACAATAAAAACATCAAACAAAAATGTATGTTTACATGAATCCGAAATCGTAAAGTTTTCGTGGTGACACTGATGAAGGTTCATCTTCAAAAAGTCTTCCAACGGTACCACCAACTCTGTATCAAAGTCCAGATTATTTAAACGACTTCGATATCGGTACCGTGAATAATGAGGTTTTGCAATCTGAAGAAGTCAACGAACTAATTCGCCGTGGTCATCAAAAGTGTCCTGTTATTTTTCCACGTTATTGTCATGACGAGGCATTTCCTATCTCGTTGTTAAACAGAATCTTGCCAAAAGCTGTTTATTGCATACCATGTCGTCTACTAAGCACCAATACTTTAAATCGATCTAAAATTTGTTCTGAGCATACTCGAAATTCCAGGTATGGAAGAAGCTATACGATAAACTGCCATCACACGAAAATACTCAAGATCACATTAAATGTTATATTCAATGGCGATCTTTACAAAATCTAATTCAAAAGGAGGCTACAATTGATACACTTATCAATGACCAGCTAATCACTGAAACTCAAAAGTGGAAAGAAATTTTATATAGAATTTTGGACACTATTTCCTTTTTGGGTGAAAGAGGCCTAGCTTTCAAAGGCGAAAGTATATATATTGGTGGAAGAAACGATGGACATTTTTGACTGCGCAAGCATACGGCGATGTTATCGACATTCTCAAGTACATCAACAAGTTCGATTGTATCTTGCTTTCCTCAATTTGGTTCAAAATACTGACTACCATTAATGAAAGAAACGTGGTGCTCCAAGCTAGAGACGCCACCATAGATGTTGAGGTCCGACATCTAGATGCCTTATTAGCTGATTTAAAGTTGACCAGGAACCAATGGGAAACAATTTTAAACGAATGCAAAGCAGTTGCTATTCAATTGAACATCTCGCCAAATTTTCCGGACATTGGAAAAAAAACCCAAAAGACGTTCTGAAGATAATTTAAATGAGATGATTACGGATGATTCAGAGTCTGATTAAAAACAATACATTCTTTGTGATCGTTGATTCGGAAATCACTGGCATTACTGAACGATTTGCAGCTATAAGAAATTTGAACGAGACGTTTTCCTTTTTATGGCAATGCGAAGACATGAATGAAACTACGGTTCGGGCGAGTGCAGCAAAATTTGCCGAAAAATACAAGTCGGAAGTTTCTCAAAGCTAAGAATGCGAAATAATTCACTTGAAACACATTGACGCAGCAAATTTGGATAAAGGTCCGTCCACCATTGGAATTGCTAAATGCACTCTATGTTCAAAATCTGTATACAAATGTCCCCAACATTCGTGTTGCTTTACGTATCTTTTGCACTATACCTGTCACTGCAGCTGGTGCAGAACGTTCCTTCAGCGTCCTTTCAAGAATCAAAAGCTTTGTGTTGAATCCGTTTTGGCAAGACAGTTAAATTTTGATATTATTATAAAAAATTTGCAGCGAAAAAAGCAAGTAAAGCCACTCTTTGATATCCGAACTTTCTATATTGAATAATTAAATGTTTGTATGTTTAATGGTGTGTTCACTTTTTACTTAAGATTTTGAAGAATTAATGAGCTTAACACCGATAAATGATAATTGTTATTCAATTATTATTTTTGGTTTTTATTGGGAAAAACTGAAAAGAGGGAAACATTTACTGGCATATTGCGATGGTACCATTTCGAAAACCGCCACGTCATCATCGTCAGGCAATTTCGTAATGTTTTTACATATTTCAACAGGTTTCACCGGGGATCGAACCGCGGCCAAACTGCTGAAATCACAATCACCTAACCATTGGGCTATTGTGTTGTATTTGCTTTCTTGGTTAATGCTAAATGTATCCTTCTTTTCAGTTTTTCCCAATAAAAACCAAAAATAATAATAGAATAACAATTATCATTTATTCCTAAAAATCTTGAATAATTAAAATTTATAATCATCATTAAATTTATCAGAAATGTATTAAAATGTTACTAAATAACTAGAAGAGTTTATTTGAAACAATATGTGGCTGTTACACGAGAGTTTTATTTCTACGTTACAATAATAGTATAAATAGTAAATATTCTGTGTTAATTTTATTGTCAGCTCTTAGTCCAAAAATCATTTAGTTGATGTGACAAAAATTTCTTTGATGTAATCCATCAATAATGATTCATGAATGAGACGTCATAAATTCAAGTTAATCAAATATATTAGTGGATTTTTTATAGGGGCCCGTAAATTGTTTAGTCCCGGGCCCGGATTTTCTCTCTACGGCCCTGGTCATATTTATCTGTTATCAAATATATACAACTTTTTCCTTGAGGTATTTCTTGCGATGTTCTTAGAATGCTTAAATCATAAAAACAAAAAGATCAAATTATCACTCCGTCATAGAAACTGTTATACCTACCTACTGAACATCCCAGCCTGCACATGCCATTTCCCATAGCATATGAAGTTTTTTTGAAAACCTCTTTTTTTCAAAGCGTTTCGCAGGTAGTGGTTAAAAATTTTATAGACTCATTAGATGCCTGCCCTGTATGGTATATTGTCGCCGATTGTGACAAACTTAACGAAAAACAAGTAAGGAAGGCTAAGTTCGGGGGTAACCGAACATTACATACTCAGCTGAGAGCTTTGGAGTCAAAATAAGGGAAAATCACCACTTAGCAAAATGAACCTAGGGTAACTCTGGAATGTGTTTGTATGACATGTGTATCAAAAGAAAGGTGGTAATGATTATTTAAAACGTAGTGGGCCTTAGTGCTATAGGTGGACGCCTTTTCGAGATATCGCAATAAGGGTGGACCAGGGGTGACTCTAGAATGTGTTTGTACGATATGGGTATCAAATTAAAAGTATTAATGAGGGTTTTAAAAGGGAGTAGCCCTTAGTTGTATATGTGAAGGCATTTTCGAGATATCGACCAAAATGTGGACCAGGGTGACCCAGAACATCTTCTGTCGGGTACCGCTAATTTATTTATATATGTCATACCACGAACAGTATTCCTGCCAAGATTCCAAGGGCTTTTGATTTCGCCCTGCAGAACTTTTTCATTTTCTTCTACTTAATATGGTAGGTATCACACCCATTTTACAAAGTTTTTTCTAAAGTTATACATATTTTGTGTCAATAAACCAATCCAATTACCATGTTTCATCTCTTTTTTCATATTTGGTACAGAATTATGGAATTTTTTTCATTTTTCGTAATTTTCGATATCGGAAAAGTGGGCGTGGTCATAGTCGGATTTCGGCTATATTTTATACCAAGATAAAGTGACTTCAGATAAGTACGTGAACTAAGTTTAGTTAAAATATATCGTTTTTTGCGCAAGTTATCGTGTTAACGGCCGAGCGGAAGGACATACGGTCGACTGTGTATAAAAACAGGGCGTGGCTTCAACCGATTTCGCCCATTTTCACAGAAAACCGTTATCGTCATAGAATCTATGTCCCTACCAAATTTCACAAGGATTGGTAAATTTTTGTTCGACTTATGGCATTAAAAGTATTCTAGACGAATTAAATGAAAAAGGGCGGAGTTACGCCCATTATGAAATTTTCTTTTATCTTTATAGTTTGTTGCTCCATATCATTACTGGAGTCGAATGTTGACATAATTTACTTTTATACTTTAAAGATATTAAATTTTTTGTTAAAATTTGACTTAAAAAAATTTTTTTATGTGGTGTGGGCATCATGTAGCGAAATTTTGTGCGCGGATGAGTATGTGAGTGGGTGCTACGGTATACGTGCGAGTGTGTGCTACCGTTTGCGTGTGGGTGAGCATGTACGTGTGAATACGGGAAAGCCGAAAGTAAGTTGCATAAGTGATGGTGAAAAATTTTCATTTCTAACTTAACTTTCTATAGGCCGGGATTGGCTATAAAAGGGGGTGAAACAAGACAACGGGCCAAAGTTGAAAGTAAACTGTGCCGTGAAGAGCTAAAGTGCTTAGTGGAAATCGTTGATTGTTCTTAAAAAAAAAAAAAAAAAGAAACAAAAAAAAAAAAAAGGAACAAACTAGAAGTTGTGCGCGAATATATTGCGAGTGCGGTCCTTAAAGTAAATTGAAATCTAGACCAAAGTTTTGCGTCTCACGGGATTGCGGGATACATCTCCCCCAGATTTGTGTAACCTCGGCCACTTGCCTGAGCACAAGGAAAGTTTAAACAATTGTGCTTCTGTAGACAATAGATATTTCCCTTGGCTTACGAACGGGGGTCTGGGATTCTCCATGCCCCGTCGTTAAAGCAAGGCAAATAAAAGGTTCCATTGCCCCAATCCTTGCCGCCAGATAGACTCACAGCTGTGCGGTTATGGATATTTGGGCAAACAAACAATAGACAAGAAAATGTGATTTGAAGCATGCGCATGCGCAAGATAATTCACTATGAGCTATTTCTAATGATTTTCCATTTTGGTTTTGTTATATTTTTTTTGTTAGATTGCATCATCGAAGTAAACACCACACACACTGCACACCATCACTTGCTTAGCACGGAGCACATACCCAAACAGTATCACCAACTAGATCTCACCAAAGCCACAAGCCTAACGGTAATTTGATGCCACAAAACCTGAAGTAAATACGCCCAGCTCCAGTAAAACAAGGCAAAACCAATAAGTACCACACAACTAAACAAAACTTCTACCACGCCATCACCACCACCAAGGAACCTAAGTTGGAAGAAAGCCCAAAAACTTTGAGGCAAAAGAAGCGACAGACGCCCGATAGGCAGCGGCAACTGCAGCTACAGTAACAACCCCGTCACCATCACCACAACAACAACACCAAGGGACATCAAACATTGGAAATTGGTCCGGAAAATAAATAAGCCAGCTCGAAAGATTTTTGTTGATGTTTGTATAATTTATTGTATTATATGTACACTTGGATTATCATTTAGGATAGGACAGAGGGGTACGAAACCTCACTTTCTTTAATTTTTTTTATGTCTAATTTAGAACTTTCTTCTTTTGGTATTTGAGCAAAATTCAAGTGGCTTTTTGCGTTAGGGTACTTTTTCTAGGAAAACTCTACGATATTTTTTTACACTTTTCTTCATTTAATTTTTGCTTTTGCATTTCTTTTTATTATTTTTGTTTGGGTCTATTTTACACCATTTTTTTTTTTTTTTTAAGTTTCCGCATTCCGTTGAGAACTGCTGTAAAAATTCTTGCAGTATTTCTGCTTACTATCCACTAAGCAGCAATTCCTACTTTTTAGCGAATAATTACTGGAATTTGCTTCCCTCGCACTTTCGTGCATGAGCACATGGCTTAGGCCCAATTAATCAACCGGGTCTTGGGCCAATTGTGGCCTGTAAGCAGGGTCAAAATCTCATCCCGAGATCTGCCTTTTTATGCCCTTACAAGTCTTTTTTGTATACCACTATCTTATCATAAATTTTACTAATGTTTTGTTACCTTTTGTTTTTGGATTGACTTGGTACTCGTAGCACTTTTGCTCCCGGGCTCCGCCCAGCCATTGATAAACGCAGAAACCTCGGTCCCTGAGCCCCGTTGGGCATTACCAGCTACAAAACTTATAGATTTTTTTTTTGGTTCACTTTTTTATTTTTTATGCAAGTTTTGTTAAGCACTTTCCGATCGCACGCATTGAGGCCCACCGTGTAGAATATCACGAGTTAAATGATAGGTAATGGAGCGCAGTGACCACGCTCAAAAGAGGAATGTATGTAAAGCATATATGTTTTTGAGTTCTTTTTTTTCAGCAACAGGTACTCAAGAGCGACGGTACCGGAGCAACGGAGTGACCAGGTGAGTGCTAATATATCATACCAAGAGACATATATGCACATATGTATGTACATATATTAATAATTGCGCTCCTAACCCGCCCCTAACTTGTTGAATGATTTAGTAGCGAGAAAAATAAGAGGAAAATATATGTACATGCATAATTGCTCATATATTAACTTAGAGTCGGAGTGAGTGAATCTTTGTAGTCCTCCTTTATGCCCTTTTCCATCCTCTCAAAACCAGTTTTTTTTTTTATAATAAATTCCGCTAGTAAATTGTGATAGGTCAGGGATTGCTCGCGAAGACAAGCTTAGGGCGTTTAAGCAAACGTGCTACAGCTTAGCGAGTATCTCGTAAGCGTTTTGATACGTGCAAACAGAACATTAAGGTGGGTCGCCGCGCACCGTCAACGATAGCATTCTTTTGAGTTTTTTTGGAGTTTGCCTTATTCATTACTAAATCTTACCAAGTCAATTTTTTTTAGCTCGATTCCAGGGTCTTATAGGCATATACAATTTTTTTTGTAGACAAGCTACTTTCTTGTTTTTGGAGTATAGTTTTAAAATTTGTAATCTCTAAGTTTGTCCAATTGTTCAATCTTATTTTGTTTTTACTGAATTTTATTAATTTGAAATATTTTGTTATTTTCATGTAGGATAAGAGCATATATACATAAGTAGAGCTGAATTTATGAAGTTTTGGAGTTTTTATCTATTGTTTTAGTAATTTTTTTATTATTTAACTTCTAGAAATTGGGATAGTAGAAATAGTAGGGCACAGACATATGTAGATATAAGAAAAGGAAAAATATTGTTTGTAAATAAAAAAAAAACATGAATGATTGAAAATAGGTTGAGCAATTAATCATTAAACATGCAGGGCTAGGTTGGAATATTTTGGTGTGGGTGTTGCCTCTGTGCGCGCCGAGGTAAATGAAGGTGAGTACAAACGTGACTGAATGACGGACGGACATGTGTCAGGTTCGGGGGCACTGTAAGAAGTAGGAGTCACCACAGTGCCCATGGCTTCGCGCAAGTTGCGCTGAAGAGGGTGGGAGGACTCCACCTGACAGGACAGGCCTTATCCTTGTTATTATATTCCCTTTCTATTAGATCCCCACTTTAGAATTTTCAACCGAATTCCAGATCATGTTTCCTTCTCTGTATCCTTTCCAACAAATGCAGGTATGAACCTATTTTTTGTTCATGCGGCTGTGAGTGGGGGTGGTGGAAAGACTCCGCCCAGGACGACGAGCTAGCTGGGGCCCGCGAGCATACCTGCTTGCCGCCACTCCTTACCAAACAAACATGCAGCTACATGACAATGGCGCCCAACGTAATAGCCCAGTAATCCTTTCAATACTTACCACTTCTACGTTTCACTTTTATCTTCTATCATATATCTCCTAACCCTTTTCAATTGCCATAATTTTTCATTTCTTAATTATCTTATTTCCGTTTCTTTATTTCCTTCTCTTGACATTGGACAGGGACCGTCATGATGACAGCGTCACTGGGGCTCACCTTGGTGACTAGCGTTATCATGGAAAACGTGTGAGAATTAGCTAAGTGACCATGTCAGGGTTCCTTTTCTTTTTGCTTCGACAGTTTGGTTAAGTGGTACCTGACATGGCATTGCGCCAAGAGGAATAGTTTGGTAGGTGATCGTGGCGAGCTGTTCAAGCTTCCTTACTGGTAATCCAGCATTACCGGTAAGTGAGGTTTACAGTAAGTCGCCACGACAGAAGTAGGGAATTGTAGCATCCACGCTCGGAAATCAGTTGACGGACGTGAAGTGCCACACTTCAGCGGACAGTACGGAGACTGACGCAGGGCAGGACTTTAGACAGATACGAACACCTTCGCATGCCTTCATCAAACCATCGCCAAGGCAACACCAAACACACCCAAAGCAAATAATAAGAATTTTTGATTTTTTTTTTTTTGTAAAGGCTTTTAACCTACAAGTTGTAATAGGTTGATCTCTTCGCTTAAATGCCAGTTATTTCATTCTAGTAGAAAATCTATGCAATTTCATGATTAGCTCCCCTGTTGGAATCTAGAATAATTTTTAAATATATCTAGTACACTTATCCTTTTCTTTACTTAATTAGCTAGTAGTATTCTAGTGTTTTTAAAAAAGAAAAAAAAACATTTTTTTTTTATAGTTTTCACAGATAAAATATACATTCACATATACGATTTGAATTTGAAATTTTATAGTTGTATGCATTTTTTTAAGCAAACAAGTTGATACACAAATGATCATAGAAAGAGCCAATATAGCAAATACTTTCTAAATACATACGCCGTCAGCCCTCCGAATTTTCACTTTCGGTGATTTTGGATATTTTTCTCGAATTTGTGCTGACTCATTTGTGTAACTAGAGTTATTTTTTTGTTGCAGCTAAGTTGGAATATATGTACCTACATACATGTAGATATATGTATATGTACATTGGATGCAGTTGTACACATATAAGCTCGTTTATATTAATATATACTTATATATACCTACATATTATTTCTGAATACATAGTTTTCTTGAATTTTTTATACTTTAGAAACAAAACCTTTTTTCTTAGAATATTTTTAGTTATACCGCGACGGTTGATTTGCCAGTGGAGTTGGTTTCATATGTTCCAGTGATCAGGTTTCTCCATCGTTTTTTACAACATTATTTTGGGGAGTTTCCTCGTTCACAGGTAGGAGGAGAATAACAGTTCTTCACCTAGGGAGAGTTTATGGAACAAGAGGAGGTAGAAGAGATAGTGCCAGGCGGTCTGGGCATTTTAGATATAAATCGTAGGGTTACGAGGAGTGCGGCCAGGGCTCTGCAAAATCAGATCGCTGGGTCCATATTTACTACACAAATCGATACGGGGATACCACACCCTGTCGACTTCGTGCCAATCGATCTCCTCAATAGGTGCACTGCCAGGGTTTTTCGGTCGCAAGGATAGCAGGTTCCAAGGATCAGGATCACAAACGAGTTTTAATGCAACACCACTAACGACAGTATCAGCTTTTCGCAAAAGATCGAGGAGATAGCAACCATGGCAGATTCAGATGAGAGAGAAAGGGACGGTGTTGCATCCAACCGTTCGTTGACGTCGGGTACGGGGCCGTAGGTGGAAAACCGAGTTCGTCGGATACCCGTGTGGAGCCGCTGAGCCAAATAATGGCGATGATGGCGCAGCAGCAGGATTTGCTAACGAAGTACGTGGACGAGGTTAACCACTTACGAGCCAGCGTGGCCGACCTCAACAAGCGCGCGTCTGGAGTAGGGGCATCAGCCCAGGTACCACAGGACCGACCCAGAAACACGTCTACACCTGAAATAAACAACGCGAGATATAATGGCATGGGGCAGTTCGGCGATGCAGAGAGGACGCAAGGCGAAAACCTGTCGCACTCTAGCGATTTTAGGCGCTGGAAGAAAGTCGACCTTGAGAAGTGGCATATCAAGTTCGACGGATCCAGCAAAGGCATGAGTGTGGAGAGCTTCATTTTTCGCGTTGAGAAAATGCGTGAACAGAACGCTATCACGTATAAGCAGCTGTTCACGGATTTTCACTGTCTGGTAACCGGCGGTGCCTTGAAATGGTATTGGCAGGTACTCGAAGATAATGCAGAAAATCCCGAATTTGGATATCAGGAACTAAAAGACGAGCTGCTATGCCACTTTAAGACCGCTGAGACAGACTATGAGATCATACGCGAAATAATGGAGCGGAAACAATAGCCGAAGGAGAACTTTGATGAATTTTACGGGGAAATCCACAATTTAACCTTTCGTCTGAGGAAACGTATCCCGGAAAGGAACTGATTGGCATTGTCAGGGAAAACCTTAAGCCCTACCTGGCCAATCTGACGTTTGCGGCCAAGATAGAAACCTTGGCTGAATTGAAAGCTGAATGCAAAATGGCAGAAAAGGTTATCAAAGAAAATAGGAGTAGACCCAAACCAGTTAGCGAGATTAATTTTGGCGAGAGTGAGTTGCTAGGAAATAGTGTTGAGGCAATTGGTAAAACCCCATATGGGAAAGTGCAAACTCCAGCTCAAAATCAGGCTAGAAACGATGTGTTCCCGTCCTTTTGTGGTAACTCGTCTAAGTCCGCTGTGAAATCCTTTTGTCCTTCACCTTTCCATCTCATGTTGTGTTTCGCTTGTGACATGCCGGTGGATCACTTCGGGAAAAATCCGACAGAAGCCAACAAGGACACTAGATGTAAGTCCTCGTTTCACAACATGGTGTGTTTTTCCTGTGGAAGTGACTCGTCGTTTTGTGTTTAAAAATCAGATAAGGGAAAACACAGGCTGGCAGAGATTTCCGGGAACTCGTGTCAGGAGCAGGGAAACCCGGAAACAGCTTAAGCATTTTGAAAAATGAAAACTCAGGTAGAAGTAAAATCAAAGAAATGGAGAAGAAAAAATTAGGTAAGAGTTTACATCAGCGTAAGATAGAATATGAAGAAGCACGTAGGAGAATTTTTAATGAAGAAATGATAGCTAAAAAGAAAAATAGGAATTACTTTAAGATTAAGAAAATGTGAGAAAAGAAAAGAAGTTTTAAAAGAATTAGGAATAAGATTGTTTCAACTATAGTAACACTGAAAGGGGATAATCGCTTCTTTGCAAAAACGAAGATAGGAGATCTTGAGGTGCTAGCGTTGCTTGATTCAGGGGCAGGTGCCAGTTGTATTGGTAGAAATTCAGATGCGTTATTGCGGGGTAAGGAGAACCTAATAATGCCAATCAGGGGACAAAATGTTAGGACGGCGAATGGTGGAGAAACCGCGGTCACGGGGGTCATAACGTTGCCGGTTTTGTGGGATGATACAGTCAGGGACTTAGAATTTTTAATCGTACCCGATCTTCAGCAAAAGGTGTATCTTGGTGTTGATTTTTGGCAGACGTTTGGGATCGATGTGGTCAGTAGGGGTATGAATGTGAAGAGGAATGAGTCTGACGTTGCAGAGCTCGTGCCCGCCGAGAGTGATCTGTCGTTTGACGCGGTGCAACACGAACTTTCCAACGAAGAAACCGTAGCCTTGGAGCGAGTAAAAGCCCAATTGCCATCATTTTCAGTCGTAGGGCTTGGAAAAACCGATGTAGAGGAGCATGTAATCGAAGTTACTGACGAGAACTTACCCGTGAAGCAACGATTCTACCCAATCTCGCCGGCCATACAGAAATTGATATACGCAGAACTCGATCGAATGCTGGAGATGAGAGTGATCGAAGAGAGCAACAGTAGTTGGAGTTCGCCGGTCTCCCTAGTAGTGAAAGGAACGAAAAATAGATTATGTTTAGATGCAAGAAAATTGAATGCGCGTACAATTAAGGATGTTTACCCGTTGCCGCATATAGATGGAATCTTGAGTAGGTTGCAAACAACGCGATATATTTCGGCCATAGATTTAAAGGACGCTTTTTGGCAGATACCGCTTGAGCAGAAATCCCGAGAAAAGACAGCGTTTACTGTACCTGGTAGGCCTCTATATCATTTTAAAGTTATGCCTTTTGGGTTGTGTAACGCGGCACAAAGAATGTGCCGACTTATGGATAAAGTTATTCCTGCCTCTTTGCGTGAATCAGTGTTTGTATACTTAGATGATTTGCTCGTGTGTTCTGTTGATTTTCCGTCTCATTTGTGTCTGCTAGGAAAGGTCGCTAAGTGTTTACGATTTTCAAAACTTACGATTAATGTTGAAAAGAGTAAATTTTGTTTCAAAGAGGTTAGGTATTTAGGATACGTAGTGGGCAACGGTTGCATTCGTACAGATACCAGTAAGGTGACTGCCATGAGGGACTTCCCGGAGCCAAAAACGCCGAAACAGCTTAGGCGGTTCCTAGGGATGACAGGCTGGTACCGCAGATTTATTCAGGACTACGCAACGATTGCAGCACCGCTGCACGACTGTCTCACTAAAGAACGAATTAAGAAATTTACTATGACAGACGATGCTAGGAGGGCTTTTGAGCGTTTGAAAGAGAGCTTGATATCCGCTCCGGTACTCACTCACCCGGATTTCAACAGAAGATTCTATATACAATGTGACGCATCAACCGACGGAGTAGGGGGTGTGCTGTTCCAACTGGACGACGAAGGGAACGAGCGACCAATCGCGTATATGTCAGCTAAGCTCAACAAGGCTCAGCGCAACTACAGCATCACCGAGGTCAAGTGCTATGCAGCAGTGCTGAGTGTAAAGCGTTTCCGGCCATATGTCGAAGGATTACCCTTCACAGTTATAACTGACCATGCGAGCCTGAAGTGGTTGATGAACCAGAAGGATTTAGCTGGACGGCTCGCACGGTGGAGTCTTAAGCTGCAAGGATTTGACTTCGACATACAACACCGCAAAGGAGCACAAAACATTGTACCAGATGCGCTATCTCGTATGGATATGGAGGAAATCCCCATGAACAGCCGAATGTTAGACGTCGACATGGGTTCACCCTGCTTCAAAACTGAAGAATATGAAGAGTTGAAGAAGACAGTAAAGAGCCACAGCGACCGACTACCAGAACTATGTATCTCGGACGGATATGTTTATAGACGGACGCAATTCTTAAGGAGGGACGATCTTCAGGAGGACCAGGCCTGGAAACTTTGGGTTCCAACTGAGCTTAGACAGGGCTTGGTGGAAGCTTCCCATGGCTCACCATCAGCAGGGCATTGTGGGATACATAAAACCTTGTCAAGGATACGACAAAAATATTATTGGCCTGGTATGGTGACCGATGTGCAGGTACATATAAAAGGGTGTGAAACCTGTAAAGTAAGCAAACCACAAAATTATTTCCATAAACCGCCTATGGGACAACAACAATTAACTGAGCAACCTTTTCAGCGTTTGTTTATTGATTTTATGGGTCCTTATCCACGTACGTCAGAGGGTAATATGTTTGTTTTTGTGTGTCTAGACCACTTCACTAAATTTGTGTTTTTAAAACCTATGCGAAAAGCCACTTCAGCCGACGTCATTAAACTTTTAGAAAAGGATGTATTCCACGTATTTGGGGTGCCTGAATACATACATTCAAATAATGGGAAACAGTTTGTTTCCGAATTGTTTTCTTCCTTCCTAGGAAAATATGGGACAAAACACATTAGGACTGCATTTTATTCCCCGCAAGGAAATGCTGCTGAGAGAGTCAATCGGTCAGTGTTGCAAATTGTGAGGTCGTATGTAAAGGAAAACCAAAGGAATTGGGACAAGCATATCAGTGATGCAGCCTTCGCACTTCGTAGTGTAGTACACACCAGCATCGGAAGTTCCCCATATATCGCCGCATTTGGTATCCCTATGATACAGCATGCTGCATCATACGGGTTATACCGCAAGCTTGGCGCGCTTAAAGATGCTGACTGTGAAATCTTGACGACCGATAAAAAGATGCAAAAGATTAGGGACAAGATCATGAAGGAGCTGAAGGTGGCCCATGAGAAGAACGCTAAGGTTTATGACACTAGATCTAGAGAAGTACGTTTCAAAATAGGACAAGTGGTATATCGCCGAAACTTCAAGCAAAGCTCGCAGATAGAAAATTATAATGCTAAACTAGCTCCAAAGCATGTTAAATGCATAGTGTTGAAGACCATTGGAAATTCAATGTACGAGCTAGGCGATATGAATGGCAAAAGGATCGGCGTATACCACGCGAAAGATATGTATATTTGTAGTATAATAGTCTTGTTGTCGTTATTGTTATAGATGGATCGATGTAGATGTCGTTTCGTGGTCAAATTTTTTGTAGACTTAGTAATTATTATTTATATCTATACTGAACTAATTTACTGATACATTTTTTATCTGTGATATTTTCTCATGTAACTCGCAATTTTCGATCTATGATATATTTCTTCTTTGACCTCTCGATTAATTATTTATTTACGAATTTTTACGAATTTTTTTTTTTTTAAGTGGGCGTGTTCGTCATCCGATTTCGCTAATTTTTATTTAGCACACATATACAGACCAATTCTAAACATTCTCGCGGAATTTTGTTCTCGCGGATTTTTTTATTCCCGCATGTAGCGCAGGCCTTTCCTTCACATTGGCTAAAAGTGGCACGCAACATGTACACACAACGGCATCTGCCCACAACAGTTTTGCAGAAGTGCTGGCAACATTGTTTAAGTGGTGGGCATCATGTAGCGAAATTTTGTGCGCGGATGAGTATGTGAGTGGGTGCTACGGTATACGTGCGAGTGTGTGCTACCGTTTGCGTGTGGGTGAGCATGTACGTGTGAATACGGGAAAGCCGAAAGTAAGTTGCATAAGTGTTGGTGAAAATTTTTCATTTCTAACTTAACTTTCTATAGGCCGGGATTGGCTATAAAAGGGGGTGAAACAAGACAACGGGCCAAAGTTGAAAGTAAACTGTGCCGTGAAGTGCTAAAGTGCTTAGTGGAAATCATTGATTGTTCTTAAAAAAAAAAAAAGAAAAAAAAAGGAACAAACTAGAAGTTGTGCGCGAATATATTGCGAGTGCGGTCCTTAAATTAAATTGAAATCTAGACCAAAGTTTTGCGTCTCACGGTATTGCGGGATACATCTCCCCAGATTTGTGTAACCTCGGCCACTTGCCTGAGTACAAGGTAAGTTTAAACAATTGTGCTTCTGTAGACAATAGATATTTCCCTTGGCTTGCGAACGGGGGTCTGGGATTCTCCATGCCCCGTCGTTAAAGCAAGGCAAATAAAAGTTTCCATTGCCCCAATCCTTGCCGCCAGATAGGCTCACAGCTGTGCGGTTATGGATATTTGGGCAAACAAACAATAGACAAGAAAATGTGATTTGTAGCATGCGCATGCGTAAGATAATTCACTATGAGCTATTTCTAATGATTTTCCATTTTGGTTTTGTTATATTTTTTTTGTTAGATCGCATCACCGAAGGAAACACCACACACACTGCACACCGTCACTTGCTTAGCACAGAGCACATACCCAAACAGTATCACCAACTAGATCTCACCAAAGCCACAAGCCTAATGGTAATTTGATGCCACTAAACCTGAAGTAAATACGCCCAGCTCCAGTAAAACAAGGCAAAACCAATAAGTACCACACGACTAAACAAAACTTCTACCACGTCACCATGTCACCATCACCACAACAACACCAAGGGACATCAAACATTGGAAATTGGTCCGGAACCCAAATAAGCCAGGTCGAAAGATTTTTGTTGATGTTTGTATAATTTATTGTATTATATGTACACTTGGATTATCACTTAGGATAGGACAGAGGGGTATGAAACCTCACTTTCTTTTATTTTTTTTGTCTAATTTAGAACTTTCTTCTTTTGGTATTTGAGCAAAATTCAAGTGGCTTTTTGCGTTAGGGTACCTTTTCTAGGAAAACTCTACGATATTTTTTTACACTTTTCTTCATTTAATTTTTGCTTTTGCATTTTTTTTTATTATTTTTGTTTGGGTCTATTTTACACCATTTTTTTTTTTTTTTTTAAGTTTCCGCATTCCGTTGAGAACTGCTGTAAAAATTCTTGCAGTATTTCTCCTTACTATCCACTAAGCAGCAATTCCTACTTTTTAGCGAATAATTACTGGAATTTGCTTCCCTCGCACTTTCGTGCATGAGCACATGGCTTAGGCCCAATTATTCAACCGGGTCTTGGGCCAATTGTGGCCTGTAAGCAGGGTCAAAATCTCATCCCGAGATCTGCCTTTTTATGCCCTTACAAGTCTTTTTTGTATACCACTATCTTATCATAAATTTTACTAATGTTTTGTTACCTTTTGTTTTTGGATTGACTTGGTACTCGTAGCACTTTTGCTCCCGGGCTCCGCCCAGCCATTGATAAACGCAGAAACCTCGGTCCCTGAGCCCAGCTACAAAACTCATAGATTTTTTTTTTGGTTCACCTTTTTATTTTTTATGCAAGTTTTGTTAAGCACTTTCCGATCGCATGCATTGAGGTCCACCGTGTAGAATATCACGATTTAAATGATAGGTAATGGAGCGCAGTGACCACGCTCAAAAGAGGAATGTATTTAAAGCATATATGTTTTTGAGTTCTTTTTTTTTCAGCAACAGGTACTCAAGAGCGACGGTACCGGAGCAACGGAGTGACCAGGTGAGTGTTAATATATCATACCAAGAGACATATATGCACATATGTATGTACATATATTAACAATTGCGCTCCTAACCCGCCGCTAACTTCTTGAATGATTTAGTAGCGAGAAAAATAAGAGGAAAATATATGTACATGCATAATTGCTCATACATTAACTTAGAGTCGGAGTGAGTGAATCTTTTTAGTCCTCCTTTATGCCCTTTTCCATCCTCTCAAAACCAGTTTTTTTTTTATAATAAATTCCGCTAGTAAATTGTGATAGGTCAGGTATTGCTCGCGAAGACAAGCTTAGGGCGTTTAAGCAAACGTGCTACAGCTTAGCGAGTATCTCGTAAGCGTTTTGATACGTGCAAACAGAACATTAAGGTGGGTCGCCGCGCACCGTCAACGATAGCATTCTTTTGAGTTTTTTTGGAGTTTGCATTATTCATTACTAAATCTTACCAAGTCAATTTTTTTAGCTCGATTCCAGGTCTTATAGGCATATACAATTTTTTTTGTAGACAAGCTACTTTCTTGTTTTGGAGTATAGTTTTAAAATTTGTAATCTCTAAGTTTGTCCAATTGTTCAATCTTATTTTGTTTTTACTGAATTTTATTAATTTGAAATATTTTTTGCTATTTTCATGTAGGATAAGAGCATATATAAGTAGAGCTGAATTTATGAAGTTTAATATTAGGTTTTGCGGTCACGTAATTAGTATTTTTCTTATTTTTTTGGAGTTTTTATCTATTGTTTTAGTAATTTTTTTAGTATTTAACTTCTAGCAATTGGGATAGTAGAAATAGTAGGGCATAGACATAGATATAAGAAAAGGGAAAATATTGTTTGTAAATAAAAAAAAAAAATGAATGAATGAAAATGGGTTGAGCAATTAATCATTAAACATGCAGGGCTAGGTTGGAATATTTTGGTGTGGGTGTTGCCTCTGTGCGCGCCGAGGTAGATGAAGGTGAGTACAAACGTGACTGAATGACGGACGGACATGTGTCAGGTTCGGGGGCACTGTAAGAAGTAGGAGTCACCACAGTACCCATGGCTTCGCGCAAGTTGCGCTGAAGAGGGTGGGAGGACTCCACCTGACAGGACAGGCCTTATCCTTGTTATTATATTCCCTTTCTATTAGAATTTTCCACCGAATTCCAGATCATGTTTCCTTCTCTGTATCCTTTCCAACAAATGCAGGTATGAACCTATTTTTTGTTCATGCGGCTGTGAGTGGGGGTGGTGGAAAGACTCCGCCCAGGATGACGAGCTAGCTGCGGCCCACGAGCATACCTGCTTGCCGCCACTCCTTACCAAACAAACATGCAGCTACATGACACGCGGAAAAACTCCTCCAATTCTGTTCTCCTAGGGAGAACAATAAGTGGGGAATAGGAATTTCGAATTTTCGAAGTCAGCTGTTTTGTCAATTGAAATTTCGTTGCACATTTCTTATTTTGTTTAAAAAATTGAAGAGTTTAATTATTGTTGCGCATTTGTTTGAAATTAAGAAATAAGGTATAAACAATGCACATTATTGCATTTCATGTGGTATTCACTGGAATGAGTAATGAATTGGTGCCACAGCAACATCAACAGAGGAGGATAAGAAGAAGAAGACGGCGGGATAACACAAATCCGCTGGAGTTGCCTGCTTTCATTCTGCAAAGCAATTTTCTGGCGGCCAAGTCGAGTTGAGTTCATCTTTCGCCATATGCCAAAATCTATTTAAGCCTTCTTAAAAAATCCTTGCGCAATTTCTGGATGGCTGCATCAAATATACGAAGAGTTCTTCCGTTGCTTATGATATACTTTTCGACTTAAAATAATGAATATTGTGGTTGTTGTTGTTGTTGTTGTATTAACAGTGAGAATATTGTGGTAGAATGTAAATACATATTTTAGCACAAATTTGTACAAATAAGTGTTTTTTTCTTGAAAGAACCAATTTCCTTTAACTATTTTGATGCATTCCCTTTAATTTAACTAGTGAAAAAACTCCTATGAAATGGCAGAGAAATCTCCCTCTCCCTCACATTCATAATACCTACTTTTCTCCCATAACCGGTTTCCGCTTTTTCGAACATTGTTCAGAATAGGAGGAAAGGGAAAAGTGAAAAAACTCACAAGGAATTTTTATTTAGAATACGAAGAATGGGAGAAGGGAAAAACTCGCACGGAATTTTGGTTTAGAATTGGGCTGATAGTAATAGGAGTAACGTGCCTACCAAATTTCATCACGATATCTTCAACGACTGCCAAATTACAGCTTGCAAAACTTTTAAATTACCTTCTTTTAAAAATGGGCGGTGCCACGCCCATTGTCCAAATATTTACTAATTTTCTATTTTGCGTCATAAGGTCAACGCACCTACTAAGTTTCATCGCTTTATCCGTCTTTGGTAAAGAATTATCGCACTTTTTCGGTTTTTCGAAATTTTCGATATCGAAAAAGTGGGCGTGGTTGTAGTCCGATTTCGTTCATTTTAAATAGCCATCTGAGATGAGCGCCCAGGAACCTACATACCAAATTTCATCAAGATACCTCAAAATGTACTCAAGTTATCGTGTTTACAGACGGACGGACGGTCATGGCTAAATGAATTTCTTTTTTCACCCAGATCATTTTGATATATAGAAGTCTATATCTATCTCGATTAGTTCATGCCGTTACGGATTACCGTTATGCGAACAAAGTTAATATACTCTGTGACCTCTGCTCAGCTGAGTATAAAAAAGATACATACTGTCACGGATATTAGCATCACTAAGCTATACCATCGCTAAGGCGATGCTAAGCGATATTTACGTCAATAATCAAATCATGTATACACATATATAAGGCAGCCGAGAGATGTCACACACAGATGCATTTACTTATACGCATATGTGTGCGCGAGAGACTGTAAACTACAAACATTCACATCAATAATTCAATCTTTATATATCTACATAAACGAATAAATAATTGCGTCTACACATATGTACCATGTACGAACACGAGCAGCGGAGAGTCAATGCACAAACACATGCATATATCTGAGAAGTTTGAGAGCTACTGGACTAGTAAATTCTGGCCTAAAAGATGTATAAAATTGTGCAATTTTAGTTATAGCTGAGAAGTTTGAGAGCTCATGGACAATGCTAGTAGATTCTAGAAAAATGCGAACGAGGAAACCAAAGAGTATAAAAGGCGACAGATGTAGAGGCGCTGTAATTCAGTTTGATTTGAGTTTCGATTAAGACGATATCTAGCGAGCAATAGCAGTATTATTTTGATAGTAGAGTTTCAATCAGTTTGGTTATTAAGCCAGCGAGTAGCAAAGTATAAGTGTTATTGTGAAGTACTTTAATAAAGGCCATTTTTCCATTGTTCAATATTGGAGTTATTTATTCAACAGTTTAGCGATACGAACCTAGCAAAAGGGCAAATAAGAGGATTTGCAGCAACCGGCATTAAACTCGAACTTCAGGCACGACTACGAGAGGCAATGGAATTAGAAGGAATTGACGTGGAAGAGTATGTCTTTCATCTTGATGGCGATGAGACAACAAAAATTGAAGAGAAAAACGGAACATCGCAGACAGTTACAAGAACAGACTTGAACATGATTTTGGCTGCAATATCTGCTCAAACATCGACAATGTCATCACAGATGGAATCCCAAGAGACACGAATAACATCGAAGATTGAAGCACAAGAAACGCGAATGTCAGAAATGTCGACACAGATTACATCCAAGATGGAAACGCAATTGGAAGAACAGAAGACATATATGGCATCACAACTGGAATCGCAGGAGACACGCATAACATTAAAGATGGAAGAACAAGAGGAGCGCTTATCATTGCAGGTGGCACAAATGTCTTCACAGTTAGAAGCACAGGAAGCAAGGGTAACATCAAAGCTGGAAGCGCAGGATGCAAAAATCGCTCAATTTCAGGCAGAAGTCGATGATTTGAAGGGTCGTATGGAGCAGTTACAATTAAATCGTCCAGCAGTTTCAGCGAGTAATCCAAAGGTAAAAACACCATCCTTTGACGGTTCTGTTCCTTTCCAGGTCTTTAAGCTACAGTTTGAGAAGACCGCAGCAGTGAGTGAACAACTGGAATGTGGAAGATAAAGTTGCCGCACTCTTCGTAGCATTGAAAGGACCAGCTGCCGAAATCTTACAGACTATTCCAGAGTACGAACGGAACAGTTATGACGCATTGATGGCTGCAGTAGAACGGCAATACGGAAGCGAACACAGGAAACAGATATTTCAAATAGAATTACAAAACCGCTACCAAAAAGCTAACGAGACTTTGCAGGAGTTTGCTTCGGACATTGAAAGATTGGCTCATCTTGCAAATGCGGATGCACCCGTGGAATACACGGAAAGAGTGAAGATTCAGAGCTTTATAAATGGCATACGGGACGTCGAAACGAAGCGAGCCACATACGCGAACCCAAAGCAAACATTTTCTGAAACGGTATCCCATGCATTGACTCAGGAAACGGCGTCATTATTGAGTAAACCAGCATACAAAGCTCATCGTGTGGAAGTAGAAAGGCCAGAGTGGGTAGATACAATTTTGGAACCTCTGAAGGGATCACAACAGAAAAATGCCGGAGTTATGAAATGTTTCAAGTGCGGTAACCCAGGTCACATTGCACGTCATTGCAGTAGCAATTCCAATAGTTCCAACAATGTGGGTGGCCGTAAACGCAGAGCTGAAGGAGACGAGCAAATCTCCAAATCCACTCAATCGTTAAACTAAAGCGAGTCAGCCGCAAGGGGCTCCCTCAATTGAATGCTCCATAATCTCTATCCCGCAAATTGGAAGAAGGTCAAGCAATCTTACTGTCGGAGGACATGTGGATGGAAAGGAACGTTTACTGACTGTAGATACGGGTGCATCCCATTCCATCATTCGATCAGATTTGCTTGGAGCAAGATTACGTACAGCCACGGGAGAGGACACCCAGGTAATTGGAGAAGTAGAATGTGAAGTAGCAATTGGGAACGTCACGGTAGTACACAATTTTATAGTGGCAGAAATTGTTGATGAAATCATAATTGGAGTGGACTTCTTAATCGACCAGGGCATCAAGATCGACATGCAAAGCAAGACAATGCGATATAAAAACATGGATGTACCACTTAATTTCGGCTACGAGAGAGCAGTAAACGAGTGCTGGTGGAAGAGAGTCAGCAAATACCACCAAAATCAGAAGCAGTCATCTGGACAAAGGTTGATGGAGATTGTGGGACAAACAAATTGTGGGTTGTCGAAGCAGCAAGTAAATCAGCACTGAACATACTTGTAGGAAAAACCCTGGCTATGACAAAACAAGATGGACGTATTCCGGTAAGAGTACTCAATGAGTTCAAGTCACCATTCAATTTGACCAAAGGAGCTATTTTGGGAAGATGCCAAGAGGCCGAAGTAGTTATTAACTGTGAACAGCTCCAGGAACACGTTTCATCTAGTAATACTGATCTTTCAAATGATATCACGGCATGGACGCATGGGCTAGAGGAAGCCTGTCAGAGTAAGGCAAAACAACTGCTCATAAAATACGCGAACATATTTGACCAGGATGGTTTCAAACCAGGCCGCACCAATGTTGTGAAACATCAAATTGACACTGGAGATGCGAGGCCGATCCGACAAGCTCCACGTAGTGTTCCACTGGCGAAGCGGAAAGTTGTGAGTCAAATCATACAAGAAATGAGTGACAGCGGCGTCATCGAACCATCAGCTAGTCCATGGAGCTCACCGGTAGTACTTGTAAAGAAGAAGGATGGAAAAATGAAGTTTTGCGTGGACTACCGAAAGTTGAATGACGTTACGAAAAAGGATAGCTACCCGTTGCCAAGAATTGAAAACACTCTGGACTCGCTATCTGGTACGAAATGGTTTTCCACACTGGACTTGAAAAGCGGCTACTGGCAAGTTGAGGTGAAGGAGGAAGATAAAGAGAAAACAGCCTTCAGTGTCGGTGATGGTCTTTGGCAATTTACAGTGATGCCTTTTGGACTTTGTAATTCACCAGCTACTTTTGAGAGACTCATGGACCAGGTACTGAAAGGACTACATTGGAAAACATGCTTGGTGTACCTGGACGACATCATCGTATTGGGCAAGAGTTTTGATGAACATCTTAAAAACTTGGAGGAAGTTTTCCAGAGAATAGCTGGCGCTGGTCTGAAGTTAAGTCCCAAAAAGTGTACGCTGTTTAAAAAGGAAGTAAATTATTTGGGCCACAAGGTAACGACCGAAGGTGTCTGTACAGCGAATGAAAAGATAGAGGCAGTAAAGGATTGGCCAAGACCACAGAATCTGCAAGAATTGAGAAGTTTCCTTGGGCTGTGCACATATTACCGCCGATTTGTACCAAATTTTGCCACCGTAGCGCATAGTCTCCACGAGCTAACAAGGAAAAATAAAGCTTTTGAATGGAAGAAGGAGCAAGAAGTAGCTTTCCAAACATTGAAAGAGCGGTTGTGCACTGCCCCAATGTTGGCATACCCAATTCCAGGAGCAACGTTTATTCTAGATACAGATGCGAGCGGATATGCTATAGGAGGCGTTTTATCACAACTGGTCGATGGACAAGAGAAGGTAGTTGCATATTACAGCCGTTCAAATGGAAAACCAGAGAGGAACTATTGCGTTACACGGAGAGAGCTGTTGGCATTGGTAGAGTGCATTAAAATTTTCACAAATACCTCTACGGCCAGCGATTCCGTGCCAGGACAGATCACGCAGCGTTGAAATGGCTTCTGCAGTTCCGTAATCCGGAAAGACAATTGGCACGGTGGATCGAGCGACTACAAAGCTATGACTTTTCCATTGAGCATCGAAAAGGTAGTACCCATGGAAATGCTGATGCAATGTCACGAAGACCATGTAGTCTGGAATGCAAGCACTGCTCAAAGGCCGAGGCTAAAGAAGACATTATAGATGTCCGGCTAATGACTATAACGTGTACGGATGAATGGGGCAAGGAACAACTAAGAAAGTGTCAGCTAGAAGATACAGATCTGTCACATGTTATGCAAGGGCTCGAACGAAACGAAAGACCAAGCAGAGAGGAGATGTTAGCAGAGAGTCCCATTGCGAAGTCATATTGGGCACAGTCGAACAGTTTAGAATTGATATCCGGTTGCTTGCATCGAGTATGGGAGAGTGAGGATGGTCAATGCAAGAAGAAACTGATAGTTGTTCCCAGGTAGAGGATTCCTGACGTGCTCAGCGAGCTGCACAATGGTCCAAGTGGAGGTCATCTTGGAATCACGAAGACACTCGAGAAAATTAAGCAGAGATTCTATTGGGTTGGTTGCCGTCAGTCGGTCACCGAGTGGATTGCCAACTGCGAGGTATGCAACAGAGCGAAAGGGCCCAAAACCCGAAGTCATGGCCAGATGAAGCAGTATATTTCAGGTGCACCATTTGAAAGGATCGCCATGGATGTCGCCGGTCCATTTCCTACTAGCAACCGCGGAAACAAATACGTATTGGTGGTTATGGATTATTTCAGTAAATGGCCAGAGGTATACCCAATCCCAAACCAAGAAGCAGAAACAGTAGCAGAAGTGGTTAAAAACGAATGGGTTGCAAGGTATGGTGTACCAATGGAGTTACATTCTGACCAAGGCAGGAATTTTGAATCAGCTGTGTTCCAAGAAATGTGCAAGAAGTTGGGCATTCGAAAAACACGGACAACTGCATTGCATCCTCAGTCCGATGGTATGGTGGAACGCTTCAATAGAACATTGGAGGAGCATTTAAGGAAAGTAGTAGACAAGTACCATAAGGATTGGGATACACATTATTCATTATTATTGATGGCTTACCGATCGGCAGTACATGACACAACGGGTCAAACTCCCGCAAAGGTAATTTTTGGCAATGACCTTCGACTGCCAGCTGATTTGAAGTATGGGATAGATGCCGATGCGGAGAGGAATGTTAAGAAATCCACTGGTGTCTTGGAAGAAGAGCTGAGAGAGATACACGTTCTGGTAAGGCAACGAGCAAAGATTATGAGTGACAAGATGAAAGGGAGGTACGATAAAGCAATTAATTCGGAAGGGTTTCAAGAAGGAGATTTGGTGCTGCTATACAACCCACAACGAAAAAAAGGTTTGTCCCCGAAATTGCAGTGTAACTGGGAAGGCCCATACAAAGTTGTAAAACGGATCAACGATGTAGTGTACCGCATACAAACCACTACCAAACCACGAACCAAAATGAAAGTGTTCATTTGGAAAGATTAGCAGCGTTTAGATCGAGAGATTTGTCTGATCGGTACGATCAGACTTAGGTGGAGGGCAGTGTCACGGATATTAGCATCACTAAGCTATACCATCACTTACGTCAATAATCAAATCATGTATACACATATATAAGGCAGCCGAGAGATGTCACACACAGATGCATTTACTTATACGCCTATGTGTGCGCGAGAGACTGTAAACTACAAACATTCACATCAATAATTCAATCTTTATGTATCTACATAAACGAATAAATAAGTGCGTCTACACATATGTATCATGTACGAATACGAGCAGCGGAGAGTCAATGCACTAACACATGCATATATCTGAGAAGTTTGAGAGCTACTGGACTAGTAAATTCTGGAAGCGCCTAAAAGATGTATAAAATTGTGGCCTCCGACTATTTAAAGTAATTCATTTAGTTCATTCAGTGTTATTTAACTAGCATTCCTGATCGCGAAAAGTCAAGTCAAGACTTGAAAATGGTAGCTTTACTAACTGGACTACAAGGTGGTTACACAAAACATTGTTGTTTTCTTTGCCTTTGGGATAGCCGAGATCAAAGCGCACATTATGTAAGGAAGGACTGGCCAGCAAGAACCAATCACGAAGTAGGCACACACAATCAGACCAATTCTAAATATTCTCGCGGAATTTTGTTCTCGCGGATTTTTTTATTCCCGCGGAAAAATTCCTCCAATTCTTTTCTCCTGGGGAGAAGAATAATTGGGGAATAGGAATTTCGAATTTTCGAAGTCAGCTGTTTTGTCAATTGAAATTTCGTTGCGCATTTCTTATTTTTTTTTTAAATTGTAAAGTTTAATTATTGTTGCCAATTTGTTTGAAATTAAGAAATAAGGTATAAACAATGCACATTATTGCATTTCATGTGGTATTCACTGAAATGAGTAATGAATTGGTGTCACAGCAACATCAACAGAGGAGCATAAGAAGAAGACCCGCGAGATAACACAATTCCGCCGGAGTTGCCTGCATTCATTCTGCAAAGCAATTTTCTGGCGGCCCAGTCGAGTTGAGTTCGCCTTTCGCCATATGCCAAAATCTATTTAAGCCTTCTTAAAAAATCATTGCGCAATTTCTGGATGGCTGCATCAAATATGCGAAGAGCTCTTCCGTTGCTTATGATATATTTTTCCGACTTAAAATAAAGAATATTGTGGTTGTAGGTGTATTAACAGTGAGAATATTGTGGTAGAATGTAAATACATATTTTAGCACAAATTTGTACAAATAAGTGTTTTTTCTTAAAATAATAAATTTCCTTTAACTATTTTGATGCATTCCCTTTAATTTAACTAGTGAAAAACTCTTATGAAATGACAGAGAAATCTCCCTCTCCTTCACATTCATAATACCTACTTTTCTCCCATAAGCGGTTTCCGCTTTTTCGAACATTGTTCAGAATAGGAGGAAAGGGAGAAGTGAAAAAACTCACAAGGAATTTTTATTTGGAATACGAGGAATGGGAGAAAGGAAAAAACTCGCACGGAATTTTCGTTTAGAATTGGGCTGAATATAAAACATGCTGCTCTAGTAAAAAAGGAGAATGTGATTTTTCCGCCATTACACATCAAGCTTGGATTAGTCAAGCATTTTGTTAAGGCGCTAAACAAAAATGAAAAAGCATTCGATTATATTCAAACAATAATTCCAAAATTATCCGCTTCAAAAATTTCTGAAGGTGTTTTTGATGGTTCACAAATCCGAAAACTACTACAGAGCTCAACATTCGAAACGTTATTATCACCCGATGAAAAGGCTGCTTGGAACTCATTTGAGCTGATTGTTTCAAACTTTTGAGGAAATACTCGGGGTCCAAATTATAAGGAAATCATTTCTGATTTACTAACCAACTATTCGAAAATCGGTAAGTAGGAATATGATATGATGTTTGTATATTCATCATAATTGTAACCTCTAAATTACATATACATATAATTTCAGGTGCAAAAATGTCTCTAAAAATGCATTTCTTACACTCCCATTTAGATTTTTTCCCTTCAAATCTTGTTGATGTCAGTGACGAGCAGAAGAACGATTTCACCAACAACTTAAGTCAATGGAGGAGCGTTATCAAGGATTCTAGAACGAAAATATGATGGGGTATTATAATTGGTTTCTTATACGAGAATCAAATTCAGAAAATTACAGTAGACAAGCAAAAAGTAGAAACTATTTTTAAATATTTCAAGTACTAAATTTTGTAGAATTTCTTTAATAAGGGTATCTTAAGCTTGCGTTATTTGGAATGTTCACAGTTTTACGATAATCTAATAAAAGTTGTAAGTTTTTGTCTCTTTCGATTTTTTACGAATTAAAGAAATTTTTAATACAAAAAATCGATTTTTTTATAATGCGATGCAAATAACTCTGAAACCAATAAGTATTTAAAAAAATGGTATTTAAACAATTGTAAGGTAATTTCATTTGCTATTATATGCTGTTTTCTCCAACAAAAGCGGACAACCCGTTCCATAGATATGATAAAATCAATGGATCTCCCTTTTCAAAAAAGGCAAATTTTCGAAAACAACCTATCCATAGAATTTTAAATTTCGACCATTTTTATAATTAGGGGACTATAGCAAATAAAACAAAAATAGTGGTGATCCAGGGTAATGCAAAAAGTTTAATTTTGTAGAGCAGTGTTATCATCACTATTGCTGTCTTTTAATATTTATTAGTTACTTTTCTTTAGTTTTAAGATTTATATCTAAAAATACATAAATATTTAACTATTATCTGTTATATTTAATGAGGGAGCCCGCGATTTAGAGGTACTATGAAATTGTTTTTGTTTTTATCGGCCTATTGATAAATCATTCAAGGTTCGAATCGAGCTCAAGCCCAGAACAATAATTTTTTTCTAATGATAATTATTGTTATTTTTTAATTTTTCTAAATTTGAAAAAATTATTGTTCTGGCCTTGAGCTCGATTCGAACCTTGAATGGTACTATGAAATTTTTTTTTAATTCAGGAGAGTCTTTAGTTGTGTAGAGGGTAATTTTCATACCACTGGGTGACTAGGGTCTCGAGATATAGGCCAAAACGTGGGCCAGTGAATGCCTAGACAATGTTTATACAATATGGATATCAAGGGCAAGCCGTTGATGAGTGCTTTAGTACAGAGTAATATATTATCCAGAGACGGACTGGGACGGGGATTAGGACTAGGACTGCCTCTGAGACTCGGAGGGGGGCTGGGACTGGAATAAAATACATACCACCCTCTGGGACAGGCAATAAGGGATGCAGAAGAATGAGAAGAAATTGAGAGAAGAGAAAATAGAGAAAGAGATTGAGAAAGAGATAGAATGAGACGAAGATGGAGATAGATGAAGGGAAAAAGACGGAGGGAGGAGTGAATAAAAGGATTAGGAAAAAGTGAAGAGGCGGGGAGGGCAGATTCAGACGGAAAAAGCTTATTAAAATGTAAGACCAAATTTAGGACAGGACAACGTCTGCCGGGTCTTCTAGTTTCAAATAAAATACAAATACAAATACAACTTAAGCAATTTGGAGTTTTACTTAAAGTTAGTGTAACATTAGAAAAATAACATTTTTTTACAAATAGTCATAACTGTTAGATCAAGTCCTATACCTTTTTTAACACAGCGTTGCATAGTTTACATGTTTCGGGGCCTCCTTCATCAGAACCTATCATTTAACAACGGCTTTAATATTCGAACGTGGGATCGAATCCCAGTACCTCAAAAGGATCTGGTGAAGGATCATCTGGTTTCGAAATATGTAATCCACGCATGGCAGTGATAGTAAAAAATCAACAAATGAGGGACAGTACTCCCCATTAGGGAGAGAAATGAAATGCTAACCAGTTTCTGTTGAATATCCAGAAACATGGGCATCCACACAGACATCTGATTGATGAGGTTAAGGGTTCATCTCCGTAAGCATTATGTGGAAATACGGCACCTGAGAAGACAGCCGTCTGAAGCAAAAAAGCACAAGCAGGTCCTCAGTGATATCCACACACAGGCGTCGGATAAATACCCAGAACCAGCAGAGGAGGAACGCACTCTCCCTAGGGAAACGCGCGTCACTCTAGCTCAACTTCGATCTGGATACTGTAATAGGTTAAACTCTTACCTATCCAGAATCAACCCCGACATACAAAATGTATGTCCTCCTTGCAATGTGTCCCCACATGACACCAACCATCTCTTTAATTGTATTGTGGAACCAACGCCTCTAACACCCCTCTCATTATAGTCCACTCCTGTTGAAACAGCAAGTTTCCTTGGACTCCCGTTAGAGGACATTGATGACAATGGATTAACAAGTGATTGATCGCACCTTTTTGGAGGGGGAAGCACTGCTACAAGAACAACAACATAGTAAAAAATCAACGTTGTATAAAATAAATATAACTACTAAGTACCAATTATATTCATTTTTAGACACGTTTTGGTTTTAGGGGTCTTTGTAATACATGCCTAATTAAACCAGACAAGGAAAAAGTGTGCTATATTTACTGTATAAGATATGACAAAATTTGAGACGAGATATTATATAGTATTTATATGGAAATGTGGCGCGTTCTCTGGGTACATACCACAAATTTCGGCAAAAATAGTACGCCGGCTTCGTAGTTCATTATTCTCAAACATGGTGATATGTTAACATTTTTGTTAAATGCACCCCATGCTGCTTTCGATAAGTTTGCTGATGTTAACATGAACCAATAAATAGATTGATCTTCTAACTTCATTCTCGTATAGGTTTTAATGTGAGGCATTGCTTGAGAACGATGACGCTGCTTCGAGCACCATTGAAATAAATGTCCGCGCAACCATGGCTGTTTATCATTAGTATTCGATCCATAAGGTAAACAACCACCACCGAACAAGTCATCATGACTGCTTTTAACATTACTAAAACTTGGATATATCATTTTAAATGGTGGGAAATGACTAAGTCCCGGCGGACCCGAATGTTTACGAAGACTGCTGAGAAAGTCATGTTGTATCCACGTGTGTATGTTTGGTCCTAAACTACCTATGCTGGAGCTTTGACAAATTACGGGCACTCTTGCTTCCATTGGTGCACAATGTTTTTGTAACAGTTCGCCGACACGTGCATGACCCCACGGGTAACCGCGTGGACCTTCGCGAAATCCACCTGGAGTGGAACCGATAAAGAAAACACTAAAAAACAAAAATAGAGTTCAGTATATCAGTGACCACAATAGTTCATCGTTTACGTTCTATTCGTTTACATGTGATTCAGGCAATTTAAGCTTATGATAACAGATATGTATGTACATAAACATATTTATATTTTATACTCACTTGATAGCACTAAAGTCAGTTTTACGTATTCGTGCAATCCATGATTGTAGCTTTGCAATTTTATATTCCACTAAATACAACATAAGATCTTGCCGAAAATTTGTTGGACTTTCACCTGCCGTTGTATCGCCATCGTTTGGTAATGCTGTGAGTTTGGGACTTATCCATATGCCCTGTGTACGATTGTGCCAATCATCTTCGTAGAGATTTGCTGTGGAAATTACAACGCGCATGTCACCATCTGTATATCCAAAAAGCATTACTTTCGCATGTGACGTTGCAAATGGCGTTGGCATATTTACTTTAATGGCAGTAACTTCTGGATGCGTTTTTGATATGTTTAATAACTCGGGTGTTTCATCGCCATAGAGAATGAGTAATGGTGTACCCCTGGAAAGAATGAATAGTTTATCGAGCAGTTTTTTGATAATTATTATTTATATCACGGGGCTAAACAAATGCATTCTCTGGAATGGGTAGGGAGATGGGGTGGTGTTGTGGTGTTGTGGTGAACCAGGGTAAGACGAATAACTTGACGACTGTGCAGTCATCGGCGTAGGAAACGATAGTAACTCCTTCTGGTGGCGAAGGTAGCTTTGATATGTAGAAGTTAAATAAAAGTGGGGATAGGACACCACCCTGCGGCACCCCTTATTTAATTCTTCTTGGTTTTGATGTTACGTTTCTAAATTGCACTGATGCCTGCCGGCCACCCAGATAATTTGCGGTCCAACTTTCAAGACTTAGGGGAAGGGTAGACCCTTCCAGGTCTTGCAGTAACGTGCCATGGTTGACCGTATCAAAAGCTTTTGATAGGTCTAGCGCAACGAGTACTGTTCTATGGTGGGGGTTTTGATTTAAACCGCAATTTATCTGGGTGCTAATGGCATTTAGGGCGGTGGTGGTGCTATGGAGTTTTCTGAAGCCATGCTGATGACAGGCTAGCTTCAAATTTGCTTTGAAGTAGCGGAGCAAAATGGCTTCAAGCGTCTTGGCTACTGGCATAAGAGAGATATCGGGCGATATGACTCTCCTATGCTAGCTGGTTTCCCAGGTTTTAGTAGCGGGACCACCTTCACCATTTTCCCATTTTTCGGGATTGACAAAGGTGGAAAAGGGACAGGTTGGAGACATGTGCAAAATATTTGAAACCCTCTTTTCCTAGGCTTTTAGGCATCTGCATGGCTATGCCGTCTGGGTCCACTCCTTTAGATGGTTTAGCATGACCGATGGCATCCTCAACCTCTTTGGCGGTGATGGTAATTGGAGACGCGCTGTGTTCATCCACAAGCAATCTGATGCGTTGGTTTATATCCCTTATTTGGGGGTCGCCGGGATCGAGCTGTCTTATAAGGTCACGTTCTCTCGCTAGATCTTGCCGAAAATGGTGGCTGTCTCTTTCCACCTTTGTCATTCCCGAAAAACGGAAAATGGCCAAGGTGGTCCCGCTACTAAAGCCTGGGAAACCAGCTAACATAGGAGAATCATATCGTCCGATATCTAACCTATCGCCAGTAGCCAAGCCGCTTGAAGCCATTTTGCTCCTCTATTTCAAAGCAAATTTGCAACTAGCCTGTCATCAGCATGACTTTAGAAAACTTCATAGCACAATTACAGCGCTAAATGCCATTAGCACCCAGATAAATTTCGGTTTAAATCAAAACCCCCATCATATAACAGTACTCGTTGCGCTAGACCTATCAAAAGCTTGTGATACGGCCAACCATGGCACGTTACTGCAAGACCTGGAAGGGTCTACCCTTCCCCTAAGTCTTGAAAGGTGGACCACAAATTATCTGGGTGGCCGGCAGGTATCGGTGCAATTTAGAAACGTAACATCAAAACCAAGAAGAATTAAACAAGGGTGGGTGGTGTCCTATCCCCACTTTTGTTTAACTTCTACATATCAAAGCTACGTTCGCCACCAGAAGGAGTTGGGATTCAAGGGGTTGTGTAGCGCAATATATAGCTTCTCCAACCCAATTGTCAACCTCACCTTCGAGCGGCGAATCCCGTTTCACTAACAGACGAGGCTCTGGCGACCCCAAGCTCCTCATGGAACTTGGGGGTGGGGAGGGAGGGATGGCCTGAAGGTTTAATGTGGCCATATAAATCGTTCCCGAGATGGTCGGGCCAGCACCTTAATGGTGCTGTGTTACCGGAGCGTATCGGATCTGTATCCGACAAAGGACCATCACATCGATAACACTCCCCAAAGCCTTCGGGGAGTAACCTTATCGCTACAACAACAACAACAAGTAGTTCTATATCTCCTTAAAATGTCCTTTATAGGCTTGAAGTCGTTCGCACATATATCTAGCCAATTCGTATTCCCTTTAAGTATGCTTATCGATTTACCATTTGACAAAAAGTGACTGCAGACGTTAATAAAGATTGTTTGTTCCGAGATGTTCAAAATTTAGTAAGGGTCTTTTACCGGACCCTATCTACTGGGAATACAAAGACGTTTTGGCAGAAAAAGAGTTCCGCGTAGAAATAAACTTTGATCCCTAAGCCGGTGAGGGACCCACTCCAGGATTATTTTTTTTCCAAGCGAAGCCGAAGGCCGCCAATGCAGCAAGATGCGCCGCTCCCCTCCACGGTTTCGAAACGAATCGGTTTTTTTTAGTATCTTTTGACAAAATTAGTTTTCGCGTTCGGATTTTATATCCAAAATCCGAAATACGTCTTTTGACATCCCTTGCGATATTTTTGGACATATAGTAGCTGTAGTAAGCTTTAGTAAAGAATTATCCTGTTCTTATACTTACATTATTCCAGCAAAATAATAATGTCCAAGCAACCATCCAATCTCAACCATAAAGTTTATTTGCACAGACGACTCTATTTCCCCCAGGCTTTCATCAAGGATTTCTGCATTTATGAACAATATCAAATTGTTAAATCAGGAATTAATTATAAGCTACAAAAGATTAATACAAACCTTGAAATGTTATTGTTAATGGCTCATGATGAGTGCGCTTAGAATCCGTTATCGCAGTAAGAAATAAATTGTAAGGTGCAGCGCTAGCAATTTTTTCAGCAGCATGGCCCTTCTCTAAAACTACTGGTATATAATCTTTAATATTTTTTGTTATTTTAGGTTTCTTCGAGAATTTAGAACTGTCATCGACAGACGTTGAACTTGGCTTACAGCTATTGGGTGACGCGCACTTCGAAGACGTACTTGCCATTGGGGATTTGCTTTGCTTAACTGAATCAGGCTAAAAGTGGTAATAATACATATATTATTTTGCTTTAAACAATTATTGGTAACGTTTTACAAGACGGTGCACCACCTAATTTTTATCAAAAATTATCAAAGGTGATTATTCACAAAAAAACGTAAAATGACCCAGATAGGGTCCGAAATATGGGGCCGATCCATTTTCCATAAAACACCTTTCTGCGTTGGCGGCCTTGGGCCCCGCTTATAACAAATTAACCTGGGTGGGTACGACACTGGTTTATTTATTTATTTATTTATTATTACGGTCTTTAAGACCTAGTTTAGGTTAAAGTAAGAGATTAAACATAAATACTCATGTCACATTTAGTGACGTACAATATAAAAACAATTTTTCTTTGAACTTACTAATATTTTCACAGTCTTTCAAATCAGAAGGTAACTCATTATACATTTTATACCCTAAATATTCAAGAGACCTTTTGGCGAACTCAGTTCTTATTCTAGGCAGTATTATATTATTCCAATTTCTAGTTCCATAATTGTGGATTTCATGATTATAATGTATTTTACTACTCAGGTAATTCCTAACCTAAGTTGGTGTATAAATTTCAATGTGAAATAACTAACTGACTGTTTAATACTAAGCCAGTTTAATCTATTGAGCATTACAATTTTTGGCGCTCTTGGAGGACATTTTAAAATAAATCGCATTGCCTTGTTTTGCTGTATTTGAAGTTTCTTAATATACATATCATTACTTAATAGCAGAATAGTAGGACAATAAATAAAGTGTGGTTCAATAATTGAACGATATACCAATATTTTATGACTTTGACTGATATGTTTACATGTTCTATACATGAAGCCTATTTTCTGTACAATTTTCCTTTCCAGATAAGTTACATGCTCTCCAAAATTTAGATTATCATCAATCAAAACTCCTAAATACTTAATTTTGTCTACTCTTTGGATTTCCATGTTTTTTACCTTCAGTGTAATATTATTTAAACAATTGTCACTTATGATATTAGTGTTTTTACAAAATATCATGAACTTAGTTTTTTTGACATTTAATTTCAGTTTTCTAAGGCATAACCATTTGTATAGCGAGTCCAGGTCTTCTTGTACTTTCAGCATGGCACATTCTGCATATTTTTCACTTATGATAAGCAATGCATCATCCGCAAATAGACGTATTTTACAATATTTTAAGCATCTTTTGATATCATTGATATACAATGTAAACAATATTGGCGCCAAGACCGAGCCTTGTGGTAAACCAATGTTAACATCCACCACTGATGAAACCTCCTTTCCAATTATCGTTCTCTGTTTTCTGTCACCCAAATAACTCCGGACCATTCCAACACCTTTCCTCTTATACCAATTTTAAACATAACGTCCAATAGCTCAGATCTATCGACAGTTTCAAAAGCCCGTTTTAAATCCAAGAAGACAGACACCGTAAATTTTTTCTCCGCCATGTCTTCTTTCCAATCTGCAATTACCATATTCAACCCTGTTTCACAAGAATGGCTCTTCCTGAATCCCGATTGTTCTATCGTTCTATCATGGCATCTTTAACGACACCCTCCGATAAAAGCTTGTCGCCGACATATTTGTTTTTAAGTGATTTTGTGATAATAATAATATCGTCCACTACAATGTCAGTAAATTTAAATGTTTCAAATGGATTACTATGATTTGCGCTTATTTCATCCCCATTTACAATTTCTTCGATGCTATCATTAATTTCAACAATACTTTGTATAAAAAAGTTATTTAGGGCATTAGCTATATCATATTCGTTTTCCAGGCATTCACCGTTATTTACAATTTTAGTGATATGTTTTTTAACATCATTAAAGCTGGAGTCATTGGTGCCGTATGTCGTATCGCTGTATCCGTATCCCTAACGTAATCAGCTGTTTATCGTTACGACGGTAAACCAAAACCCAATTGGTTGGCTACGATACGGTTACGACTTTAGCGGCACCAATAATCGATTGCATTGATTCTCATAAGGTTGGTCGAATCAGCTGTTAAAAGGTTACCGATACGGTTACCGATAAAGCACCAATGTCTCCAGCTTAAGCTCGACGAGGTCTTTTAGACACTTCCACATACGTTTCATATCGCCATTGTTATGATTTACTCTATCTTCCATGTATTTCTTTTTTTTATAAATTTGGGGATTAAAACTAAATGCGCGCAGAACACCTTTCTGCATTGGTGTATGTGTGCGTGTACAACAAATCTGACAAACAACCACATGCAAATTAGAACCAATTTCCTTATATCTTTTGACAGAAATAAAAATTTTGGTGATAGTCTAGTTGAGGGGTCGACTGCTAATACGCTACCAAAAATATCGAGTGAGGTGTCAAAAGACGCGTATTAATCTCGAGAACAATAATCCGAAGGCGGAAAAGAAAATTTTATCTCTGTCCGGAGATATTTGCAGTTGAAGTTGGCGATTTCCATGTGGTTGTTGTTGTGTTAGTACCCACAAAAAAATTTGTGCATCACCGTGGCGGTAGCCACGGTTATACCACACACCCGGACTTGGCATGGCGTAGCCCAGGGTTATTTTTTATAAGCGCGGCCGAAGGCCGCCAACGCAGAAAGGTGTTCTGCGCAAAAGTTCTATGGCTCCGACCCCCGGTTTCGGAGGTACCCGCGGGTCTTTTTTCGGTTTTTTGTTAATATATTTTGAACGAGTTAAAAATTTTATTTTCCGCCTTCGGATTATTAATACTGATATCAAGACGCGTCGTTTGACAACTCTCTCGATATTTTTGGTAGTGTATTAGCAGTCGACCCCTCAACTAGACTATTACCAAAATTTTAATTTTCGTTTCGGGATTCTAAAAACGGAGGTCGAGACGCCACCATCGTTGATAAAAATTAGGTGGTGCACCGTCTTGTAAAACGTTACCAAATTATTAAAATGAAGTATGTTCGTACTTTAGGTGAACCACTATCCAAACGAATACCGTCCTTCAAACTATTGCCATCAGTTGAGGTTGTCTCCTTGCTACTTTTACTACCACTTGGTTTTGGGAATAGTTTTTCCAACAACTTTAGTTGTGTTTCTATCAATTCTGCTGACATAAAAAGTTCATCTGGTATGACATACTTATTAGTCTTAGAGTCCAATCCATTTGCATATATCGTGTCCACTAAAAATATTTGAGATGTATATAATATCTACATATGTATATCACCGCCAACATGTCATCTTTGGCCAACATATGGAAATAACACCTACAATGAGGATGTGAAAACTCGCCAAAGTGTATCGGATTTTTCCGGTAGCACTGCTCGCCATAAGGACATTTCTTTAGGTTTGACGCCATCCAAATTGTGAATGCAAAAATTTTAAAACTTGAACTATAAACAAAAGCGTTTGAACATTTGCAATAAACAGTACAGGACAAATGAAAGTAGGTTGAAACGGAACTGTTTTTAAATTTTCGCAGTAGAGTTGGCAAATATTCGGGTTCAAGTCACTTTGTCGCTGTGACTTAAAGTAAGGCCACCCGAAGCTGCACTTCACTGCAAAATATTGCTCGTGTTTCAATGAAACATCAACCAGATACGAATAGAGATTATGATATGGTTCACATTGTTGTTGCATTTGCATGTTAAATCGAGGATTCTTTGCATGTATGTGTATGGGGGCAATTCACATTTAGCGTCAGCAGCACTGCGCGCCCGGCACAGCGCTTCAAATTTGATCAACTAGGCAAAAAATCCGCATAGGCAAGTGTCGCGCAATGCTGCTGCCGCTATGTGGAATTACTTGGCGGCAAACCCCTCGCGGGAAAATTTATTTGATCGAATGAGAAAATGAGGAAAAGTTATATTTGGGCCGAAATATCCATAGAAATTAGAGGAATTTGTTGCAACAGGTGTTAAATTATAATCAATTGGGCAAGGAGCTAATGAAGACTCGTTCAATCGTGGTATTTTCTTTCGATATTATTGTTATGGTTGCTGATACAGAACCCATCGATTATAGTAAAATCGTCACTTCTGTGCAAAAATGATGGATCACAATTAAAATCGCAAATTCAATCCATTAAACATGAAATTGAAATACCTCCAGTTTAAAGCGATATATATAAGATGTACATTAACCTGGGTCGATTGTTAATACGGCAGTTATACGCCAATTACACGGCTCAAGTATCCTTGTGCCAATAACCAATTTGCACAAGGATTTGCCCGGTGTGTGCAATGGTTGCGCTATTTGCGCAGAGAACTGCGATAAAATCAAAACGATTTTGATATTTACGCACGTCTGCAAATATTGCACATGCATTTTTCTTCGTGTGTGGTGAATCTTACACAGTTTACCTGTGGTTTCTGATAATATAACATCAGTAATTATTGCTTAAAAATGTTAATATCGAAGGCGTAAGGACCATATCTAGCTTGTGACAGGAATTCACACAAATTCAATAATACATAATAATTTTTTATACAATTGGAACACATGTTTCATTTGTTGCGCTAGTTGAAAAATGAATATTGCGCAGTGCTGCAATGAGTTGAGCTGGTCTTGCAACTAAAATATAAAAATTATAAATACAATGGAAAATAAACGCTTCTGGTGCGAGTTTTTCGACTTATACTGTGAATTACCAGCACTGTGGAAAATAAATAGTGTTTTTTTTATACAATTAGTGCCTTTTTGATACAATTAAAACACATGTTTCAATTGTTGCGCTACATTAAAAATGAATATTGCGCAGTGTTTTTGAGCCGTGTATGTCAAAATTTTCATTTGCACAAATTCCGTCGTTTTATATTTGCGCATGGCTTTTGTGTCATGTATGGGCCGTCTTATGCGGCAGTTACTCACGAACGTACGTACCAAAAACGTGTCAGCTGACACTACCTATCTTATGAGTATGCAATGTAAACGAAAACTCACCGACGTGCAACGCCCGTACGTACGTAGCCCGGAAAGTAGAAATCAAAACAATTTTGATTTTTTCCGTAAGAACGTGTCAGCTGATCGCTCTCTCACTAGACTGAGTTGCCTAGTAAACTTTTGTGCGCTAATTTTTGACCGTTTGCACTTTTATGCAAAAACACCTAATTAAAGTTTGAAAAATTGTGAAAATAATTCGAAATAATTATGTAAAAGTGCAGATTATAAATATGTAATCTATTTATACTTATTTAATATTTATTCCGGCCTTTTACAATATCAGAAATTAAATTGGAAAAAGTTGATGTTTCCTTAAGCATGCATGCAAAATGGTCAATGGCAACAGTGCTTATCTGTAAACAATACACACACAAATATGTTATGTACATGTACACAGACGCACACATTGATTCCTACGGGCTTGAGAGTTCGGTCAAACGTGTTTCGTACGACAAACGTCCGTACGTACGGCACACGTCGGTGGGTAACTGCCGCATTACTCACGAACGTACGTAGCAAAAACGTGTCAGCTGACACGACCTATCTTATGAGTGTGCAATGTAAACGAAAACTCACCGACGTGCAACGCCCGTACGTACGTAGCCCGGAACGTAAAAATCAAAACAATTTTGATTTTTTCCGTAAGAACGTGTCAGCTGATCGCTGTCTCACTAGACTGAGTTGCCTAGTAAACTTTTGTGCGCTAATTTTTGACCGTTTGCACTTTTATGCAAAAACACCTAATTAAAGTTTGAAAAATTGTGAAAATAATTCGAAATAATTATGTAAAAGTGCAGATTATAAATATGTAATCTATTTATACTTATTTAATATTTATTCCGGCCTTTTACAATATCAGAAATTAAATTGGAAAAAGTTGATGTTTCCTTAAGCATGCATGCAAAATGGTCAATGGCAACAGTGCTTATCTGTAAACAATACACACACAAATATGTTATGTACATGTACACAGACGCACACATTGATTCCTACGGGCTTGAGAGTTCGGTCAAACGTGTTTCGTACGACAAACGTCCGTACGTACGGCACACGTCGGTGGGTAACTGCCGCATTACTCACGAACGTACGTAGCAAAAACGTGTCAGCTGACACGACCTATCTTATGAGTGTGCAATGTAAACGAAAACTCAACGACGTGCAACGCCCGTACGTACGTAGCCCGGAACGTAAAAATCAAAACAATTTTGATTTTTTCCGTAAGAACGTGTCAGCTGATCGATCTCTCACTAGACAGAGTTGTCTAGTAAATTTTTGTGCGCTAATTTTTGACCGTTTGCAGTTTTATGCAAAAACACCTAATTAAAGTTTGAAAAATTGTGAAAATAATTTGAAATAATTATGTAAAAGTGCAGATTATAAATATGTAATCTATTTATATTTACAACAGCCTTTTACAACATCAAAAATTAAATTGGAAAAAGTTCATGTTTCCATAAGTATGCATGCAATCCTAGTATTGGGATTAAAAAAAACTTCTGCCTATCTGAGAAAAAAAAGGTATTTTCCTCTATAGGACAAAAAAAAAATGAGAGAAAAAAAAATTCGAAAACTGTGAAAAACTGGTTATCAAATGTAATGGGAATGATGACATCCCCTTCCCGAAGGCACTCGGGCTACAGATAAAAAAAAATCACACAGATACATTCATACATGTCCCTAGTGCTCCCAACCGCAATGCGAGGGGGTCTTAAGGCCCCCCTCCGAGACTGGTTGGGGCCACTAGGGTCAGTTCCAGACACTCACAGGTTGGTCTCAACACGCCCAGCCGCAACGCAGGGGCAGTCTCCAGGGACTCGCCCCTGGGACTGGTGGGGGGTGTTGAGGCCTCCCGTCCATTCTCACTGGACACCCCTCCTGCCTCCGCCGCGATGGGTGGAGCGGCTTCGTAGCCACTCTCCAGTCTGGTGGGACAGGAAGGGTGTCCTCTGAATCCCAGCTCACCCCGTCACAGTCCAGGTGGTATTCTAAACTACCACCTGGGACGTGGGATGAGCTGGGGTTCTTTCACCACATACATACACGCACTCACACTAACAACACAAATTCGGCAGCAGGAAAGAAACTATAAAAAAAATTTAAACATTACAAAAAAACCCAATTAGCGGACAAAATTATTCCAAGCCGACTAACGGACAACATCCGGCAAACTAAAATCCCACTTACAACCAAAAAATAAAGTGCGTGCAGCACTGCCTCACCGGGTGAATGCAAAAGTCCGGGGGACACGACGTTAAGTCTCGTGGCTCCTTCGGCCACTGCCCCCGACAACCAGCCCGGACAACCTGATCCATCCAACCATCCCACCGCAACGTAGGTGGCAGCTCCTGTGGCTGCTCACTCGGACTGGTGGGATGGTCAACTTCAAAAGTTGACCCGACTGACCCTCGCGACCAGCGCCTCAGGCGCCACGTTGGGCGCCATCTGTTATGGAAACGCATTTTCTAAGGGAAGCAGTAAGGAAGGCGGTCGGCATGATGTGGTGGTGCACAGTGGCTAGTCATTGTCGGCTGGGGCGGGTCCTTGCCAACCTTGCTGTCCTGCGCCATAACAAAAAAAAAGTTCCTATCATGCCTTTAAAAGAAACTGTCAAAAAGCGCAGAACGAATTCAACACGCTTGAAGTTCACATTAAAACAACATCCGGCCGAACCGTATGTCACGGACAGACCGTTACAGCATTCAAAATTTAAAATTCAAAAAGAAAAGAAATTCAGAAAAAAAATCTAACGCAAAAAAAAATTACCGAACCGGACATGGCCGGTTACTAACGCTGAAATTCAAAATAAAAAAAAACCGCTGGAAAATTAAAATAAAAAATAACAGGGCCGAATATAACTTGGGGGCGCCGCGGGTGTTGTTGCGACGACCGGTGCTTATCCCACCCTCAAAACCATGGCCACAGACGCACCTAATTTTCGGTGGCCCCTTACCTGTAAACCTACGTGTCTTCTAAATAACTGAAAGTCAGCATTCCCATTTTATAATACAATATTTATTTAAAATTCATTATGCAAGTAACTTATAATTAAGCGCAATTGTTATATAATATGCCCAACAGACAAGTAAAAAAAGTGTTTATTGACAAAAGGATTTGATAAGGGGCTGAAGTTTTTATAAATTTGGGAAGTATACCTTTCAATGTTCTTAGTTTCTAAAAGAAATATTGTTATTTTTAAATTTTCCAGATGACCTACTAACAAGTCGCGAAAAGATGTGAAGTTTCATCTATGTGCAGAATGATTATTATAATTCATTTGTTGTAGTTGTTGTAGCTACGCATTTTATTCTGTTGTGGTACTTTTTACCTTATTTATTTGCTTATTCATTTATTGTATTTACCGATTTGTACATTTATTCGTTGGATGTATTTTTTTTACGGTAACTTTATTTTAATTAAATTTTAATTAGTTTAACATTGCTTCCATTTTTATGCAATTCCCCCTTTTCCCTAGTTGTAAAAAAAATTCTTATCACCTTCTTCCTAGTGAGCAGGGTTTTCAAATTAATTGAATGTGAAATAGATTTTCACACGGCTAAAGTTTTTTATCTACAGCTAAGAATTTAATCAACTCGGAATATTTATGCATAAATGTAACCAGATATAAACCAAAACTACTTTCTATATCTTATATGGCATACTTGACTTCGCTACTATCCCGCTAGATTAAACTTGCTAACCTCACATAACATTCTCAATCCTTCCTTTCGACTTCCGAACCTACCACTTTGCGCTTCTAAACGTTATACTAAAATAAATTCCATATAGCCCTAGCTTATTATCGTAACGTTTAAAAATATGTTCGAGTTTCTTTTTCTAAGCATGACTTATTTTAGGGTATTCATAATTAATTGGTTAGTGTCAATTTATGTCATTAATAGTTTACATAAGCGGTTGCTCGCTACATACGTATTACAAATATATCATGTACATACAATGTCAAAAGCATTGGAGCTTTAGTTTTTATTGGTTGTTCACAATGTTTGTATAAATTTTTATTCAGTATAATAATTGGTTTACCAGTTTCTTGATAGGGTCTGGCTAAAAGCAATTCATTTGTTGCCAATGCAATTCAATAGCTTTTAATGATAAAAAAAAAACTAGAGAGAAAGGAAGAATGTTGAATTACTTACAGCAATTCTATTTTGAAGTTTACTAGCAATTATTTTCAGCTATCATCTCCCTTCATTTATTTTCGTTCGAAAGCTCAAAATTGTTCAACATTCTTCGTTAACATCTCAAAACTCTCCAAAACGATTTCGGAACCGTTATTGAAGAGAAATAAACTCCAAAGTTGGAAAAATGTTTATGAAAGTTTCGCAGTTTTATTTGGAAGGGTCATGAACTAGTCGAGTTCTGCTAATATAGCTTCTCGGGGTTCTTTAAAATTCGCACGGATCTTTTACAGTGAAGCCTCAAGGACATTTTCGAAAACTTTCGCAGTCAAAGTGTTCACAAATCTTCTAAATCTCAAAATTTTCCGAAACCCATTTTGAAAAAAAAAACAAACTACTGCTCGGAAATGTTTACGGAACTATTGCCGTTTTCTTGGAAGTATTTCGAAACGAGCAGTAATTCCCCCACTTTTTTTCTCTAAAAAAAACTGTGAAACATCCAACAAAACTCGATGGTCAAAGAAACGAGTCTGGAGACCCACGTAAAACTTCGAAACTTTCTTAAAACACTCTCAAAAAAATCGACCCCTTTTCAAATATTTTGACCGCTTTTATGAAAATCTCTTAGGCTTACTTAGAAGCTTCTTTAACTAATTATATCTAAGTTTATGCATGGCTGGTACTTACATAGCCGTCAGAGTACGCACCGTGGGCCTCTGCCGGCGTGGTCACTGGTGATGTTGTTTTTGCTGGTGAAGTTGTCTCTGTTGTTGGTTATCGCGCGCGGTCTTGGGCGCGCGGTGTTTGCACTGTTGGTGGTTGTTGCGCTCTGGTCCGAGGTGATCAAGTGAGCCTGGTGGCAATAAAACTTCGTGTTGACTTTTACGATCTGGATGACTTGGTGCTAATTTTGGCGTTCATTGTATTACGCTGCAGCGTACTGCTGGCCCTGGAGGCGGAGGTGTTGGTTTAATAGTCTGCTGTTGAGGAAAGCAGTGGTCGACGGCAAAAACAGATATTCGACATAACAGCTGATCTAGTTAGTTGGCTTCTTACTTGATCACCTAGCAATTTCGCATGTGCTGGTACTATTAAACAAATTGTTATCTGAATTCGGACTTGTCGATGCTATCGTATCAGCAAGATTCGTTAAATGTTTCTTAAATGTTCTTTTTGGCCCGCAGGAAATCGCAAAACGGAAGATTCCAAACTGTTCGATACTAGTTAAAAGCTTCGCCACAATTAGAAAGCGTAAAAATATTCACAAAAATTATTTTGCCAATGTGCTGACCAGGTAGTTGGTCGATAAGTATGTGGGACTCAGTTAAACGGCAAGCAGTGTGCAATTAATAGGAGCACTTTTACAAGTCAGTATTGGTGGTTTTTCACTGCTGTCGGCTTTATGTGTCGCTTCTTTGCTTTTTCGGTGAATGTAGCTTTTCTCTTTATATATAATTTAAGGTTTCTTTGTCTGCGTTGTCGTTGAGCAAAGAAATATGTATCTGCTCTATCTTTCTGCTTCCCAAATTTTTCACCTTATTGGTTTTCAAGCCCGAAAACGCATGGCAAAAAATTCGCTAGTGATCGCAGATCTTTTCTTTCCTGTTTTCGATTCCTTTGCATCGCAACTTTTTGGTCCCATCACTAGTCACTAGGTGTGTTCGTACGAAAACACTCCCAAGTGGATCGTAACCGTAGACCATAACAGCAGACCGTAACAAGCTGAAACATTTCGTCTCATTAATTTTAACTTTTCATGGCGATTCTGCCAGCTCAGATCAAACATCAGCACAACTGTTAAAACGATCTGACTGGAAAAGATCCTGCCAGTTCAACCTTTAAGCATAAAAATTTGCTGAATAAGCGAAAAATTGCTAAAGGCGATCATCTTGAAGGAAGAGCCTGCCAGATCCTGCTAAAGATCTAAAAGGCTAAAGTAATTAAAAGTAATTATGAAAATCGTAAAAAGGATTCAAATAAATTTTTTCGAAAACAACTATTTAATTGTTTGCAAAGATGTAAGTGATCCCATTTCACAAGAAGTTTGTTTGCAAGGATGCAAGTGACCCCATTTCACAAGAAGTTTGTTTGCAAGGATGCAAGTGATCCTATTTCACAAGAGTTTGTTTGAAAGGATGCAAGTGATCCCATTTTACAAAAAGTTTACAACAACGAGCGCATGGCAGCGAATGCATAATCGAGTGGAATAGACACTTCAGGATCCAAAAGGCACGCATGGCAGGGAATGCATAATTGAGTGAAATAAATATTTCGGAAAAAAAAGACGGTACAGCAACAATCCCAATCCTGACTAACATCAAACTGGCAGCTATCTTATGTATATAAATATTTATAATTTTTATTAGAATCAATTGAGCGGCCTCAGGGACGCTAAGCCATTAGCAAAAACGAAAGTTTTTCCTTAGGATTTTTTTTCTTCATATATCTAAGTAGGAATAAAATTAAAATGTATTATTTGAAAAGAAAATTTTAAATATTAAAAGCTAAAGAAAATTTTTAACACTATCGATGAAAATGAAATAGAAATTAATATTTTGTAAATTGAAAAAAAAAAAAATAATAAAATGCTAAAAATTTTTTTAAGCTAAACAAATTTTTCCAGTTAAAAAAAAAAATGTTTCTTATACGTTAATAAAGTCAACTAAATAACAAGTAAAATGGAATGTTCAGGACATTTTTTTTTTAAACAGTTAGTTAACTTCCGATAGTTTCATCTATCCCTTTGGAAAAAACCCATAGAACATTTTATAAATTTTTTTTCAATGGAAAGGGACTTCCCAGATTTTCCCCTCCAATGGTGGGACGAAAATACATTACATACTAGGGACCTAAAAAAGGAATTAGAAGGGTTAAATAAATGGTGGAAAATAATAGGAATGGAAAGGGGACCCACAATAGAAGATATAATAAATCCCACAACCAAGGAAGAAGAAATAATGAGAATGATTAGGAGAGTGTTCCCCAAAAATGCTAAATGTTAAGCTATAGTAGCACCTAATAATTTTTTTCTCTGAAAATTAAAATTAATTTTAAAATTTTTTTATAAACTATATTACTCTAATAAACCTAATAAAAACATAGGATAAATAATAAAACCAAAATTTTATTAAAAATTAAACTTAGTTCATTTCTCAGAAAGATAATTATAGAAAATTTTCAGCATGGCTTGGTGGACAAAAATAGCCCAATGCATAATGATAGCGATAGCTGGCTATGAATTCGGTAAAGAAACCTCTGAAGAGGAAATAGTTGACAACAAATTGATAAAATATGAGCCACAAGCCCAAGAGGACACAAAAACGGCAGACATTTGGCTAGGTGCTTTAATATGCAAGATAGGGTTAATAATCATAGCGATAGCCTAAACTAAACTATATTAAATTTAAATATAGGCAAATGAATAACGTGCAACAGCGCCTCTAAAATTTTTTTCTTCTACCCAAGTTTGCAAACTCAAAGCTGAGGAAGACCAATAAACAATTGAATTAAAATTTCAAATAATAAGTCTCAAAATATCACTATCGACAGTAAAGGCAGCCCTGCCAAAAGCGAACAGCAAATCAAAAATTTGCATAATACCCCTGAATGCTCCTGACAAAACTAGTCATGAAGCAATAGAAAATTCTAGGACAGTGGAAATAAGCAAACCCTAAGAAAAAAAACCAATATTTTACAACCAGCCCATAAGAAAAAAAAAAAAAAGAATGAAGAAAAGTCACAAAGAGAACCTATAAAAATATAAGTGAAGCGCTATATAAGTTTGCATCCAGAAGACATGTCGCGCTCCTAAAATGGTAGCGTAAGAAATACAAGCAACCTGATTGTAGATGATAAAATTGACTTAGGACAATTACTTATCAGGCTGTACCCACGTTGTACAAATGCCGCCAATACAGGACTTGATATTTATAAGGAAAACACAGTTGTCCTGAGGGACAAATAGGTGAAAAATAATTGAATATTTACTCGAGTAGGCAAATTTAAAATAATAATTGATAGTTCTCCAAGACCAAATAGATGCATTAACCAAAGAGGTTGTGCATGTGACAAATCCCGGTATTAATATTAATTCTTCATAAAATTCATGACGATTTTGTCTTAGTGGCCGTCGCAGAAATCGCATGACATATAAGATCAAAAATACGTTGCTGGAAAATATGAAAATATCGAAAATATGAAAAGATCATTTAAAGATACGAAACATTTTTGCATCCACTGTACCTTCCCTCTACCCATTAGCTGAAATACTACTATTATAAATTACCTTGCGCTTCCACCAGCTACAACCACTAAATTTTCCGAATAATTAGCTAGAATTTTTTTTATTATTGGTTCTAAGTTTAATATGACCCAAATGTGATAAAATAGAAATAAAAATCTTCGTTTAATAAAAACAGTAAAGAAATCTAATTATGATAAAATGTAGCTAAGGAAAATAAAAATAGGAAACTTAGCGTTAGTTAGAGAAGAAGCAGCTCATAAGTTTACATAATAGAAAAATATTTTTACTTTAGTCAGAGGTGAAATAGGAAATATTAACAAGAAAATATTTTTACTCTAACCCTCGGCAGAATAGGAGACTTAAATAATTAAGGAAAAGGCCTCTCGTAAGAAAAACAATAAGAATTTTTATGTTAGCTTATATACATAGAAAATTTCGATAGGAAAAGTAGTGTTGCATAATTTACTAAATAATGATAGGAACAATAAAGATAAGGAAATAATAGTCCATACGAATAGGCTTAAATACATTCAAAACATCTTTTGATAACTTACAGCAAATAATCATTCCAATTTACTCGGTTATTTAATAATAATTTGTAAAAACATGCCGATTTTTAAGTGAGTCGACGCTCTTAAAGACCGGCTGTGCAAAATTCATTTACAATTTTTATGTAAAATAATCGTTAAAATTTAAAATTTTGAAAAAAAAAGATTTGTACAAAACATTGAAAAAAAAATATATATAAACAAAATGCAAAAATAATAAAAGTATCAAGGTCAGCATATTAGAAACAAAGTACACAAACTCTTTCACTATAATATCAAGTTACATTAAAATACCAAAATCATTTAAAATTAGAATCATTTAAAATTCGAACAAAGAGTATTATACAATTGTTCACAAAACAATTATATAATCCTCTTTTTCTCAAGCGGATGGTGTAGCATTATGCGTCATGCCCGCCTATGCAGTACATTTGCGGCATTACACACCATTAACTTCTATGCCAATACATTTTAGTAATAGCATAATCATATTACAATATTATGCGACATAAATCACATTGACCTAACACAGCGGTTCGCTAACATCAATGGAATGCCGAATATGAAACCGTTGTCAGTTCACACCTAACAAATTCTGCTTAGTCACACACTCCGGTCAATACACTGCCGATCGTCAATATTAGTTTGTCACCAAAATATTTACATACAACCAATAATGTGAATTAACCAAATATTCACATACAAACATTTTACATGAATATCAATCTGCTGACTTTGCATACAAATCTACATGTATGCATAGTATTAATACAAATCTACATGTATGCATAGTATTAATACAAATCTACATGTATGCACAGTATTAATAAAAATCTACATGTATGCATACCACCATTACAAATGTACATATATTTAGTGTGTTAGTATTAGGATAATTTTGAATATGTAGGTTAAGAAATTATCTATAAAAGAGAAAGAATATTTTCAATAAAATCAATTATTTATTTAATAATTTGGGAAAAATTTAAACAACGTGACATCAGGACGGACAAGGCGACGAGTATTAATACGAGCTGTTTCGATTATACCTTGTAAATCTCTTCAAAGCCTTTTCTGCCGGGAGTGGGAGTCGAACCCGCACTCCTACGATAGTTGAGATGGTTATAAACGCATTCAGCTACGTCATGCCTTAGTTGTTGTAATGTTTTTCCCAATTACCTTCTTTTTGCATATTTTAATCTTTTACACATTGCTTACTTCGCATGCAATTATGTGTTAAAGCTATGCTTGGTACGGCGGTTTTCAAAGAAACTTTGGTTTTGTTGCTGTTTTTTTTGTTCTATTTATAAAACTACAACGAATTAACCAATTTTGTCTGTTTGTATGATTTAATAATCGGGGATTGCCCGTATTGCTTTTTTTTTTTTTTTGTTTTTTAATGTATGAAAACATTTTATTTGAAGCAATTTTTTAATTTTATAATTTATTTAATAATTTGGGAAAATTTTAAACAACGTGACATCAGGACGGACAAGGCGACAGCTGTTTCGATTATACCTTGTAAATCTCTTCAAAGCCTTTTCTGCCGGGAGTGGGAGTCGAACCCGCACTCCTACGATAATTGAGATGGTTATAAACCCATTCAGCTACGTCATGCCTTAGTTGTTGTAAAGTTTTTCCCAATTAACTTCTTTTTGCATATTTTAATCTTTTACACATTGCTTACTTCGTATGCAATTATGTGTTAAAGCTATGCTTGGTACGGCGGTTTTCAAAGAAACTTTGGTTTTGTTGCTGTTTTTTTGTTCTATTTATAAAACTACAACGAATTAACCAATTTTGTCTGTTTGTATGATTTAATAATCGGGGATTGCCCGTATTGCTTTTTTTTTTTTTTTAAATGGTTGAAAACATTTTATTTGAAGCAATTTTTTAATTTTATAATTTATTTAATAATTTGGGAAAAATTTAAACAACGTGACATCAGGACGGACAAGGCGACAGCTGTTTCGATTATACCTTGTAAATCTCTTCAAAGCCTTTTCTCCCGGGAGTGGGAGTCGAACCCGCACTCCTACGATAGTTGAGATGGTTATAAACGCATTCAGCTACGTCATGCCTTAGTTGTTGTAAAGTTTTTCCCAATTACCTTCTTTTTGCATATTTTAATCTTTTACACATTGCTTAATTCGTATGCAATTATGTGTTAAAGCTATGCTTGGTACGGCGGTTTTCAAAGAAACTTTGGTTTTGTTGCTGTTTTTTTTTGTTCTATTTATAGAACTACAACGAATCAACGAATTTTGTCTGTTTGTATGATTTAATAATCGGGGATTGCCCGTATTGTTTTTTTTTTTTAAATGTATGAAAACATTTTATTTGAAGCAATTTTTTAATTTTATAATTTATTTAATAATTTGGGAAAAATTTAAACAACGTGACATCAGGACGGACAAGGCGACAGCTGTTTCGATTATACATTGTAAATCTCTTCAAAGCCTTTTCTCCCGGGAGTGGGGGTCGAACCCGCACTCCTACGATAGTTGAGATGGTTATAAACGCATTCAGCTACGTCATGCCTTAGTTGTTGTAAAGTTTTTCCCAATTACCTTCTTTTTGCATATTTTAATCTTTTACACATTGCTTACTTCCTATGCAATTATGTGTTAAAGCTATGCTTGGTACGGCGGTTTTCAAAGAAACTTTGGTTTTGTTGCTGTTTTTTTTTTGTTCTATTTATAGAACTACAACGAATTAACCAATTTTGTCTGTTTGTATGATTTAATAATCGGGGATTGCCCGTATTGCTTTTTTTTTTTTTTTTTTAATGAAAAAAAAAAATAAATAAATGTAAGGCGCGATAACCTCCGAAGAGATCTAAGGCCGAGCTTCTCTTCCAATTTGCGTCGTGCTCCTCTTGATTTTTCCCTACAAATTGGCCGGACGGGACCTACATGTTTTATGCCGACGCCGAACGGCATCTGCAAGGCAGATGAGTTTTCACTGAGAGCTTTTCATGGCAGAAATACAATCGGAGCGCTTGCCAGACACTGCCGAGGGAAGACCCCGCTTAGAAAAATTTTCTTCTAATTGAAAAATCTTATTTCTAAAATTTTGATGTTGCTTTGCCCGGGAGTTGAACCCAGGGCATACGGTGTATGAAAACATTTTATTTAAAGCAATTTTTAATTTTATAATTTTATAATTTATTTGATAATTTGGGAAAAATTTAAACAACAAGCCTTTTCTCCCGGGAGTGGGAGTCGAACCCGCACTCCTACGATAGTTGAAATGGTTACAAACGCATTCAGCTACGTCATGACTTAGTTGTTGTAAAGTTTTTCCCAATTGCCTTCTTTTGCATATTTTAATCTTATACACATTGCATACTTCGTAAAGTTTTTCTAAATTGCCTTCTTTTGCATATTTTAATCTTTTACACATTGAAAACCGCCGTACCAACAAGCATAGCTTTGACACATAATTGCATACGAAGTATGCAATGTGTAAAAGATTAAAATATGCAAAAGAAGGCAATTGGGAAAAACTTTACAACAACTAAGGCATGACGTAGCTGAATGCGTTTGTAACCATTTCAACTATCGTAGGAGTGCGGGTTCGACTCCCACTCCCGGGAGAAAAGGCTATGAAGAGATTTACAAGGTATAATCGAAACAGCTGTCACCTTGTCCGTCCTGATGTCACGTTGTTTAAATTTTTCCCAAATTATTAAATAGAATATGTCGTCATCGGATAATGATTTTTTTTACTTGCAACTACAGCAGTTTTATTAAATAAAAAAAATGAATAAAAATTTTATTAAATAATAATAAAAGCTATACATTCCATAATGCTGGTAGGACATTGATAATCTTCAATAGATTTTAATATGAATTGCTGTTCTTCCACGCACTTGTTCATTTCGAATATCAAAACAAACTAAATACAACACTGCTGTTTTGTCAATCACACCCCGCGAATATCAAATAAGCAAGCGTCAAATGCAAAAATCAAAAATTTTTGATTTTCATTAACGTCTAGACCACAACAAATATGTGTGTCACGAAGCCACCCGACTGCACTAACACACACAAAATTCAGTCAACCTCGTTGTTAAGCTGCCGGGCAACGCACAAATTTGCTTGATAGTTACCATAGCAACGGGTAGTTGTGTGCGTATCGGGTGATTGTCGCTTGCCCGGCCACCACACAAGCAGAAAGCATCAAGCGCCATTTGTATTGAAAATTCGTAGCATGCGGACGTTAACATGTCATCGGATGACGATTTTTTATTGCTTGTAACTGCAGTTGTTTTGGCAGAAAAAAAAAGAAAGAAAAAAATTGAGGATGATAAAATATCTTGCTTATTTTTCATCACGGTTGGAATATGCTTCACACTTTATATTCCACAATGCTGGTAAGCATTCGTAGGTTTCAATAAACAGTGCACCGGGCAATTCCAGGCATAAAGGTCCGACGCCTGTTTGTAGACTTCACCAAATACCTGCTTGTGTTTTTTTGCTTCATACGGCTGAGTCCTCAGGTGCCGTATTTCCTCAAAATGCTTACGGATATGACTCCTTAAGTCCCTAGGCGTCATTGGCTCATCAATCAGATGTCTGTTGGGATGCCCAGGTTTCTGGGTATTCAACAGGAACTGTTTGGTTAGCATCTCATTTCTCTCCCTGATGGGGAGTATTCTCGCCTCATTATTGTAGATGGTGTTCTGGGGACATGAGAAGACAGCCCGTGGCGGTTCTAAGCGCAGTATTTTGGCAGGCCTGTAGCTTCTTCCAATGGGTAGTTTTTAGGCTTGGCGACCATATAGGGGACGCGTAGAAAGCAAACGGCTGGCCAATTGCTTTGTATGTGGTAATGAGCGTTTCTGTGTCTTTTCCCCAAGTAGTGCCAGCAAGGGATTTGAGGATTTTATTACGGCTCTGGATTTTCGGAACAATTGCGGCTGCGTGCTCATCAAAATGTAGATCCGGATCAAACGTCACACCCAAGATTTTGGGGTGTAGGACAATCGGTAGCGTAGTGCCATCGACGTTGATGTTCCAAATGGTCGACATTTGGGACGTCCAAGTTGTAAATAAGGTCGCGGTTGATTTAGTCGGTGATAATGCCAGGTCTCGCGAGGCGAAAAAACTGGAGAGATCAGGGAGGTAGCCGTTTATTCTGTTGCAAAGCTCATAGATCTGTGGGCCCGGGCCTATGGCCATTATTGTGCAGTCATCGGCGTAAGAAACGATAGTAACTCCTTCCGGTGGCGAAGGTAGTTTTGATATGTAAAAATTAAACAAAAGTGGGGATAGGACATCACCCTTGTTTAATTTTTCTTGGCTTTGATGTTTCGTTTCTGAATTGCACCGATGCCTGCCGGCCACCCAGATAATTTGCGGTCCACCTTTTAAGACACGGGGGAAGGGTAGACCCTTCCAAGTCTTGCAGTAACGTGCCATGGTTGACCGTATCAAAAGCTTTTGATAGGTCTAGCCCTACGAGTACTGTTCTATGGTGGGGCTTCTGATTTAAACCACAATTTATATGGGTGCTAATGGCATTTAGGGCGGTGGTGGTGCTATGGAGTTTTCTAAAGCCATGCTGGTGACGGGGCAACTCTGCTTTTCCTACTGTTCTTCATTCCACTCAATTCGAGTGCCTTCTTTCACTGAATTCGAGTGCCTTCCACTCTATTCGCAACATAACCTCAATTTAAGCTGCCAAACTATATAATAAACAATGATTTGCATTGAGAAGCCCATGGTTCAATTATACAGGTTGGCTCATCTCCTCAGCTGATTTTATTTATGTCATTGCATGGTCGAAGGGATTGTCAAAAGGCAAACTCAAAATGAAACAACACATTGGCAACATTTTACTTACACAATCAAAAACTGCTAAGTTTTATGTTTCCATTCCATACCATTCGCACCAACACCAATACACATATTTTGACAATTTGAACAGACATATTTTGTTGCTTTACAGATGAGCCAAAGCTCATTTTTTGTATGAATACAGATTAGTTTTGGAACAGTCCTATACTCCCAAAGTAGTATCCTTACATTATTTATGGAGTACTCGCGTTTTTTGAAGGGTATCAAATCAGCAAGCGTCAAATGAAAAACTCAAAAATTTTTGATTTTCGTCAACGTGTGGCCGACAACCATGGCGGAACGATACAAAGTGGCAGCATGGGACAGCTGATTATAAACTTTTTTTATTTGATTTGATACATCAAGTTCTTGCGCAGTACGATTTTGACATTTGTCCATCCAATTTATAAAAACAAAGTACATGGAATTTTTATTTATGTTTGTAGGTATGTCTCCATGCTGCCACTTTGTATCCTTCCGCCATGCCGACAACAAATACGTGTGTCACGAAGCCACCCGACTGCACTAACACATACAAAATTCCGTCAATATCGTCGTAAATCGCAGGAGGCCTAAAGGCCAAATTAAACTTCTGTAAGCTGTAGTCATTGGTGCCGTTTGTCGTGTCGCTGTAGTCGTATCCCTAACGTAATCAGCTGTTTATCGTTACGACGGAAACCAAAATCCAATTGGTTGGCTACGATACGGTTACGACCTTAGCGGCACCAATAATCGATTGCATTGATTCTCATAAGGTTGGTCGATTCAGCTGTTATAAGGTTACCGACACCGTTACCGATAAAGCCCCAATGTGTGCAGCTTTAACCCCAACGCCATAATCGTAACCATATACTCATATCCATATCCATCACCAATCTGATCGATTAATGGTGCCTTAACTTAAAAATCGTGAAAATTTCATAAAAATAAAGAAAACGCAAAAAATTGAAACATATTCCACAAAAAATAAGTCTCTTAGTCAAAACGTATCCAAAACAATAAATAAAATATACAAAAAGTTAATAAATTCACCAACTCAAATATTTTTAGGTTATGAATATGGTGAAAAACCAAAAACCAATTGGTTGGTTATGGTATGGTTATGGCGTTAGCGTTATGGTATGGCACCAATAATCGATTACATTGATTTTAATAAGGTGAGTTCTTTCAGCTGTTTTATCTGGTTATGGCTTTATGGTTATAAGTTACCATTACTTGACCCTTAACAGAATAGCATGGCGACATACCTACAAACATAAATAAAAGTTCCATGTACTTTGTTTTTGTAAATTCGATGGACAAATGTCAAAATCGTACTGCGCCGGAAGTTGATGTATCAAATCAAATAAAAAAAGTTTATAATCAGCTGTCCCAAGCTGCCACTGTGTATCGTTGCGTCATGCAGAATAGTTTCACCTCGTATTCACCCTGCATTGCTTTCTTACGGCGTTATTATGTATAACGCAAAGCGACGCAAGGAGTCACTTTCACCCAAGTGAAACAAAATTCGTATCATATAAGAGCATTCATTCACTTCAGTGACTCTCGGTGAATATCAGTGACTGCAGGTGATTGTCTTACGTTTTTTCGTATTATATAACGACGCAAAGTGTCACGAACACTCATTTTTGCTGTCAAAACATTCATTTGCTTCTGGGTCACGTTTGCTTCATTCACTTCGCTTTTTTGTTCGTTTTTTATCATTTTTGAGTAAAAACTGAAGAATCTTAACATTTCGTGAGAAAAATTATTCAAATATTCCATAGGCAGCCGATAAAGCTTATATGCAGAGCTTCGTTCAATGTGAATGCATATTTCGTCAAATTTTACAGGAATAAAAAAACCTACAAAAATTATAGCCAGGGACCCAAACTGGTATTCCCTTTGTAATAAAAGTCCTTCAGTAAAATCTATTGGTGCCTTGGTCTAAAAGGTTCAATGTGGTTATATTAAATCATTCCCGAGATGGTCGAGCTTGTACCTTAATGGTGCTTGTTACCGGAACATACCGGATATATCTCCGGTAAAGGACCATCAATATCAATAACACCCCCCGAAACCTTCGGCGAGTTTTTTTTTATCGCTACAACAACAACAACAATGAAATGAAATGCTAACCAAACTGTTTCTGTTGAATAACCAGAAACCTTGGCATCCCAACAGACATCTGATTGATGAGGCTCCACCGCCTAGGGGCTTAAGGGGTAATCTCCGTAAACGTTATGAGGAAATACGGCACTTGAGAACACACCCGTATGAAGCAAAAAAGCACAAACAGATCTTCAGTGATATCCACAAATAAGCGTCGAACCTCTAAGCCAGGAATTTCCCGACAAATCCGGTACTCAAAGAAAAATTCCCAGAACTAGCAGAGGAGGACGCGTATTAGCAGTCGACCCCTGTTCTGGCCTTTTACCAGACATTTTTTTGTCGTGAAAAATTTCAGCTTTTATATTATGAGAAAGAACAGGTCAACATTACAGTGTAGCGTTAACAACTGCAACGAGGCTGTGTCTAGGGAAGCGTGAGCGCAGCCCATACGGCCATAGTGGTATGAACTTCAAGGCGCATGGTACCAAAATTGCAGCTGTAGTGTAAGGCCGCAACAAAATCTTCAAATCGATTGCCGGCAGTACTTGGGAGAAAGGTAAAGAAACATACAAAATTCATCCGCAATTGAAAAGTAAAAAAGCAACTGCTTTTAAAAATATTAACAATCAATCAATATTGCACTTTACACTGTTTTCTTTTTTTGCAATTGTCAGGTGTTTCGCTGCAATATTGCCAGCTCGTTGAAACGAAGTTACTCCGAAAAAATTGCACTGCAAAATTTTCCGAAATAACAAAAGTAATAAGTGACTATACTGGTTACGTTCGGGTTTGACAGTCTCAGTGAATACGTAGTGCGTACATAAGAGGGCAAACGCGAATACGTAAGAAGTTATAAAATACGAATTCTGGGTGAATGTGAGTGAATGCGACGCAAACATTCACGGTGACATACATAATACGGGCCTTAAAGTTCCATTTCGTTTAAGGTACGCGCACATTACGCTGCGCGACGTGTAGCGGCAGCGGCGCCTCACAGAGCGACATATTTTGGCAATTCACATTAAGCGGCAATCGAGCGACACATTGCGGCAAAAGTTTGTGTTTTTTTGTTTGCAAAATGGACGACACAGTTTTTGAAGCTTTAATTATTACATTTTTGTGCGAAGAAGAGGAAAGGAAAATAAAAAGGTCGTGGCTATGGGTCCAAGACATCTCATCCTCAAGATATGAAGAAGGAGAGTTCCACACTCTTTTTCCCAGATTGAAAAAAGATGGTGCAAAATTCTTTGCATGTATTCTTATGAGGCAATTCACACCTAGCGGCAGCAGCACTGCGCGACACTTCCCAACGCGGCTTTTTTGCCTAGTTGATCAAATTTGCCACCCTGTGTCGGATCGCGCAGTGCTGCTGACACTAGGTGTGAATTGCTTCATAAGAATACATGCAAAGAATATTTTGTAGTGCAGTGCAGTGCTGCGTAGTGCAGCCTAATGTGGCATTACCTTTAACAAAAACAACGCATTTAATATGGCTGTGCGTAAAGATTTGCAGTTGCATTTTTAATTTGCAAAAATAAAGTGAAATGCAATATTCTGAACTGCTACTGTAGAGAAATTTGTAAAATTTAATAATGTAAGCAATAAGAGATAAATAATATTAAAAGTGTTATAGTAATGTTAGTGTGAGCTATCTGCAAAGTTCTAGAATATATAGGAGTATTACATATGTATATGATTATCATGAAATATTTACTACACATCCATATATATTCAGATGTACATTCGCAACATTGAATTTTTGGTAAAAGTCTAGTTGAGGGGTCAACTGTTAATACGCTACCAAAAATATCGAGAGAGGTGTCAAAAGACGCGTATTAATCTCAAGAACAATAATCCGATGGCGGAAAAGACACATTTTATCTATGTCCGGAGATATTTGGGTAATAGTCTAGTTGAGGGGTCGACTGCTAATACGCTACCAAAAATATCGAGTGTGGTGTCAAAAGACGCGTATTAATCTCGAGGACAAGAATCCGAAGGCGGAAAAGAAAAATTTTATCCCTGTCCGGAGATATTTTGAAGTTGGCGATTTCCCTGTGGTTGTTGTTGTGTTCATACCCACAAAAAAAATTGTGCATCACCGTGGCGGTAGCCACGGTTATACCACACACCCGAAATTGGCATGGCGTAGCCCAGGGTTATTTTTTATAAGCGCGGCCGAAGGCCGCCAACGCAGAAACCCGGTTTCGGAGGTACCCGTGGGTCTTTTTTCGGTTTTTCGTTAATATCTTTTGAACGCGTTAAAATTTTTATTTTCCGCCATCGGATTATTAATACTGATGTCAAGACGCGTCGTTTGACACCTCTCTCGCTATTTTTGGTAGCGTATTAGCAGTCGACCCCTCAACTAGACTATTACCCCGCCAACTCAGAAAGAAATACTATGGACCCCACGCCCGGTTTCGGAGGTACTCGCGGGTCTTTTTTCGGTTTTTCGTTAATATCTTTTGAACGAGTTAACATTTTTCTTTTCCGCCTTCGGATTATTGTTCTCGAGATTAAAACGCGTCTTTTGAACGATATTTTTGGACGCGTATTAGCAGTCGACCCCTCAACTAGACTATTACCATATCTCCGGGCGGAGATAAAATTTTACTTTTCCGCCTTCGGATTATTGTTCTCGAGATTAATACGCGTATTTTGACACCTCTCTCGATATTTTTTGACGCGTATTAGCAGTCGACCCCTCAACTAGACTTTTATCCTGTTTTTAGTTAAATTTAATTTCGAGATGAATTAGTTAAATAGCTAATTTTAGAAAGCTTTGTTTGATTTACGGGTAATAGTCTAGTTGAGGGGTCGACTGCTAATACGCTACCAAAAATATCGTGAGAGGTGTCAAAAGACGCGTATTAATCTCGAGAGCATTAATCCGATGGCGGAAAAGAAAAATTTTATCTCTGTCCGGAGATATTTGCAGTTGAAGTTGGCGATTTCCATGTGGTTGTTGTTGTGTTTGTACCCCCAAAAAAAATTGTGCATCACCGTGGCGGTAGCCACGGTTATACCACACACCCGGACTTGGCATGGCGTAGCCCAGGGTTATTTTTTATAAGCGCGGCCGAAGGCCGCCAACGCAGAAAGGTGTTCTGCGCAAAAATAATATGGATCCGACCCGCGGTTTCGGAGGTACCCGCGGGTTTTATTTTCCGCCTTCAGATTATTAATACTGATGTCAAGACGCGTCGTTTAACATCTCTCTCGATGTTTTTGGTAGCGTATTAGCAGTCGACCCCTCAACTAGACTATTACCGATTTACGCATTCCTTAACCTGTTAAAATCAAGAATCGATTGTGGTTTTGAAGTAATTTATTGTGGCAAGTCTACAAACATTCAAAGCACCTAATTACATATCATAAGGTATGTTGCGTATGTAAAATATAACTTTTTCGGGTAAAAGTCTAGAACAGCGATAATAATTGTCGAAAAATATTGGACAAACGGCTCGTCTTTATCTCATTATTAATAATCGGAAGGCGGAAAACAAAAGGTAATTCTATACGGTAGCATAACACTTAAAACACGTCCAAAAATAACTCATTGGTGCTAGGATCGCGAATCCGAAAGCGCAAAACAAATTTTGCGTCGTTCAAAAGATAAAAATTAATTAATCCGTGCAAAATCCCTTAGTGCATTCCGGTCTAGTCTTTTCGCGTAAGTGGACGTGTGGTGTCATCCTCAAATTTTCGGGCTTTTTTGTGTTGAGTGTCCAAGTTCCATGAGGAGCTTGGGGTCGCCAGAGCCTCGTCTGTTAGTGAAGCAGGATTCGCCGCGGATAGGTGAGGTTGAAAATTTGGTTTGGAGAAGCTGTATATTGCGCTGGCAACCTGAAGGGTTGCGCTACTTGCCCCTTGAATCTGGTATTTTAGTCCCCTCTTACGACAGGCATACCTACCGCGGTTATTTTCTGACCCCCTAACCCGATGGGGGCGCCGATAGTATCGAAGGGTCTTATGGAGCCCATGAGTTTTACAAAAAACAAAAGTGAAGATATTTGGGAATTGATGCTGTTATTTTTGTTGTTGTAGCAGTGCTGTTAATTTTGTAATTATCGTCGACTAAAGAAGTCTATTTTCAAAACAATTCCAAAGTTTCGAATTACGTGAAAAAATAGGTTTTTATATTCAAAAAAATCACGCAAAGCAATGCGGCAGTTGCAAAAAAAAAAAAATTCAAAAATGGCGTATAGGGGTGTGAACACGAATGTACATACGTATTAATTCTTTTAAATATGAAATTCAAGTCATTGCAGGTGTGTAAAGATTTTGGAGGAGTTTGGAAAACTAAGGTTCCTGTTCTAGTCGACGATACCTTCAGAGAAAGCAGTATCGTCTTTGCAAAACCGATAAATAACCATGCACCCCTCCGAAACCGGGTGGGGGATCCAGATCACTTTCTGCATTAGCGGTTTCTGTCCGACCTTATAAAAAATTACACTGGTCGGACAAACAAATCAAAGGTCAAATTTAATCTGAGCAAAATACCTCAGTATCAATAATCCGAAAGCGGAAAAAAAGTGTATGTCTATTAAAAAATGTACGAAAAACCACAAAATGACCCCGGACCACTCCGAAATCGGGGAAAGAATCCATAGTATTTTTGCGCAGAACATCTTTCTGCATTGGACGCCATCGGCCGCGATTATAAAAAATTGCACTTGCCGGTCCAACACCTTTTTCGGATTTAAATTAAATAGGTGCAAAACCTTTTTCTACACCAATTTTCATTCTATGTACAACAACCACATGAAAACTGTTAAATTCAACTATAAAAATATCTCCACACAGAGCTTACATCTTGGTGTCTAGACGCGTCGTTTGATACCCATCATATTTTCGGACGCGTATTAGCAGTCGGCCGCTGTTCTAAATTTTAACTAAATTTTTTTGGACGTGTATTAGCACACTTGCTAACGAAGCCAGTCCAGCTTTTGAGGCAGAAGCTTCTTTTTCGCCATTGTATAGACCTGTATGTGTGTGTGCATGCACTCCAGACAGTGGATGACGTTTGATGAAGACCAGCGAGTAGTTGTTAGTTACCTGAGTAGTGTGTAATATATGAATTACCGGTGTATGGTTGTGTACTCATTGGCTACGAGCCCATAATATTTGTGCAACATTCAACTATAATTAAATATACTTTATTAACGTATTTGTGTGACTCATTATTGTGTACGCATAGTATAAGAGGTGAGTTATTACAGCCATCATATTTCTCCTTTGAGGTCGAGTACAAAGCGCAACGTGGAGATGATCCCACAAATAGCTTGTGTTGCCGCTTGATTTGAACTCCTTTTTTCAATAGGAACAAATCGCCATGGGTTTATTTTTATTCGATTTGGAAAAATTATTCCAAATAGCAGACATCTTTACTTTCTTTTTGTGGGACACGCTATCCATTTTGTTCAGAATGTGCGAAAGTTGACGATTTATATAAAGAATCGTGAACTTCTTCAAAAAAAATGTTTAACAAATATTGGAAAAATATCAACAAAATTTATTAAAAAATGACAAATAATCACCAACAATTTTTTTTTGTATTTTATTTGAAAATTTGTTCCTAGCACAACAATTTTGACAAAATATTTAACAGTGCTAGTCATGAATAGCATGAGCTATAAAAATTGAACATTTATAATAATAAGACAGCAACCTTTCAGGTTTCCAGCGCAATATATAGCTTCTCCAAACCCAATTGTCAACCTCACCTATCCGCGGCGAATCCTGTTTCACTAACATACGAGGCTCTGGCGACACCTTGACTGATTATAGATAGAATAGTATTTAACAAATAAAGAAGACACAGAGAAAGGAAAAGGGACTTAGAAATGAACATTTTAACAACAACAAGTTGAAATCCAGTTTAAGAGTCGTTAAAAAATTATGTTAGCTCTTTTTTGTAGTGCAGAGCATTACTTAAGAGTCGGAGACTTGTAGGTAGGGAGTTCCAAAGACGTATTACAGTAACAAAGAATTGACGTTCAGAGGTCAGCGTGCGGTATCTAATGTGCGTAAGAAGAAGCACCGATCTTGATTGCAGAAAAATAAGCTTACGATATAGATAGTTAGGTTCCTTCGTGTGTATCAATTTATGGAGGAAGGACAGTGTTTTGACTTTTAAAAGATTTTCGAAAGAAATGTTTAGCATCCTTTCAGCATGTTGTGAATCGTGATCAAGTCTTTTCAACCCATAAACCAGAGCCGGCCACACAAATACTAAAACAATTGCATAAGTGTGTGTAAAAATTGAGTGACAACTCCCCACAGTGTGCTAAAAGAAAATGTGGACTGTGAAGTTCGAAATTAAAAACGACTCTGGTTATTTGATTTCAAGCTAATCCTAACAATATTTACTTATATTCATATAACTAAGAACGTGGAGGTCGAGCTAGCCAGATAAAACTTTTTTATAAAAGAAGGTATGGTGTGTCTTCAATGCAAAATTTATTTATTTATTTATTTATTTATTTATTTATTCAGTCTATAGAGATACAGGTCTTACAGACTGCCAATAATGGTAGATACAAAAAATATTAACACAAAGATAACAAAATATACATGTAAATATATAGTTTACAAAAAAATAATAAGTTCTTATAACAAACAATTTAAAAGCAATTAAATAGCTGACTTTAAAATATTTATAAAAGCGTCCCTACCCATAGAAAAATCAAGCTCAATAGAAGATGAAATCTTATGAATTCGTTCAGGGCACGTACAATTGGCGCATTCCTTCTATAATTGGTTCTAATATTGATACCATAAAACGGGCAAACATTACGAAGATCCCTCCTTGGAACATTAAAATTAATTTCCACAAGAAGGTCAGCGCAGTCTACATCTCCGTGGATAATGCCAAACAAGAAAGTCAAGGAGAGAATAGATCTCCTGGCTTCCAGGGATTTAAGATTCAAAAGAAGTAAACGAGCAGTATATGGAGGAAGAGGGTATGTAAACCTTAATGACCGTAAAGCATACTTAAGAAAAACTTTTTGAACTCGCTCAAGCCTGTTGATTGAGAATTGTTGGAAAGGTCTCCAAATGATGGTAGCATACTCAAGATGAGAACGCACGAATGAGGAGTAGAGTACTTTTAAAGTATACGGGTCAGAAAACTCCGAACTATTACGCCGAATGAAGCCTAGCATAGCATAGGCCTTGGCAACGATGCAATCAATATGGTTCACGAACATAAATTTTGTATCAAATACAACCCCAAGATCTTTGATTTTTTCAACAGTCTGCAACGTACTGTTAGCGATACTAAACGAACTGTTGAGATTTGAACGAGATTTTGAGTAGGTTACGTGGAAGCATTTATTTATATTTAATGAAAGATGAGATCGAATGCACCATGAGTAAAGTTTATCAATATCAGCTTGAAGATTAATCATATCGTTTGCGGAATTTACAACAGAGTAAACTTTGAGATCATCGGCGTACAACAGAAATCTAGCGTAAGAGAAGCATGAGCTAATGTCATTGATGAATAAGATAAAAAGCAATGGTCCCAAAATACTACCCTGCGGGACGCCCGATGTCGCCAAAAAGGGATCTGATGATACCCCATCAAGAGAGACGGCACACCATCTATTACTTAGATATGATTTTAGCCACTGCAAAAAGGTTGAATGAAAGCCAAGGCAGTACAGCTTGTGAATTAGAACATCATGCGATACCTTATCAAAAGCTTTGGAAAAGTCGGTATAAATACAGTCGACCTGAAGACCAGATGAAAAGGCAGAGATACAATATTCACTGAACTCCACAAGATTGGAAACGGTAGAGCGACCAGAAACAAACCCATGCTGTCTCGGACAGATCAAGTGTTTCACTGAAAAATAAATCTTTTCCTTGACAACGCACTCAAATAGCTTAGAAACGGTGGAAAGCTTTGAAATTGGCCTGTAATTGCAGACATCAGTCTTACTGCCAGATTTATAAATAGGAGTTATCGAGGCGAATTTCCAAGCATCAATAAACTCACCAAAGCTAAGTGATAAATTGAACATGATCTCTAACGGGACAACTAGGGAAGTGCATCCTTTTAGCAAGGCAGCCGAGAGACCATCAATGTCAGCTTTAGTAGAGTTGCTCAGTTTCGAGATGCCACTGAAGATATCTTCAGATGAAATTGACATTGAACCAAAATTTAGGGATGAATAAATTTCAGACGAGAAGTCAGACGAGGGACTAGCATCATTATTAGCAAAATTAGAACTAAAAAATCAGCAAACGCGTTAGCCACATTGTGGGGAGTGTTAGCAGGTTACTTAAAAAAACCACTTCTTCATTAAGAAAGAACTATAAAACAAAGTAAATGTAAAGATAGAAATATATATTTTCAAAACATAAAGTTATTCAATAAAAAAAAAATGTATAAAAATTAATAAAACTAAGTAGAACGTATAAAAGGTTACTTATATTAAATTATCAATATTTATTAATAATTAATTAATTATTAATATTTAAATTGTCAATATTAATACGTATGTTCAAAGAAACTTAATAATACTAACTAAAACGTATTAAAATTCACTTTAACATTGCAGCATATTGTTTTTATTATGTGCCCAAAAAGTAGCATGGACTTTTCCTTTTGCATTCACTGTTGATTTTAGTGAGTGACAAGCGAAACCAAACGATCGTGATCGCACATCGTTAGTGTCTGTGTGAAAATACGAACTCAAATTGCACAATGGGCAACTTTTGGCCGGCTCTGCCATAAACCATTGTAAACCAGGCATGCTTAACCAACGAACCGATATCATTTCGTTAAGATAATTAACGTTAATAAACGAAACAAAGTCATTTCGTTTCGTTTATTAACGTTAAGAACGTCAAATTAACGAAATGATTTTGTTTCGTTTTCTGCCACATCAAAACGAAATCAAATCGTTTATGTTGATTATTAATTTCAAACTATGCTGGCAAATCTGATTGATGGCGGAGTCATTAAAGGTGAAAGCATTAGCCAAGCTGATTGCAACTTTTCTCATGAATTTTGACAGTACGAACATTCCTCAGAGTATTTTTGACATTACCACCAACGAATTACACAAACAAATTACATGCAGTTTGTGTGTGTATGTCCGCTCGCTGTTACCACCTTACGGCTTCACCATGGCTATAGCATTGCCAGCACAATTCAAACATAAAGTATCACGTTTTTGTTAACGTTTTTAACGATAACGAAAGCTTTTCGTTTCGCTTAAAAACGAGATACAATTTATCTTGATAATTTCTTTATCGATAATATTTCGAAGTGTTTCAACGGAAACGGTGGAAATTTTTTGATAAACGATTAGCTTAACGTTAAGGTGCATCCCTGTTGTAAACTTTACCAAGTAGAGCAACTAACAGCTGATCGCTCAAAATTTGCACACACACACAAACATCACTAATGGCCATATTACGGAAATCTTAGGGAAATTGAAGTTAAATTTTTAAACAGACATAAAATGTTATAATTTTGGAAAATATAGCATCTAGGACACCTTAATTGCAGTAATTGAAAGAAAATGTTTGCTTACTCTCAAGTATTTAATTATTTTTTCTAAATTTATCTTTAATATTGATGCAATGATTGATCCAGTGCAACTCGGGCCCTCCTACTGTTCTTCATTCCACTCCATTCGAGTGCCTATTTTCACGGACAATATGCTGCAAGGTTAAATTGACTTTTAATACATTTTAGTTAGTATTATTAAGTTCCTGTGAACACACATATTAATATTAACAATTAAAATATTAATAATTAATAATAATTAATTAATTATTAATAAATATTAACAATTTAATATAAGTAACTTTTTATACGTTCTACTTAGTTTTATTAATTTTTATACATTTTTTTATTGAATAACTTTATGTTTTGAAAATATATATTTCTATGTTTACATTTATTTTGTTTTACAGTTCTTTCTTAATGAAAAAGTGATTTTTTTAAGTAAATTTTGCATTGAAGAAACACCATACCTTTTTATAAAAAAGTTTTATCTGGCTAGCTCGACCTCTGCGTTCTTAGTTATATGAATATAAGTAAATATTTTTAGGATTAGCTTGAAATCAAATAACCAGAGTACTTTTTAATTTCGAACTTCACAGTCCACATTTTCTTTTAGCACACTGTTGGGAGTTGTCACTCAATTTTTACACACACTTATGCAATTGTTTTAGGATTTGTATGGCTGGCTCTGATTTAGTTTGTTCTTGCACACATAGTCACAGTTTGAGTAAATCTCACAATAGTAGAGTAGCGTAGGTTTTAAGTACGCTTTAGCCAGAAGTAGTCTTATGTGCAAAGGAGTGAAATACTGTGTTAATGTGAAATACTGAATAGTGAATGTGAATATCAAAATTAATTTGGTATATTTACTACACCCCTAGTATGTACATAGCTGTATTTCGTTGCTAACTAGTGCAATTAAAACACTAGCTAGCTTACCGAATTGCATGGAAAGCAACAATAAAAAGTAATCGAGTTGAGTTGGCTAAGCGCTTTCAGCATAGTACAGGTTTACAAGTATGATATGTATGAGAGGGAAACATTTCCTTTCTCTTTCTAACACACTGCCGTTTGACATTTTGGTCAGTGTCAAACTATTGTGGAACTCAGTGGAACCTGCGTGGAACATTCGTTTGACACTGAACGAAGTGTCAAAATTACCAGGGTTGCTGTCGTGGAAAGCGACACAGGGAAACAAAAAAGGGAGTGGAATATCAGATATGGGTTGCTGTGATGGTACATTTTTTTGAAAGAATTTAGTATGAAAATCTAGTGCACCTATATGTGTCCTACAGAAAATTATACAAAAGTCTTGAATTGGGGTATCTGAGGACGCGTAGTTATTCCAGTATTAAGAATACAAATACGGGTGCTAAGTTTTTCTGCCCGTTCAAAAGTTCTCCACGAAAAGCAGTTTGAAACCGAGATCGACTGCAATAACCCGTCAAAAAATGTAGAAAGAGAAATGAAAAGACGCGTTTTGTCCTGTTATCAATAATCCAAAGCGAAAAAGTATTCGACTTATTGGAATCGATGCAAAAGCGCATCTATTCATACTTCCCACAACGGTTTTGGTCATGTTTTAGCAATCGTTCCAGGTAATAAAGTATCACAATTTGTTAATTAAAATTGTCCAACACATATGGATTTTAAAGAGAGATGTAATTAAGTGCTCGTTTGAAAGTAAATAAGGATATTTCTTTGTAATTTTACAATAAAAATTTTACACAGTTTTCGTTAGTTGCTATTACACTTTTCTTGGACCTAAGAAGTACAACAGTGCCAAATAGCTTCCACAAAAAAAAAAGAACGAGAACAAGCATTTTATCAGGTGAGCGTGGCTGTGTATGTGCGTTCTGCTACATATCCTACTTGTAGACCTGTACTATGGCTTTCAGTTGAAACCGCTTTTTGTCGACCTTTTTGATAGTGTTGTATAGTGTTGCATATTCAACAAGTAAGGAAGGTTAAGTTCGGGTGTAACCGAACATTACATACTCAGTTGAGAGCTATGGTGACAACATAAGGGAAAATAACCATGTAGGAAAATGAACCTAGGGAAACCCTGGAATGTGTTTGTATGACATGTGTATCAAATGAAAGGCATTAAAGAGTATTTTATGAGGGAGTGGGGCATAGTTCTATAGGTGGACGCCATTTAGGGATATAGCCATAAAGGTGGATCAGGGTTGACTCTAGAATGCGTTTGTACGATATGGGTATCAAATGAAAGGTATTAATGAGTATTTTAAAAGGGCGTGGACCTAAGTTCTATAGATGGACGCCTTTTCGAGATATCGCCGTAAAGATGGACCAGGGGTGACTCTAGAATGCGTTTGTACGATATGGGTATCAAATGAAAGGTGTTAATTTTAAAAGGGAGTAATCCTTAGTTCCATAGGTGGACGCCGTTTCGAGATAACGCCATAAAGGTGGACCAGGGGTGACCCTAGAATTTGTTTGCACAATATGGGCATCAAACGAAAGGTGTTAATGAGTATTTTAAAAGGGAGTGGGCCTTAATTCTATAGGTGGACGCAGTTTCGAGATATCGCCATAAAGGTGGGCCAGGGGTGACTCTAGAATTCGTTTGTGCAATATGGGTATCAAACGAAAGGAGTTAATGAGTATTTTAAGAGGGAGTGGGCCTTAGTTCTATAGGTGGACGCATTTTCGAGGTATCGCAATAAAGGTGGACCAGGGGTGACTCTAGACTTTGTTTGTACGATATGGGTATCAAATGAAAGGTGTTAATGAGTATTTTTTAAAGGGAGTGGGCCTTCGTTTTATAGGTGTTCGCCTTTTCGAGATATCGCCATAAAGGTGGACCAGGGGTGACTTTAGAATTTGTTTGTATGATATGGGTATCAAATGAAAGGTGTTAATGATTATTTTAAAAGGGCGTGGGGCTTAGTTCTATAGGTGGACCCCTTTTCGAGATATCGCCATAAAGGTGGACCAGGGGTGACTCTAGAATTCGTTTGTGCAATATGGGTATCAAACGAAAGGAGTTAATGAGTATTTTAAGAGGGAGTGGGCCTTTCTGGACCAGGGGTGACTCTAGACTTTGTACGATATGGGTATCAATTGAACGGTGTTAATGAGTATTTTGAAAAGGGAGTGGGCCTTCGTTCTATAGGTGTTCGCCTTTTCGAAATATCGCCATAAAGGTGGACCAGGGGTGACTCTAGAATGAGCTTGTACGATATGGGTATCAAATTAAAGGTATTAATGAGAGTTTTAAAAGGGAGTGGTGGTAGTTGTATATGTGAAGGCGTGACCCAGAACATCATCTGTTGGATACCGCTAATTTATTTATATATGTAATACCTGCCAAGATTTTAAGGGTTTTTTATTTCGCCCTGCAGAACTTTTTCATTTTCTTCTACTTAATATGGTAGGTGTCAACCATTTTATAAAGTTTTTTCTAAAGTTATATTTCGCGTCAATAAAACAATCCAATTACCTTACCATATTTCATCCCTTTTTTGGTATTTGGTATAGAATTATGGCATTTTTTTCATTTTTCGTAATTTTCGATATCGAAAAAGTGGGCGTGGTCATAGTCGGATTTCGTTAATTTTTCATACCAAGATAAAGTGAGTTCAGATAAGTACGTGAACTGAGTTTAGTAAAGATATATCGATTTTTGCTCAAGTTATCGTGTTAACGGCCATGCGGAAGGACAGACGGACGACTGTGTATAAAAACTGGGCGTGACATCAACCGATTTCGCCCATTTTCACAGAAAACAGTTAACGCCATAAAATCTATGCCCCTACCAAATTTCAAAAGGATTGGTTAATTTTTGTTCGACTTATGGCGTTAAAAGTATCCTAGACAAATTAAATGAAAAAGGGCGGAGCCACGCCCATTTTTAAATTTTCTTTTATTTTTGTATTTTGTTGCACCATATCATTACTGGAGTTGAATCTTGACATAATTTACTTATATATTGTAAAGATATTAAATTTTTTGTTAAAATTTTACTTTAAAAAATTTTTTTTTTTAAAGTGGGCGTGGTCCTTCTCCGATTTTGCTAATTTTTATTCAGGCGTACATATAGTAATAAGAGTAACGTTCCTGCCAAATTTCATTATGATATCTTCAACGACTGCCAAATTACAGCTTGCAAAATTTTAAATTACCTTCTTTTAAAAGTGGGCGGTGCCACGCCCATTGTCCAAAATTTTACTAATTTTGTATTTTGCGTCATAAGTTCAACTCATCTACCAAGTTTCGTCGCTTTATCGGTCTTTTGTAATGAATTATCGCACTTTTTCGGTTTTTCGAAATTTTCGATATCGAAAAAGTGGGCGTGGTTATAGTCCGATATCGTTCATTTTAAATAGCGATCTGAGATGAGTGCTCAGGAACCTACATACCAAATTTCATCAAGATACCTCAAAATTTACTCAAGTTATCGTGTTAACGGACGGACGGACGGACATGGCTTAATCAAATTTTTTTTCGATCCTGATTATTTTGATATATGGAAGTCTATATCTATCTCGATTCCTTTATATATGTACAAGCAACCGTTATCCAATCAAACTTAATATACTCTGTGAGCTCTGCTCAACTGAGTATAAAAATAGGGCCGCTATTGTGAACGAGCGAATGAAATTAACACACGAATGTGCAGATAAACAAAACAGGGTGACATACATACAAACAAACACACGCATTTCATGTATTTTGTTTTTGTAATTCTCTGGTTGAGTGTCAAAAACATACTGCGCTAGAGTTAGGAATGTCATAGCAGCGAAAAAAAGTAACAATTAGCTGATAAACCTCCACCATCTGTATGGTTTTGGCATAATGAAACTGTTTAGCTAGTTGAAGCGTTTTCTTCAAGCTCGCTTGAAAAAAAATACACCTCATATATATGTATAAATAAGCATTCCAGGGCTACTCTGTGGGTGATGCACTGTACATAACCATTTGTACATATTTAGGTACATGATATGTATATATGGATTAGAGGTTTACGCCGATCACTTCATCGGCGGCGGCGGCGCGCCGGTGTACGCCGGTGTTTTTACTTTAAAAAGCTTGATTTTTTTATTTAAAAAAATCATATATGTAATACTCCTATATTGCTACAAAAAGCTAAGTACATTCCCAAACATCAGAGTGCCGATATATTGCTGTTTAAACATTTTTGTTTTTGTATTCAATAATCGAATACATGATAAAAAAAAGAAGGTAGTTCCACTAAACATTTTTTGACCTATTTGGGAATTTTTGAAGTTTCATAATGTTTGTTGTTTTGCCAGAAGCGTTGCCATACCGTTACTGTTTAAGGCGAAATTGTGGTTTTTCGGGATGGAATATTCCTTTGGGATGAAAACGCAATGGTCATCTGAGAATAATATGCTTTAGCACGATTTATGTGCATACATTTCAATTGAGAATACAGTAAAACGTGCAATTTTATTGAAAAATAGTGGATAATGACTCATACATTGGTTAATGACTCATATCTTTATGGCAGCTTGACCGCTAGACAGAAAAAAATACATGAAAAATCCTATTGTTCTAGCATGGCCCCTACAGCTCAGCATCATGCCCCTACAGTGAATATTTCTCAAGGCATGTTGAGAAAAATTTTACCTCCAAAGTCTGCACCTCTATTTCAATACTAAAAGGGCACAGAATGTGTATAGGCGGGGTTGCCCCAAGGTGACTTCTGGCACAACGGGCAAAAACACTCATAACTAGTAGCTAACCTGCAGAGCTACAGGGTAATGTTATCCCCAAAAAATGATTTAACGATTCCCTCCTAAAGCGCAACGCTTGAATTATACAATAAATAAAAAAAAAATAAAAAATGTGGACCTGTGGCCAATTTATCAAGAAATTGCGGTGTCGGTTTATAAGGACCTTTGATCAAGCAATTGATCAACGTGTATGTTTGTTCTTTGCAAACGTACGGGCTGTTGTTGTTGTTGTAGCAATGTTTCGCCCCACCTAATAGCTGCGACCGGTCACAAATTGTCATCAATATCCCCTAACGGGAGCCCAAGGAAACTTGCTGTTTCGACAGGGGTGGACCATAATGAAAGGGGTGTTAGAAGCGTTGGTTCCACATTACAATTAAAGAGATGGTTGGTGTCATGTGGGGACACATTGCAAGCAGGGCATACATTTTGTATGTCGGGGTTGATTCTGGATATGTAAGAGTTTAACCTGTTACAGTATCCAGAACGAAGTTGAGCCAGAGTGACTCGCGTTTCCCTGGGGAGTAAGCGTTCCTCTTCCGCAAGTTTTGGGTACTGTTCCCCGTGTACTGGATTCATCGGGCAATTCCCGGCATAAAGGTCCGACGCCTGTTTGTGGAGTTCACCAAAGACCTGCTTGTTGTTGTTGTTGTAGCGATTAGGTTACTCCCCGAAGGCTTTGGGGAGTGTTATCGATGTGATGGTCCTTTGTCGGATACAGATCCGATACGCTCCGGTAACAGCACCATTAAGGTGCTGGCCCGACCATCGCGGGAACGATTTATATGGCCACATTAAACCTTCAGGCCATCCCTCCCTCCCCACCCCCAAGTTCCCTGAGGAGCTTGGGGTCGCCAGAGCCTCGTCTGTTAGTGAAACGGGATTCGCCGCTCGAAGGTGAGGTTGACATTTGGGTTGGAGAAGCTATACAACCCCTACACAACCTGCTTGTGTTTTTTTGCTTCATAGCTTGAGTTCTCAGGTGCCGTATTTCCTCAAAATGCTTACGAAGAAGACTCCTTAAGTCCCTAAGCGGTGCTGGCTCATCAATCAGATGTCTGTTGGGATGTCCAGGTCTCTGGGTATTCAATAGGAACTGTTTGGTTAGCATCTCATTTCTCTCCCTGATGGGGAGTATTCTCGACTCATGTAGATGGCGTTCTGGGGACATTAGAAGACAGCCCGTGGCGGTTTTGAGCGCAGTATTTTGGCAGGCCTGTAGCTTCTTCCAGTGGGTAGTTTTTAGGCTTGGCGACCATATAGGGACTCGTAGCACGCAAACGGCTGGCCAATTGCTTTGTATGTGGTAATGAGCGTTTCTTTGTTTTTCCCCAAGTACTGCAAGGGATTTGAGGATTTTAATACGGCTCTGGATTTTCGGTACAATTGCGGCTGCGTGCTCACCAAAATGTAGATCCTGATCAAACGTCACACCCAAGATTTTGGGGTGTAGGACAGTCGGTAGCGTAGTGACATCGACGTGGATGTTCAAAATGGTCGACATTTGGGACGTCCAAGTTGTAAATAGGGTCGCGGATGATTTAGTCGGTGATAATGCCAGGTTTCGCGAGGCGAAAAAACTGGAGAGATCAGGGAGGTAGCCGTTTATTCTGTTGCAAAGCTCATCGATATGTGGGCCCGGGCTTGTGGCCATTATTGTGCAGTCATTGGCGTAAGAAACGATAGTAACTCCTTCTGGTGGCGAAGGTAGTTTTGATATGTAAAAATTAAACAAAAGCGGGAATAGGACACGACCCTGAGGCACCCCTTGTTTAATTCTTCTTGGCTTTGATATTTCGTTTCTGAATTGCACCGATGCCTGCCGACCACCACCAACAACAACGACCACCCAGATAATTTGCGGTCCACCTTTTAAGACATGGGGGAAAGGTAGACCCTTGCAAGTCTTGCAGTAACGTGCCATGGTTGACCGTACCAAAAGCTTTTGATAGGTCTAGCGCTACGAGTACTGTTATATGGCGGGGCTTCTAATTTAAACCACAATTTATCTGGGGGCTAATGGCATTTAGCGCGGTGGTGGTGCTATGGAGTTTTCTAAAGCCATGCTGATGACAGGCTAGCTGCAAATTTGCTTTTAAGTGGGGGAGCAAAATGGCTTCAAGCGTCTTGGCTACTGGCGATAGGAGAGATATCGGGCGATAGGACTCCTATGTTAGCTGGTTTCCCAGGCTTTAGTAGAGGGACCACCTTGGCCATTTTCCATTTTTCGGGTATGACAAAGGTGGAAAGAGACAGGTTGAAGACATGTGCTAAATATTTGAAACCCTCTTTCCCTAGGCTTTTAAGCATCGGCATGGCTATGCCGTCTGGGCCCACTGCTTTGGATGGTTTAGCATGACCGATGGCATCCTCAACCTCTTTGGCTGATGGTAATTGGTGACGTGCTGAACTTATGTCTACGTGCGTGTCTGTTGGCTCTCCGTCTATTTTTGTCGACCGTAGAATGCATTATGTATTGTCGGCAGAAAGCGCTCGCGCATTTTTTCGCATCCGACAGCACTTTGTCGCCAAAGGCGATGGAAACTTTGTCATTGTGCCTAGACGGATTCGATAGGGACTTTACAGTGGACCAAGGTTTAACTAGACCGGCAGAGAGGTTACAACCGCTTAGGTGCTCCTCCCATTTCGCCCGCTTGTGTTCATCCACAAGCAATCTGATGCGTTGGTTTATATCCCTTATTTGGGGGTCGCCGGGATCGAGCTGTCTTATAAGGTCACGTTCTCTCGCTAAACCTGCGGCCTCTGTCGGAAGTGGGGCCGAATTTCGGGAATTCTACCGGCGGGAATGAAACGAGCCGAGGCGGATTCAATGACCCCTTGGCGGGCATCAGTTGGGATGGGGGGGGGGGGGGGGGGGGGGCAGCAAAGCGGTTGTCTGTAAAGGATATGTATTCGTCCCACTTTCCTTTTTTAATGAAAGCGCGTTTTTCTGCGACGACGAAGTCGGCGGGACGCTCGAGCGAAATAAGTATAGGCAGGTGGTCGGATGCCAATGTTACCATCGGCTGCCAGTTGACGCAGTTTACGAGTTCTGAAATATCCGGCGAACTGTGACAGCTTTCTACCATACGTGTGGGGACGTCTCCGTTTATAGTGCAGAACGTCGTTTCTTCTATTTGATCCGCTAACATCTCACCCCTACTGTCCACCCGCAAGTTTGAATGCCATAGATCGTGATGGGCATTGAAATCGCCTAAGATAATGCGATTGTTTCCAGTGAGTACGCCGCTGATATCAGGGTGGTATCCACTGGGGCAACAGGTGACAGGAGGGATGTAGATGTTGATGATTTCTAGATTTGCATCGCCCAACCGGACAGAAAATCCTTGACGTTCTAAGACACTGTCCCTGCGGTCGATGTCGGGATCAAATATATGATATTGCACAGTGTGGTGTATGATAAACGCGAGGCCGCCTCCATTTCCGCTCTCGCGATCTTTTCTGTGGACATTATACCCAGAACAGGTCTGCAATGCAGATCTTGCTGTGAGTTTAGTCATTACAGTTTAACTGAAGAATTCTGAAGTGCATAGGGGGAGACGTCGTCACTTTGGGAGTAAGTGACGGGTGACTACGCCTGGGTTGTGGAAGGCCAGAACGCGATTGCCGTTGATCCCCTGGGACTAGACGTCCTTGGGTAGGCATTGGGGTACGCGGTGTATTTGGGTATGCGGCCTGGCAACATGGCGCAATGAAACCCGTCGGGGGGTTGCCGTCGCGGAGACCAGGAAAGTGGCACCGTCCATGGCAGGAGCTGCATTGGGCGGATGCCGCAAACGTGTATATTCTGTGCTAGCAAACGGTGCAAAGGGAGGTAGGGACTAAGAGTCTGTTTCCCTGACCTACACAATTGCTGCCGGAAAAGAGGGGGGAAGAAGACGGGGGCAGGGGCTGATGCTCGGCATTGTTCCCGGCTCTACTACGGAGATTGTTGGTATGAGTGGGAGAAGCCGTGTGAGTTGGTGGCGCCGTGGGGCGCGAGCAACAGTGGGTACTTGTTGTGGCTTGCTGAGCGGCGGGGCTGCTGGAAGGTAGCGGGGGCGCTAAGGCGCAGACTACGGGACCTCCTAGGACGTGAACAGCAAGGAGCCACAAAAGATTTATAAAAGTTACATGGACGTCTGGTTTTGGGGTCTAGCCCAGAACAACCTGTCCGATGCAACCATCCCTTACACGAGACACACTGACAAGAGTATGACCGTCCTAAAAATATTCTTTTCCATTTCTCAGGACCGGGGTCAGGAGACGGACCCGGATTTGGTTCGATACCTTCCTGGAGCAAGAGAATATGGAGCAGTCCCGCTGTAAGGAGCTGCTGGGAGGATGACAATTTGTGGGAGGGACGCAACAAATTAAATGGGGTTGCACTGAAATGGCAGTCCTTGGTCGGGAAAATCCCAAGTCGCTCCGGTACATAGAACAGACGGCCTTGGGAACGTACGGGCTATATTCCCTTGCTTTGCATACTTCGATCCATGTTTCTTCCACCAAAACAGTTTTCGGGAGCTCGAAAACTCATTAAAAACCTTCTTTTCTAGGCTGATATTTCGTATTAAAATATTTCCAAGGAATGGCGCTCATTGTTTTTTCTTTTTTATTTAAAATAACTATGAAAGTAATTTAGTCGCATTCGTTAATATAAAATCCATCAAAATTAGAAAAATTCGTAACATTTTTCAATCTGGTAGCTTGTTTTTGGTGAAATTTTCATTGTCTCCGCAAATGTCAAGTGGAACTACCTCCATTTCATGTATCATGATCGAATGTACCTAAATTTAAATTTTTTCTTGTCACACTTGTGCTGCTACAATCACAAAAATTTTATAGGCTGTCTTGTTTTGATTTCGAATTCAAAACACATTGCGAGCATTTTCTATTAGCAATATAGGAGTATTACATATATGAAAAAAATAATATTTAGGAAAGGTTTTGTTTGTATGTATTTAAGGAAATCAACGTTTTGGCCATTTCGGCGAGATCCGGGGTTTTTGCTTCAAAATCTTGCAGATCGTTCAAAAATTTTAAGGAGTAGCTCCTTGCGGAGGGATTGTCCCTCGTTCACTTACTCCAGAAAGGCTTCGAACCTAACCCCGGTCTTTGGAACTGGTACTGCTGCACCTGCTGAAAAGAAATAGAGATACATAAATTGGTCACACTTTTGTCTGTATATCTCGTGCAAAGCGTAGTTTCACCTGGGGTTAACTCCTAATAACCGTCGCGAACACAATTTTTTTAAATCATTTGTGGCTCCTTGGCGGTCACGCACAAATGCGACTTACGGTTGCTATTAATGGTCTATTAATACTCATGACTCTCGTGGCACAGGTCGCCTCCAGTTTTGTCGGCTGTTTTTAGGAGCTACAATTCCCGATATGCGAACACTAGCAATCCCGACCACCAGTCGCTACTACGTCTCCTGACCCTCACACTATATGCCAGCACAGAACTATAGGACTGCGACTTCGCTTCCCAAGGCAGTCGGTTCTATGTACCGGAACGACTCGGGATTTTTCCCGACCAAGGACTGTCATTTCAGTGTATCTGCCGGAAAAGAATCTTTTTAGGACGGTCATACTTTGTTCAGTGTGTCTCGTGTAAGGGATGGTTGCATCGGACAGGCTGTTCTGGGCTTGATCCCAAAACCCGACGTCCACGTAACTTTTATAAATCTTTTGTGGCTCCTTGCTGTTCACGCCCAAGGGCGTCCCGTAGTCTACGCCTTAGCGCCCCCACTACCTGCCATCAGCTCCGCTGCTCAGCAAGCCACAACTGCTCGTGACATAATCTGTAAACGTAACAAAGCCTATGCAGTATGGAAACGGAATCGCCCTGATATAAACTGGCGTTCTTATACGAATATACGAAATGTAGCTACTACAACTATAAAACATGAGAAACAGGCATACTTTCGAAAAATGTTAAATTGTGAACTTCCTAATAATGTGTTGTGGCGTAACTTTAAAAGTCTTCGTGTACATATTAAAGGCAATCTTGATTGCTCGCTCGACCCTGAAGATCTGAATGCAGTATTCGTTAATTGTGCTACTACCTCTTCCAATGACCCAATCACCCACCCGATACATTGTCCTGTGAATTTTTCTCAGAAATTTGAATTTTGTGCTGTGTCGGAGCATGATGTGGTGAGATGCATTTATAAGATACGCTTGTTGTTGTTGTTGTTGTTGTAGCGATAAGGTTGCTCCCCGAAGGCTTTGGGGAGTGTTATCGATGTGATGGTCCTTTGCCAGATAAAGATCCGGTACGCTCCGGTATCGCAGCACCATTAAGGTGCTAGCCCGACCATCTCGGGAACGATTTATGTGGCCACATTAAACCTTCAGGCCATTCCCCCCTCCCCACCCCCAAGTTCCATGAGGAGCTTGTGGTCGCCAGAGCCTCGTCTGTTAGTGAAACAGGATTCGCCGCGGATAGGTGAGGTTGACAATTGGGTTCGGAGAAGCTATATATTGCGCTGGCAACCTGAAGGGTTGCGTTACACAACCCCTTGAATCTGGTATTTTAGTCGCCTCTTACGACAGGCACATCTACCGCGGGTATATTCTGATCCCCTAACCCGCTGGGACTATAAGATACGCTCAAATGTTATGGTGAAGATGGTATTCCTGTAAAATTTATAAAAATTGTTCTTCCACAGATACTGCCAGCCCTAACCCATATTATCAACCTCTGCCTCACAACCTCGTGCTTTCCTGATGTCTGGAAGATCGCATCTGTCCTTACCTACTTACTTAATTGGCGCTTAACCGTCTAAACGGTTATGGCCGTCCAACAAGGCGCGCCAGTCGCTCCTTCGCTCCTTCGCTCCGCCAACTGGCGCCAATTGGTCACACCAAGGGAGTTTAAATCGTTTTCCACCTGGTGCTTCCAACGGAGTGGGGGCCGTCCTCTACCTCTGCTTCCATAGGCGGGTTCCGATAGAAACACTTTCTTGGCCGGACCATCATCTTTCATTCGCATAAGATGGCCTAGCCAGCGCAGCCGTTGCGTTTTAATTCGCTGGACTATGTTGATGTCTGCGTATAGCTCGTACAGCTCATCATTAAATCTTCTTCGGTACTCTCCACCGCCAATGCGTAGAGGTCCATAAATCTTTCGAAGAACTTTTCTCTCGAACACTCCCAAAGCCGCTTCATCTGCTGTTGTCATGGTCCATGTTTCTGTCCCATATAGCAGGACGGGTACGATAAGTGACTTGTAGAGTATGATTTTCGTTCGCCGAGAGAGGACTTTACTTTTCAATTGCTTACCTAGTCCAAAGTAGCATTTATTGGCATTCCAGTATATATATATGGATTCTTCGCTGGATTTCAGTGCTGATGTTGTTGCTAGTGTTGATGCTGGTTCCAAAATAAACGAAGTCTTTTACTATTTCGAAATTATAGCTGCCAACAGAAGCGTGGTTGCCAAGGCGCATATGCGCTGACTCTTTGCTCGATGACAGCAGGTACTTCGTTTTGTCCTCATTCACCATCAAACCCATCTTTACCGCTTCTTTTTCCAGTTTGGAGTAAGCAGAGCTAACAGCGCGGGTGTTTAGGCCGATGATATCAATGTCATCAGCATATGCCAGTAATTGCACGCTTTTATAGTATATTGTTCCAGTGCGGTTAAGTTCTGCAGCTAGTATAATTTTCTCCAGCATCAAATTAAAGAAATCGCACGATAGGGGGTCACCCTGTCTGAAACCTCGTTTAGTTTCGAACGGCTCGGAGAGGTCCTTCCCAATTCTGCCTGAGCTGATGGTGTTGCTCAACGTCATTTTGCACAGCCGTATAAGTTTTGCGGGGAAACCAAATTCAGACATAGCGGCAGCTCCTTTTCGTGCTGTCGAAGGCGGCTTTAAAGTCGACGAAGGGGCGATGTGTGTCGATTCTTTTTTCACAGGTTTTTTCCAAGATTTGGCGCATTGTGAAAATGTGGTCGATGGTAGATTTACCAGGTCTGAAGCCGCACTGATAAGGTCCAATCTGCCTGTTCACGGTGGGCTTCAATCTTTCGCACAATACACTTGAAAGGACCTTATATGCGATATTGAGAAGGCTGATTCCACGATAGTTGGTGCATTTTGCAGTATCCCCCTTCTTGTGGACTGGGCAAAGAACACTTAGATTCCAACCGTCGGGCATGCACTCTTCCGCCCATATTTTGCTAAGAAGCCGCTGCATGCGCCTTACCAACTCCTCGCCGCCGTACTTGAATAGCTCCGCAGGCAATCCATCAGCGCCCACGGCCTTGTTGTTTTTCAATCTGGTTATTGCTATTCTAACTTCGTCATAATCGGGCGGGGGGGACATATTTTCCATCATCTTCGATTGCGGGATCGGGTTCTTCATCTCTGCGCGGTGAATTGCTGCCTCCATTTAGGAGAATAGAGAAGTGTTCCCTCAATAATCTAAGCACTCTCTGGACATCAGTTACAAGGTCGCAGTTTTCGTTCCTACAGGAGTTTGCCCCGGTCTTAAAACCTTCCGTCTGTAGCCGTATTTTTTGGTAAAATTTTCGGGCGTTATTCCTGGTGGTTAGTAGCTCAAGCTCCTCGCACTCAAGCCTTTCTGCTTCTCCTTTTTTCTTCCTGAAAAGGCGTCTCGCTTCCTTTTTCAACTCACGATAACGTTCACACACTCCTCTTGTCGCGCTCGCTTTTAACGTAGCCCTGTAGGCAGCGTCTTTTCTTTCAGTTGCAACGCGGCATTCTTCATCGTACCAGTTGTTTTTTCGTGGTCGCCGGTAACCAATTTTTTCCTCGGCGGCAGTACGAAGTGCTTTGGAAATATGCTCCCACTGCTCCTGTATTCCTTCAGGATGAGTTGTGCTCTCAGAGAGCAGGTGTGAGAGTCGAGTTGCGAAATCATTGGCAGTTTGTTGTGATTGAAGCTTTTCGAGATCTAGCTTTCCTTGTGTTTTTTTTCCTTGGTTTTAGCCGCGTTGAGGCGGGTGCGTATTTTGGCTGCAATGAGATAATGGTCCGAGTCGATGTTAGGTCCTCGGATCGTGCGCACATCTAAAACACTGGGGGCATGCCGTCCGTCTATCACAACGTGATCGATCTGATTGCGAGTATTTCGATCAGGAGACAGCCATGTAGCTTGATGTATCTTTTTATGCATGAACCTCGTGCTGGATATGACCATGTTTCAAGCACCGGCAAAGTCAATCAACCTCAGTCCGTTAGGAGAAGTTTCATTGTGTAGCTGAACTTTCCGACTGTAGGGTCGAAAACACCTTCTTTGCCCACCCTGGCGTTAAAGTCACCAAGCACGACTTTTATATCGTGACGGGGGCAGCGCTCGTATGTGCGTTCTAATTGTTCATATAAAGTGTCTTTCACCTCATCGTCTTTCTCCTCTGTCGGCGCATGCGCGCAGATGAATGATATATTAAAAAATTTTGCTTTTATTCGGATAGAGGCGAGACGTTCGTCCACAGGTGTGAACGCCACAACTTGGCGACTAAGTCTCTCTCCCACCACGAATCCGACGCCGAAACTGCGCTTATTCGTATGGCCACTCCAATAGATGTCACAATTTTTGATCTTATTTCTTCCTTGCTTCGTCCAACGCATTTCTTGGATGGAGGTGATGTCAGATTTTGCTTTGACGAGGACATCAACCAGCCGGGCATCTGTACCAATCCCATTCAGGGAGCGGACGTTCCAGGTGCATGCCCTCAATTCATTGTCCTTCAAACATTTGCCATGGTCGTCATCAATAGAGTGTATTTATCCGAGGCTTGTTGTTATATTTCATTGGAGTATGGTTTTACGTGGCGGGTCCCAAGCCCAGCACACAACCCGCTCAGCGGGGGTGAAAATATTACTTGGCACGTTTATATAGCGAGCCGCTTGCTCCAAGACAGACGCCCGCTTGCAGCCGTACCTAGAGGTCTACAGACGCTGCCTATGAGATCTCCGCCGGTTAGCCCTTAAACCGATTATGTCAGTTGCCTAGCCAGGTTGTCGCCTTCTCACATTAGCTCACGCAGTGTATACTTGGCCGCAAGCGACCGGCAGTAGTGAGCTGCTTGAACCGCATGCATAAGAATCGCTCTGGCCATTCCCAGGTGAATGGCGGTCAGAAGCTTTCCCCACTTTCGTGGACTTCTACATACGGCTCCACCCTCCGCATCTGTCCTTCCTGTAGCTAAAAATAAGTCCACCTGCCGTCTAAGTGATTTTCGTCCCATAAGCATCCTTCCTGCGTTGTCGAAGACCTTTGAGAGCTTGTTATCAGAACAGATTCATGTTTATATTGACAAGTTCAATCTACTTTCCTCATTCCAGTCTGGATTTAGAGCAAAGAATAGCTGTTCAACTGCAATAATCAAAATCTTGGATGATATTCGGGCCCCCTATGACAGTAACAAGATGTTGTGTCTGCTCGAATTTTTCAAATCGTTTGATTCTGTCAACCACACGTTATGCATGAAGCTAAAGTCTTATTTTGGTTTTGGGGCTCTGCTTTAGGTCTCATGAGGAGTTACTTGGGTGGTAGAGCGCAACGAGTGAAGGTGGGATCGCAAGTCTCTAGTCTTAAGATGTTATCTAATGGTGTCCCCCAAGGTTCTATACGTGGACCGTTATTATTTAGCCTATTTATTAATGGCATATTTACCCCCTGCATGTCTGGAACACATGCGCAAGTTTCTGAACTTTTTGTATGTGCTACCTATATCTAAAAGGCAAATTAACTCATCAAATCTACCAGCTTTATACATCAATAATAAGTGCCTTAAGTACGTGTCTAAAGTAAAGAATCTGGGGGTTGTTATTAACTCTGGTCTCTCTTGTGATGACCATATTAACGCTGTCATCAGTAAAGTTTACTACACTCTACGTAATCTACGAATGTCTGCCCCTTCACCCCACTTGAAATTAGGAAGCGGCTTGCTATACAACTAATACTACCAATTATCTGCTATTCGGAATGTATATACAGCAAATTAGATTCAAAATTGGCACATAAGATTGATGTCGCCTTTAATCATGTCACGCGGTATGTCTTCGGGTTGGCTAAGTATGATCATATAACAGCGTGGCGAACGAGTGTCTTGGGTTGTGAAATATCTGAGTATCTTAAGGCTAGAAACTGTATATTTTTGTGTCGTGTGATTGCTGATAAGTTAGCATAACTTATTTATATAACAAGCTAACATTCTCTAGATCTGCTCGCATAAATGACTTGATCGTGCCCAGCTACAATTATCTGAACTCTGCAAGACCTTTCTTTGTCAATGCTATCCGCATTTGGAACTATATCCCCAACTCGGTTCGCAATAGCTTAAGTAGAAGCAACCTTAAGAATGTTATATTTTCTTTTTTTGGTAAGGTTTATACAAATTAGAATATGAGTTTAGCTACTTATTAGTCTAGTCAATCATTGTTGCTAAATGTCCTTGTCACAATTCTTGTTAAACTTATATATTATCACTTTTATTACTTTTTTTTTACATGCTTACATGTTTTCTAAAATTGTGTATGGAATAATATTGCCAAGATAGCCGGAATAAATAGACTCACACGATTTATAGTTCACTGCGTTTAATTATTTAATTTTAATATATGGTAAAATAGATTATTACAAACACGACTGTCCTCGTTCACGGTTCAATTCAACTCTCACAAACTACTCGGTATCTCTCTCTTGTCCGTTGCTATTGTCAGTGTTGTCGTTGTCCGTCAGGGTCGAATTTAATAGTATTCAAATTAGATGAAATTCAATACAGTGGGTATTCATTTAAAATGTAACTTGACAGCTCGGCCAATCCTACTCTGACATCGCCTCGATGTCATCTGGATTATCATCGTTTTCTATGTTATCACCTGTTGTGTCGTCATCTATAGTAGGTGGTAGTACACACCACGGTTTCATTCGATCAGATGAATAAATGGAACTGAATCGTTTCTGTTTATGCTGCATACCGTCGATATCTTCAACCAAATATCTATCTTTACCAATCACCTTACTGACAACATATGGACCGCGATATCGTGTGTCCAATTTACGTGATTCACCAGTAGATTGTAGATCATTCAAAATTACTATCAAATCATCCACCTTATATTCAGTGGGAGATTTGTGCTTTTCGTCGAATCTTTTCTTCCATTTCTCTCGCTGTTGCTGTAGTTTACTAAGAGCTTCTGCCCTTCTCTCTGCCATAGGGATTTCAACAGGGTCTTCAATGACTGCAGCTAAAAGTCGGTTTCGAATTACGTCTCGGATTTTAAAATCAAATATTAAATCATTTGGGCTAAACCCAGTACTGGAGTTTATTTGTGCATTGACGCTGCATTGTAACTTTTGTAAATAATCGTCCCACTCTTAAGCATGGGTACCGGAAGTTCGAAGAAAATTCCGAATTACTTGATTGGCCCTCTCCACTTGGCCATTGGAACGAGGAGTTTTGACAGCAGTTTTTATATGCTGAATATCATGTTCGTCACAAAATTTCTCGAATCGCTTAGATGTGTACGCTGTCCCACGATCGCTTACAATTCTCGCCGGTAATCCAAAATATGAGCTAAGCTCACTCAAAACCTGGATTACTGGTTGCGTCTTCGTATTTCTTACTGGATTCACTATTAAGTACTTAGTGAAGGCGTAGCTTATTGCAATAACATATGTATAACCCTTCTTGCTTTTTACAAAGGGACCCAGATGGTCAACATGTATCGTATGAAAAGGAATAGGCGTAATAGAATCAATATATAACGTACCTTCACGCTTGCCTCCAACCACTTTGTTATAACAACACTCTACGCAAGCGGATATGTACTCCTTTACATACTTTCTAATACGGGGAAACCAGAAATGTTGTTTCACCCGTTGAATCGTTTTTCGACCCCAAAATGACCCATATCGTCGTGGCAATACATAACAATACGCCAACGAACAGCGTTTGGTATAACGAAAAGTAGCTTACCACCATCACGTCGATAAAGTCTATTCTTATCTATTTGGTAATCATTCTTCAGTTGTTTAACTTGATCAGATTTACGCTTTCCACATAACACGTCGATGATTTCTCGTATTTTCGCATCCTGAAGCTGCATAGTTAATAACCAGTCTTCTGTTTGCAAAGATACCTGCATAATGTTTGCATTTTCAACCTCTACTTCGCCAGCTATAGGCGCACGGCTTAATGCATCCACATGACTCATACGTACGCCAGGCCTGTGGACACATTCAAAATCGAATTCGGATAAGCGCATCCACCAACGAGCAATGCGCGGAATTAGTTCATTCTTTGTTCTAACGTTACTTATTGCTGCACAGTCGGTTACGACCTAAAAGGTTTTTCTAACAGGTATACCCTAAATCGCTGTACGGCTTCAATTACCGCCATAACTTCTAGCTCGTAGCTGTGGTAACGAGATACTGCTTCATTACATTTTCTACTGAAATACATCACGGCATTCCAAGTTTTACTACCGTCACTAGATTGTAGCATCACAGCTGCTACACCAATTGAGCTGGCATCTGTATGAACTTCATGTTTTGCGTTAAAGTCATACAATACCAAAACTGGCTCACTTGTCAGAGCTTGTACCAAAGATTTAAAAGCAATAGTTTGTATATCACTCCATATAAAATTATTTGCGACCTCTTTTGCAGTTAATTTGCTCAATGGTCTGGCAATGATTGCATAGTTCTTAACGAATTTCCTGAAGAATCCTGTAAGACCCAGGAATCGACGTACTTCTGTTGCATTAGTCGGAATTGGAAAATCACGAATTGCTTTTACTTTACATTCGCCCGGTGTAATACCATTCGCATTTACTTTATGCCCAAGAAAGTCTATTTCCGTTGCCAAGAATTTACATTTATCCCGCCGTAAAGTCAAATCTGTTTCCTCAAGCAACGCTAAAAATTCGCTAAGTGTTTCTAGGCCATCACACACGGTTACGCTCGGTATGATTACATCATCGAGATACGCGATGACTTTTCGCGGTTTCATTTTCTCGCAAAGTTTATTCATCATGGTCTGGAATACCGCCGGCGCGTTGACCAGACCAAACGGCATACGATTATATTCATAATGTCCATCATTAGTTACGAACGCGGTAAATTGCTTACTATCTTCATCAACCTCGATTTGATGATAACCCATATTAAAATCTAACACCGTAAAGTACCGATTACCTGCGAGTATAGCGAAAAGTTCGTCCATAATTGGCATAGGGAATGGCTGTTTGACAGTAACCCTATTTAAATGTCGATAGTCAACACACATTCTGTACTCATTATTTTTCTTCGCAACTACTACTATCGGCGAAGCATATGATGAATTAGATACTCGAATAATATCTCTTTCTAATAAGTCCCGAATTATTTCATTCACTATAGGGCGTTTTGCAAAAGGCAACCTATACGGTTTCATATTTATCGGCTGGTCAGTGGAAAGTTTAATGCACATCTTACCTATGTTAGCTTTTCCCAGCGTATAAAAGCGTTTTTCATATCTATACAAAATTTTACTTAAATCACCATATTTGCCCATAGTAGGTTTATCTTCAATCGCGCTTACAGTTTTCACCTCACTATTTTGAACATATAGATTGTCACCATCAATTATGTATTTATTTTTACCCGAACATAGTACCTCACGCCCAAGCAAAATATCGTTTTCAATCAAATTGTCATCAACAACCAACAAGTGTACACAAACACTCACATTATCAATTTCCATTTCGACTTTTATCTTGTCAAAACACTCAAACATTCCGCCTCCAAAACCTTTGAGACGTACGTAGCATTTTTCTTTCAAACATTTATTTATCTTTTTCGCAACTGAGTTTCGCACTAACGAACGTGAGCTACCTGTATCAACAAAAGCTTCAATTTCTTTGTCATTTATCAAAATTCTTTTCACTGTAAATTTTATTGGCTCATCTTCGATTGCGTTGCATTTTTCAGACTTTAGCTTTTGCCCTGTGCAATCTGCTGCACGGTGACCAATTTCACCACACTTTCCACATTTTAATTTTTGTTTCTTTTCACCACATTCGCGCGATATATGCCCTGTTTTACGACAATTATAACAAATAATTTCACTCTTCGACTTCTTTTCGCTAGTCGGACGTTTTGTTTCTTTCTCTTGCATTGTTTGTTTACCCGACACGCTGCTCTTTGCTACATTATACTCACAATAGCTTATTATTGCATGTAACAAAGCATTACATGTTACATACTTTGCCACCGATAAACACTTTTTCATATCTGTGTCATTTAACCCGTTTATTGCATATTTTATTACCGCTTGGTCATCCACTTTACCTTGGTGACCTTTAGCCAACACCCGATAATAAAACATTTCTGGAGTTTCATTTGCTCCCCGGCGCATATTCATTAATTCGATATGTACATCCGCCGAATTAATTATTGACGGAAACTGATTAATAAAATCTTTAACAAAACACGACCAATTTACATACACAATTGGTGCAGAGTCTATCCAAATTTTTGCAGCGCCCTTTAATTTTGCTTGCACTGCAAAGAGAAGTATTTTCTCATTCCACCCGTGTACATGTAGAAGTTGCTCAACTCTACCAACAAATTGTATGGACGACAACGATTTGTCACTCGGATCGAACGTCGGCAGAATTTGTATAATATCATTAACGTTCCCAAAACCATTTGAAATTAAACGATGTTCCCACATTCCATTTTGTGGCACATAACCCGACGGCGCGAACATATTATTATGTACATATGTCGGCATTGTATTTCTCCGAACATTATGCATTGTTGTAAATTCGACGTTTTGATTTTCATTTCGTTCTGCATGCCCCATGTGAGCGAACGAATATGTATTTGTATTTACTCCCTCAGCCGCTGACGTTGACAAATTATCATTACCATTCCTTTATGTGTATCCCATATGCGCGAATGGATACTGCGTTGTATTTTCTCTTTCAGCCGCTGACATCGACATATTACCATTCCCATTTCGTTGTGTGTATCCCATATGCGCGAATGGATACTGCGTTATATTTTCTCTTTCAGCCGCTGACGTCGACGCTCCCCAAATATGATTATTCTCGAAATACAATGACGTTGCAGCTGATGGTTCGGCGAATTGGACATGACGCGAGACTGGCGTCGATGCTTGTGCAAAATTTGAACCAAACGTTCGTCTGCTTGCGCTTAGAGGAATAACTGGCTGCGCGACATGTACAGGCATGCTTACAGGTTCATACATCGCCCTGCTTCTCATGTTCTCCTGTATGTTACACTGTTGCACAGAGCACCTAACAGGTGAGGATGTACTTAATGGCATAATAACACCCTCACTTGCCTCAACACGCACCGATTGGACAACGCTTTCCAATTCATTTAGCCGCCGTTCTACGCTTTCATTTAGCGCACTTGAAAATCTTTCGCTTTGCTGGTGTTCATACCACCGCTCGATTAATTTTGCTTTGTTACCTGACGTAGGCAAACCCGCATCGCGCAACTTTTCCCGAAGTTGTACCACATTTAAATTAGCGATTCTGTCCATCTTTTCCATTAAGATTTCACACCGTTTTTTTCTAAGATTTTATTCGCGTGTACATACACGTTTTTTCTTTCTTCTCCTTATAAACGCTCGCGTACACGTACTTTTTTCGCTTACTCTGCAAATTGCATATTTTTCATAAGCTACAAAAATTTGATTCTTTTCCGACAGATTGGATCTTTATCCCACTCTGAAAATTGCCAAGATAGCCGGAATAAATAGACTCACACGATTTATAGTTCACTGCGTTTAATTATTTAATTTTAATATATGGTAAAATAGATTATTACAAACACGACTATCCTCGTTCACGGTTCAATTCAACTCTCACAAACTACTCGGTCTCTCTCTCTTGTCCGTTGCTATTGTCAGTGTTGTCGTTGTCCGTCAGGGTCGAATTTAATAGTATTCAAATTAGATGAAATTCAATACAGAGGGTATTCATTTAAAATGTAACTTGACAATATATACATTTTTAAGTTTTAAGTTTTAAAAAATTATACTCATTAATATGTAACCATTGTTGCACTATAAAAGATCATACAAGATCTTATTGTGCTAATACTGTCAATAAATAAATAAATGAAATGAAATAAATGAAACAAGTACCCGCTGTTGCTCGCGCCCCACGGCGCCAACAACTCAAACGGCTGCTTGTACCGAAAATCCAGTGCCGTAATAAAATCCTCAAATCTCTTGCTGGCAGTACTTGGGGAAAATATAAAGAAACGCTACTTACTACTTACAAAGCAATTGGCCAGCCGATTGCATGCTACGCGTCCCCTATATGGTCGCCAAGCCTTAAAACTACTTACTGGAAGAAGCTACAGGCCTGCCAAATACTGCTCTCAGAATCGCAACGGGATGTCTTCTTATGTCCCCAGAGCACCATCTACATAATGAGACGCGAATACTCCCCATCAGGGAGAGAAATGAGATGCTAACCAAACAGTTCCTGTTGAATACCCAAAAACCTGGGCATCCCAACAGGTATCTGATTGATGAACCAACACCGCCTAGGGGTTTAAGAAGTCATCTCCGTAAGCATTATGAGGAAATACGGCACCTGAGAACTCAGCCGTATGAAGCCAAAAAACACAAGCAGGTCCTCAGTAAACTCCAGAAACAGGCGTCGAACCTTTATGTCGGGAATTGCCCGGTGAACCAGTACTCGGGGAACAGTACTCAAAACTTGCGGAAGAGGAACGCATACTCCCCAGGGAAACGCGAGTCACTCTAGCTCAACTTCGATCTAGATACTGTAGCAGGTTAAAGTCTTACCTATCCAGAATCAACCCCGACATACAAAATGTATGCCCCGCTTGCAATGTGTCCCCACATGACACCAACCATCTCTTTAATTGTAATGTGGAACCAACGCCTCTAACATCCCTCTCATTATGGTCCGCCCCTGTTGAAACAGCAAGTTTCCTAGGATTCCGTTAGAGGATATTGATGACAATTTGTGATCGGCCGCACCTATTGGATGGGGCGAAGCACTGCTACAACAACAACAACATAGGACTGCGACTTCGAACTCATACCTTCGTTGACCTCACTTTCCTAGAAGCTCTAGGTGTAGCTCCGAAGACTTTCTAACGGATGTTTTTGTCTCGCTATGCTACCGAGCTACACCGGAGAAACACCTTGAAACGTTAGAGAGTGACTATTCGGGCAAGGATGCCGCCCTCGAAATCATAAGCAGTTTAAGTGGATTGCGTAACTCATGGGTGAAAATCGCATAATCCTCGGCTCATCTACATAATTAAAATTTTACAAGGACCCTGGATAAAATTGTTTAAATGCAGACCAAAGTTTGCAGACGGTTGTGTGCACAACATTGATTTCAATAATCTTCGTTAAATCAAAACGATATTTTAGAATGAAAGTCGACCGATTTTAAGTTGAAAGATGTTAACTGCTGTTTTCCGGCCTTATGATATAAGAGCTCATTATGGATGACCGCTTAGCTTCAGTTTTCAGACTAGTTCGACTGTTCACTACGTTAGGGTAGTAGCACACACGGTCATTAGTTCTACTGTCTTGGAAAAGTTTTTGCTTCACCACTATGAGTGTTCTTACGAAGGACAAAGCCTTACCTGGTAAATATATGTGCCTATGTATTCACATTTGTAAAAGGAGCCGTAACGTGTAGGTGATATTTAAACTTGGTTGATACGCTATAATCAATGTATTTCAATCCAAGCGACTAGTTTTGGATAGGGCCGCCAACTTTAGGAAATGTCAAACCGGGAGACTTGGGTGTTTAAGGATGAAGTGTGAAAATCAAAATTAACATTTCAGATGTTATTTTTAAGTTTCACAAATATACAACAGATTCTTGAATGTAAGCCCAAGTTTTTTTTCAAAGCCTTCTCATACGTACATATATCCTCGACTTAAGTATGAGGTAAGAATCATTTGAAAGGAGTGTTTATGCCCCTAGAACCTACTAAAGGATTTTGCATCACTGATTTCGCTTATTCTTTCAGCCAATCGCAATTGTAATTTCTACCTTCGATGGTTAATAAAACAGCAGAAACGTCCGGATTAATTAACTTAGTACTTTATTTTTCAGTCTTCAATCCAATAATCTACCGGAAGTCCACCATCTTCTCTTTCTTCCATTTCTTTCCTTTACAGTGATGTATTTTTGCTTATTCTATTAATTAGTTTCCATGGTTGTATTTTTTGCTTATTCTGTTACATTAGTTGACATGGTTGCATTTATGATCTTACAACTCGGTCAACCTGAAACTGTATCGACCTCGATACATTATCTTAATTTCTATTTTCACTGTCGTACATTTCTTAATCTGATACAGAGTTACAGCTCGCACTGTATTGACTTTGATACAATATAACTTAATTTCAATCTTCAATAATACCTAATCTAATACAATTCGCTATTTGTGTTCAGAGTTACCGCTCGGCCAATCTGACACTGTAATCGACCTCGATACAGTATAACTTAATTTCTATCAAATATTAGACTGGCTCCTCAACATCTCTATCGGGTCATTTGACGTTTTTTGCTGCATTCGTATGTTTTGTTCCCACTCCTGGTTCAACTGTGAAATATTTTCGTTGAAACGGCTCACTAATGCCTTCAACTCATCAAGTGTTTTGGCCGGTAACAGCAGATGTGCATTTGGCACTACATTGCCTATGCCGTCTATTATGAAATCGATGATTTCTGTTTCGCATATGTTTGCCCGTTTTCCTATTGCCTGCATCAATAGAACGTAGCAATGTAATGATTCGCTCTTTTTGTCCCACTTGCGTCTTGCCAACATTATATAAACTTCGTTTCTCTGTATAGGCACATCAAATTTCATCGTAAGGACCTTTTTTAACTCGGCATAGCTTAACGCGTTACTGGTGGTAAGGAAAACTTTGGCTGTTCCCACCAGGCAGCGACGAAGAGCCAGCAATTTAAATCGTTCGTCTACTCTTGACGACTCCATTACTTCTTCGAAGTCTTGAAGAAAATGTCCCACCATCACTGATATATCATCACCACTGAACTTGGAAACAGCATGCTCTTTATCGGCAAAATCCAGTCTACGTTGCTGTTGTACCCCAATACTAGCTCTTGGTTCGTCGATTTCCTTCATTCATTTTAACATCTCCATACGTTTTCGTAGCGCCACCAGTTCGTCAACCACACTTATGGTCGTGGCTCTTACGTCAATTCGGGCAGAGTTTGATGGGGCGGCAGCAAAAACATCGTGAACAGCAGGTGTTGAATTGAATTCAACCAAAACACGGGTAGTAGAGGCAGTTGGAACGGCAGTGGCGGCATTATGAACGGCGGTGACGGCAGTGCAGACGGTAGCGGCGGCAGAATAGACGGCAGTGGCGGCAGCAAAAAATTCGTTAACGGCAGGTGTTTAATTGAATTCAACCAAAACATCGGTAGTAGATGCAGTTGGAACGGCAGTGGCGGCAGTATGAACGGCAGTGGCGTCAGAGCAGCGGCAGTGTCGTCATAGTGGCAGAATAGACGGCAGTGGCGGCAGCAAAAGCATCGTGAACGGCAGGTGTTGAATTGAATTCAACCAAAACATCGGTAGTAGAGGTAGTGGCGGCAGTATGAACGGCGGTGAAGGCAGTGGCGGCAGAGAAGACGGTAGCGGCAGCAGAATAGCCGGCAGTGGCGGCAGTATGAACGGCGGTGAAGGCAGTGGCGGCAGAGAAGACGGTAGCGGCAGCAGAATAGCCGGCAGTGGCGGCAGTATGAACGGCGGTATCGGCAGTGGCGGCAGAGGAATCAATAGAAACGGCAGCGTTTATCTCAATAATTTCGTCCGGATGTTCTCCAATATATTTGTGTTCGGAGTGGTATTCACCGTATTTCCGGAGCTATTATCTCCCACGTCAAATATATTTTGCAGTAATCTGCGTAATAGTATAATGTTGGAAGTAGGAGGAAAATCCACATTATTTTCAGTTAAAACTTTAATAATGCCTTCTCGAACATCCATTTTACAAAATAGTTGTTTATAATAGTGCGCGAGGTTCGTTAACATACCTGAGATGTAATTTCTACCTTCGATGGTTAACAAAACAGCAGAAACGTCCGGATTAATTAACTTTTTGACTAAAGGGACGATTATCGCACATTTCCGGAAAAGTTCCTGAGCATATACTGTTGTTAAAAATATATTTCAAAATATCCACTAAATTAAATGCAGTGCTCTTCAGTAGCTTGTTTGAAATGCCGTCATACCCACAGGAATTGGAGTTGTTTAAATTTTTAATAATTGCTAAAATCTCAGAACCTGTGAAAGCTTCAAATAAAAAACTGTTATTGTGATTATATGTATCATTGTCAGAGAAGATACACTTGCAAGGAGTATAGCTAGATTGCGCCACCGATACAAAAAAATTATTGAAGATGCCAGACACAGTGGAAGGGTCTGAGATAGTATTCCCATTTTCGGTTAGAGTGACAGCCTGCTCATCATTTACCCGTTTCCGGTTAACGACACTATTAATAACTTCCCATTCTTTCTTCGAATTACCTCGGCAGTCTAAGAATCTATCACGGAAATAGCTATCACGTTGAGCATATCGGACAAATTTTCGACATGAACCATATATGTATATAATACTTCTATATCAATACCTTCCTATCTTCCTAATGTGCAGATTTTCTGTCAATCATTATTTGCTGAAACTGTGCAAATGTATGTTCTGCGCATGCGCGGGCTTTGTTCGTGTTAGTGAATTGTAGTAGCGTGTGTAAAAAAAGCATTAAATGGGTAACAACGGGTCACTATCCCCTCTACCCAACTTCTGCATCTATATATTAATACGCTAACAAAATTTCCATACAAATAATTGACAGGCGGTTTCGCATAGTTAGCATACGTAAAATCATATAAAAGTGATATGAATCGATTCGTATAGATCAGCCGCAGTGCATAGGCGTATTTTTGTTAACAAATATTGCTCTATTTGTTTATAATTAATAGAAGAAGTTTTTTGTCAATCCAACAATCTCTCCAAATATGGATATTTACTTTCTTGCATAAAAGCGCGCCATCTTTGGACAAATTATGTAAGTGCTCAAAGACACAAACCTACATAAGCGTACGCGCTACACGGTGAAAGATTAAAACATGGTTTCCCATTGTTGCCACTTGCCTATAATAGCCTCTACCAAAATCCTAAAAAATGTTTCCAAAATAATTTGTAGCGTACCAAAAAGCTTAAATAGAATTTATTTTTGACCGGCCCATTTTTTGTGGCAAATTTCACTTACAAGTAAATACATAAGTCTTTATTTAACAGATTCTTTGTTTTTATTTTAGTTGTTTTCAAAAAAACATGAAATCGCAAATAATGAGTTAACTTTTGTTGAAACTAACTAATTTATTTATAACAATTAATGGCAAATTTGCCTGAAAATGTTTTTTGCATTTGCAGATTTAATCCTCATTTTAGATAAAGTACGTCTTATACTGAACGAAAAAAAAAGTTACAAAAATATAACATTAAATTTTTTATATTGCCTTTTATGCTAATTTATTTTACTTCTTTTTTTATTTTATTATATATTCTCTTATTTCAAATTGGTTTATTATTATTTAACTGCAACTTGACTGAATCGGAAAATTTCACATTGTATATTAAACGAAACAAAAAAACGTCCCAAAAACGTCTTTGATTTTAGGTCAAAACGGCAACCGGCATCATAGCGTGCATAGTCAGTATATTACCCACTATATTTATTATTAGGCTAACTTTGTTGGATTATATATCCATTAATCGGATGCTTAGATCCCATAACCCTAATTTTTTTATGTCGCTTAAAGTTATGAAATCAATTTTATTTTAGTAAATATGTTTGCGTGAATAACTTTAATGTTTTTGTTTGTTTTTCTTTTCTTTCTAATTTATTCTGCTTTGTTATATCTTAGTATTGTATTGTTCACAGACGATATTTTATCGTAGATATGGTCATATATATTCATGAAATGGAGTGTTTACAAATTTAATACAAATTAATTACGTACATAGATCTCAATGGGAATCTCAACATTAAATATCCGAACATTAGAATCTTCATATTTCCACAATGATCACATTAAACCCCGGAAAAAGTCTAAGTGCACTTATTGCGCTTTTATATGGAACTGTACTCTTTTTCGTCTGTGGTTTTTTCGTTTCAAAAAACAAACGAATATCCAAATAGAAACTTAACTTCCTTACACAGCTGTGTCCGGTGATTATTAAAGATGTCATTGCTAAATAAATTTTCGAAGGCTATGTCCATCGTCCATGAAACTATTGGAGAATGCATCACTTGTATTTTGAAAAATTTTATTTATTAAACTTAATTTTGCATTTCCAATTGGGCATGCCTTGAGAACTAGTCTTAAAGCTTTCTCTGACACTATACAAATATTACATACGTCCACAGATGGTGCGATAAACGGACCTTTATTTTTGTGCGCTGAAAGCAAAGGCATTTCTTCACCTATCAATTGCCCTTGACATGCGGAACGTTTTATTTGCTTTTGTACCTTCCAAGCAAGCATACATTTACATACGTATATCTGCACACTCAGCACAAATCGGTAATGCTATTCTGCGGAGTTCTTAAAACAATAAAAATTTTATAATACTAATGGAAAGCAAAAGCTTACTTTTTCATTTGGAGAACGGAATAGCATAATTTACAATATTGATAGAAGCAAGACGGCTTGTTGAAATATACATATATTTAAGCCCCCTTTTACAAAAATTTAACGACAGCCTTGATATTTTGTCTCCTTCTCTCGTTGTATATCTGTACTGTAATGTGTGAGGACCAAATAAAACACCATTAATTTGGCCCACACAAAACGACCCCACAACATATACAACACAGCTTTAACACAACAGTCGGCTCCAAAGGCCCTAGCAATACGACAAACCAACAAGTCTCAGCAACACGACTAGCAATCACAACACTTAATAGCAACACAACAAACTAACAAGTCTCAGCAACACAACGAGCGTTCGCAACATTTAATAGCAACACGGTAACCATGGCAACGCAACCATTTGAGCTAGCAATCGATGTTTCGATGTATCGACAAAATAAGCATCGATGATAAAAACCATCGGAAGAAAAACATCGATGTTTTTTCAGTTGAATTAAATTTTGGAAAAACTACGTGGCTCTAGGGGGTGGGGTGATATTTATAGTCGCCTGGTTTATGAGATTAGCTCACACACCCGAAATCGAGGAATTTTTAAGAAAAAACTACCAGAAATGTATATATTTTAAAGGCCCCTTTAAAATCTGCAGAGTTTTTATTATATATGTATGTAGTTACCGGCCAAAACCAAAAACTGTGTTGCGCTTTCAATGCAAAAAATTTAAATTAAAATTTTCGCCTGGGTCAAATTAGCAGCGCTGGTGGGATATACTTATGTAGAATTTAGCTACTGGCTCTACCCCTAGGAGTGATGTACTAAAATACTGATAAGAAATATATTTTTATTTATTGTTTTATTCAATTCCGTTTGAGACCAAACATTAAGTTATATAATTACGTATAAGATGTTTGTTAAGCAATTCATTCAAATAAGACAACATGTCAATATGTATATACATATGTATAAATAACATAAATTATAATAAGAAAACAGAAAAAACTGAGATCAGGCAAAAGGCCAAAAATTCATTTAACATTTTTCATACTTGTACTCATCCTACATAAATACAATGTATTTTTGATGTATTGCCTTATACTAGGATCAAAACACACACCAAATTGGCAATTTATACTATTTGGGCAATTTATTACGCAATTTATCATATAATAAATTGTAATAATAAATTGCCAATTTAAAAAAAAATTGCGTAATAAATTGTTTCAAACTGCAAATACAACCTTGTAAAGTGTGTTTATTGAGTAGATTTCAACGTCAGTTGCGCATGGCTGAACTATATGGTTGGCTCATCTCATCAGCTGATTTTATGTCTTTCATTTCACTGGAGTAGGGATTGTCAAAAGAAGATGGCAAACTCAAAATGAAACCAAAACATTGAACACATTTTCTTACAACACACAAAAATTTCAAAGTTTTATCTTTTCATTCCATTTCATTCGCCTAATACCAACACGCACATTTTGACAGTCTGAACAAAGGTATGTTCTTGCTGTAGAGATGAGCCAACCAGCTATCAAATTACTATTGTGTAAGCTAAATCGAGTTGTATGAACAGCACTCAATTCAAATAGAAATTTCCTCAATTTATCTTTCTGTTTGAACATAGTATTAGAGTTTTGCTGCACAATAGACACTTTGCGGAGTTGGCACTTATATTTTTTTAAAATAGCGCCACACCTTAATTTAGTTCGGCATATTGATTTCGGAAAGAAGTTTGTGTAAAATAGAAGTTATTAAAAATGTGCAATTGTGTTTTAATTTAATATTAACAATTACAAATTAGAATGATAGCAGTGCAAGCAACTTCCTTTAAAAGTAATCAAAAAGCAGCCCATTATTAAATAAAAGCAATGTTGGTCAAAGTAGCTGAAAATAAAAACTATTACGCTGCTATCAAAGGCAATCAAATGCGGTGTAAAAATTAAGTATTATCCACATAATAACATTATTCCCAAAATCCCGGGATACTACTTCACGATCTACATATTTACCTCACGCCTTTGCACTGGCCATACTGTACTTTCGCCTATTTATTTAGTATAAAATATTCATTAGAAGTCACAACATAATTTAAAACAATTACTTTTAATAACCAACCCTTTTTACATCAGTTTGCAGCAACTTAACAAAGAAAAATAATGGCGTCAATAAATGCAACTTTAGAGATGTGGATGTTCGAAACATCGTCAAAGCTAACATCGATGTATCGGCAATTTTTCGATATTGAGTAATTTTGAAACATCGATGTTAAACATCGGATTTTCATCCGATACTATCGATGTTTTAAAAACATCGATGTATCGTTTGCATCCCTAGACCGGAGCTATCAGCTACAGTGGAGCGTCCCTCGAAGGTATCGGTTATACCATCCGGAGAGTTCGTTTCATAGGAGTGAGTCGTGGCCTCAAGTGGTGAATGTGTCGGTTATACCACCAAACACCGCTTGAGACTTCGTAAGCAACGGTCCTACCACAGTAACGCGCACCCGCGAACAGGCGACGTCCGCCCGCCTGCGCCGACGGTGGCCGCAGCCATACGCAAGCATACGACGTTGGCCACAGCGGAGTCACGCCAACATACGACGCGGGCCACAACATCGCTACGTAAACACACTACGCTGGCCACAACAGCACTACGCAAACATACTACGTTGGCCACAGCAGAGTCACGATAACCTACGACGCCGGCCGCAACAGCGCTACGCAACCGTACAACGCTAACATACGACGCTGGCCGCAACAGCGCTACGCAACCGTACTACGCTAACATACGACGCTGGCCTCAACAGCGCTACGCAAGCATACTACGTTGACCGCAGCAGAGTTACGCAATACACGACGTCAACCATACTAGAGTTCCACACACGCACGCAGACGCACCGATATCAGCCGCAGCCGAGACAGCGCAGTCGCTAGCCGTACGAGAGACACACCGACGCAGGGAGTCACAGAAACACATTTACACACACCTAACGGGACGATCCTAACGGGACACGAGGACCGTTAGTCCACCACTAATCATAGAGCAAGCATAACGCGAAGTGAAGAACATAGGCATACCTTGCTTTTATTACATTCTTTTCATTATAGTTATAAAATATATAGAGTTAAAGAAATAAAGTGAATTATATGTGAAAACGATTTGCAAGGTGTCCCGAATTACAACTTTATTGTAAGTGAACCTTAGACACGGCGAGTTACCCCAAGCACTTATTGAAGAAGCACCGGGGCAGGAAAAAAAAAAGCTTCGTTACAAATGTTTGACAGGCTGCACAGTTCAGTAGTAGTGATATAGAAGTATTACATATATGACATGAACAATAAATGGCTTAAACAATCTTAAACGAGTAGAAAATAAGTAACGCGCCGGACGCCGCCACCGCCGCCACGCCGATATTTTTGACATTTGGCGGCGGCGTGCGAAAAACGACAAAAATCGGCGGTGGAGGCGGCGTATATCCCTAATATGCATGCTTCCCTTGAAAGTTTTTGCACCCAATATGAATTGCCATTGAATTAAAATGTTTATTATTACTTCTTTTAGCGAAATACAGTCGGGAGACTCAACGATAACCTACCAAGGAAAATAAAATTACGGACGACATACAATTACAACGTTATATTATTTTAATTTTGAAAACATACTTTCCACGATATTTTCTGCATCCTATTTGTGCATAGAGTGGCGAAGTTTATGTTGGAGTTTTCATTTACTATCGTTTAAGCTACGCTTTGAAGGACAACACAAAATGCCTATCCTATACAGTGTAATATCGCGAGGTAACACAGTGTTGGCTAAATATGCCGAGTGTGTGGGTAACTTTGCTGAAGTCACCGAACAGATAATCGCAAAAATCGACACGGAGAATCACAAGTTGACCTATTCACATGGTGAATACTTAATACATTATATATGTGAGAATCGTATCATTTATATGTGCATTACAGACAACGTAAGTTTTCTACATGAACATGTTCTATATTAGGGTTATATCCATATACGGCTTATTTGGAACCTAAAACATACAAAAACAAAAGAATGTGTTGGCATACAGTACAAAATCCATTTGCTTTTCGAACTTTAAATCTTTCCCAGTCGGAATCGGCACAAAAATTGTAAGCCGTATCATATCCACGGAAGAATTAGATGTATCACATCCCGAATGCAGGAAAGTGTTTTGGCTTCCTATAGGACTAATTAATTGCCATCGATACTCGCAAATGGGGTTGTATTAGAAAAACAAAAAACATCCCAATCTCCGAAAGGAAATAAAAAGGCGAGCTCTCGGTTCTATCTAATTCAAAGCTATTTCGTGTGATTCACATTTGGCTCGTTAACTTTTTGTTTGTTTATTGGTACGTCATGTTTTTAAGCCGTTGTGGAACTAACGCTTCTAACATCCCTCTCACCATGGTCCACCCCTGTTGAAACTGCAAGTTTCCTTGGACTCCCGTTAGAAGATACTGATGAAAATTGTTGGGTAGTCGCGCTTTTTGAATGGAGCGAAGCACTCCTACAACAACATTTATTTTAGAAGCCAGTCGCTTTTTCGCTGAGCTGAATGACGCTGGTTGTTGATAAATTAATTGTTATGTGGGAGTGCTCTGAAGTTTGCCACACCAATAACAACAACAACCATTTCCATCTATATACATATAACCTTAATATACATACATAAGAATTAAAATAGTTTCAATACAAATTTTTATTTACAGGAATTTGATCGTACACGCGCCTTCCTATTTCTGGCTGATATCAAACAGAAATTCATACATACTTATGGACTTCAAGTAGCGACTGCTATTGCCTATGCAATGAATACAGAATTTTCAAAAGTCCTGGCAGAACAAATGACACATTTCAGCCAATCTCGCGAGGTTGATATGATTTCGAGAGTGCATGGACAAATTGATGAACTGAAGGATATAATGGTTAAAAATATAGGTACACACATTTCCTTCTCAACTAATTATAATATGCAGATAAAGTATTCTGCCATGAAAATTAACATAACAGTAAGCCCATACTTTAACGAACTCTGTAAAACATTTTAAAAAGCGGACTTCGGGTGCGTTAATGTGCTTTGTCTGTTAAAACCCATAGTATATATGGTGTGTGGTAATGATGCGTTCATGTTTGGTCAGAAAAGCCTCATACTGTATCAGGTTAAACTCTTACTTGTGCAGACTCAACCCCGACATGCGTAATGTATGGCCTGCATGCGATGTGTCCCCAAATGACACCAACCATCTTTTCAATTGTAATGTGGAACCTATGCCACTAACACCAATCTCCCTACGGTCCGCCCCTGTTGAAACAGCCAGTTTCCTTGCACTCCTGTTAGAAGACTTTGATGACAATTTGTGAGTGGTCGTGCCAATTGAATGGGGCGAAGCACTGTTAACACAACACAACAACATGTACATATATGTGACCCGGCCTATGAAAAAGTGGCTTATGGCTCAAAAAAGAAATTGCGAGTAACAGCTGTTAAAGATAAACAATGTTGTTGTTGTTGTTGTAGCGATTAGTTACTCCCCGAAGGCTTTGGGGAGTATTATCGATGTGATGGTCCTTTGTCGGATACAGATCCGATACGCTCCGGTAACACAGCACCATTAAGGTGCTGGCCCAACCATCTCGGGAACGATTTATATGGCCACATTAAACCTTCAGGCCATCCCTCCCTCCCCACCCCCAAGTTCCATGAGGAGCTTGGGGTCACCAGAGCCTAGGCTGCTAAAGAAACAGGGCTCGCCAAGGGTGGGTGAGGTAGACAATTGGATTGGAGAAGCTATAAATTGCGCTACACAACCCCTTGAATCCCAAAGATAAACAATCAATTTCTTCAGTTTCTTAGTAGTTTTCTTTTTTTTGAGTCATAAGCCACCTTTTCATAGGCCGGGTCACATATGTTGAATAACTAAACAATACTAATTTTTCTTAATTTTTTTCAGACAGTCTCCGAGATCGGGGCGAACGATTGGAATTACTCGTAAATAAAACTGAAAACCTAAGCAATAATGTAAGGAAAAAAAAAATAGTCTGTTTGATGTAATTTTATACTCATTTACTCATTTATTCATTTTTATAGTCTGTTGCATTCCGTAAAGCTTCACGCAATTTGGCACGACAAATGTTCTGGAAGAAGGTGCGCGTCTATATAGTGGTAGCGCTTATATTGATATTTATAGTCTATGTGATCATAAGTATGTTCTGTGGTGGCCTAGCATGGCAAAATTGTGTTGCGAAGTAAACTCGAAAAGGTGGCGAATACTGAATTAATTATTCGACTTGAATTGATGAATCAACCCATATACATACATATATGTAAATGCGTATATAGGCCTTTATTTTTGTGGTAAATTGTATTTTCATGTTAAATTAAATTTTAGTGTTTTTACAATATTTTATTATACTTTCAATTATCATTCATATGGAAGGCGCAAAGCGTAACAGTTGGGCAATTGTTAAAAGACACCTTCATACTATAAACAAATTTGCTTCTTGTGCAAAATGTATATATTACAAAAAATATTTATGTATGCATATGTAAGCTTTCTACATTAAGTACTCACCTTCGGAGGCATGTGAAGATCTGAATACTACCCGATAAATAAAAGCAAAAAGAAATCGAAGAAAAACACTATTGATTGCGCTTTAAAATTACAATTATTATTATCAAAGTAAAAGCAAAGATATACATACATATATACACAGTACCAAAATAAATTGTTTAACAAATTACAAACAAGTAAAAAAAGTTATTAAATCCGGAACAAATCCGAATTGAATCTATCGCATTTATTTCTTTAAACCAGTATAAATGATATCACATCGATAACACTCCCCAAAGCCTTCGGGGAGTAACCTAATCGCTACAACAGCAACAACAACATATCACCGCGCTTTACTTTTCCCGGTTGACGCAAACCCATATGTATGCCAATTACTGGATGGGGATTATTGTTAAAGCACCGATATCTGCAAGTATAAAAGTAATGTATTGTGAAGTATAAATATCTATTAATTATTTACATTGTATACATTAAACTCACGTTTTCAATGTTTTCAATGGATTATTCTCAGCATCGCGTTCAGCCGTGTCTACATTGATATTAGGTAAAATGCAACGCCGGCATGGCGCTACCTTGCGAAACACTGCCTTATTTCCAATCCTTATCCAATCGAATGCATCCTCAACATATGGTTCATCCTTATCCATTCTCAAGTAGAAATCTCCACGAAATTGAATTGGATTTACAGGACCTGGCAATCGTTTATTGAGATCACCAATGGAGGACAAATTCATTAGCATATAGCTGGTGGCATCATTGAAAGTACCCTAGAAATACAGAGACCTTCGCACTTTAACATAATGCCCTGAGTTTTTTTCTTATTTCTGCAACCTTTTGATGGATATAAATTCTAGAATATGACGGACTTCGTTTTTTTGGGAACCAACATTAACATCCAAAGAAGAATCACGCTTGCCAATAATTGCTACTTAAGAGTCCAAAACTTGGTCTGAGTAGAGATAATTGATAAGAAAAATAAAACTAACAAAAATCACTTTAAGCCATTTACGCTTGTTGTTGTTGTTGTTGTAGCAATGCTCGCCCCACCTAATAGTCGCGACCGATCACAAATTGTCATCAATATCCTCTAACGGGAGTCCAAGGAAACTTGCCGTTTCAACAGGGGTGGACCATAAGGAAAGGGATGTTAGAGGCGTTGGTTCCACATTACAATTGAAGAGATCGTTGGTGTCATGTGGGGACACGTTGCAAGCGGGGCATACATTTTGTATGTCGGGGTTTATTCTGGATAGGTAAGAGTTTAACCTGTTACAGTATCCAGAACGAAGTTGAGCAAGAGTGACACGCGTTTCCCTGGGGAGTATGCGTTCCTCTTCCGCAAGTTTTGGATAATTTTCGTTAAGCACTGGATTCACCGGGCAATTCCCGGCATAAAAGTCCGCCGCCTGTTTATGGAGTTCACCAAGGACCTGCTTGTGTTTTTTCACTTCATACGGCTGGGTTCTCAGGTGCCGTATTTCCTCAAAATGCTTACGGAGATGACTCCTTAAGCCCCATAGGCGGTGCTGGTTCATCAATCAGATGTCTGTTGGGATGCCCAGGTTTCTGGGTATTCAACAGGAACTGTTTGGTCAGCATCTCATTTCTCTCCCTGATGGGGAGTATTCTCGCCTCATTATGCAGATGGTGTTCTGGGGACATAAGAAGACAGCCCGTGGCGATTCTGAGAGCAGTATTTTGGCAGGCCTGTAGTTTCTTCCAGTGGGTGATTTTTAGGCTTGGCGACCATATGGGTGACGCGTAGCACGTAATCGAATGGCTAATTGCTTTGTATGTAGTCATGAGCGTTTCTTTATCTTTTCCCCAAGTACTGCCAGCGAGGGATTTGAGGATTTTGTTACGGCTCTGAATTCTCGGAACAATTGCGGCTGCGTGCTCACCAAAATTTAGACCCTGATCAAACGACACACCCAAGATTTTGGGGTGTAGGACAGTCGGTAGCGTAGTGCCATCGACGGGGATGTTCAAAATGGTCGGCATTTGGGGCGTCCATGTTGTAAATAAGGTCGCGGAAGATTTAGTCGGTGATAATGCCAGGTTTCGCGAGGCGAAAAAACTGGAGAGATCAGGGAGGTAGCCGTTTATTTTATTGCATAGCGCATCGATCTTTGGGCCTGGGCCTGTGGCCATTATTGTGCAGTCATCGGCGTAGGAAACGATTGTGACTCCTTCCGGTGGTGAAGGTAGCTTAGATATGTAGAAATTAAATAAAAGTGGGGATAGGACACCACCCTGTGGCACCCCTTGTTTCTCCTTGGTTTTGATGCTTCGTTTCTAAATTGCCCCGATGCCTGCCGACCACTCAGATAATTTGCGGTCCACCTTTTAAGACATGGGGGAAGGGTAGACCCTTCCAGGTCCTGCAGTAACGAGCCATGGTTGACCGTATCGCAAGCTTTTGATAGGTCTAGCGCTACGAGTACTGTTCTATGATGGGGGTATTGATTTAAACCGCAATTTATCTGGGTGCTAATGGCATTTAGCGCGGTGGTAGTGCTATGAAGTTTTCTGAAGCCATGCTGATGAGGGGCTAGCTGCAAATTTGCTTGGAAATAAGGGAGCAAAATGGCTTCAAGCGTCTTTGCCACTGGCGATAGGAGAGATATCGGACGATACGACTCACCTATGTTAGCTGGTTTCCCAGGCTTTAGTAGCGGGACCACCTTGTCCATTTTCCATTTCTCAGGTATGACAGATGGAAAGAGAGAGATTGAAGACATGCGCTAAATATTTGAAACCCTCTTTCCCTAGGCTTTTAAGCATCGGCATGGCTATGCCGTCTGGGCCCACTGCTTTGGATGGTTTAGCACGACCAATGGCGTCCTCAACCTCTTTAGCGGTGATGGTGATTGGTGACGCGCTGAATTTGTGTTTATGTGCGTGTCTATTGGTTCTCCGTCTATCTTTGTCGACCGTAGGATGCATTATATATTGTCTGCAGAAAGCGCTCGCGCATTTTTTCGCGTCCGACAGCACTTTGTCGCCAAAGGCGATGGAAACTTTGTCTTTGTGCTTAGTCGGATTCGATAGGGACTTTACGGTGGACCAAAGTTTACCCACACCGGTAGAGAGGTTACAACCTCTTAGGTGCTCCTCCATTTCGCCCGCTTGTGTTCATCCACAAGCAATCTGATGCGTTGGTTTATATCCCTTATTTGGGGGTCGCCTGGATCAAGCTGTCTTATAAGTTCACGTTCTCTCGCTAAGTTTGCGGCCTCCGCCGGGAAGTGGGGCCGGATTTCGGGAATTCTCCCGGCGGGAATGCAATGTGCCGGGGCGGATTTAATGACCTTACGGAAGGCACGCTCCCCTTGGCGGGCATCAGTCGGGATGAAGTCGGCGGTACGCTCAAGGGAAATAAGTATGGGCAGGTGGTCGGATGCCAATGTTACCATCGGCTGCCAGTTGACGCAGTTTACGAGTTCTGCGCTCACGATTGAGATATCTGGCGAGCTGTGACAGCTTCCTACCATACGTGTGGGGGCGTCTCCGTTTATTGTGCAGAACGTCGTTTCTTCTATTTGATCCGCCAACATCTCACCCCTACTGTCCGCCCGAAAGTTTGAATGCCATAGATCATGATGGGCATTGAAATCACCTAAGATAATGCGATTGTTGCCAGTGAGTAAGGCCCTGATATTAGGGCGGTATCCACTGGGGCAACAGGTGGCAGGAGGGATGTAGATGTTGGTGATTTCTAGGTTTGCATCGCCTGACCGGACAGATAGGCCTTGACGTTCTAAGACATTGTCCCTGCGGTCGATGCCAGGATCAAATATATAATATTGCACAGAGTGGTGTATGATAAACGCGAGACCGCCTCCATTTCCGCTCTCGCGGTCTTTCCTGTGGACGTTATACCCAAAGCAGGTCTGCAATGCAGATCTTGCTGTGAATCTAGTCTCTTGAATCGCAGCAATGCGGATGTTGTGCCGCTTCATGAAATCGACTATCTCCGTAATCTTCCCAGTTAGTCCATTACAGTTTAACTGCAGGATTCTGAAGTGCATAAGGGGAGACGTCGCCACTCTGGGGGTAATTGACGGGTGACTACGCCTGGGTTGTGGAAGGCCAGGACGCAATTGCTGTTGTGGCCCTGGGACTGGGCGTCCTTGGGCAAGCATTTGGGTACCCGGATGATTTGGGTTTGCGACCTGGCAACATGGCGCAATGAAACCCGTCGGGGGGTTGCCGTCGCGGAGACCAGAACATTTTGGAAAGTGGCAACACCCAAGGCAGGAGCTGCATTGGGCGGATGTCGCAAACCTATTGTTGGCAACCCTATACAATTGCAAAAGTGACAAGACAAAGTGAGATATTCGGGCATTCGGTCGACATCAGCTAACTGCATAAAACCATAATTATTGTCATTCCACATATTAATTTTATTTGTGAAGTAGTTTTGTATATATATATAGTTATCCTATTTGAATTGAATAAATCTCTTAATTGAAAGTACGTCTTAATAATCAAGAATGTAATAGTGGCGACGAGGAAAATTTTACACTCAAAAAGTCAGTCCTAACCTCTACAATGGATGAAACCGTAAAAAAAACTACTCACGCAGATGAAAGAGCAACATGATCGTGATATACAGACTATGCAAGAGTTAATAAAGCAACTCATTCCACAACGAACAATCCAATCAGAGGAAGAAGACCAGGAATTCACTATAGAAGCCCTTGCCTCCAACATCACAGAATTCTGCTTTGATCCCGAGTCTAACCTAACTTTCGACATGTGGTATGCGAGATACGAGGACTTATTCACAATCGACGCTGTAAAATTAGATGACGCAGCTAAAGTCAGGCTACTTTTGCGAAAACTCAATACAGTCGTACACAATAAGTATATAAATTATATATTGCCTAAACACCCTCGTGACTTATCATTTAAAGAAACAGTGGAAAAGCTTAAGCAGCTTTTTGGCCTTCAAACGTCACTGTTTAATATTAGGTTCAATTGTTTGCAGTTAGCGAAGCAGAATACAATCGATTTTGTTACATATGCAGGTATCGTAAACAGGCACTGCGAAAACTTTAAACTCACGGAGCTTACATTGGACCAATTTAAATGTTTAGTATTTGTAATGGGTCTAAAGTCAGAAAGTGACTTTGACATAAGAACCAAAATGCTAAGCAAATTGGATACTGATATGACCCTCACGCTCGATGGGCTATCAAGGGAGTGCCAACGCTTTATTAATTTAAAGACAGACACAAAACTAATTGAAACCCCGAAAAATGAAGCGCAAGTAAAACGTTTGCATTCTGGCAGCGCAAAAGCAAAGCAGGTACCAAAAACACCTTGCTGGTTTTGCGGCAGCATGCATTACGCGCGTGACTGCTCGTACAGTAAACATAAATGTCAACAGTGCAATGAAATTGGTCACAAGGAAGGCTACTGCCATTCAAAGAAGAGTGTGCAAAGAAAAAAACAAAAGCTCAACAATAAATCCAAAAGCTCCCGTCCGCAATCAAAGAGTATTTGTGTTGTCAACCGAATCAATACATCGCAGCGAAAATTTGTGAACGTCAGCGTAAACAACATACAGCTGACCCTACAACTCGATACCGCATCTGATATCACAATTATATCAGAACAAAATTTTAGAAAGCTAAACGCAAAAAACGCAGTCGAAGCTAAAGACACAGCCCGTAGCGCAACAGGAAAGCTACCACTAACAAAGCAATTTAGATGTAATGTTAAATTCAAACAGCAAGAATTAGAACTCACATGTTTTGTTACACCTGTCCGGCATTTGAATGTGTTAGGGCTCGACTGGATCACAGCTCTAAATCTCGAAGACATGTCCATAAATGCAATCTGCAATCAATTAACAGCAGAACCTCGGGGAAGTGAAGTTACAAATATAAATAACAACATTTTACTTCTAAAACAATCTTTTCCAGAGGTCTTTGAGGAAAAGCTTGGTCTGTGCAAGTACGCAAAAGCGCAGTTGGTAGTTAAGCCAGGGCATTCTCCAATTTTCCGGCCAAAACGACCAGTGGCCTACGCTATTCAGCATCTAGTGGAGGAGGAGCTACAAAGACTACAAAATATTAATGTAATATCACCAGTTTCAAATTATGAGTGGGCTGCGCCAATAGTCGTGACAAAAAAGTCAAATGGCAGCATACGTATTTGTGCCGACTTTTCGACAGGCTTAAACGCCGCTCTCGAAGAATACCAATACCCCCTCCCGCTGCCAGAGGATATATTTGCGAAACTCGCCAATGCAAAATTTTTTAGCCATATTGACCTGTCGGATGCTTTCCTTCAGATCGAAGTTGATGACAAATCAAAGGAGTTACTCACGATCAATGCTCATTTGGGTTTATTTCGTTACAATCGAATGATATTCGGAATAAAGACATTCCCAGCCATCTTCAAACAGGTAATGGATAAAATGCTATCTGGCCTGAACTGTGCAGCAGCATATATAGATGATATTTTTGTGTCGGGAAAGGACCAAATTGACCATGATCGGAACTTACGGGAAGTTTTGAAAAGAATTCAAGACTATGGATTTAAAGTTAAATTTGCAAAGTGCAAATTTGCGGCGACCGAAGTTAAATACTTAGGTTATATTATATCCCAGGACGGACTCCGACCTGACCCGGAGCGTATATCAGCGATTAAGGAGATGCCAGAACCAACCAACGTAACCGAACTGCGATCTTTTCTGGGCGCTATAAATTTTTACGTGAAATTCATCAACAAAATGCGTCAGTTTAGAGGGCCGTTGGACGAGCTTCTAAAGGCAAACGTAACATGGAATTGGACGTCCACCCAAACCAAGTGTTTTAACAGCCTCAAGGATATCCTTACTTCAAATTTGCTATTGACACACTATGACCCAAATGAAAAGATCATCGTTGCCGCCGACGCATCTAATTACGGCCTTGGTGCATGTATTCTCCACGAATATGCTGATGGCTCGATAAGAGCAGTCTGTCACGCCTCACGTTCAAATACACCAGCGGAAAAAGCCTACAGCCAGATCGAGAAAGAGGGGCTCGCCCTCGTTTTTGCAGTCACCAAGTTTCATAAGATGATATTCGGCAGAAAGTTCAAGCTACATACGGACCATAAGCCGTTACTCGCCATTTTTGGTAAGAAAACAGGCATTTCGGCACACCAGGCTAACCGACTACAGAGATGGGCGTTGCAGTTACTAGCATATGATTTTGAGATTAGCTTTATATCAACAAATGGCTTCGGTTATGCTGACGTTCTGTCGCGCCTCATAAATAAAAACAAAAAATCCTCAGAAGACTACATCATCGCTTCGGTAAAGTTCGAAGGCGAAATCAAAAAAATTCTGTCTGATGCAATTGACAAGCTACCAGTAACGCACAGAATGGTGAAGTACGAAACAGAAAGAGATACAACACTCAAGCGACTATCAAGTTATATCGGAGAAGAGAATGGCATTGCCCACCTACGTTCAAGCCCATACTACCCAATGTCGAACGGTCAAGCAGAGAGATTCGTTGACACCTTCAAACGTGCTCTAATAAAATTAAACGGAGAGGGAACTACTCATAAAATTTTACAAACGTTCTTGCAGTGTTACCGCTCATCGCCCAATAAGAACAACGAAAACAACAAAACGCCTGCTGAAGTCTTACTAGGAAAAAACATACACACCACATTAGATTTGAAAAACCTAAACCGGTTTACATTAATCGCGAACTTGATCAGCAAAAAAGGCGTATGAAGAGACAATTTGACAGATCACATGGAGCGAAGGAAAGGGTGTTCCAAACTGAAGAAAAAGTATATGCTCGCGTTTACAAAAACAAAAACAAATTTGAATGGATACCAGGAAAAATAATTGAGCGGGTAGGGAATGTTATTTACAATGTTCTGCTCAACAACAAAAAGGTTATAAGAGCACACGCAAACCAGTTACGAAAGCGCTCTCATACTTCAGACTCGACGACAGCTGGGGAAGAAAATGAAAACAACACATTTATTGATGTGTTCGATCTATATGAAGATACACAAACTCAAAGGAATTTAGTTTCAAACGAGACAGACTCGAATACGGCATCATCGCAAAAAAGACCATGACCCACACTGAAAGAACGACTTCAGCGTTTACGTCGCCCAGTGGAACGATTCGTTCCTGGGTAAAGTATCCAACCAAAAAGGGGAGGTATTGGCAACCCTATACAATTGCAGAAGTGACAAGACAAAGTGAGATATTCGGGCATTCGGTCGACATCAGCTAACTGCATAAAACCATAATTATTGTCATTCCACATATTAATTTTTTTGTGAAGTAGTTTTGTATATATATATAGTTATCCTATTTGAATTGAATAAATCTCTTAATTGAAAGTACGTCTTAATAATCAAGAACGTAATACCTTATATTCTGTGCTGGCAGACGGTGCAAACATAGGTAGGGACTAAGAGTCTGTTTCCCTGACCTGCACGATTGCTGCCGGAAAAGAGGGCGGGAGAAGACGGGGGCAGGGGCTGATGCTCAGCATTGCTACCAACTCTACTACGAAGGTAGTAGTTATGAGTGGTATCAGCTGTTTGAGTTGTTGGCGCCGTGGGGCGCGAGCAGCAGCGGGTACTTGTTGTGGCTTTCTGAGCAGCGGGGCTGCTGGAAGGTAGTGGGGGGGGGGGGGGGGGGGGCGCTAAGGCGTAGACTACGGGACGCCCTTGGGTGTGAACAGCAAGGAGACACGAACGATTTATAAAAGTTACGTGGACGTCGGGTTTTGGGATCAAGCCCAGAACAACCTGTTCGATGCAACCATCCCTTGCACGAGACGCACTGAACAGAGTATGACCGTCCTAAAAAGATTCTTTTCCGGCAGATGCAGCAAAACCATTTCTCAGGACCGGGGTCAGGAGACGAACCCGGATTGGATTCGATGCCTTCCCGGAGTAAGAGAATATGGAGCAGTCCTGCTGCAAGGAGCTGCTGGGAGGATAACAATTTGTGGGAGGGACGAAACAAATTAGATGGGGTCACACTGAAATGACAGTCCTTGGTCGGGAAAAATCCCGAGTCGCTCCGGTACATAGAACCGACTGCCTTGGGAAGCGCTTTTACGCTTGCCATGATGTGTGGTTCCACTGGTTACCTCTATATTTGCGTTTCTTATATTCCGCCATTTAGTGATGAATGTGTCTACAAATCGCATATTGACAACATTCTCTCAATTCATCAAGACATTGGCAACAATCAATTATGCGTTCTTCGCGATTTCAATTTGAGCTCTGTTAACTGGAATTATCTTGATAACAATTCCTATTTAACTGCTGTAAATATAACAAGTGCTATCCAATCTTATGTCATAGATAACTTTTTAAGTATCGGCTTAACGCAAATTAATGATTTATGTAATAAGCTGCATCGCTTTCTGGATTTGATTTTATCCGATCTTATTGGAAGTTGAATTTTTAGAATTTTTCAAATCGTCCCCCTCTATGACCAAACCGTCATTTAATTTTGATCGTTGCAATTTTAATGCTTTTGATGCAGAGTTGAGCAACATTGATTGGGACTCCGCGTTTAAAAATAGAAAAGTTGCAACCTGCTTCAGTATCCTTAAGAGCTCTCTGGCAGCTTTGTGTCATAAATATATCCCTAATATTAAGAGTAAATTGTATAAGTTTCTTTGGTACTCGGCAGAACTTAAGCATCTGAAAAATTTGAGAAATAAGTTTTTCAAAAAGTACAAAGCCACAAAAAGAGCCAACTTTTTTGAGTTGCATGCTTATTATAATAAAAAATTTTATGATTTGAATAAACTTGTATATGACAATTATATTAATAACTTTGAGAAAAACATTAAGAATAATCCAAAAAAGTTCTGGGCTTATGTTAAGTCTAAAAAAAATGTATCGAGTATTCCTAAAACAGTGTACTACAACAATGTCTCAGCTTCATCGATCAGTGAGGCTGTCAATCTATTTGCGAACTTCTTTTCATCGAACTTTGTATCAGAGGAGGACTTGACTGTAGACGACCTAGATGCGTTACGTGTTAGCCTCAACGATAAACCGTGTTCTTCTATTGATTTAGGATCTTTGGTATTATCTGAAGTGGATGTCATCGAAGGTTTAAAGAGTGTCACAGACTCTTCGCATACCGATGTTGACGGGCTTTCCATGAAACTTTTGAAAAATTGTACCTCGCTGGTAAAACCTCTCATGCTTATTTTTAATCTGTCCCTTCTTCTAATCTGTCCAAGCTTCAGGGGTTTTCATTGATGATTGGAAAAGCACTTCTATTACCCCTATTTTAAAAGTGGAAATAAAAATGATATTTTAAATTATAGGCCTATGTCCAAGTTGTCGTCTGTTGCCAAGCTATTTGAATGCATTGTAAAAGAGAAACTTTATTTTCATGTGAAACATATAATTTGCGCAAACCAGCATGGATTTCTGGCAGCACGCTCGACAGTTACCAATCTTTCAGTCTTTACTGAGGATTGCCATTCGTGCTTTCGCAATGGTCTTCACCTTGATACGATTTATACTGATTTTTCTAAGGCGTTTGACAAAATTTCTCACGTAATCCTCATTGAGAAACTTGCATTCCTGGGTTTTCATTCCAGTATCCTCAAATGGATAAAATCTTATTTACATAACAGGAGTTGCATGGTTGCTATAGATGGGGCATTCTCGGATCCATTCATTGCTACATCTGGTGTGCCTCAAGGTAGCATATTAGGTCATCTTGTTTATTAATGATGTTTCTTTTTGTTTCAACTCGTCTAGATTTCTCTTATATGCCGATGATCTTAAAATATATTCTGAAATAAGAGACTCGCGTGATTCATCGGCGCTTCAAAGTGAACTTAATAAATTCTTAGATTATTATAAATATTAACAAGTGTTTCAAAGTAACTTACTCTAAAATGGTCAAGCCTATGGATACTTGCTATTGGTTGGCGTACTCGTTCCTTTCTGAGGTTAATGAAATTAAAGATCTTGGCGTGTATTTTGATAGCAAACTAAATTTTACTACTCATTTAAACTACATAATTACAAATTCTTTTGGAACACTTGCCTTTGTGAAACGTCACTCTTCTAATTTTTCAGACCCATATACCTATAAGCTTTTGTACTCGGCTTCTAAAATGGAATACGCACCTGTCATTTGAAGACCATTCAGTCCACATAAACCGTCTGGAGAAAGTCCAAAATTGCTTTGTTCGTTTTGCTTTACGCTCTCTTAACTTTACTGAACCGATTCCGTCGTATGTTGCTCGTTGTCGATTAATTAGTTTGGTATCCTTATCCGATAGGAGAACGCTGTTATCGGTTACATTCATTATGGATCTTGTTTCTGGCAGGATATATTGTCCTTCCTTACTTCAGCTAGTTAACTTTAATATGCCCTGCAGAAATTTACGGAATTTTGTTGTTTTTCGTGTTGGACTTAACAGAACAGTCTATGGTGCTAACGCTCCCTTGAATAGAATTATGTCTGATTACAAATATTTCTCAAATTTTCTGGATTTAGATTTTACGTATACCAAATCGGTTATACAGTTCAAACTAACAACCAATTTTTTAAGTAATACTTAATTTACATTAGTTGTACAATATTCTTAAGTGTCTGCTGTATGATAGACATACAAGTAAATAAATAAATAAATATAAATAAATATAAATCATGGACTGTGCCGAGAGAAAATGGAATGACTCATGGAATATTCGAGAGGAAAGTTGTCGAGAACATTATGGTAATTTCCAATACGCCAACGATGTTTAGGGGTAAAGATATGCTGTGATAGCTTTATGAGATGTAATCATAATATATCATTCATCTGCACCCATGCACCGACAGGGAAGAAAGACGATGAGGTGTAAGACACTTTCTATGAACGATTAGAACGCACATACGAGCACCGCTCCCGATATGATATAAAAGTGGTGCTTAGCGACTTTATCGCTAGGGTGGGCAAGAAGGTTTTTGGCCACACAGCCGGAAAGTTCAGCCTACACAATGAAACTTCTCCTAATGGACTGAGGCTGCTCGAAACATGGTCATATCCAGCACGAGGTTCATGCATAAAAAAATACATCAAGCTACATGGCTGCCCCGATCGAAATACATGCAATCAGGTCGACCACGTTGGGATAGACGAACGGCATGCCTCCAGTGTTTTAGATATGCGCAGGATCGGTCCATTATCTCGTTGCAGCTAAAACAAGCGCCCGCCTCTGCCCGGCTAAAACTAAGGAACAAAAAACACAAGGAGAGCTAGACGTCAAAAGGCTGCAATTGCAATAGACTGCCAATGATTTCGCAACTCGACTCTCACACCTGCCCACGGAATGCAGGAGCATTGGGAACATGTCTCCAAAGCACTTCGTCCTGCCGTCGAGGAAAAAATTGGTTACCAGCGACCACGAAAAAACAACTGGTAAGATGAAGAATGTCGCGTTGCAACCGTAAGCAGACACTGCCTACATGGCTACGTTAAAAGCGAGCGTAACAAGACGAGTTTGTGAACGCTATCGTGAGTTGAAAAGGGAAAGCGAGACGCCTTTTCAGGAACAAAAAAAGCAGAGGCAGAAAGGCGTGAATGCGAGGAGCTTGAAATACGGTGGCGAGCAGTTGGTAAGGCGCATGCATCAGCTTCTTTGCAAAATATGGTCGGACGAGTGCATGCCCGGCGATTGGAATCTAAGTGTTCTTTTCCAGTCCACAAGAAAGCGGATACTGCAAACTGCGACAACTAACGCGGGCTCAGCCTTCTTAATACCGCATATAAGGCGCCAAATCTTGGAAAAAACCCGCGAAAAAAGAATCGACACACACCACCTCTTCGCCGATTTTAAAGCCGCCTATATACCGCTATGCCTGAATTTGGTTTCCCCGCAAAACTTATACGGCTGTGCAAAATGACGTTGAGCAACACCATCAGCTCAATCGGATTTGGGCGATTCTTTCATTTGATGCTGGATAAAATTATACTAGTTGCAGAACTTAACCGCTCTGGAACAATATTCTATAAAAGCGTGCAATTGCTGGCATTTGCTGATGACATTGATATCATCGGCCTGAACACCCGCGCCGTTAGTTCTGCTTATTCCAAACTGGAAAATGAAGCGGTAAAGATGGGTTTGATGGTGAATGAGGACAAAACGAAGTACCTGCTGCCATCGAGCAAAGAGTCAGCGCATATGCGCCTTGGCAACCACGCTACTGTTGGCAGCCATAATTTCGAAATAGTAAAAGACTTCGTTTATTTGGAAACAAGCATTAACACTAACAACAACATCAGCTCTGAAATGCAGCGAGGAATCACTCTTGCCAATTAATGCTACTTTGGACTAGGTAGGCTATTGAAAAGTAAAGTCCTCTCTCGGCAAACGAAATTCATGCTCTACAAGTCACTTATCGTACTCATCCTGCTATATGGCGCAGAAGCATGGGCCATGACATCAGATGAAGCGGCTCTGGGAGTGTTCGAGAGAAAATTTTTTCGAAAGATTTATGGACCTCTATGCATTGGTGATTTCGAGTACCGAAGAAGATTTAATGATAAGCTGTACGAGCTTTACGCAGACATCATAATAGTCCAGCGAATTAAAACGCAGCGGGCACGCTGGCTAGGCCATGTTATGAGAATGAAAGATCACGCTCCGGCTAAGAAAGTGTTTTTATAGAACCCGCCTATGGAAGCAGAGGAAGAGGGCGGCCCGACTCCGCTGAATGGACCAGGGGGAAAACGGTTTAAACTCCCTTAGTGAGACGAATTGGCGCCAGTTGGCAGAGCGAAGAAGCGACTGGCGCGCATTGTTGTAGCAGTGCTTCGCCCCATCAAATAGGTGCGACCGATCACAAATTGTCATCAATATCCTCTAACGGGAGTCCAAGGAAACTGGCTGTTTCAACAGGGGTGGACCATAATGAGAGGGGTGTTAGAGACATTGGTTCAACAATACAGTTGAAGAGATGGTTGGTGTCATGTGGAGACACGTTACAAGCGGGACATATGTTTTGTATGTCGGTGTTGATTCTGGATAGGTAAGAGTTTAACCTGTTGCAGTATCCAGATCGAAGTTGAGCTAGAGTGACTCCCGTTTCCCTAGGGAGTGTGCGTTCCTCTTCTGAAAGTTTTGGGTATTGTTCTTTGAGTACAGGTGCCGTATTTTCTCATAATGTTTACGGAGATGACTCCTTAAGCCCCTGGGCGGTGTTGGCTCATCAATCAGATGTTTGTTAGGATGCCCAGGTTTCTGGGTATTCAACAGGTAGTGTTTGGGTAGCATTTCATTTCTCTCCCTATTGGGGAGTATTCTCGCCTCATTATGTAGATGGTGTTCTGGGGACATAAGAAGACAACCCGTGGCGGTTCTCAGGGCAGTGTTTTGGCAGACCTGCATCTTCTTCCAGTGAGTAGTCTTTAGGCTTGGCGACCATATCGGGGACGCGTAGCATGCAATCGGCTGGCCAATTCCTTTGTAAGTGGTAATGAGCGTTTCTTTATCTTTTCCCCAAGTACTGCCAGCAAGAGATTTGAAGATTTTATTACGGCTCTGGATTTTCGGTACAATTGCGGCTGCATGCTCACCAAAACATAGATCCTGATCAAAAGTCACACCCAAGGTTTTGGGGTGTAAGACAGTCGGTAGCGTAGTGCCATTGACGTGGATGTTTAAAATGGTCGACATTTGGGACGTCCATGTTCTAAATAAGGTCGCCGATGATTTAGTCGGTGATAATATCAGGTTTCCCGCGGCGAAACAACTGGAGAGATCCGGCAGGTAGCCGTTTATTTTGTTGCAAAGCTCATCGATCTGTGGGCCTGGGCCTGTGGCCATTATTATGCAGTCATCGGCGTAGGAAACGATAGTAACTCCTGGTGGCGAAGGTAGCTTTGATATGTAGAAGTTAAACAAAAGTGGGGATAGGACACCACCCTGTGGAACCCCTTGTTTAATTCTTCTTGGTTTTGATGTTGCGTTTCTAAATTGCACCAATGCCTGCCGACCACCTAGATAAGTTGCGGCCCACCTTTTAAGACTTGGTGAAGGGTAGACCCTTCCAGGTCATGCAGTAACGTGCCGTCGTTGACCGTATCAAAAGCTTTTGATAGGTCTAGCGCAACGTGTACTGTTCTGTGGTGGGCGTTTTGCAATTTATCTGGGTGCTAATGGCATTTAGCGCGGTGGTTGTGCTATTAAGTTTTCTAAAGCCATGCTGATGACAGGCTAGTTGCAAAATTGCTTTGAAATAGTGGAGCCAAATGGCTTCAAGCGTCTTGGCTACTGACGATAGGTTAGATACCGGGCGATATGAATCTCCTGTGTTAGCTGGTTTCCCAGGCTTTATTAGCGGGACCACCTTGGCCATTTTCTATTTTTGGGGAATGACAAAGGTGGAAAGGGACTGTTTGAAGACATGTGCTGAATATTTGAAACCGTCTTTACCTAGGCTTTTAAGCATCGGCATGGCTATGCCGTCTGGGCCCACTGCTTTAGATGGTTTAGCATGACCGATGGCATCCTCAACCTCTTTGGCGGTGATGGTAATTGGGGACGCGGTGAATTTATGTTTATATGCGCGTCTGTTGGCCCGCCGTCTAACTTTGTGGTAGAATGCATTATATGTATATTGTCGGCAAAAAGCGCTCGCGCTTTTTTTCGCATCCGACAGCACTTTATCGCCAAAGGCGATGGAAACTTTGTCATTGTGCCTAGACGGATTCGATAGGGACTTGACGGTGGACCAAAGCTTACCCACACAGGCAGAGAGGTTACAAGCACGTATATGCTCCTCCCATTTCGCCCGCTTGTTTTCATCAACAAGTAATCTGATGCGTTGGTTTATATCCCTTATTTGGGGGTCGCCGGGATCGAGCTGTCTTATAAGGTCACGTTCTCTCGCTAAATTTGCGACCAGAAAATGAGGGCGAATTTCGGGAATTCTTCCGACGGGCATCAGTCGGCATAGGGAGGGTATTAAGCGACTATCTGTAAAGGATTTGCACTCACCCCACTTGCTTTTTTCAAAGTTTATGAAAGTGCGTTTTTCGGTGACGATGAAGTCGGCGGTTCGCTTGTGCGAAATAAGTATAGGCAGGTGGTCGGATGCCAATTTTACCATCGGCTGCCAGTTGACGATTCCTGCGCTTACGATTGATATATCTGGCAAACTGTGACAGCTTCCTACCATACGAGTGGGGGCGTCTCGTTTATTGTGCAGAACGTCGTTTCTTCTATTTGATCCGCCAACATCTCACCCCTGCTGTCCGCCTGCAGGCTTGATCGTGATGGGCATTGAAATCGCCTGAGATAATGCGATTATCGCCAGTGAGTAGGGCTCTGATATTAGGGCGGTATCCACTGGGGCAACAGGTGCCTGGAGGGATATAGATGTTGATGATTTCTAGGTCTACATCGCCTGACCGGACAGATAAGCCGTGACGTTCTAAGACACAGTCCCTGCGGCCGATATCGGGATCAAATATATTGTAACGAATTTACTGCAATTCCCCTTATTTGCAATCTTCTGCCAACGTTCGTATCGCTAAACTGTTGAATAAATAACTCCAATATTGAATAATGGAAAAATGGCCTTTATTAAACTACTTCACAATAACACTTATACTTTGCTACGAATAGCTTGCTTACCAACCAAACTGATTGACAGCTCAAATGAAACTGATCTCTCGCCTCCACTGTTGTCCTCCATACTGTCCGACCTCCTCGTTGCATATTTCTAGGCTGTTCTAATTCCAGAACTTACTAGTTAGTTATAAATTTCTCAGCTACAACTACAGATGTATAATTTTTATAGCTTCTCTCATACCCCATGTGCTTGTATGTGTGAGCGACACTTCCACAATCACAATTGAATACCTTTAGGAGCATTTCAGATAAGATATCTGCATGTGCTTGTGCGTTGATTCCCTGCCGCGTGCACGCGTATGTGTAGACATAATGATTGAATTATTGATGTGAATTTACGTCACTGCTTAGCATCGGCCTAGGGATGGCAGTACCCCTTAGTGCCGTCAACATTCGTAACACTGCCCTCCACCTAAGTCTGATCGTCCCGATCAGACAAATCTCTCGATCTAAACGTTGCCATCCTTTCCAAATGGACCACTTTCATTTTGGTTCGTGGTCTACCGATGGTTTATATGCGGTACACTACATCGTTGATCCGTTTTACAACTTTGTATGGGCCTTCCCAATTACACTGCAATTTCGGGGACAAACCTTTTTTATGTTGTGGGTTGTATAACAGCATTAAATCTCCTTCCTGAAAACCTTCCGAGGTTATTGCTTTATCGTATCTGGCTTTCATCTTGTCACTCATAATCTTTATTCGTTGCCTTATCAGATCATGTATTTCTCTTAGCTCTTCTTCCAAACCACCAGTGGATTTTTGACATTTCTGCAACTATCTTCTCCTGCCCATCGACTAGTTGTGATAAAACGGCTCCTATAGCATATCCACTCGCATCTGTGTCTAGAATAAATGTTGCTCCTGGAATCAGATATGCTAACATTGGGGCAGTGCACAACCGCTCCTTCAATGTTTGGAAAGCCACTTCTTGCTCCTTCTTCCATTCAAACGCTTTATTTTTTCTTGTAAGCTCATGGAGGCTATGGGCTACGTTGGAAAAATTTGGTACAAATCGGCGGTAATATGTGCACAGCCCAAGGAAACTTCTCAATTCATATAGGTTCTGTGGTTTTGGCCAATCCTTTACAGCCTCTATCTTTTCGTTTGCAGTGCAGATGCCCTCTGTCGTTACCTTGTGACCCAAATAATTTACTTCCTTTTTAAACAGCGCACACTTTTTGGGACTTTCTTCCACCAGCACTCGTTTACTGCTGTAGCCTCTCTCGTAGCCGAAATTAAGCGGGACATCCATGTTCTCATATATCGCATCGTCTTGCTTTGCTTTTGCATGATGCCTTGGTTGATTAAGAAGTCCACTCCAATTATGATTTCATCAACAATATCTGCCACTATAAAATTGTGTAGTACCGTGACGTTCCCAATTGCTACTTCACATTCTACTTCTCCAATTACCTGGGTGTCCTCTCCCGTGGCTGTACGTAGTCTTGCTCCAAGTAATGGTCTTATCTTTTTGTTGACTAAATCCGCTCGAATGATGGAATGAGATGCTCCCGTATCTACAGTCAGTAAACGTTCGTTTCCATCCACATGTCCTCCAACAGTAAGATTGCTCGATCTTCTTCCAATCTGCGAGATAGAGATTATGGGGCATTCAATTGCGGGAGCTAGCTGTCGCCCCTTGCGGCTGACTCGATTTAGTTTAACGATTGAGTGGTCTTGGAGATTTGCTCATCTCCTTCTGCTCTGCGTTTACGACCACCCACATTGTTGGAACTGTTAGGATTGGTGTTGCAATATCGCACAATATGCCCTGGCTTTCCACACTTAAAGCATTTGACTGCATCATTATTCTTCTGCTGCGTACCTTTCAATGCTTCCAAAATTGCGTCTACCCAGTCTGTCCTTTCCACTTCCACGCGATGAGCTTTGTACGCAGGCTTACTCAAAAGTGAGGCTGTTTCCTGAATCAGTGCATGGATACCGTTTCAGCAAATGTTAGTTTTGGATTCGCATATGTAGCCCGCTTCGTTTCCACATCTCGTATGCCATTTATGAAACTCTGGATTTTTACCCTTTCAGTGTATTCCACGGGTGCGTCCGCATTTTCAAGATGAGCCAATCTTTCAATATCTGAAGCAAACTCCTGCAATGTCCCATTTGCTTTTTGGTAGCGGTTTTGCAACTCAATTTGGAATATCTGTTTTCTATGCTCGCTTCCATAACGTCGTTCTTCAGCAGCCATCAATGCTTCATAGTTGTTCCGCTCTCCTTCTGGAATCGTCTGTAGGATTTCGGCTGCTGGCCCCTTCAATGCCACGAACAGTGCAGCAACTTTTCTTCCGCATTCCAGTTGTTCACTGCTGCGGTCTTCTCAAACTATAACTTGAAGACCTGGAAAGGAACAGAACCGTCAAATGATGGTGCCTTTACCTTCGGATTGCTTGCTGAGGCAGCTGGGCGATTTTGTTGTAACTGCTCCATACGACCTTACAAATCATCGACTTCTGCCTGAAATTGAGCGATTTTTGCATCCTGCGCTTCCAGTTTTGATGATACCCTTCCTTCCTGTTCTGACAGTTGCTAAGATATGCGAGATTCTTGCGCTTTTAACTGCTGAGCCATATATGTCTTCTGTTCTTCTGTGTTTCTATCTTAGATGTTATACGTGTCTCCTGTGATTCCAGTTGAGATGCCAGTTGAGATGTTATATCTGTCTTTTGCGATTACAGTTGAGATGACATTTGCGATGACATTTCTGACCTACGTAACTCCAATATTGAATAATGGAAAACACTTATACTTTGCAACGAATAGCTTGCTTAACAACCAAACTGATTGATAGCTCAAATGAAACTGATTTCTCGCCTCCACTGTTGTCGTCCTTTTATACTGTCCGACCTCCTCGTTGCATATTTCTAGGCTTTTCTAATTCCAGAACTTGCTAGTTAGTTATAAATTTCTCAGCTACAACTACAGATGTATAATTTTTATAGCTTCTCTCATACCCCATGCGCTTGGATGTGTAAGCGACACTTTCACAATCACAATTGCATACTTTTAGGAGCATTTCAGATAAGATATCTGCATGTGCTTGTGCGTTGCTTCTCCGCCGCGTGCACGCGTATGTGTAGACATAATGATTGAATTATTGATGTGAATTCGCGTCACTGCTTAGCATCGGCCTAAAGATGGCAGTACCCCTAGTGGCGCCAACATTCGTAACAATATGATATTGCACTGAGTGGTATATGATAAACGCGAAACCGCCTCCATTTCCGCTCTCGCGATATTTCCTGTGGACATTATACCCATAACAGGTCTGCCGAGCAGATCTTGCTGTGAGTTTAGTCTCTTCAATCGCAGCGATGCGGATGTTGTGCCGCTTCATGAAATCGACTATCTCCGTGATCTTCCTAGTTAATCCATTACAGTTTAACTGCAGAGCTCTGAAGTGAAGCGGAGGAGACGTTGTCACTCTAGGAGTAAGTGACGGGTGACTACGCCTGAGTTGCGGAAGGCTAGGATGCAATTGATGTTGTGGCCCTCGGACTAGGCGTCCCTGGGTAAGCATTGGGGTACCCGGTGTAGTTGGGTTTGCGGCCTGACAACATGGTGCAATGAAGCCCGTCGGGGGGTTGCCGTCGCCGAGACCAGAACATCTAGGAAAGTGGCACCGTCCAAGGCAGGAGCTACATTGGGCGGATGACGCAAGCATATATATTCTGTGCTGGTAGGGACTGTGAGTCTGTTTCCTTGACTTACACGATTGCTGCCGGAAAAGAGGGGGAAGAAGACGGGGGCGGGGGCTGATGCTCGGCATTGCTACCGACTCTACTACGGAGAATGTAGTTATAGGTGGGAGCGGCCGTATGAGCTGGTGCAGCGGGTACTTGTTGTGGCTTGCTAAGCAGCATAGCTACTGGAAGGTAGTGGAGGCGAGGGAGGGGGGGGCGCTGAGGCGTATACTACGGGACGCTCTTGGTCGTGAACAGCAAGGAGCCACAAAAGATTTATAAAAGTTCCGAGGACGTCGGGTTTTGTGACCTAGCCCAGAACAACCTGTCCGATCCAACCATCCCTTGCACGTGACACACTGGCAAGACTATGACCGTCCTAAAAAGATTCTTTTCCGGCAAACGCAGCAAAACCATTTCTCAGGACCGGGGTCAGGAGACGGACTCGGATTGGGTTCGATACCTTCACGGATCAGGAGAGTATGGCGCAGTCTCGCTGCAAGGAGCTGCTGGGAGGACGACAATTTGCGGGAGGGACGCAACAAATTAAATGGGGTTACACTGAAATGACATCCCTTGGTCGAGAAAAATTATAAGTCGCTCCGGTACATAGAACTGGCTGCCTTGGGCGCGCATTGTTGAACGGCCATAACCGTTTAAACGGTTAAGCGCCAATTAAGTAAGTAATTAATCATAGTGCAACGAAGAGAAGTTTTGAAGACTTCGCTGGTTAGGTTTTGTTATGCGAATCGATGAAGACGATATGATACGACTTTCTGCACGATAAATGGCGATGCCACCACTAGAATTGTCACAGCTCGCCAGGCATTTCTATTGTCATCGCAGAGCTCCTAAACTGCGTCGAATGGGAGCCGATGCTTACTTTAGCATCTGGTCACCTGCTCATACTCCTTTCAATACAGCGACCTGCTAATTTTATCACCTCGGAAAAACGGACTTTTATTAATTTCAAAAAAGCAAGCTAACTGGGAAGGCTACATAACCAACACAAATCAATCTTTTGCTGCTCTCCCCATTCCGACTGATGTCCGACAAGGCGAGCGTGCGTTTCGCAAGGCCATCGCTTCAGTTTCTACACGCTTTATCCCGGCTGGTAGAAAACCTGAAATTGTACATTTCCCGGCTGAAGCTGCAAATTTAGCAAGACAACGTGACCTGACGAGACAACTCGAACCTAGATACCCCCATATTAGGAATCTCAACGTACCAAATGGGAGGAGCATTTAAAGAACTGCAACTTCTCCGCGGGTGTCGGCATACTGTGGTCAACCGTCAAATCCTTGTGCAGTTCAATACTAAACAACGATAAAGTATCCATAGTTTTCGGCGATAAAACTTGATCAGAGCGCCTTTTGTTGACAGTTCGTAATGCATCCTTCAGTAGACAATGTCAGCCGTCGTGCAAATATACGGGCACATAAACACAAACATGACGTGTCACCCGTTACCATCACCCCCACTTAGGTTGAAGAAGCCCTTTAAATCAATAGGCCCAGACGTAATAGCCACGCCACTGCTAAAAACTTTGGAGCTGAGGGAATAAACTACCTAACGCACGTTTTCAACCTGTCGCTGAAGTCATTTGTCAATCCCGAAAAAGGAAAAGATAATTCCACTACTAAAGCGTGGTAAACCAGCTAACGAAGGTGGGTCATATCGACCGATATCACTCCTTTCGCCAGTAGTGAAAACATTGGAAACCGTCTTGCACCCTCATTTCACCACGAATCTTCGTCTAGCTACCCACCAACATGCCTTCCGCAAAATGCATAGCACCACCACCTCGCTAAAAGTTTATGACGTCAGATAAATTACCAACTAAATCAGGAAAAACCCATCAAAGGACGGTGCCCGTGGCACTCGACCTGTCAGAAGCTTTTGTCACAGTCAACCACGGCACGCTACTCCAAGACATAGAAGGCTGGCTCCTCCTCTTTGTCTAAAACGATGGACCGCAAATTATGTGAATGGGCGGCAAGCGTCAGTTCAATTTAGGAACACAACATCAAATCTTAGGAGAATTAACAGGGGGTACCACAGGGTGGTGTGTTATACTCGCTTCTGTTTAATCTCTACATATCAAAGCTCCCTTCCCCTCAGAATGTGTTACAATCATTTTCTATGCCGACGACTGCACGATAATGGCAACGGAAACTGGCCCTCTAAAGAATGAATTAGTTAATAAAATAATATCTCCCCGGTCTTTCTAGTTTCTTCACTTCGCACAACCTGGCGTTATCACCGACAAAATCCACGCCCACTCTGTTTAAGACGTGTAAGAAACATATGACGCAACGTTCACGCCGATGGTGTTACACTACCGACTGTTAGTCGGTCTTAGGATGCAGGCCTGTCAAAATACTGCAAACAGAACTGCCACGGGATGTCTCCTTATGACCCCTGAACATCACCTACATAGTGAGGCCAAAGAGCATAACGAAATGCTGAACAGGCAGTTTTTGTTAAATTATCACAAACCAGGACACCTTAGCAAACAACTGCTTCATCTAGCCCCCCCCCCCCCCCCCCCCCCCCCCCTCCAAGAGGGTTAAGAGACATATTCATAAGTAAGCACTATGACGAGATCCGGCACCTGCTAGCACAGCCGTTTTATCCAGACAAGCACAAGGAGGCCCTAGGAAAAATCCACAAAGAATCGGTAAATGCCCAACTTTGTTCTGGATTCTGTAGCAGGTTAAACTCTTACTTGTCCAGAGTCAACCTTCTAACATCAATCTCCCTATGGTCCGTCTCTGTTGAAATTGCCAATTTACTTGAACTTCCGTTAGAGGACTTTGATAAAAATTTGTGAGTGGTCACACTCATTGAATAGGGCGAAACACTGTCAATACAACAACAACTGAATCATCTTAAATTATTTCAACTTACCGTAGTATCCTCTTTCATCATGTATGTCTCATTAGCTATATATTTTTCTATGGGCTTCGTCGCCTTTGGATAAGGATAGTAGACAAGCTTTACTCCAATTTCCTTATTTAGTATGTAACGTGAAAACCATTTATCGTATTTTTCACCACAGACCATCGCATCTACCTTGGCACCAAACACAGCTGTATGAATATCTATACGCGGTGCGTCTTTGGTAAGTTTACTAAAATCTAATTCTAATTTTTCCATATCAGGTGCATTGATCTCCAGCTTTGTTGGTGTAATCAACTTTGATTTGATCAGCACCATATTTGGATAGCCACGTGCGGTTAACATCACATTATCAATATCGACCAACATCAACGAACGGTCACGTATACCTTCGAGCCGTAGACCAAGTACATCGCAGTCGAGCTGAGTGCCCTTGGCTAATTCGAGTGGTGCACCTGATTTCAATGGGTAGAATTCTAATATTTCTAAGGTACCCACGCTTTGCCATTCTTCTGGAATAGGATCTTGCTTCCAGTATTTATAATATAAATAGGTGGCGCTTGTTGCTACGGTTACAATTACCCCAATGCTAAGGCTAACCAGCAGTTTGGTGGGGAGTCCATAAGCGGTATCTGGAAGTCCAAATATTTGTTTGTTATTTATGTACCTAGACGAATTTTATTTATAGAAAATATTCAAGTTTAGATAGTACTCACTCGTCATTTTCAAAAACTTATAACTGCAGATAGCGAAAAATAGACAACAATTTATTGTTTATATGAGTGCGATTGCAAAAGTGGTTAAACACTTTCTCCGGCTGGCTGTGGAGAATGACTAAGTAATCGCGCCTTTACAAATCTGTTTGCACATTTTTGCATTTGATTGCTCTCATTTTTGGTGCCCTCCTGCAAACGCGCATACATTTTTCTCTATGTTAATTCCCCACGGTTAATTGAAGCGTTTCGAAAAACTACTTGTTCTGGGACCTATACTAGTTTTCCATGTTAATGGTAAAACCATTTTCTTTGATTTTCTTTTGAAGTAAACCGCTAGTTTAGAAGAGCTAAAAAAGTAGTTTCCAAAGCATTTTATTGTATTCATTTTACATAAACGCATGTTAAATCTGAGACCTTTGACATACAAAAAATATAATAAAACGAGTAAGGGTGTCTAAGTTCGGGTGTAACATAACATTATATACGCATCGTGAGTTTCAATTGTATATGTAGTTCATTTCAGATAAATTACTTTTTCGAATTTTGTTACAAGGGACTTATTTTTTTAGGCTCTAGAAATGTTGTGTATTGATTGAGCGGAATAGGGGCGTGCACCGCCCATTCAAAAAAAGAATGACTCCCAATTTCCTCTTACAATAAAACTTGGTAAGTGAAATACTATTAATACAAAACTGTTTTTCGCTAAAATATAGCTTATTATTCTAGTCCACGACCTTTTAAAACATCCTTTATATATAAAAGTGGGCGTGGTCTCCAGCCGATTCCGTCCATTTTTACTAGAAATATTTCCTGGTATAAGGAAAATATGTACACCCAATTTTATTACGATCCGTTAATTTTTCTTCGAGTTATGGCTCCCAAAACATAGAAAATTGCTTGGTAAAAAATGGAGCAGTGCCATGCCCACTTTCAAAAATTTGAATTTTTTGCTTTTTCTTGTTATAATTCCACTTCGGAAATGAAACACCATTTATATAAAGCTCTTTTTTGCAAAGATATAGTTTATTTTATTCCTCCACGACCCTTTTAAAAATCTTTTATATAAAAGTAGGCGTGGTCATTAACCGATTTCGTAAATTTTTGTTAAAAGCATTTTTTATAGTGAAAGCAATCTGTCGAATTTTGTTATGTTAGGTTTAACGGTTTCAATATCAGTCCATACATCAAATTTCAACATTCAAGGTGTATTATTCACTAAATTATCAGGTTTTCCAAAATGTTATATATATAAAAAGTGGGCGTGGTTATCATTCGATTTCACTCATTTTGAATCTCTATTCCCTCTATTCTGAGACCAGATAAACCCGTATACCGAATTTGAAAATGAAGTTATCTCAATATTTGCTCAAATTATCTTGTTAATTGAAGGACAGACGGACGGACAGATGGACGGTTGAATATGTCTCAATCAAATTTTTTTCCGATACTGATAATTTTGATATATGGAAGTCGATATCTATTTCGATGCCTTTATTATATCTGTAAAAAATGGTGTTCTGAGTAGCTTCACAATGGTTCTGGAGTTGCTGAAAAGAAGAAAAAAGGTCTGAAAAATTATGCTCAGTTATCACATTTTTTCAAAAGTCGAAAAATTTCTAAAAAAAATGTAATCTGAGTAGCTTTTTAATATTCTGGAGTAAAAACAATTTCTGCAAAATTTCGTCCAACATTCACATTTGTCCAAAAGTCGAAATTGAGTTCATGAAAAGGAGAAAATTGGTGTTGTGCGTAGATTTTCAATAATTCTGAAATTCCTAAAAAGGATAAAAATGATCAGACACATGTGATAATGGGCGTAATTTTGCAGAACTCTTCCTCATTTTCAGGAACTCCAGAACTATTAAAACGCTACTCAGAATACCAATTTTATTAATTTTTAGACTTTTAGATTTAATTTTTACACGGAACTAAATCGCTAAATCCTTGATGTTAGATTATGTTAGGTTACGTTCAAGTGGCTGCTGTCCACATCGGAGCGGCACACTTAGGCCTTTATAGGCCCGTTGTGAAACCACACGGATTTGTTCCTACTCTCCTAATCAAACCACTTCGTTGAGTTTGTGAAGATAACTAAGCTTCGTGTTTTGACCTCAGCTATATCAATCAGATCTACGAGAAACATCATGCCCTTAAAACGTTGCCTTCTTCTACCGAGCGCTGGACATTCATAGAGTAGATGCATAACAGTTTCAGGCTCTTCTTCGTTGCCACAGCTTCTACAATAATCATTAAATGGAGCGCCAATCCTTTCCGCATGCGGTGCAATACAAACGTGACCAGTGAGAAGACCTTCATCTAAGGAAAGATCCCACTTACGGAGGGTGAGAAGCTCTCGCGATTTCTTCTCATTCCATTTCGGCCATGTGAGTTCTGCCGTGTGGCATCTATCATGATGCTTCCACCTGGCTCCCGCTTCGATCAGTAGAGCCTCCTTTATCTTGAGCTTGCAGGTGGAGAGCGGCATGCCCAATCTCTTCCAGGATGGAGAAAGTGGAAGGGAGGTACCCTTTCTTGCAACCTCATCCGCCATCTCATCACCTGGTATGCCCTTATGTCCCGAAACCCATAGCAGATGCAGAGTAAACTGTTCAGCCATCACGTTAAGTGATCTGCGACAGCCTACTACAGTTTGAGAATTAGTTGTGACAGAGTCAACGCCTTTCAGTGCTGCTCTGAGAAAATATAAATGGTGCTTCTGAGAGACTGCCTTCTGCTTAAGGCAGTCCACAGCGTCTTGAATGGCCGCAAGCTCGGCCTGAAATACGCTACAGTGATCCGGAAGGTGAAACCATCTTTGTATGTCCAATCGTTCCGAATAGACACCCCCTCTGACCTTGTTATCCAGTTTAGATCCATCTGTGTAGATCTGAATGCTGTTAGTGGGTGGGCCGATCAGGGTCATTCACCCACTGTTCCCTTTCAGGGATTAATATCTCGTATCCCTTGTTAAACTTGGTATGTGGTTTGCAGAAATCTGTCCCTTCTGGTATGCAGAATCTGTTGAGAATTATATAATGGTTGCAGTGAGACCATGTGGTCAGTTTCCTCAGCCTAATAGCTGCACATGGTGAATATTTTATGCCTACTAAATCTATGGGTAGTAGGTTCAGTATTACATTCATAGCCTCCGTTGGCGTTGTGCGGATGGCTCCGCTTATACTTAGTGGCGCAGATCTTTGTACCTTTTGAAGAGCAGGAACCGTCGAGGATTTATTCAGGGCGGGCCACCATACCGCCACGCCGTATAGCAATATTGGCCTAACTATGGCCATGTATATCCAATGCACTATCATAGGGGACCAACCCCAGGTCCGTCCAATTGCCCCTTTACATGTGTAGAGGGCACGGTGGTCTTACGGACACGTTCCGTGGTGTTTTGTGTCCAGTTCAATTTCTTATCAAGTGTGAGCACTAGATAGTTGGCGCTCACTTAACTTAAGCACTGTGTTTGCCAGCACTGTAGTTAAGAGAGGTAGTATCTTATACCTCCTCGAAAAGAGCACCAGCTCCGTTTTATTTGGGCACGCCCAGACCATTATCAACGGCCCATGCTTCGACTCTTTTTAATTCCACCTACATCATATCGCAGAGAGTTTCTGGAAACTTCCCACTTAGCACCAAGGCAAGGTCGTCAGCATTGCTGTAACTTTACAGCGCCTCTCCTCCTCCACGTCCCTCAGCAGCTGATTCACCGCCAAGACCCACAGCAGAGGGGATAGGACTCCACCATGGGGATTTCCCCTACTGACGAACCTGCTCACCAATACTCCTGCAAGTTCTGCCTATACTACCCTGCATAGCAGCAATTGGTGTACAAGACCCATTAGCTGAGATTCGATGCCCAGATCAGTCAGTACCTTAATGATTGAGTCGGGTTTAATGTTATTGAACGCTCCTTCTATGTCTGGGACGGCTGCGAGGCAGTATTCCTTGAAGGAGAACGATCGCTCTATGCACGATGCAATTTCGTACAATGCCGTTACCCTTCATATATGCGTGTTGTGCTTCAGAGAGTTGGTCTGAAGTCCTTAGGCTTCGCGTGGCACGCTTTGCTGCCTTGGGAATAAATACCACTTTAGATATTTTTCATATACGTGGGATGTGGTTTAGTGCCACGACACCTCCTATTATAGCGTATAGCCAGTTAGTGCTGCATTCCAGTGATTGTTGCAGTTGTATAGGTGTAACTCCGTCCGGTCCCGCAGTTTTGAATGGTTCAAAAGATTGGATGGCCCAAGATATCTTATCTATTGTAATTAGGTTATGCAGTATAGGTTGCACTGTTGCTTGTGTCAAGCTTTGTGTATCCCCTGGTTCGTTCTTAGTTACACCTGGAAAGTATGTATTCAGCAGTTGGTCCAGGGTTTCCTCCCCAGCTTCGGTCCACGAAACATCAGGCCTTTGCAAGCATCCTGGGGCTGTATTAGCCGATCTGGAAAGTACTTTCCTGGGTCTCCCTCCTTCAGACACTGTTCCCATGCTGCTACAGAAATCTCGCTAGGAGGATCTTTTGGCCTTCCTTAGCTCAAACTTATCATTTCTAAGTTATTCCTTGGATACTTCTCAATGCTGCTCATCGCCAGAGGCTTTAGGTGCATTGAAAGCGGTCCTACTTAACCTGCGAAGGTTTTCGATTTGTGAATTCCACAATGGTGGCTTCTTTTTACCCCTTTGAATTCTCTTGGGACAGACTTTATATAGTGCCTTGCGGCATGCCCCCGTGATGATATTTACCAGTCTTTCCAGTTCTGGTATGCTACCTGGCGTTTCGGGTACGCTCTCAAGTCGCAGGATCTTAACTGGTTTGCTATTGTATTTTTGCCAGTTTGTATTTTTAATATTTCTGGTGGCAGCGTTCTGCTTTTTCACCAAGTCTAAGTCGAATTGGATGTTACGATGGTCAGAGAATGAGTGGTCCTTAAGGACCCTCCAGTTTCTGACCAACTCCTCCGCATCTTCTGAGACTAGGGTGACATCGAGAACTTCCCTTCTTTTTGTAATAAAGGTTGGTTCAGTTCCCCTATTGCTTATGGTTAATCTAGAGTTTAGGATGAAATCAAATAGTAACTCACCCCTTTAGTTTTCGTCATTACTTCCCCAGGTGGAGTGGTGCGCGTTTACGTCTCATCCCAGTATCAGTGCACCTGATGTAGCTTCCACCAGCTTCCTGACGGTCGACGTTGGCACCGTCTTGTCATGGGCTAGATAAATTGCTTTATTGTAGTGCAGGTTTATCTGGAGGAACCTCACAAACATCGCACACTATCGCTCCCTCCTTGAGCGTGAAGTTAGCTGCATCTTCCAGCATCAGCTCCTCCTCCGTGTATTGCAGGTGTAACCCGCCTATACCTATGGATGAGGCAGACGAGGTGTAGCTGTCCAACGTATCCTGCTCACCCCCATCTGCCTTCATATCTACGTCCTCGTCACTCTCTTCTTCTGGCTCCACCTCGGCTGCCAAATTTCTACCGGCGTTGACGTCATTACTATAGACCTTTATAGTCACGGTGTCTAGGCCATAGTTAATCTCGCTCCGGTTTTTTTCAATTCCGATAGGGATTCCTCAAGTTGATGTTGCTTTAGGAAAGTTAATATTCCTCGATTTCCGCCTACCATAACGCCAGCCCAAATTCATTAAATTTTCCTAAAATTTAATCTACACCAAATTGTTCATCTAGATTTCCTAAATTTTGGCAAGCTAAAAAGACCTAAAAAATTTCTGAAAAAAGCTTAAAGCTAAATCACAATTTTACAAGTTAACCGGGGGAAAAAGCTAAATCTAGCTTGAAACAAGTAAGGACGGGACTGTCTTCGGCTGTGCCGAAAATTTCATACCTTTCATGAATGGGGCTGAACAATAATCTTATCCCATTCGTAATCTCCAAATAATGCGCTGTATAGGATAAGAAATATATAGTGAACAGATGTACATACCTAAACGATTTTAAGATAAATATAAAAAAATGGCAAAAAATCCCCTTATCTGAACGATCGGTTGTACGGATATTAACATCACTAAGTTATACCATCACTAAGGCGATGCCAAGGCCACGATAAGCAGTATTTACGTCAATAATCAAATCATGTATACACATATATAAGGCAGCCGAAAGATGTCACACACAGATGCATTTACTTATACGCCTATGTGCGCGCGAGAGACTGTAAACTACAAACATTCACATCAATAATTCAATCTTTATGTATCTACATAAACGAATAAATAATTGCGTCTACACATATGTACCATGTACGAATACGAGCAGCGGAGAGTTTGAGAGCTCATGGACAATGCTAGTAAGTTCTGCAAACCGAAGAGCCTAGAAGTATGCAGCGTAAACTATAAAAGCGGGGCAGGCGAGTAAGAAGTAATTCAGTTTGAGTTGAGCTATCAATCAGTTTGATTAAGCACGCGATCTGGCTGCCAATAGTAGAGTTTCATTTGAGTTATCAATCAGTTTGGTTATTAAGCCAGCGAGTAGCAAAGTATAAGTGTTATTGTGAAGTACTTTAATAAAGGCCATTTTTCCATCATTCAATATTGGAGTTATTTATTCAACAGTTTAGTGATTCGAACTTAGCAGAGGATTGCAAATAAGAGGATTTGCAAGCAAATTCGTTACAATATATTAGAATAAATATCACCAAGTTTAACGTTTATACTTTCTAAATTAAAGGAGAAATGGCCAAAAATCTTTCTATCTGAACGATCGGTTGTATGGGATATTACTATATATAGCTCCGATCAAAGTGATTTTTTAGGATATCTTCCATGATATATTAGAATATATATCACCGAGTTTCACGTTTATACTTTCTAAATTGCGGCAGGAATGAACAAAATCGTCTTATCTGAACGATCGGTTGTGTGGGAGATATATGTTATAGTGGTCCGATCCTACCGGATCCGACAAATGTCTAATATAATACAAAAATACATCCTTGTGCCAAATTTCATTGAGATATCTCAAAATTTGACAGACTAGTTTGCGTTCAAACAGACAGACGGACGGACAGACGAACATGGCTTTATCAACTCAGTTCGTCGCCCTGATCAATTCGGTATACTTAATTGTGAGTCTATCTTCTATATTTCTCAACGTTACAAACATCGGACCAAAGTTAATATACCATTTCATGTTCATGAAAGGTATAAAAAGCTAAAATGGCAGCATTGATCTTGACGACTTGGTGTGGTGGAAGCGTGCTCCGCCTACCACACCGAAGGTCCTGGGTTCAAGTCCCGGACAAAGCAACATGAAAAAGTTGTTTCAATTACAAAAACACAACAAACAAACATTTTTCTAAGCAGGGTCGTCCGGCAGTGGTTTCGCAAACACTTTTTTTCAATCTTCGAATCTGCGAATCAAGTCTTTTGTATTGTTCGCCGTTTTCTAGGTTTGCCAAAAAATTACCCATGCGCTTTCTCACTGGCAACATTTGCAGACTTACTACCTAAACTTTTATTATTACTAATGCTACCAATAATCCTTAAACGTAAGAGTATATACATATACAAGATATGTCAATGCATATATTGTTTTTTTTTTGTTTGATGTGCGCATATTGAATAACTTGGTAATAAGAGTCAGGTTGATTAGTAACTATAACTAACATTAAAAGTGCTATAACGTTTTAGTTTATTGACTTAGGGAAATGGAAAGGACATTTAAAACAAATATGCGGATTTTTAAGACCAAAATAATGACGTAACACTTTAAAAAATCGGATATCAAATAACCAAGTTACAATAAAAGAACAGTTTCGGCTGTATTTCGAAGGATCAAAAAAATTAAAAATATTTTTCCGAAAACCTCTCAGCATAAGCTTCAAATTTAGGGGCGGACTCTCACAACTTTTTTTGTATGGGGACCAACCCGGTCTAATGAGCATTCTAATACGACATTTCGAAATAATTTTGAGTAGGACTAAGACCGGACTAAGACCATTTTGAATTTGTCACTTGTCAATTGCGCTAAAATAATCACATTTATCATTATCAAAGTAAAAGCGAAGAAATATATCGTCGGTCCCATAGAATACTAACACAATTCGTTATTCGAGTGAAATACTAACATGGTTCAGCTTCTCGTGTGGGAGACTAACACGTTTCCGCTTCCCGCTAGGAAAACTAACACGTTACGGCTTCTCGTGTGGAAGACTAACACGTTTCAGCCTCTCGCGTGGAAGACAAAAACGTTTCAGCTTCTCGCGTGGAAGACTAACAAGTTTCAGTTGCTCGCGTGGAAGATTAACATGTTACAGCTTATCGCGTCGGAGACTAACACGTTTTGGCTTCTCGCGTGGAAGACACGTTTCAGCTGTTCGCGAGAAAGACTAACACGTCTCACTTGTTTGCGTGGAAGACTAACACGTTTCAGCTGTTAGCGAGAAAGACTGGACGTGTTAGTCTTTCACGAAATAAGCAACGACGAGCTAGTATTCCACGCGAGAAGCTGAAATGTGTTAGCCTTCCACGCGAAAAGCTGAACCGTGTAAGTCTTCCATGGGGCCAACGATATATGTATACAAAGTACCAAAATAAATTGTTTAACAAATAAATACAGTTGTTAAAGCTGGAACAAAATCGAATCTATAGCAATTATTTCTTTAGGCTAATATAAATGGTATCGCCGCACTTTACTTTCCCCGGTTGTCGTAAACCCATATTTATGCCAAGTACTGGGCTGGGATTCTTATTGAAGCTGCGATATCTGCAAGTAAAAAAGTAATGAAATACCAAATATAAATATCCAAGTATTATTAAGCTCACGTTTTCAATGTTTTCAGTGGGTTATTCTCTGCATCGCGCTCACCCGTGTCTACATTGATATTAGGTAGAATGCAACGTCGGCATGGCGCTACCTTCCGGAACACTGCCTCATTGCCAATCTTTATCCATTCGTATGCATCCTCAGCATAGGGTTCATCTTTAACCATTTTTAAATAGAAATTACCACGAAATTGTTTGGGATTTACAGGACTTGGCAATCGTTTATTGAGATCATCAATGGAGGATAAATTCATTAGCATATAGCTGGTGGCATCATTGAAAGCACCCTAGAAGTACAGAGAGCTTCGTTGGGTAACAGAAAAATAATAAGATAATGTGCGGTTGCTTTAAAAAAAGGGGGGGGGGGGGGAGGTTATCAAAATTAGCTTGAACCTACTGAGTGCACATTAGCACTGTATATGTACCACAACCCGAAAAAGTTATTTATAAGATCAAGAATATTTGGAGTCACTGTGTCCGTTAATCTATCCAGATTTGCCAAAAATTAGCTTCTGGGGGATCTTTGACGTGTTCTAGCCAGATCCGTCCCTTTGATATAATCAACTTCCGCAGTGCCCATTATGCGGAATACCCATATTTTCCGCAGGCGTGCCTTAAGATATCTCAGTAGACTCCTTCTTCTTCTTTCATTGTAGTCTGGCCAACTAGCTCTTAAAATTACACAGCTATTAGTGCTCTTTCAATTTTGCTGAGCTTTTGTACAAGCACACATTTTTCGATTTCCTGGCTGTCCCCAAAAATATCTATACTTCGACGTTGGTTATTCTCTCATTTCCTTCCGCTGAGCCCCTACTTGCTAGCTCATTAGTATATCATTTACTTCGATGCCCCTATGATCCAGAACCCAGCTATCTCTAGAGTGTCGGTTAAAGCAGCTAGGAGTTGCTTGAATGTTCATACTAGCTTTGAGATAGTTTATGATGAAGGTAGTGACTTTATTGCTGCCTGGCTATCAGAATAGATAGATACATTGACATTTATGATCTGAACTTGGAGTGACTGGTAGGCTTGCCAAATCGCTAGGAGCTGTAAGTTCTGTTTTCTCTGTCCTGGGTAAAAATACAAAAAGTGGGCTTGCGGTGAACGAGAACCAGGCGAAGTACTTGCAATCATCAAAGAATTGGTATTTGCGTCATGGCAGCCACGCCACTATTGATAAATATCAAAATGTGTAGGACCTCGTTTATCTGGAAACCGGTATTATATTATGCAAACTTTATATTGAATAGCTTCTAATGGAAACATTAAGGCTCCTTTTCGATAGCTGGATAAGCTCTCAACTGAAGGGTCATGCAGATAAGCGCAACTTTGGTGTCAATGGGAGAGAGAGGCTTTCACACATGTGAACAAACGTGTCAAAACTATCCCTATAAAGACAAAGGAGCTGTTCGCAACTTCAATAACTGCCGCAAAACTGCAACAGTCTCAAAACAAATTTTTTTTCTAAACTTTTACTTGTGGAAATTTCCACTTTGCCTAAATTTACTCGAATTCCGTATTTATATGTATCTATAAGACTTAGATCCTTCTCCGATTAGAAATAAAATTTCCCTTTTGCTCTGCCGCAGTAGCCACGGCACGATCGAATACGACGAGAAGAGTGCGCAACGATCCTATGAGTTGAATCAAGCGTATAACCTTCGCAAAATCTTTTACGAAAGGTTTCGAGCGCTGGGTAAATTCTGCAAAAGAACCAGAACAGCGACCTGATAGCTGATGTCCAGAGAGGGTTTAGATTACTGCGGCGAGAAATTGGTAAAGGACTAATGGAGTCTATGTGAGCATCAAGATTAACAATTAACACACACAAAAACATCAGCCTAGAAATACATCGGATAAAAATTAACACACACAAAAAGATCAGCCTAGAAATACATCGGATAATTAATAGCCGTGTTTTTTAAACGTATATACGTCTACGTTTGCGGGTAAAAAAACGCTAATCCTCACTCAGATTATGTTTAGGAGACCCATCTAGCGGCAGTGGTTAAATAACTAAGTACAGAACATGTTGTACCGAAAAGCGGAGACACAAACCTCTGGTGGCCATACTGTATAACGTATAGCTAAATCTGTTGCGACGAATAGTGGGCACACACCATGTTGAGATGTGATACATAGAATTAGTGTAGAGGTGAAACATAGACACATATTTCAGTTGCATCTGAGTATAACGCGTATTAAAATTTAGGAGCAGTAATTTTCTGCGCAGCAATTTCAGAAGTGTAGATACAGTTACACGCTTAGCAGTCCATATAAAGTTTAAGCATATATGTGCATATATAGATGTACATAAAACACAGCTAATCTTGGCTACAAATGCTACTTTGAACTGAGAGGGCTATTGATAATCAAAGTACTCATGCGCTATATGGCGCTGAAGCATTGTGGCCGACAACTCCAAATGGGACAGCTTTGGGGGTATTCCAAGTTCTTCAAAAGATTTATGGACCTCTATACGTTGTCGAGTTGATCTTCATTGGCAGATGATTTCTATGATTTGTTTTCCATGAGCTCCGATTTGCGTAATCTGACTTTGACTAAAGCATATTGAAATATTTCGATAGGAATACTTACCGTATCCTCTTTTTTGATGTACGGCTCATTAGCTATATCCTTGTCTATAGGTTTCGCCGCCTTTGGATAAGGGTAGTACACAAGCCTCAAACCACTTTCCCTATTTAGTATGTAACGTGAAAACCATTTATCGTATTTTTCACCACAGACCATCGCATCCACCTTGGCACCAAACACAGCTGTATGAATATCTATACCCGGTGCCTCTTTGGCAAGTTTACTAAAATCTAAATCCAATGTTTCCATTGCTGGTGCATTGATTTCCAGCGTTGTTGGTGTAATCAACTTTGATTTGATCAGCACCATCTTTGGATAGCCACGTGCGGTTATCATCATATTATCAATATCGACCAGCATCAACGCACGATCACGTACGCCTTGGTAGCGTAGGCCGAGTTCTTCGCATTCGAGCTGTGTGTCATCGGGTAATTCGAGTGGTGCACCCGATTTTAAAGGAAAGATTTCTAACATTTCTAAAGTACCCACACTTAGCCATTCCTCTGGCATAGGATCTTGTTTCCGGTATTTATAATAGAAATAGGTGGCGCTTGTTGCTGCAGTTATACCCACCCCAATACTGAGCCTAACCAGTAGTTTGGTGGGGAGTTCATTAGCGGCATCTAGAAGTTCAAATATTTGTAATTTTTTTAGTTGAACAAATATTCAAGTTAACATAGTACTCACTGGCCATGGGCACAAGATGATAACTGTAGATAGTGAAAAATATAAAAAAAAATGAATTGTTTCTTTGAGTACGAGTAGAAATGTGGACACACTTTCTCGGCTGGTTCTAAAGACGGACTGAGTACTTGTGCATTTACGTATGTACTGTAACACTTTTCCATCTTTATGCTATCATTCTTGACCTCCTCTTGTAACCCACTTTTAAATTTAACTTTCTCCATGTTCATTCCCCGCAGTAAATTGGAGTGTCCCGCCAAACCACATATTTTGCGACCACTACTAGCTTTCGATGTAAATGGTCGCATTCTTTTCTTTTTAAAAAAATGTCAAGCAGTTTTATATCTCTCTTCCTTTCCTTTCTCCGTCCACCCCCCTCTCATTTAATCTTCCTCTCTAATTTTTCCTCACACATATTAATTTCTTCCTTTTCCCATACTCTTATAACACTGGTTTACAGCCAAAATGCACCAGAGACGGCATTATGAAATTCCTATGTAAAATCACGCCCTGATTTCGAAAATCAAGGTTATTAAACGGTTTTATTTAGCTTGAGTTGACAGGCAGGCCGCATACACGGCCGCACGGCCGTTGTGAACGAATCTTGTAATTGAAATTTAAGAAACTTCTTGATAAGCTACAAGCTTGAAACTTGGAATATAGTTCAGAACCCGATGACAATGCAATAATAAGAAAAAAATCGCCGCTAGGTGGCGCAAGGATCGAGATATTCACAAAATTCGCATTTGTGGTCCGATTTGGCTCATATTTGGAACACATAATACACGCAAGAATAGAAATCGACCTGTGAAAAAAAATCGCCGCTAGGTGGCGCATGGATCGAGATATTCACAAAAATCGTATTTGTGGTCCGATTTGGCTCATGCTTGGAACGCATAATACATGCAAGAATAAAAAGCGACTTATAAAAGAATATCCCCGCTAGGTGGCGCAAGGATCGAGATATTCACAAAAATCGTATTTCTTGTCCGACTTGGCTCATGCTTGGAACACATAATAGATACAAGAATAGAAAGCGACCTATCAAAAAAATCGCCGCTAGGTGGCGCCAGGATCGAGATATTCACAAAAATCGTATTTGTTTTCCGATTTGGCTCATATTTGGAACACATAATACATACAAGAATAGAAAGCGACCTATCAAAATAAATCGCTGCTAGGTGGCGCAAGGATCGAGATATTCACAAAAATCGTATTTGTGGTCCGATTTGGTTTGGTCCATATTTGGAACACATAATACATACATGAATAGAAAGCGACCTATGATGCCCGATTTGGCTCATATTTCGAACAAATATTGCATACATCAAAATATTTTGGAGTTGGAGGAGGGACAAGCATACGGTGCAGAGTCGAGTAAAGTCTTTGGAAGGATTATGTATTGATGACTTAGGTTGTAGCAAATTGTCAGGAAAGAGTCCTTGTAATAATGAGTCACTAAATGAACTAAATAGAATGAGAAATAATAGGCAATTAAATAAAGACTAAAAACTTGAAAATAAAATAATTAAAAAAAAAAATTTAAGTTAAACGGTTTTATTGAAAACAATACTTACATGAAATAATAATAATACGAATAGCTAGAAAATAATTAGGTAGGTTATAGGTACTAGTCATCACACTCCTTATCAATCTAGGGCGTTGATCAGACAATTAAATAAAAGCGTTGGACGCGTCATATTTCTATTGATAGTCATAAGTAAAACCAACTGAACCTTAATCAGGTTATGCTACGCCTCACATTTTTAGAAATTTCACGCGCCCAACGCTTTTATTTAATTGTCTGATCAACGCCCTAGATTGATAAGGAGTGTGATGACTAGTACCTAGGACCTACGTAATTATTTTCTAGCTTTTCGTATTATTATTATTTCATTTAAGTATAGTTTTCAATAAAACCGTTTAACATAAACATTTTTGTTTAATTATTTTATTTTTAATTCTATGGTAATGTTTTCGAGATATGTACGAATAACAGATCCAAAAAAAAAAAAGTTGGGTCCACTTAATCATATATATCTCAAGAACGCATTAAGCAATTCCAAAACAGTTTGAAGCTTTAAAAAGTAATAAGATTTTCTATAAACTGTGCATACAACACTTTTTGCTAGGCCCTGCAGATTCAAAGATAACGAACAATCATTACGGATTTTTTCCATTTTTTTGTATAAATATAAAAAATGTGTACTTTGCGAGGAAAGATCTCGAAAACTTTTTATTTTTTTTGCAGATTTGTTCTTTTCTCTCTAAGCTCTGTTTTATTACAAAACAAGCTTTCATTCAACAAAAACGATGGACTAATACAAAAGTTATAAGCATTCAAGTAAATATATCCATTTAATACTTAAGTACCCTACTGGTACATATATGTTATGGTGATTTCTTTTCTACACCAAAATGTCGACACTTTCAGCGGCAAAAATTTTTAAGATTCTCACCTCGCCCTGTGAAATTACAGCCACTTAAAAGTTCAGTGCCACCCTGCATGACTTGAAAAGAACAAAAATTGTAACCATTTTTACAAAAAATGCAGTTCGTGTGGTTGTTCGCTGTCAACTGTGATCGCAAATTGCTTTTGAGTGAGGCATGATGGGACACATACGTACAAATAAAGCATTCGCTTCAGCTTCGTGATTCATCAGCTAATTGACAGGGCTGTTTTCTGCACCATCAATGGCAGCGAGGACAGGTAATGGTGCATTTTTTGCCATTTTTAGGGGTAGGTTGTTGAGAAAAGATAATGATGCCCTCTATTGAGGCTAAGCTAATTTTACAACAGAACACAAATTTTTGAAGGGTTGACGTGAAGGCGACATTTTTGTGTATAAAAGAAAACACCATTAGTATTCGTATATCAGTTAGTTAGCGAATATTAACACATATATACCAGTAGGGTACTTAAGTATTAAATGCATATATTTATTTGAATGCTTATAACTTTTGTATTAGTCCATCGATCCTTCCTCGCAAAGTAAAATTTTTTTTACATTTTTACAAAAAAAAATGGAAAAAATCGGTAATGATAGTTCGTTATCTTTGAATCTGCAGGGCCTGAAAAAAAGTGTTGTATGCACAGTTTATAGAAAATTTTATTACCTTTTAAAAACTTCAACCTGTTTTGGAAGTGCTCAATTCGTTCTTGAGATATATATGATTAAGTGGACCCAATTTTTTTTTTTTTGGAAAAAGCCCGTTATTCGTAAATATCTCAAAAATGTTACGACAGAATTAAAAATAACCTTGATTTTCGAAATTAGGGCGTGATTTTACATAGGAATTTCATAATGGCGTCTCTGGTGCAGAAAAAAAATTGGAATTTGTGATCCAGTGTAATTAATTATACCTTCTATTCCTCTCTCGCTCTTGCTCCTTCTTCCATCTCACCACTCCTTTTCCCGATACTTCTGCCCTGCATTATCTAACTTCCTCACTTCTCAGCTCAATCTTAACCTATCCTAATCTTTCCTTCAATCACCCTCACCAGATGTCTCCGTGTTTCGAGCCATATATACATATGTATAATTTTTAGAATCAGTCGGTACGGAAAAAAATTATCCTTTACTCATCATCATTAATTGACATCACCTGCCTCTTCCAACTCAGTGGAGGCCTCCCCTTCTCCTGCTTAGAAAATGCAGTGTCGACTGAAATACTTCCATGATCGGATTGTCTTCGTCCGTTCGCATACCACGATGTAGCCAGCGAAGTCTGTGGAGAACGGGACCTACATGATCTACGTCCCGCCAATTTGTAGGAAAAATGAAAAAGGAGCACGACGCGAATTGGAACAGAAGCTCGACCTAAAATCTCTTCGGAGGTTAATGCGCTTTGCATTTGTTTTATTTTTTAGGAATTACTACGTGTAAACTTATTTACCAACAAAAGAGGCAGGTCGCTTCACACACCGAGTTGGACACTAGTTTTTTTTGAAATCGATGTGAAATTTCCCTCCTGGGCTAAGTAATTACATACGGGCTAAGTGTGTATTTTCAACAGCAAAAAATATTTATGTGAGAGAAATTCGGCCATGAAGTCCAATGGTTCTCAGTTTACTCATAGCGGAGTAATATAAGGTAGGGTTGCCAAGACGATCTGGATTTGGCTGAGCTGTCCAGTACAGATTCTATTTTTTGAAAATTATGTCCAGACGAAATCAGTGTCCATATCCAGGCCAAAGTAACAACGAGTGATATTTTTCTGTAGGTCTCCATTTCTTAGTATGTACTATGTTTAAAATTTTATATTGGAAACTATGTGGCAATATTTAAAACTTTACATTGAATACCACACTCTTGTTTCTTCTTGTCTTATCTAAGCAATAAAGGGTAAGTAAGTCTTTGAGTCGAAGTTGAGTTTCTATCTGGCAACCTGAATAAAAGGTAGTCGTAGCAGATAACTTGCCAATTCTCTTAAAAAGTCTTGAACCTTTGTATTTATTTTTGTATGCATGAACATATTGTCACGGATATTAACATCACTAAGTTATACCATCACTAAGGTGATGCCAAGAGGCACGTATAACAGAAATGTCATCACAAATATCCACCAACATGTCATCACAACTAGAAGAACAGAAAACGTATATGTCATCTCAACTAGAAGAACAGAAAACGTATATGTCATCACAGATGGAATCCCAAAAGACACGAATAACATCGAAGATTGAAGCACAAGAAACGCGTATGTCAGAAATGTCGACACAGATTACATCGAAGATGGAAGCACAATAGGCACGGATATCCGAAATGTCGGCTCAAATTTCAGCACAGATATCATCGCAGATCTCTGCTCAACTGGAAGAGCAAGAAGGACGTATCTCCTCGAAGTTGGAGGCGCAAGATACAAAAATTTTACAGTTTGAAGAAAAAATCGAGGCCGAGGTGGATGCTTTGAGAGGACGTATCGAGCAGTTGCAACTAAATCGCACAGCAGTTTCAACTAGTAATCCAAAGGTAAAGACACCATCCTTTGACGGTTCTGTTCCTTTTCAGGTCTTTAAGCTACAGTTTGAGAAGACCGCAGCAGTGAACCAATGGAATGCTGAAGATAAAGTTGCAGCTCTGTTCGTGGCACTGAAAGGGCCTGCCGCGGAAATCTTACAGACTATTCCAGAGAACGAACGGAACAGTTATGACGCATTGATGGCTGCTGTAGAACGGCGATAAGGAAGCGAACACAGGAAACAGATATTTCAAATAGAATTGCAAAACCGCTACCAAAAAGCTAACGAGACTTTGCAGGAGTTTGCTTCGGACATTGAAAGATTGGCTCATCTTGCAAATGCGGATGCACCCGTGGAATACACGGAAAGAGTGAAGATTCAGAGCTTTATAACAGGCATACGGGACGTCGAAACGAAGCGAGCCACATACGCGAACCCAAAGCAAACATTTTCTGAAACGGTATCCCATGCATTGACTCAGGAGACGGCGTCATTATTGAATAAACCAGCATACAAAGCTCATCGTGTGGAAGTAGAAAGGCCGGAGTGGGTAGATACAATTTTGGAAGCTCTGAAGGGATCACAACAGAAAAATGCCGGAGTTATGAAATGTTTCAAGTGCGGTAACCCAGGTCACATTGCACGTCATTGCAGTAGCAATTCCAATAGTTCCAACAATGTGGGTGGCCGTAAACGCAGAGCTGAAGGAGACGAGCAAATCTCCAAATCCACTCAATCGTTAAACTAAAGCGAGTCAGCCGAAAGGGGCGACAGCCCCATAATCTCGCAAATTGGAAGAAGGTCAAGCAATCTTACTGTCGGAGGACATGTGGATGGAAAGGAACGTTTACTGACTGTAGATACGGGTGCATCCCATTCCATCATTCGATCATATTTAGTCAACAAGAAGATAAGACCATTGCTTGGAGCAAGATTACGTACAGCCACGGGAGAGGACACCCAGGTAATTGGAGAAGTAGAATGTGAAGTAGCAATTGGGAACGTCACGGTAATTCACAATTTTATAGTGGCAGGTATTGTTGATGAAATCATAATTGGAGTGGACTTCTTAATCAACCAAGGCATCAAGATCGATATGCAAAGCAAGACGATGCGATATAAGAACATGGATGTGCCACTTAATTTCGGCTACGAGAGAGGCTACAGCAGTAAACGAGTGCTGGTGGAAGAGAGTCAGCAAATACCACCAAAATCAGAAGCAGTCATCTGGGCAAAGGTAGATGGAGATTGTCGGACAAACAAATTGTGGGTTGTCGAAGCAGCAAATAAATCAGCACTGAACATACTTGTAGGAAAAACCCTGGCTATGACAAAACAAGATGGACGTATTCCGGTAAGAGTACTCAATGAGTTCAAGTCACCATTCAATTTGACCAAAGGAGCTATTTTGGGAAGATGCCAAGAGGCCGAAGTAGTTATTAACTGTGAACAGCTCCAGGAATACGTTTCATCTAGTAATACTGATCTTTCAAATGATATCACGGCATGGACGCATGGGCTAGAGGAAGCCTATCAGAGTAAGGCAAAACAACTGCTCATAAAATACTCGAACATATTTGACCAGGATGGTTCCAAACCAGGCCGCACCAATGTTGTGAAACATCAAATTGACACTGGAGATGCGAGGCCGATCCGTCAAGCTCCACGTAGTGTTCCACTGGCGAAGCGGGAAGTTGTCAGTAAAATCATACAAGAAATGAGTGACAGCGGCGTCATCGAACCATCAGCTAGTCCATGGAGCTCACCGGTAGTACTTGTAAAGAAGAAGGATGGAAAAATGAGGTTTTGCGTGGACTACCGAAAATTGAATGACGTTACGAAAAAGGATAGCTACCCGTTACCAAGAATTGACGACACTTTGGACTCGCTATCTGGTACGAAATGGTTTTCCACACTGGACTTGAAAAGCGGCTACTGGCAAGTTGAGGTGAAGGAGGAAGATAAAGAGAAAACAGCCTTCAGTGTCGGTGATGGTCTTTGGCAATTTACAGTGATGCCTTTTGGACTTTGTAATGCACCAGCTACTTTTGAGAGACTCATGGACCAGGTACTGAAAGGACTGCATTGGAAAACATGCTTGGTGTACCTGGACGACATCATCGTATTGGGCAAGAGTTTTGATGAACATCTTAAAAACTTGGAGGAAGTTTTCCAGAGAATAGCTGGCGCTGGTCTGAAGTTAAGTCCCAAAAAGTGTACGCTGTTTAAAAAGGAAGTAAATTATTTGGGCCACAAGGTAACGACAGAAGGTGTCTGTACAGCGAATGAAAAGATAGAGGCAGTAAAGGATTGGCCAAGACCACAGAACCTGCATGAATTGAGAAGTTTCCTTGGGTTGTGCACATATTACCGCCGATTTGTACCAAATTTTGCCAGCGTAGCCCATAGTCTCCACGAGCTAACAAGGAAAAATAAAGCTTTTGAATGGAAGAAGGACCAAGAAGTAGCTTTCCAAACATTGTAAAAGCGGTTGTGCACTGCCCCAATGTTGGCATACCAGATTCCAGGAGCAACGTTGATTCTAGATACAGATGCGAGCGGATATGCTATAGGAGGCGTTTTATCACAACTGGTCGATGGACAAGAGAAGGTAGTTGCATATTACAGCCGTTCAATTGGAAAACCAGAGAGGAACTATTGCGTTACACGGAGAGAGCTGTTGGCATTGGTAGAGTGCATTAAACGTTTTCACAAATACCTCTACGGCCAGCGATTCCGTGCCAGGACAGATCACGCAGTGTTGAAATGGCTTCTGCAGTTCCGTAATCCGGAAGGACAATTGGCACGGTGGATCGAGCGACTACAAAGCTATGACTTTTCCATTGAGCATCGAAAAGGTAGTACCCACGGAAATGCTGATGCAATGTCACGAAGACCATGTAGTCTGGAATGCAAGCACTGCTCAAAGGCCGAGGCTAAAGAAGACATTATAGATGTCCGGCTAATGACTATAACGTGTACGGATGAATGGGACAAGGAACAACTAAGAAAGTGTCAGCTAGAAGATACAGATCTGTCACATGTTATGCAAGGGCTCGAACGAAACGAAAGACCAAACAGAGAGGAGATGTCAGCAGAGAGTCCCATTGCGAAGTCATATTGGGCACAGTGGAACAGTTTAGAATTGATATCCGGTTGCTTGCATCGAGTATGGGAGAGTGAGGATGGTCAATGCAAGAAGAAACTGATAGTTGTTCCCAGGAAGAGGATTCCTGACGTGCTCAGCGAGCTGCACAATGGTCCAAGTGGAGGTCATCTTGGAATCACGAAGACACTCGAAAAAATTAAGCAGAGATTCTATTGGGTTGGTTGCCGTCAGTCGGTCACCGAGTGGATTGCCAACTGCGAGGTATGCAACAGAGCGAAAGGGCTCAAAACCCGAAGTCATGGCCAGATGAAGCAGTATATTTCAGGTGCACCATTTGAAAGGATCGCCATGGATGTCGCAGGTCCATTTCCTACTAGCAACCGCGGAAACAAATACGTACTGGTGGTTATGGATTATTTCAGTAAATGGTCAGAGGTATACCCAATCCGAAACCAAGAAGCAGAAACAGTAGCAGAAGTGGTTAAAAACGAATGGGTTGCAAGGTATGGTGTACCAATGGAGTTACATTCTGACCAAGGCAGGAATTTGAATCAGCTATGTTCCAAGAAATGTTCAAGAAGTTGGGCATTCGAAAAACACGGACAACTGCATTGCATCCTCAGTCTGATGGTATGGTGGAACGCTTCAATAGAACATTGGAGGAGCATTTAAGGAAAGTAGTAGACAAGTACCATAAGGACTGGGATACACACATATCATTATTCTTGATGGCCTACCGATCGGCAGTACATGACACAACGAGCCAAACTCCAGCAAAGGTAATTTTTGGCAATAACCTTCGACTGCCAGCTGATTTGAAGTATGGGATAGATGCCGATGCGGAGAGGAATGTCAAGAAATCCACTGGTGTCTTGGAAGAAGACCTGAGAGAGATACACGATCTGGTATGGCAACGAGCAAAGATTATGAGTGACAAGATGAAAGCGAGGTACGATAAAGCAATTAATTCGGAAGGGTTTCAGGAAGGAGATTTGGTGCTGCTATACAACCCACAACGAAAAAAAGGTTTGTCCCCGAAATTGCAGTGTAACTGGGAAGGCCCATACAAAGTTGTAAAACGGATCAACGATGTAGTGTACCGCATACAAACCACTACCAAACCACGAACCAAAATGAAAGTGGTTCATTTGGAGAAATAAGCAGCGTTTAGATCGAGAGATTTGTCTGACCGGGACGATCAGACTTAGGTGGAGGGCAGTGTCACGGATATTAACATCACTAAGTTATACCATCACTAAGGCGATGCCAAGGCCACGATAAGCAGTATTTACGTCAATAATCAAATCATGTATACACATATATAAGGCAGCCGAAAGATGCCACACACAGATGCATTTACTTATGCGCCTATGTATGCGCCAGAGACTGTAAACTACAAACATATACATCAATAATTCAATCATTATGTATCTACATAAACGAATAAATAATTGCGTCTACACATATATACGTATACGAGCAGCGGAGCGGCAATGCACAAACACATGCATATATCTTATCTGTGTTGTCACAAGAGAGAGCAATAATTTGTGCACTTAGTTGTGGCTGGCGATTTTGTAGCCGAAACTAACTAGTAACTTCTGGAAATCGAAGAGCCTAGAAGTATGCAGCGTAAACTATAAAAGCGGGGTAGGCGAGTAAGAAGTAATTCAGTTTGATTTGAGATTTCAATTAAGCCCTATCTAGCGAGCTATAGCAGAATTATTTTGAGTAGTAGTTTCAGTTGAGCTATCAATCAGTTTGATTATTAAGCCAGAGAGTAGCAAAGTATAAGTGTTATTGTGAAGTACTTTAATAAAGGCCATTTTTCCATTGTTCAATATTGGAGTTATTTATTCAACAGTTTAGTGATTCGAACTTAGCAGAGGATTGCAAATAAGAGAATTTGCGGCAGATTCGTTACAATATTTTAAATAATTACATTTTTTGGTAATAAAAAAGGCTTGACGACATCTCAAATAAAGGTATGTTCGACACACGCCGAAGATTTTGGGCTATGTTGGCCAAGGGTGTGTAGATAGTAGAAGTGTAACAGACGTGAGTTTACTTAAAAACGTGCTTTGTTGGTCCCGTCCCGTCACTTTCTACGATAAATAAAAACGTAGCACGACCCATGTTGGAAGAGAAGCTGGAACTAATTTTTCTCGGAGGCAAACAAAATGTTTGCAGTCCAAACAATCGGAATCGGAATTTACCTATCGCAATCAAAACTCTGTTACATTCCTAGTGTGTAGCGGCTTACACAATCCTAAAAAGACCAAATCCCGACTGATCATAAATCCAGACACAAAATACCAACAAAATATAACTTAGGTTAGCCTGAATGTGTCCATAGTGTTACCAGAAGTTTGCCCGACAACCAAAATTAAATACCAGGACCTATCTACTTATAATATAAAAAACGTTGTTCTCTTGGCATATACTAGAACCTTCCAAAGACCCACCCTACTTTCAGTACATTTTAATTTGTTGGGTCCTTGCGCTTATGGGAACAGATGGAGTTGAAAAAGCGGATGAGCTAGCTAGAAAGGGCTATCCCTCAAATTATGTGCCTTAGACGTCTCAATCAGTTTAGGCGAAATTAAAAGAAGGCAAGAGTTGCACATGATCGACCAAGCAGGAAACACGGGGAACCAAGCGCCGGGCTGCAAAGTGTCGAACATCATGTGCAGGTTTCACAAACGTAGACTAACAAAGTTAATCCTTTCTTTGAAAAGAAAGGAATATAGGCTCATATTGGGTATTCTGACTGGGCACTGCTTTCTGGCGTCATATGTTTTTAAATTAGGCCTTAACATAGATATTAGATGTAGGCAGTGAGAGTGTAAGGAGGACACGATCGAGCGTGCTCTGCCCTGCGCTGGCAAGCCTAAGACTCCAGCTATAATGAATGGCCAAAGATATCAGATCTAGAAGCAGCAAGTCGCATATGCCTAGGAAACTTCTAGTATTTGCCAAGAGGACGGAGTTATTTCATAACACAGATTTCTGTTTCTGATCTCAGATAGGCTTTTCAGATTGGTCGTTGAGCTAATTTCTGGTAACACTGTGGACTCATATAGTCTACAATCAATTCAACCCAACCTTACCTAACATAGTCTTTCAATTAGTTTGGAACCATCGGTGTACATGTGCATTATATCTTCTGCTATTTCCGCCATGTGCTACATTTATTGTGGCTTCTAGATCCCCATGTGAAGTCAGGTATGTATGTGATGAGGACCTACTACTATGGCCGACAAAACATAAACATTATTCTAAAAATTTTGCTTCAGTTTTCACGATTCGGCATACATACTTATGTTCTATTCTTACAGACAAGTTGTCTGGATGGTTTCTTGTAGACACTAGCAGAATGTCGAGTTTTTGTTTTGTAAGCATAAGTCGGGATTATGATGTAATCTCATGTGCGATGCTTCTCTCAATAGGGTGTCTGGCCGTTTTTAAGACGCATTTTCTGCTAAGTCTCTGGTTGGACCATTGCGTTGTTGTTGTTAGAGGCGTAGGTTTCTCATTATAATAAAAAAAAAAGGTCGGTATCATTTGGAGACACACTTCCCCTCTCGCGCGGTATATAGAAGATCGTGTCTCTGGATACTGGCTTGTAATGTCATGAGAAAATTCTTGCTGCACTCATATTAAACGGAGCGTCTAGCTATTCCGTAAATTCAGATATCAACTGCTTTGTCCAACGAATATTTACATTGAAGCAGGTCTGTTCCCAGAGACATAAAACCATATTCTGGAATTGTTTAGTTAAAGGGTGCTCGCTTCCGCTCACTACTTTGATATTAAAACTAATAGAAACTGAATCAGCAAGAAACCAAAGTTTCGACAGTCACATTCGCCAACTCACTAGTTTTGCTTAAGGCAGGTCGTTTATTTTCGCAAAGAAAACGTTGCTTCTCTATGGATGGATAAAAAGAAAGTAAATAAATGTAAGGCGCGATATGCTCCGAAGAGATTTTAGTCCGGGCTTCTTTTCCAATTTGCGTCGGGCTCCATTTAATTTTTCCTACAAATTGGCGGGACGGGACGTACATGTTTAATGTCGACTCCGAACGGCATCTGCAAGGAAGATGAGTTTTTACTGAGAAGCATCTCATGGCAGAAATACACTCGGAGTGTTTGCCAAATCCCTGAAGAGGGGCCACACTGCTTGGAAACGCTTTTTTTATTGAAATATTTTGTTTCTAAATTTTTGACATAATTTTGCTCGGGGCTTGAACCCAGGATTTCTCGCCACTCCGGCCATCCATGGATTGATCTCTCATTTAGTTTATGATGCAGAGCAACTTCGCACTTATGATGAAGACCAACTACACAATACCAACTTTGGATAACGTAAGATCAATTATATGTAAGTCCAATCAGCGGACAACTGACCATAATGCGAAAAGGAGTATCCGTTGGCTGTTGCTATGCTTGTTGTTGTTGTTGTTGTTGTAGCGAAGGGGACACTCCAAGAAGGCCTTGGGGAGTTTTATCGATGCAGCTCCGGTACGTTCCGGTAACAATAACCATTAATACTAGCCCGACCATCTCGGGAACGATTTGGTATGACCACATGAAACCTTCTAGGCCATCTCACCCCCTAGATCCATAAGGAACTTGGGGTCGCCAGAGCCACGTCTGTTAAAGGAAAAGGATTCGGCACGGGTAGGTGAGGTTGACAGTTGAGTTGGAGAAGCTGTATATTGCGCTAGCAACCGTTTGAAAGGTTTGCGCTGCACAACCCCTAGAATCAGTTTGGTATTTTAGTCGCCTTTTACGAGAGGCATACCTGCCGTGGGTATATTCTAAGCCCCCTAAGCCGCTGGGGTGAAAAAGCTATGCTGCAAAATAATTTTCCATGGGTATGGCTTCCTTGAAATACATGAGCTTGCTAAGAAAAAATTCATTAATCTCCAGTTTTACAACCAAAACTGCCTACAAAGGGAATCTCCAAGAATGATTCTTCCACACGGTATTTCCCCTTAAACGGCTCTGATAACCAAGCGTTCTTCTGGCGGGTCTGACGGCGAATGATGACAAGTCAAAGTACTCGATGTAATATATGGAAAAAATTCTCATGGCAGTACCCGCCGCGAAACTAAAATAAAACTTGTAACTTCGGCCGTTTAAACAAAGAGTAACCGTCCACGGTTAAACTGAGTTTAATATAACTAGATAAATTTTAAACCCGCAATCCAAAAATTGGCCTAATATATTGTCTTATCACGTCATCTAGACTCTTTGTGCATGTTTCGTTTTGTCATATTCGTTGCTAGAATTTTTTTGTTGTAAATTTTTAAAAATGATAAACTAAGTGAAGTGCCAACAAATTCAAACATTGTATATACAATATATACATTGTATATTAGGGCAGGTCGATTTGTATGGACGAAAGTTAACCGATATCGCAATTTTTTTACTAGGTTATGAAAAAAACCTTCAAAATCAATGTCGAAAAAAAGTAAAAAAAAAAAATGAAATTTCGTAGGCTCGAAAATAAATTTTTTTTTGGTATGCGTAGTGGAACTTTTTTCCTAAGCCCAAATCCTATCGAAAAACTATGGTGCGATATCGGTTAATAAATCGACCGAGTCGATTGTATATACATACATATGTATTTGTGCATATGTGTTAAGGTACTCCCTTATGCCATATACACATAGAACGCTTTGCCAAGAATTTCGGGTTTGACAGATAATAGCGTCATACTTAAAATATTTCAACATTTTGCTTTGATTTACATTCCAAGAGTACACCTAACCTATACATTAAAGCCCGGGTTTTCAGTAGTTGGTTTAGCTAAGCTTAAACTAAGTTTGCTTAAACTCTAGTCAAATTTAAACTCAAGTTAAACTACTGTTCAGTATTGCAGTCACAGTTTAAGGCCGCCTTTGGGGTATGATTGTCTGTGCGACAACATGGGCTTTTTTATTATCTAGATAATTTGTAGATACGGAAACACCTGGATTTTTTTTACCCAACAAGCATGGAAAAAAATTCTCCAGCGAAATTATGTATATACATAGTTCCGGAAGCGATATCCTACATTACTATTTAATTATTCTTAGACCATATAGTTTTCGAGTTGATGTCCAATTTCATTCTCCAATCACTATCCAACCTTTGAGAAGTTGTGTAAAATTAATAGTTTTCGAGTTGATCTCCAACGTCATTATTATATTCCAATTAATATCCTTGATCTTGAGAAATGTATAGTTCTCAAATGAACATTCTCCAGTTGATATCCTACATTGCATATCGAGTTGAGGTGGAGTTGAAAAAAATGTCCAAGGTGGTACCACCAAAACCAACAGCTGTTTATTGTGAGATATAAACACCTGGTTAATAGCAGTAATGATGCGTAAGTAATCAAAAATAAATTATAAAGGCGGCCACCGTGGTGTGATGGTAGCGTGCTCCGCCTACCACACCGAAGATCCTGGGTTCACGTCCCGGGCAAAGCAATATCAAATTTTAGAAACAAGTGTTTTCAATTAGTAGAAAGTTTTTCTAAGCGGGGTTGCCCCTCGGCAGTGTTTGGCAAGCACTCCGTTTGTATTTCTGTCATGAAAAACTCTCAGTGAAAACTCATCTGCCTTACAGATGCCGTTCGGAGTTGGCATAAAACAAGTAGGTCCCGTCCCGCCAATTTGTAGGAAAAATTAAAAGGAGCACGACGCAAATTGGAAGAGAAGCTCGGCTTAAAATCTCTTCGGAGGTTAGCGCGTCACATTTATTTATTTTTTGAATTATATATATTTCATTTTATTTTCGTGAAAATACTGTAGTATGGACTCTTACATTTGAGTACAGTCAAAGAACCACAAGGTGTTAATTAAATTTTTTCAACTTAAGTAATAGCCAAATGCTTGTTGGGTATATTCAACGCCATTTCGAACGAACGCAAATCACCGATAGGTTAACTAGAGTTTAACCCTGCCAGATCGGCCGCTTAAGCTCAGCTTAAATTTCAGTTAAAGTAGACTGAAAAACTGCAGAATAATTTAAGAGTAGTTTAACTGACAAACTGAGTTGAACTTGTACTGAAAAACCGGGACTAAGAAGATTCACGATTATTTGCATATGAGGTGACAAACTTATATAATTGCATGACAATGCACCGGATAGTGAGAGACCTTATCATATCACATCTGCAAATCCTATTCTAACCAACAAAAAGGCCTACAAGACAGGGCTAAAACGATGACTGCTTTGATGTTTATAAACAACCCGTGCAATGCGAATTAACTGAAACAAATGGGTGCTCAAGGTTAGAAAATGAGAGAAGAGCACAAGCACATATTTATCAATTTAATTTTATTAACCCAAAATAAGTTTTTTTAGTGGTTATCTAACCGAAAGTGTCCCTACAGGGAATAGCAGCTGTTTGAAGCGTTGGTTTGCATATTGCATTTCAAAAGCAAAGGATTTTTATACCCAGCTGTACTTATACACAGGGTATTGCCAAGGATATTAGCATCACTAAGCTATACCATCACTAAGGCGATGCTAAGGCCATGCCAAGCAGTATTTACGTCAATAATCAAATCATGTATACACATATATAAGGCAGCCGAAAGATGTCACACACAGATGCATTTACTTATACGCCTATGTATGCGCGAGAGACTGTAAACTACAAACATTCACATAAATAATTCAATCATTATGTATCTACATAAACGAATAAATAATTGCGTCTACACATATGTACGTATACGAGCAGCGGAGCGGCAATGCACAAACACATGCATATATCTTATCTGAGTTGTCACAAGAGAGAGCAATAATTTGTGCACGTAGTTGTGGCTGGCGATTTTGTAGCCGAAACTAACTAGTAACTTCTGGAAATCGAAGAGCCTAGAAGTATGCAGCGTAAACTATAAAAGCGGTGCATGCGAGTAAGAAGTAATTCAGTTTGATTTGAGATTTGGATTAAGCGCTATCTAGCGAGCTATAGCAGTATTATTTTGAATAGTAGAGTTTCATTTGAGCTGTCAATCAGTTTGGTTATTAAGAAAGCTATTCGTTGCAAAGTACAAGTGTTATTGTGAAGTACTTGAATAAAGGCCATTTTGCATTATTACATATTGGAGTTATTTATTCAACAGTTTAGCGATACGAACTTAGCAGAGGGTTGCAAATAAGAGGATTTGCAGCAAATTCGTTACAATTGGTGTCAGAAGAGGAATTGTTGAATAAATTCCGAAGATTGGGAATACAACTTGGGTATGGCAAAGTTCAGTGAATTGAAGATCCAGCAACTGAAAAAGGAGTTGGAGAACCGTGGATTAAATACAACCGGCAATAAGATCGAACTTCAAGCACGGCTACGAGAGGTAATGGAGTCGCAAGGAATTGATGTGGACGAGTTTGTCTTTTATCCTGATGGGGACGAAACAACAACAAAAATTGAAGAGAAAAACGAAACATCGCAGACGGTTACCAGCACAGACTTGAACATGATATTGGCTGCAATAACTGCTCAAACATCGACAGTAACATCCAAGATGGAAGCGCAAGAAGCACGTATAACAGAAATGTCATCACAAATATCCACCAACATGTCATCTCAGCTGGAATCGCAGGAGACACGCATAACATCCAAGATTGAAGCACAAGAAACGCGTATGTCAGAAATGTCGACACAGATTACATCAAAGATGGAGACACAACTGAAAGAACAAGAGGCACGCATAACAGTACAACTCGAAGCGCAAGAGGCGCGTATATCATCAAAACTCGAAGCACGTATGGACGAGAAAATAACGCAGTTTGAGGAAAAAATCGAAGCCGAGGTGGATGCTTTGAGAGGTCGTATACAAGAGTTGCAATTAAACCGCCCAGCTGTTTCAGCAAGCAATACAAAGGTAAAAACATCATCCTTTGACGGTTCTGTTCCTTTCCAGGTCTTTAAGCTACAGTTTGAGAAGACCGCAGCAGTGAACAACTGGAATGCGGAAGATGAAGTTGCTGCACTGTTCGTGGCATTGAAGGGGCCAGCAGCGGAAATTCTACAGACGATTCCCGAAGGAGAGCGGAACAATTATGAAGCATTGATGGCTGCTGTAGAACGACGTTATGGAAGCGAGCATAGAAAACAGATATTCCAAATTGAGTTGCAAAACCGCTACCAAAAAGCAAATGAGACATTGCAGGAGTTTGCTTCAGATATTGAAAGATTGGCTCATCTTGCAAATGCGGACGCACCCGTGGAATACACTGAAAGGGTAAAAATCCAGAGTTTCATAAATGGCATACGGGACGTGGAAACGAAGCGAGCTACATACGCAAACCCAAAGCTGACATTTGCTGAAACGGTATCACATGCATTGACTCAGGAAACGGCCTCACTATTGAGTAAACCAGCATACAAAGCTCATCGTGTAGAAGTGGAAAGACTAGATTGGGTAGACTCTATTTTGGAAGCACTGAAGGGATCACAACAGAAAAATGCCGGAGTTATTAAATGTTTCAAGTGCGGCAACCCAGGTCACATTGCACGTCATTGCGATCTTGGTCCTAATAGTTCCAACAATGTGGGTGGCCGTAAACGCAAAGCTGGCGGAAATGAGCAAGAGCGTGTCGAATGTAAAGAACGAAAACTTGCCCCGGCTGTTGAATGTCCTGTGATATCTGTGTCGCAAATTGGAAGGAAATCAAGCAGTCTTACCGTCAGAGGGAATGTGGATGGTAAAGAGCGTGTACTGACTGTAGATACGGGGGCATCTCATTCCTTGATTCGATCTGATTTGGTCTACAGGAGAGTAAAGTCATTACCTGGAGCAAGGTTGCGTACGGTCACAGGCGAATATAATCAAGTCCAAGGCGAAGTGGTATGTGAGGTATTAATTGGAAAAGTCATGGTTCTACACAAATTCGTTGTGGCGGAGATCGTTGATGAAGTCATATTGGGAGTGGACTTCTTGGTTGACCATGACGTCAGGATCGATATGCGGAGAAAAATTATGCGCTATAAGAACCAGGACATACCACTTAACTTTAGTTTGGAAAAAGGGTTCAGCAGTAATCGGGTACTGGTGGAAAAGACTCTACAAAGACCACGAAAGTCAAAGGCAAAGATTGATAGATCGAATGGGCCAAATAAATCAAAATCAAAAGTACCTGCGAGAGAAACACTGGCATTGACAAAACCTAAAAGACGCAGGAAAACGAAGCAACGAATTTCCGAGAAAGAATGCGAGGGTAGTTTCAAGCCGGAGCGCACTACTGTTGTGAAATGTAAGAACGATACCGATTATGCAAAGCAAATCCGTCCCGCGCAAGCTCTACGAAGTGGTTCATTGACCAAACAACAGAGTGCGAAGGAACGGCCCAGGGTAATGAGTAGTAAGATGAAACACTGGCATGACAAGAACTTTAATTCGGAAGGTTTCTTGGCGGGAGATTTGGTACTGTTAAACAACCCTCACCGGCGGAAAGGTGTTCCAGCCAAATTTCGGTGCAGTTGGGAAGGCCCGTACAAAGTTGTGAAGAAGATCAGTGATATCATCTACCGCATACAAACCACTGGGAAACCACGGATTAGAAGAGTGGTACATTTGGAGATGCTAGCGGCAGTTAGATCGGGAGATTTGTCTGATCGGGACGATCAGACTTAGGTGGAGGGCAGTGTCACGGATATTAGCATCACTAAGCTATACCATCACTAAGGCGATGCTAAGGCCATGCCAAGCAGTATTTACGTCAATAATCAAATCATGTATACACATATATAAGGCAGCCGAAATATGTCACACACAGATGCATTTACTTATACGCCTATGTATGCGCGAGAGACTGTAAACTACAAACATTCACATAAATAATTCAATCATTATGTATCTACATAAACGAATAAATAATTGCGTCTACACATATGTACGTATACGAGCAGTGGAGCGGCAATGCACAAACACATGCATATATCTTATCTGAATTGTCACAAGAGAGAGCAATAATTTGTGCACGTAGTTGTGGCTGGCGATTTTGTAGCCGAAACTAACTAGTAACTTCTGCAAATCGAAGAGCCTAGAAGTATGCAGCGTAAACTATAAAAGCGGGGCAGGCGAGTAAGAAGTAATTCAGTTTGATTTGAGATTTGGATTAAGCGCTATCTAGCGAGCTATAGCAGTATTATCTTAAATAGTAGAGTTTCATTTGAGCTGTCAATCAGTTTGGTTATTAAGTAAGCTATTCGTTGCAAAGTACAAGTGTTATTGTGAAGTACTTGAATAAAGGCCATTTTGCATTATTACATATTGGAGTTATTTATTCAACAGTTTAGCGATACGAACTTATCAGAGGGTTGCACATAAGAGGATTTGCAGCAAATTCGTTAGACGGCCCATACATGACACAAAAGCCATGCGCAAATATAAAACGACGGAATTTGTGCAAATGAAAATTTCACATACACGGCTCAAAAACACTGCGCAATATTCATTTTTAATGTAGCGCAACAAATGAAACATGTGTTTTAATTGTATAAAAAAGGCACTAATTGTATAAAAAAAAAACACTATTTATTTTCCACAGTGCTGGTAATTCACAGTATAAGTCGAAAAACTCGCACCAGAAGCGTTTATTTTCCATTGTATTTATAATTTTTATATTTTAGTTGCAAGACCAGCTCAACTCATTGCAGCATTGTGCAATATTCATTTTTCAACTAGCGCAACAAATGAATCATGTGTTCTAATTGATAAACAATTATTATGTATTATTGAATTTGTGTGAATTCCTGTTACAAGCTAGAGATGGTCCTTACGCCTTCGATATTAACATTTTTAAGCAATAATTACTGATGTTATATTATCAGAAACCACAGGTAAACTGTGTAAGATTCACCACACACGAAGAAAAAGCATGTGCAATATTTGCAGACATGCGTAAATATCAAAATCGTTTTGATTTTAGCGCAGTTCTCTGCGCAAATAGCGCAACCAGTGCACACACCAGGCAAATCCTTGTGCAAATTGGTAATTGGCAAAAGGATACTTGAGCCGTGTAATTGGCGTATTACAGTATTATAACTTGGATTGGTAAACGGTTGGTTGTACAGGTATAAAGGAATCGAGATAGATATATACTTCCATATATCAAAATCATCAGTATCGAAAATAAATTTGATTGAGCCATGTCCGTCCGTCCTGAGAAGTTGAGTAAATATTGAGATATATTCACCAAATTTGGTACACGAGCTTATCTGGACCCAGAATAGATTGGTTTTGAAAATGAGCGAAATCGGATGATAACCACGCCCACTGTTTATATATAATTAACATTTTGGAAAACACAAGAACCTGATTATTTAGTAAATAATACACATAGAATGTTGAAATTTGACTTGTGGACTGATATTGAGACTTGATAAAAATAGGAAAATTTTAAATTTAAAAAAATGAGCGTGGCACTATGACTAAGCAACTTTAAGTGTTTCGGTAGTCATAACTCGAAGAAAAATTAGTTCAGAATAGAACCATATGTATACATATGTATTATTGCGCAGCCTTGTAACACTATTAAGCGCACAAAGCAACCAACAACAACATTTCAAGTGTACAGCTGGGTATGTAATGTTCGATTTCACCCGAACTTAGACTTCCTTACTTATTTTTTACGTACTTACCTCGACTCTATAACAATTAAAATGAACAAGTAAGGAAGGCTAAGTTCGGGTGTAACTGAACATTACATACTCAGCTGAAAGCTTTGGAGACAAAATAAGGGAAAATCACCATGTAGGAATATGAACCTAGGGTAACCCTGGAATGTGTTTGTATGACATGGGTATCAAATGGAAGGTATTATAGAGTATTTTAAAAGGGAGTGGGCCATAGTTCTATAGGTGGACGCCATTTCGGGATATCGCCATAAAGGTGGACCAGGGGTGACTCTAGATGTGTTTGTACGATATGGGTATCAAATTAAAGGTATTAATGAGGGTTTTAAAAGGGAGTGGCCCCTGGTTGTATATGTGAAGGCGTTTTCGAGATATCGAGCAAAATGTGAGCCAGGGTATCCCAGAACATCATCTGTCAGGTACCGCTAATTTATTTTTATATGTAATACAACAAACAGTATTCTTGCCATGATTCCACGGGCTTTCGATTTCGCCCTGCAGAACTTTTTCATTTTATTCTACTTAATATGGAATGTGTCACACCCATTTTACAATGTTTTTTCTAAAGTAATATTTTGCGTCAATAAACCAATCCAATTACAATGTTTCATCCCTTTTTTCATATTTGGTATATAATATGGCACTTTTTTTTCGTAATTTTCGATATCGAAAAAGTGGGCGTTGTCGTAGTCGGATTTCGGCCATTTTTTATACTAAGATAAAGTGAGTTCAGATAAGTACGTGAAATAAGTTTAGTAACGATATATCGATTTTTGCCCAAGTTATCGTATTAAGGGAAGGACAGACGGTCGACTGTGTACAAAAACTGGGCGTGGCTTCAACCGATTTCACCCATTTTCACAGAAAATAGTTACCGTCATGGAATCTATGCCCCTACCAAATTTTACTTAATTGACTTACTTAATTTGAATTAAATTATTTTTTTTTAAGTGGGCGTGTTTGTCATCCGATTTTGCTAATTTTTATTTAGCACACATATAGGAATAGGAGTAACGCTCTTGCCAAATTTCATCATGATATCTTAACGATTGGCAAATTACGTCTTGCAAAACTTTCAAATTACCTTCTTTCAAAAGTGGGCGGTGCCACGCCCGTTGTTCAAAATTTTACTAATTTTTTATTCTACGTCATAGGTTCAACCCACCTACCAAGTTTCATCGCTTTATCCGTCTTTGGTAATGAATTATCGCACTTTTTTGTGTATTTCGAAATTTTCGATATCGAAAAAGTGGGCGTGATTACACAGGAACATACATACCAAATTTCATCAAGATACCTCAAAATTTACTCAAGTTATCGTGTTTACGGCCGGACGGACGGACGGACGGACATGGCTAAATAAATTTCTTTTTTCGCCCACATCATTTTGATATATAAAAGTCTATATCTATCTCGATTAGTTTATGCCGTTACAGATTACCGTTATGCGAACAAAGTTAATATACTCTGTGAGCTCTGCTCTGCTGATTATTAAAAGCGGTTTAATGATGCCTCATACTACAAATATATTGCATTTTTACTTGTTTTTCGACATTCACCCGATCAGTGGCTAAAACAATAACAGGTTTTCTTCCAAATATAGGTTTTCTTCCAAAGGAGTATTAATTGTTTTCTTGAATGGGTGTTGATTTAGATTTAGGATAATCTTTGCCACGCCCATTTTCAAAAAAATTGTGTAAATTTTCATTTTAATACGTCATAGAATAAATCATACTCCTATGTTGCTAATTCAAAATGCTCGCAATGAGTTTTGAATTCGATATCAAAACAAGACAGCCTACAAAATGTTTGTTATTGTAACATCATAAGTCTGGCAAGAAAAAATTTAAATTTATGTACATTCGAATATTGAATACAAAAACAAAACATTTAAAAAGCAATATATCGGCACTCTGATGTTTGTGAAGAAGAGGGCTATGCCTTCGGAGAAGCCACTTTTTGCGCAAATATGTTAAAACTTGTCAGGGGTGGGTGTTCCCCGCGTTGGGCGTACCTTGTCCCGCTCGAGGGATATTAGATGGTATAAAAGGGCATAAAGCCGGAGGCCGCTCTCAAGAGTGTCACCGAAATTCACCTGAAAAAGACAAAAGAAAAGTACCCTAAAGTAAAAAGTTCTTATAAGCAGCGTGTAATTTATGTATGTATACTTCCCGTAAACTCAACATTCCAGGGTCCCAACACCTCGCCTCCTAAGCATCCTAGTTTCCGCACTGGAAAAAAGCAAAAAGAACAAGAAATTAATTTAAATTAGTTTGGGCATAAATAGCGAAATCACTTATATAAGTGCACATTTTTTTCTGTTGGGTAATCAAACACTCAAAAGTACAACAACCAAATGCAAATTGCCCACCTTCACTATAAATATTCTTAATTAAAATTTTCACATTTATTACCTCTTATCATCATTCCTGAGGCTTCCGGTAACTGTTGGACTCTATTAGCAGTCCACCAATGCTCCAAACTTGTAGTTTTTTTTTATATTCCAAGCCCGGCCGCCTGGGGACCATAAGGAGTAATTGTTCTTTCCTCAGCCACTTCAGGCACCGCAACCTAAACTATTTATTTGGCAAAGAAGAGCCACGTTGGTCTTCTTTCATAAAAATAACACTCGCGCACTGAAATTATTTAATTTAAACGAGAAATTTATTTTTTTTGGTCGCGGAATTTAACATGCACTCACGATACAAAAAGGTAAACAAACGAGAAACGTCAAATTAAAGATAATAGCAAAATTCCCAATATGGAGAAATTTGTAAAAGCTTTTCAGTGAGGGTTGCCGGACCGCAGCGAAAGGGATGATGAAGGAAAATAGGATCAATCCAGGAAAAGGATGGATATAGAGTAAAGAAAGTGCTATTAAGATTGGAAATGAGGACAATAGGAAACGGTATGTAGAACCGGCGTTGCGGTTTGTTTCTGCTGGTATATATATAGGGCATAACTGTGGCAGAAGAGAAGAAAGATTTTAACTGTGGGCATATGCACGTCGTGAGTGCGCGGTGAATTTTTTTTTTTTTTGGTGATAGTCCGTGAACGGTAAATAAAACTGTTTTCCCTGTGCGCGCAAAGTCCAGTAAGGACCAAATCCGTAGTGTTCAAAATCTGTATGTGCTGTGGGGCAGGATGCCCATAAATCTACAATAATCGGTCGTACAAGTCGAAATTAAAATCATTAATACCATTGGCAAATTTAAGCTCAGGACAACGAGCAAATCGAGGGGAGACCAAAATCTAAAGTTAAATGGTGATAAGTCATCGGAGCGAAAGTGCTGGGATACCTTCTCCCATAACGAAAGCTCTGGCGAGCACAGGGAAATTCTTCAAGCCGACACACTAGTATTCACCAAACCATGCTATAATTTTCACCCATAATTCGTTCAAGAAACATTGCCATAAAACTATTGCGTGCCGGAAACCCAGCGAACAAACTACATTTGGAACCTCATTTGATTATATGTACATTTATATGTTTTATGTATATTTCGTTTAGTTATAAGATTTGTATTTGATGATAGTGTCAAAATATTAACTTTTTGAATAGTAATTCGTGGCGGACGTCCACGCGTCAACCCAAACGTTTATTCAAATATACCGTTTTTTTTTGTAAATAGCGGCGAGAAAGCCCAGCCCCTAAGAGTCCCTTGACCACCAAAGAGAGCTCTTTTAGTTAGGATAGGACCCTGGTAGGGAATATAAAATTTTGTGCTCATATTGAGCGGTTCTAATGTTTGGTTTGTGGTAGCGTTGGCGGGAAGTCCCGAAGTAAATTGCGAAATTAATAATAATTAATAAATTAAAAAAAATGATTTCGTGTAATCCGAATAAGGCAAAGTAAAAATTTCCCAGAAATTCCATATTTTACTGATATATGTATGTAAAAAAATTTTGTTTGAAATAATCATGTGTGGTTGAGTCCATCATAAAGTAAAATTTTATTTTATTGTTCAAATCGCCTGTCGTAAGCCAATTTTTATTGCAATTTTGAGTAAGCAGTAGATGTATGTATTTAGCTATATTTTATTTATTAAAAATGTTATATTGAAGTGAAAAAGAAATTTAAGATGGCGTTCTAAATTAATAAGGTGGGGAGGAGGAAGATGAACAAAGGGTAGGAGGTTTGGAACGGAATGGAGCAAAGGTAAGATAAGGGGACCTGCAGAGCGATGCGAAGCGAGCGGTCCAAGGAAGGGTGGGCTTCTTGTGGGGTGAGGTGGGAGAGGAAATGATTAATGTGATTGTGACATCCGCCCCGCATCAAGGTGGAAAAAGGGTTCAGAACCGCGACTCCATGTACTGAGCTAGCTGGGGCAATTCCACCTTGATTGCGCAAAGGGGCGGATCCACAAATGTACGTGTACGTGACAATCATAATTAATAATGGCGCCCAATCAAAAACATATAGAGGGGCCGCCATATTCTATTAATATGGCGCCCGAACAAAAAGTTTTTCTTTTAGTGATAACATTAGCGCGGGTTGAAATTGGCGCCCACGCATGAGTTAAAATGTAAATCTGATTACCGAGATCTAGTCAGCGAAATAGTGTTCAAAGCTCATTTTTTTGTACAAATTATATTTCAACCCCAAGCTAATGTACAATAGTTGCAGTCATTAAACCAAACGGTTCTGTCTTTATGTGACCATCATTCCTATTCGGTGCCTTGTCTATGGTGTTAGATCCAAAAAGTCAATTGCACCGATAGTGGAGGTTGGGATCATAAGGACAGATCCCATCAATAGCCCATAAGATGACATAGCTAAACAATTTATGGTAAGCTATAAGCATCTGAATAATTTTTAAATTTCAACTAACTTAATTTTTTTTTATTTTTTTTAATACCAGTTACGAAGCTGTCCTTATGTAACCATCTCCCCTATCCGGTGACTTGTCCATGGTGTTAGATCCAAAATCAATTGCACCGATGGTAGAGTTTGGAATCATAAGGACAGTCTCTATCAGTAATCTGAGGATGGCATAGCCAAACAAGTTATGCGAGGCTATAAGCATCATACATAAATGTTTATATTGTTTTTAAAACCTATTTCGATTTTTTTTTCAACACAAAAGAAATTTTTTTTTTTGATTTACAATGAATAGAAGTCCTTATAGTACATTCGTATAAGACGCTTCTTATTGAAAATATAGCACTTATGGCCACAAGAAAGCCTCTATGCAATGCGTGTGTAGCATAAGTTGTTAGACATAATTAGTCAGATTTTTTTTTATTTTTTTTTATTTTTCATAGATATATTCTCACCTCATCACAGGAACGTTTACAGTTGCTCCAACGATTCCTAACCAGTACAAATTTTTTTTTGCCTGCCTGAAAGGTAATCTGAACCTCCCCACAATTATATACTGAATTTAATTAAATTATACAAAAAAAAAAAAAAAATTTTTTTTTACATTCCGAGATTTTGAAAACAAACCAAAAATATATATACAACAAAATTGGGTCCCTAAAAGGAACAAAGTGTGCGAACCGTAGATCGAGCCCATATAATACGCGTTTTAGAAACAGGCAAGAAACCATGGTTCCGATGAATATGTCCTACTCGAAGCATCCAAGCGAAAACGACCCTGCTTTTATTGATCTTTCGGGTCGGATAGGAGGGGGTAACCCAGCAGCTGCGGGCGCATCGGGCGGGGAAATGAGAAAAGAAAATTCTAGTACTATACCAGCAGAGCCAGCTAGCGACACGGGTGCCATTCCAAAGCCCCCGAAAGAATCCCAATCTACACAGCCTTTGACAGCCCCACCATCTACCTTAGCCTTTCCAAAACCCATTGCATCTAATAATAGTGATGCCAACCGGCAAGCTAAAGACAAACCATATGATCTGCGCAACGACATAGTGCCCATGGTAAGGGAGATGATGGCCGAAGCCAAAAATGCTATCTTAAAAGAAATCCGCGATACCTTACCGGAAGTATGCGCAACGGGTCGAGGGGTGCGCGAGAGATTAGAGTTTTCGGGGGGTAACAATAATAACAGTAGGTCGCGCAATCGTAATAAAAGAAGAAGGCACAACTCCAGCCTTGAATCTCTCGAATCCAGGCGCTCTAAAAACGATTTAACAATTAACGAAAATTCCCACTGCTTTGCCATGAGTAGACACAACAATAGGAACCTACCCCATACAGCAACATATGCATTTCCGCCGCGTAACGATCAGCCACCAATTCGTCAAACCCCAAGTGCAGATAGAGGCATACCCGCAGCTATCTCGGGAAGACATCGTGGACAATCGGAGCGAGAGAGTAGGGAATATGGCGGATCAGACCTCAAAGTCGAAAAGTGGGGGATTAACTACCAAGGACATCGCGATGCAATGTCGGTTGAAGACTTCCTGTTTCGTTTGGAGTACCTGAGGGAACAGTACGGGTGCTCATGGGCAGATATAATACGCGATTTTCACAAATTGTTGAGTGGCGAAGCCCGCGAGTGGTATTGGCTATATATCCGTTCTCATGGAAGAGTCGACTGGCCAAGTTTGCAGATGGCTCTTCGACGACAGTTCGGCTCTCAACAAACAGACTTTGAAATTTTAAGGGAGTTAACCGAGAGAAAGCAAAGAGCGGGTGAAAGCATAGATGCCTACTTCCATGTTGTTGGCACGCTTCGTTCGCGACTGCGGAATCCAATTCCGGAATATAAAATTGTGCGCTTAGTAAAAGGTAACTTGCGCGAACCTTTGGCCAAGTTGGTATACCCTATGTCAACATATTCATTGGACCAGTTGAGAATGGATTGTAAAGAAGCCGAAAGGTGTTTCCCGCGTCGCGAACGGCCGCATGCCGATAACTATATGCCACGTCCACAAATCGAGGAGATCTGCGAGTTCAAATACCAAGAGGCGTTCACTCCCGGTGATGAGGGTCAAGTCGCCGTGGAGGAGATACGTCAGCAGTCTTTGCCAAAACAGGCAATAAGCCGAAGAAACGTATCATGTTGGAATTGTGGGGCAGATGGCCACTTTTTCACAGAGTGTATGTCGCTCCAACGGCGAATCTTTTGCTACAAGTGCGGGAAGTTGGACGTGATAACCGCGAAATGCCCCTTATGTAACAAAGCGGGAAACGGATCCCGGAGCGCGATTGTGACGGGGGAATCGCGTGCCACACAAACCTCGTCAAAGTAGATGCGTCGACCAACACATCAACAGACGACGAAAATACATACAACAAGGAAATTTGCATTTTTAAAAATAACACGAAAACTAGAAGTCCACCAAAGGCCGCAAGGGAGAGCACACCATCATATGAGGAGAGGTATAGAAAGTACCTCGAAAAGCGAGAAATAATCTTCGCAGAAAGCATAGTGATGGGTCGCAGAGGAGTTTCACGGAGAATACAAAAAGCAAGGCAACGATTTCGTCAACGAAAACTTCTACGACAAAAAGTATTGGCCTCCATCAAAAAAATAAGTAAGTCAGATCCGCGTGTCTACGCGGATATAGAAATCATGGGCGTTCAAACACGAGGCTTGCTGGACACTGGCGCATCAGTCAGTATTTTGGGAAGAGGGTGTAGGGAATTCGTTGAAAAAATAGGTGTGCCGATAGAAAGATATGTGTCCTCCGTCAAAACAGCTGGCGGCCGGAGGCACAACGTTTTAGGAAAAATTACTACTTTTGTAAAATTTAACCAATTAGAACAAAAAGTTACATTCTTTTTATGCCCGTACCTAGAGCAAAATATCTACCTAGGAATAGATTTTTGGCGTACTTTTCAGTTAGCGCCGGATGTGGTGGCTGTAGACGAAATTGATTTAAATAAATTAGAACAGGAAATGGTTTCAGAGGAAGACAAAAATGAACGGCGCGTTTTACATAGCCTAACAGCGGAACAGAAACAGCGCTTAAAAGAAGTTGTTAGCGGTTTCAGAACTTTTGAGAAACACGGGTTAGGACGTACCAATTTAGAGAAACATACAATTAAGCTGGTTGATGAAGCGGTACCCGTAAAAGAGCGACATTATCCTCTGTCACCGGCAATGCAGGCAATTGTGTATGAGGAGGTGGACAAAATGTTAGAGTTGGGAGTGATAGAAGAAAGTGACAGCCCTTGGAGTAACAGAACGACAGTTGTGCGCAAACCGGGCAAGAATCGTTTTTGCTTGGATGCTCGTAAACTAAACGCCGTAACCGTGAAGGATGCGTACCCCTTACAAAATATCGAGGGCATCATTAGCCGTATCGACGACACCCACTTTATAAGCAGTGTCGACTTAAAATTTGCCTTCTGGCAAATTGAGTTAGACGACAGTAGCAAGCCATATACCGCCTTTACAGTGCCCGGTCGTCCTCTCTACCAATTCGTCACTATGCCATTCGGGTTATGTAACGCTGCCCAAAGGTTATGCCGACTCATGGACCGGGTTATACCACAAAAGTTGAAATCGAATGTTTTCATTTATTTGGATGATTTATTAATCATCGCGCCAGATTTCGACTCGCATTTGCGAATCTTAAAAGAAGTCGTCACTTGCTTAAAAGACGCAAATTTAACAATTGGATTGAGCAAGTCTAAGTTTTGTTTTAAGGAGTTACCTTATCTTGGCTTCATAGTAGGAGGAGGGATGTTGAAAACAGACCCGGAAAAGATTAAGGCCATACAAAATATCCCTGTTCCCAAGACAGTCAAAGAAGTCCGTAGTTTTCTAGGCACTGCCGGATGGTATAGGCGGTTTATAAAAGATTTCGCCACCATGGCAGCGCCGCTAACCGACTCTTTGAAAAAGGGAAGAAAATTTGAGATGTCAGACGAAGCAATGGAAGCATTCAATGCTTTAAAGAAAGCCCTCACAAGCGCTCCGGTTCTGAAACATCCGGATTTTTCCAAACGATTTTGGGTATAGTGTGATGCATCTGATTATGGTCTAGGTGCTGTTTTATATCAGAAAGAATGTGATGGTGGTGAAAAACCAATCGCGTATTTTTCTCAAAAATTCAATGAATGTCAGCGAAAGTACAGTACCACAGAAAAGGAATGCCTTGCGGCAGTAATGGCAGTCAAGAAATTTCGGCCTTATATCGATCTGATGCCTTTTACAGTGGTGACAGATCACGCCAGTTTAAAATGGTTGATGTCTTTAAAAGATCTAAATGGCAGATTAGCTAGGTGGTCTCTACAATTGCAAGCGTTTGATTTTGAGATCGAGCACCGTAAAGGCTCGGAGAATATTGTCGCCGATACTCTATCACGCTGTATAGAGGAAATAACTAACTCACCAATAGCTAATATAGACACCACTGAGTTTGAATCAGAAGGGTATTTAGAACTAATTAAGACAATCGAAAGCAATAAGGAGCGGCTTCCCGATTTGAAGGTAGAGGATGGGATGGTTTTTAAGAAATTTTTTCCAAAGGATAGTGAACTTGAGGAAAACGAATGGAAGCTTTGGGTCCCTGAAGCACTGACCTCAACTCTCATAGAGAACGCCCACTGTCCAGAGATAGCTGCACATGGGGGGATGACAAAAACACTACACCGCATACGGAGGCTGTATTACTGGCCTAATATGGTGGTGCAGGTTCGGAACTTCGTGAGGGAATGTCAAACGTGCAAAGAATCGAAGCCATCTAATGCAATTCTAAAACCAGGGATTGGGAAAGAAGTAGTTACTGTCCGTCCTTTTCAGAAGATATATATAGATTTTTTGGGGAAGTATCCTAGATCAAAGCGCGGAAATTGTTTCATTTTTATTGTAGTCGATCATTTTTCGAAATTTATTTTTTTGAAAGCGATGCGTGAAGCGACCGCAGGTAATGTGGTTAAGTTCATAACCGAAGAGATTTTTCATAAATTTGGCGTTCCAGAAACCATACATTCAGATAACGGAAAACAATTCGTATCGAAACAATTTTCGGAACTGTTAGAATCATATGGTGTCATACATCTAAAGACAGCCTTTTATGCGCCGCAGTCGAATGCTGCTGAACGCGCGAATCAATCGGTACTAGCCGCCATTAGATCATATCTCGAAAATGATCATAGGGACTGGGATTTGTACCTTACTGAAATAGAGTGCTCCTTGCGTAGCGCTGTACATTCGGCCACGGGAGTTTCACCCTATTTTGCCCTGTTCGGACAGAACATGTTTACCAATGGTGCAGACTACGCATTGGCGAAGAAATTGGATTGCCTATCGGACAACGAATTGTTCATTTTAGATCCTAGCGATAAAATGAGACTAATGCGCGAGAAAATAAAAGAAAACCTACACGAGTCGTATGAAACGAACGCGGCACGATACAATACCAGAGTCCGCGAAACACGATTTTCCCCCAGGCAAGAAGTCTACAAACGCAATTTTATCCTAAGCGATTTCAAACAGAATATAAACGCGAAATTCTGCCGAAAATTTACGAAATGTCGCGTTACTAAGGCTTTGGGTAATAACATGTACCTACTCGAAACCCTGGCAGGAAAAAGTCTAGGGGCATGGCACGCGAAGGACATTAAACAATAACCTAATACTAAATAACCCGATGGTAAATAACTTAATACTAAAGGAATTGATATTACATAACTTGGTGTTGAATAACTTAAAACTACATAATTTTGTACTCAATAACTTAATACTATATTGCCGCTTGGTGACCTGAAAATAACACAAAATGTAATTAACTTTACACAAAGATATTCCATTACTTGCGTGAATACCACCCCGTCGATGAGGGTCAAGTCGGCGGGGAAGGGCATCGCCAAAAAGCGTTCGGTCCGAAGTTTACCTAGAATGAATACAAAAGAAAATAGTTTCTATATACATATTCAAATTTTTTTTCTTCACGTAATAGCAAGGCGAATAAATCCCATTACCATATGCCCGGCTCAGCTCTCGAGGCAGGAGACGTTGTCAGGGGTGGGTGTTCCCCGCGTTGGGCGTACCTTGTCCCGCTCGAGGGATATTAGATGGTATAAAAGGGCATAAAGCCGGAGGCCGCTCTCAAGAGTGTCACCGAAATTCACCTGAAAAAGACAAAAGAAAAGTACCCTAAAGTAAAAAGTTCTTATAAGCAGCGTGTAATTTATGTATGTATACTTCCCGTAAACTCAACATTCCAGGGTCCCAACACCTCGCCTCCTAAGCATTCTAGTTTCCGCACTGGAAAAAAGCAAAAAGAACAAGAAATTAATTTAAATTAGTTTGGGCATAAATAGCGAAATCACTTATATAAGTGCACATTTTTTTCTGTTGGGTAATCAAACACTCAAAAGTACAACAACCAAATGCAAATTGCCCACCTTCACTATAAATATTCTTAATTAAAATTTTCACATTTATTACCTCTTATCATCATTCCTGAGGCTTCCGGTAACTGTTGGACTCTATTAGCAGTCCACCAATGCTCCAAACTTGTAGTTTTTTTTTATATTCCAAGCCCGGCCGCCTGGGGACCATAAGGAGTAATTGTTCTTTCCTCAGCCACTTCAGGCACCGCAACCTAAACTATTTATTTGGCAAAGAAGAGCCACGTTGGTCTTCTTTCATAAAAATAACACTCGCGCACTGAAATTATTTAATTTAAACGAGAAATTTATTTTTTTTGGTCGCGGAATTTAACATGCACTCACGATACAAAAAGGTAAACAAACGAGAAACGTCAAATTAAAGATAATAGCAAAATTCCCAATATGGAGAAATTTGTAAAAGCTTTTCAGTGAGGGTTGCCGGACCGCAGCGAAAGGGATGATGAAGGAAAATAGGATCAATCCAGGAAAAGGATGGATATAGAGTAAAGAAAGTGCTATTAAGATTGGAAATGAGGACAATAGGAAACGGTATGTAGAACCGGCGTTGCGGTTTGTTTCTGCTGGTATATATATAGGGCATAACTGTGGCAGAAGAGAAGAAAGATTTTAACTGTGGGCATATGCACGTCGTGAGTGCGCGGTGAATTTTTTTTTTTTTTGGTGATAGTCCGTGAACGGTAAATAAAACTGTTTTCCCTGTGCGCGCAAAGTCCAGTAAGGACCAAATCCGTAGTGTTCAAAATCTGTATGTGCTGTGGGGCAGGATGCCCATAAATCTACAATAATCGGTCGTACAAGTCGAAATTAAAATCATTAATACCATTGGCAAATTTAAGCTCAGGACAACGAGCAAATCGAGGGGAGACCAAAATCTAAAGTTAAATGGTGATAAGTCATCGGAGCGAAAGTGCTGGGATACCTTCTCCCATAACGAAAGCTCTGGCGAGCACAGGGAAATTCTTCAAGCCGACACACTAGTATTCACCAAACCATGCTATAATTTTCACCCATAATTCGTTCAAGAAACATTGCCATAAAACTATTGCGTGCCGGAAACCCAACGAACAAACTACATTTGGAACCTCATTTGATTATATGTACACTTATATGTTTTATGTATATTTCGTTTAGTTATAAGATTTGTATTTGATGATAGTGTCAAAATATTAACTTTTTGAATAGTAATTCGTGGCGGACGTCCACGCGTCAACCCAAACGTTTATTCAAATATACCGTTTTTTTTTGTAAATAGCGGCGAGAAAGCCCAGCCCCTAAGAGTCCCTTGACCACCAAAGAGAGCTCTTTTAGGTAGGATAGGACCCTGGTAGGGAATATAAAATTTTGTGCTCATATTGAGCGGTTCTAATGTTTGGTTTGTGGTAGCGTTGGCGGGAAGTCCCGAAGTAAATTGCGAAATTAATAATAATTAATAAATTAAAAAAAATGATTTCGTGTAATCCGAATAAGGCAAAGTAAAAATTTCCCAGAAATTCCATATTTTACTGATATATGTATGTAAGAAAATTTTGTTTGAAATAATCATGTGTGGTTGAGTCCATCATAAAGTAAAATTTTATTTTATTGTTCAAATCGCCTGTCGTAAGCCAATTTTTATTGCAATTTTGAGTAAGCAGTAGATGTATGTATTTAGCTATATTTTATTTATTAAAAATGTTATATTGAAGTGAAAAAGAAATTTAAGATGGCGTTCTAAATTAATAAGGTGGGGAGGAGGAAGATGAACAAAGGGTAGGAGGTTTGGAACGGAATGGAGCAAAGGTAAGATAAGGGGACCTGCAGAGCGATGCGAAGCGAGCGGTCCAAGGAAGGGTGGGCTTCTTGTGGGGTGAGGTGGGAGAGGAAATGATTAATGTGATTGTGACATCCGCCCCGCATCAAGGTGGAAAAAGGGTTCAGAACCGCGACTCCATGTACTGAGCTAGCTGGGGCAATTCCACCTTGATTGCGCAAAGGGGCGGATCCACAAATGTACGTGTACGTGACAAACTATGTTAACTATTTTTAAGTCTTGGAGTAGGGTTGGATTGAAACACGTTCTTTCTCACCTCCCAGGAAGTTCACTTAAGGACTGGTCTTTTGTAACTGTCAGTTACATATATCAATACTATCAATGTCGAAAAAACTTCAGTTCATGGGCCTTCAAAAATTAAAAGTGATTGCCCTTTCCCATACGAAATGAGAACACAATTGTGCTATGGAATGCAGGACCCTTGGTTTAATTTGAACCATGTCCGTCTGTACGTACCTGCGATTTTTTTTACAAGCCGTAAAGCGAAGTGTTGAAGACATACAGACGTATTCTATAATGAGATTTGAAATTGTATCCGAAATAGCAAATGGCGCCATCTTCTTTTGGGTGTTCTCGAAATCGTTCCGTTTTATTAAAATTCCAAGTTGTTTCGAGTTTTTTAGTCGATGTTTAAAATGCCACACATTTGATGTTCGATTTTTAAAAGTGCCTTGGCTAGTGTCGTTCGGTTACGAGTAAGTACAAGTACATACTCGAGTATTTTGCTCAAGTACCAATAAGGAATGTAGGTATCGAGTACTAGGTGATATCGGAAAATCACTAACGCTCAGTGCGAGACTAAACTAGAGTTAAAGTTGACTAGAGTTTAACCCTGCTTTAACTGTAGTTTAAAGTCGCACTGTAAAACCGGGTAAAATTGTGGCGCAGAGATGTAAACATATATTCGAGAGTTGGCAATTTACAAACCGCCCTTAGGTTTTTGTACTCAGCGTGCTTTGCACACAGAGTATATTAACTTTGAATGGATAACGGTTGGTTGTACAGGTATAAAGGAATCGAGATAGATAAGACTTCCATATATCAAAATCATCAGTGTCGAAAAAAATTTCATTGAGCCATGTCCGTCCGTCCGTCCGCCCGTTAGCATGATAACTTGAGTAAATATTGAGATATCTTCACCAAATTTGGTACACTAGCTTATCTGGATCCAAAATAGATTGGTGTTGAAAATGAGCGAAATCGGATGATAACCACGCCCACTTTTTATATATACAAAATTTCGGAAAACACGAAAAACCTGATAATTTAGTATATAATACACCTAGAATTTTGAAATCTGGCATGTGGACTGATATTGAGACTCTTCAGAAAAATTTTGTTTAAAATGGGCGTGGCACCGCCCACTTGTGATAAAATCAATTTTACAAATATTTTTAATCATAAATCAAAAACCGTTAAACCTATCGTAACAAAATTCGACACAGAGGTTGCCTTTACTATAAGGAATGCTTTGGAGAAAAATTTATATGAAAGGTTTTTAAATGTCTTGGACGAATAAACAAAGCTATATTTTTGCCAAAAAGAGCTTTATATCAATGGTATTTCATTTCCCAAGTGGATTTATAACAATGAATAGGAAAACCCCCTTTTATGACTAAGCAATTTTCGATGTTTCGGGAGCCATAACTCGAAGAAAAATTAGTTCAGAATAGAACCATATGTATATGTATTATTGCGCAGCCTTGTAATTTTATTTACAAGACAAGAAAAAATTTCAATTTATGTACATACATTCGAATATTGAATACAAAAACAAAACATTTAAAAAGCTATATATCGGCACTGATGTTTGTGAGTGTATCTAGCCTGTAGTAGTCATGGCAGAAAGACCACCATGGTAGTAGTAATATAGGAGTATTACATATATGGAATACATTCATCAGCAAAGTTATTTATTTTTTCAAGTTTTTCGAAACTTTCTATAGCGAAGAAGTGGCGGAGTTATAATCTGATTTTGCGTATTTGAAATAAGAATCTATTCTGGTTCAAAATAGACCCGTGTAGTTAATTTGGAAGTATTTATTTTTCTCGATATCCTGTTTACAAGCGTAGCTGGGTATAAAAGTAATCTACATGTGAAGATCGGCACAGATTAAAATTCTGTCTTATAAACAACTTTGCTAATATAAATGCTTTCAGATTTTACTTTGTGTATCAGTATTAAAATGCGATCCCCAACGGTTATTGGTTGGCTCGGAGTTAGTGCTGGTTTTCTGGCTTGTAGTATCACAGCATGGGTGGCTTACCGCAAACGACATCGAAAATGTAGACGATCACACAAAGCAAATGAATGGCAGCATCTGGGTACAGTGAAAACGATAAATTTCTATCCCTTGAAAGGTGCTGCACCCATCCGTTTACAACAAGTGGACTGCTCTGAGTATGGTTTCCATACGAACGGTTTATGGGAACGTTGCTTGGTTGCCTACGATAAGTCGGATAAGCTTGTATATTCTGGATCATATCTGCGTATGCTGAGCATACGAGTCGTGATTTTGGGTGAGAGGGTGCTACGCTTAGAATCTTCAAATTTGCCATCACCGATTATAATTGATCTTAATGATTTGCTAAGCGACCCAAGTCAAATTGTAGAAAAGCTAAGGATTAAAGTTGTCACACGTTTGGTAGAATGTCACGTAGAACACCATGAATGGCTTTCCCGTGTCGTTTTGCAACAAGAGCAGGGCTTACGATTGTACGTCAAGCTGAAGCCGTTACCGCATGAAGCTATAGTGAGTTTCCAAAGTGAATGGGTTCAAGTATTTATGGTTAACCATACTATTTTATTGATTTAAGGATATCTTCCCAGTTATGGTAATGCATGAACGTTCTGTAATTGATTTGAATGAGCGTCTGAAAGAGCATAGTAGACCTGTGGACTGTCAACAATTTCGTCGAAATCTAGTTATCGATAGTAAGGCTGGCGTGCAACCCTATGACGAGGATAATTGGTTCTGGTTGAAAATCGGTGAAGAGATTGAGCATTCGATTATTATGCGTTATAACTCAGATTGCTTACGCTGTATCCTGGTCAATATAAATGTCGATGATTGCACAAGAAATGCCGATTTTGAGCCTTTTAAAACGTTAAACAGGTGAGCAATAATAAGTGCACGACTTTCAGCGTAATATGTATATGGTTTTCTGCAGATTTCGCATACGAACTAATCCCAAGGAGCCTACTATGGGGGTTTATTATGATATTTATAAATTACATTTATGTTCAATATCTGCAATAAATTATTTATCACAAAATTTTAGGTAGCTATGTATGATAGCTGTATTGTCCAGTATTTCTACTGAATTGTTGAGCTTTGAGGACGTGCTTGACATTGAATTCATAGCTGTAAAGCTCTTGTTCCCGAATTTTTTCTTATATATTTCTTGTTCCTACATACCGCCTCGGTCAGATATGTACGTTTATGATTGCCATAAAGCAGTTATGCACAGCCTACATTCTCGTTTGCGTGATAACGATCGCCTAGTGGTTCTTTGGGACTTTAATTTACCATACGTTAGTTGGATTGGCAACGATGATTCAAACTTTTTGACTCCTGTTACTCAGCATGATTTTATTGGTTCGCTTATGGAATTGCCGCTAGTTCAGATTAATAATGTAGTGAACTCTAAAAATAAGTTCTTAGATTTAGTTTTTGGTGATAGTTCAATAGGTACTGGTCTCAGTCGAATCCCTGCCTTATCCGTGCCTGAAGATCCTTTGCACCCCACACTTGAGGTTAAACTGGACTATTTACTGCCTACGATTAATTTCATGGAAGTTTCATGTCGTTCTCGTTCGAGATGTTTTAAAAAGGCTAACTTTGATTTGCTTAATCAACTGTTAGCTTCCCACGATTTGTCTGACCTTTATGCTTGTACTGATGTTGAGGCTGCCACGTCTATTTTTTATAGTTACCTAAGTGACTTTATTAATCGTTGCGTTCCGGTTCATTTTGTTAAGGCTAAAAGTAGTAAACCACCTTGGTTCTCGAGGCAACTTGCTAACCTGAACAATATTAAATCGAGGCTCTATAAGCGTTTTAAAAGATCTGGTTCTTCTGAAGATTTTTCTAAATATTTAGTTGCCCGTTCTAATTTCCAACGCCTGAATCAAAACTGCTACAAGTCGTATTTAACAAGATGCAAAATTGAGTTTTTTAACAATCCTAAAAAATTTTACGGGTTTGTTAATTCAAAGCGCAAATCTTCGGGATTTCCATCATCTTTGTCTTTGGGTGGCAAGAATGCTAGCCTTGACCATGATATTGCCGACTTATTCGCAGACTTTTTCAAATCGATCTATTCGTCAACCTGTACCCAAACCGGTAGTTATCCGTTCGAAATAGTTAGTTCTAACTGTATTCTCAATCCAGTCATTGATAGTGCCACTGTACTTCAGAGTTTTTTAGCTCTGAAACCGATTTTTTCTCCAGGGCCCGATGGTATTCCTGGCTGTGTGCTTAAGTTCTGTGCTGTGAACTTAACAGAACCGATCGTAAAATTGTTCAATTTATCTTTGCAATCGGCGTCATTTCCATCAATTTGGAAACAGTCATTTATCATACCTCTGCACAAGAAAGGTAGTAGATCTAATATTGAGAATTATAGGGGAATTGCTAAGCTTTCAGCTATTCCTAAAACCTTTGAACAAATAATTACCTGTCAGCTTCAACATCCGTGTACTTCCATATTATCACCCTTTCAGCATGGGTTTTTGAGTTGTAGATCAACCACCATTGATTCTGAAGCTTGATTTACTGGGTTTTCCGAAGAATCTGACTTCATGGCTCGCAAGCTATCTTTCTAATAGAACCCAAAAGGTACTTTATAAAAATATTATTTCAAAATCAATTCATGTTACCTCTGGTGTACCTCAGGGCAGTCATTTAGGCCCATTGCTTTTTACTCTTTTTATTAATGATCTGCCACAGATTTTGAGTCATTCACGAGCTCTATTGTATGCCGATGATGTAAATATTTGCTATACATGCTTGCCTTCGGATTTAACTTGCTCAAATCTACTTCAGGTTGATTTGGACTCATTTCAACGTTGGTGTACAATAAATGCATTAGTTCTAAACTGTTCCAAATGTAAGTTCATGACATTTCATCGTGTGAAGCCTGTCCTGTCGTCTTATGCACTTTATGGCACTCTTATGGAGCGTATATCTTCGATTAACGATTTAGGGGTTCTGTTTGACTCGAAACTGTGCTTCAATTCACATATTTCAGCTGTTACTAATAAAGCAGTGGGTACCCTTGGTTTCGTTAAACGCTGGGCTAAGGAGTTCAAGGATCCGTATCTGACCAAAGTCCTCTACACTTCGCTGGTCCGCCCAATACTTGAGTATTGCTCGTGTGTTTGGTGTCCATTATATATTACTCATATAAAGCGTATTGAGTCTGTGCAGAAACAATTTTTAATTTTTGCTCTACGGGCCTTTAACTGGGACTCAAATCTTCATCTTTCGTCTTATAGAAGTAGACTTCTTCTCATTAATTTGCCAACTCTGGAAAATCGTAGAATATTACTCGGGGTAATGTTCCTGCATAAGCTAATTCTAGGTGAGGTTGACTCCTCTGAGCTGCTACCCCGATTGAACTTTGCAGTTCCTGCTAGGGTGTCCAGACACTACGTGCCCTTCCATTTACCCCTGTGTCGTATAAATTTTGGCAAAAATGATCCTATACGTGTTTGGTGCTCGTACTATAACGACTTGTATAATTGCATTAGTATCGAATGTTCGTTGGTTGCCTTACGCAATGCTATACTTGTCAGTCTCAACTGATATCTTAAAGTTTACTTGTTTAATTTGTAATGATAGTTTAATTTTAGTTCTTGTTCAATGTTAAACAAAATTGTAAATTTTAATTAATTCCATTTTTAATTCTATACTTGTATATATTTTTACGCTATCTTTTTTTTTATGTTACTTTCCTTTGTATTTTGTTAGTCGACCACTCCTGTTAGTTCACTTTAAATAATTAAATAAATAAATAAATAAAATAAAATGTCTTTGTACATTCAATAAACCATCCTAAAAGGTTCGACGTGATCACATCATTTCATTGGCATGCCAGTCGAGTTTGCACCTGAGGTTCAAGTATCAGAGTGTACAGCTACAATTCCCGAACATTCGACAAATATTGTGTTGTTCAATATTCAAGTGATCGAAAATTGAAATAGATATGAATTTAGGCACACCAAGCTACATATAAACCTTAAAATAAAATTATATTAAATTCATTAAATTAAAAAACACAAATTAGATAAAAAACAACATAAAATTAACAAATTCATTTTATTAGATATTTTTGGAAAAATTCATACAACGTGATATCAGGACGGTCAAGGGGACAGCTATTTCGACTATACCTTGTAAATCTCTTCAAATTTTTTTTTCGCGGGAGCGAAATTTGGACCAGATGATCGATTAGTTTTCTTGATTTTCCGACAGCATGGGTAACTGACTATATTGGAACGATTTTCCGTCATCTCTTGTCAAATTTGATTTTAACACAAGCCGGTTTCGGCGTTGCACTATAATCAGTATAATTTTTAGAAGCAACAATAACACTGTGGGACACCATAAAACCTGGAAAATCATACCATTTTTCTACTAGATTTCGCAGAACTCAGAATGAATGCATGCAAGATTTTCCCCGGGCACGCCAAAAACCCGAATTAAAAGCAAAAAACTGGGGTTTCGTACCCATGGATTCTTGCGAGCATATTATTTTGTTGGCATTAACCTGATTTCCGGTCTTCTTCGGTTCGTGTTAGAAGAGATTTAGACCTTTCTGATATCGATCAATTAGGAAAATGTAACACAACTATGAAAATTTTCCCAATCACCAATTTTTTTTTTACTTTTTTTCGGGTTTGGTCAAGTTTGGAGCTCTGTATGCACTAATTTATAGGAAGACTATGCCAACCCTGCATTGCATCAAAAGTGAAAATTAATTATGAGATCAATGAGTATAAATCTTGTATATATGCGAAAAACTGACTGTGTTATTAAAATTTGAAAGATAACCAAATTTGGAAAAAAAAGTTGTATCAAAACGACTAAGAAATCTTTACTTTGCCCAAATATAGAACCACCCTGTGCAGACAAATATGACGGAAACTGATGTAGTTCTCAACCGATTTTAAACATTTTAACAGTTTTGAATAGACAAAACTTCACTCTTTAATATGGGATTCCTGGGACTCGATGTCTTACTCACATTTGTTGAAACTTTGGCTCTGAAAACGGCGTTCACCGGGCGTGCATTTGCAAATTAATTTACCAACTCAGTACGAATGCCGTTGCTCAGGGATTTTTTCTTCGATACCTATAGCATCGAACAGCAGCATCTCCATGTTCCAACCCTTTTAAGACTGCAAGTTTCAACCCCTTTGATGAATATTTATGTTTGAGTCTACGACTATTGAATATGGCGAAGCTCTTAAATCATGCATTGATCTCATCTGCCAGAGCAAGGAATGAGCCAAGTACATATGCATGGCAATTACAGCTCAATGCAATCTCTAAAGCAAAGCATCAACAATGTTCTATATATATTAGTTACGTTCCATTGAGACTTAAGCGAGATACGGATAGAAATTTAACATGCAAATGCAACAACAACGTTGTGATCCTGATATTTATCTGGTTCAATTTCTGATCCGTATAGCAGTTCTGTTCGTTTCGTTTTCTGTAGTAGATTTTTTGACAGCTAACCACTTTTGAGTTGGTAGCACTCATGGCTCAACTATATGGTTGGTTCATCTCTACAGCAACAACATACATTTGTTCACATTGCCAAAATCAGAGTGTTGCTGTTAGACGAATGGAATGGAATGAAAACATAAAACTTAGCAGCATTTGTATGTAGTAAGAAAATGTTGTAAATTCGTTGGTTTCATTTTAAGTTTGCCATCTCCTTCTGACAATCCCTACTACAGTGAAATGAAAAAAATAAAATCAGCTGGTGAGATGAGCCAACCATATAGTTGAGCCATTGTAGCACTGAACTAAATATGTGTACATTTGTGTATACATAAAATAATTCGCCATATTTAAAAGCAAAAACACTGAAAGAGTAAACAACTTGAAGATGATGTAAGGAAAATAAATAGTTTGCTTACGTGCGAAACTATTTAAATGTTAATAATTCTATCAGTATCTTAAAATTTTGTGTACGTTTCTTCTTATTTTCAAAAAACAGATGTTTTATATTAGTTCTGCCAGTTCTCATAAAGTTGATCCAGATCGTTCCAATGAGATTTGAGCCAGAGCCAGAGCTCGATAAACCAATGGAACGGCGCTATTGGCACTTATAAGATAAAAGTGCATATTCACCATGATCTCTGTTTCTCACAAACAAATTTGGTGATATACTTACATCTTTGTTTATAAGGATGTAACTGATGTTAGTGTAACGAAACTGAAATGGGAGCCAAAAATTTGCTTTATTGGAATCCGAACCGAAATCGGAAATATAAGCGGGGAACAAGATACAAATAGCTTATTTGAAGAGCATGATTAGTAAAATAAGAAAAATATTATATCAACGTTCTTCAATGAAACAATAAACTAATCAGAAAAACTAGTCCGTAAAAGATCAAACTTGTATCAAGTAACATTCGTAGAATACTGATGGGTCCGGATTTAAAAAATTCTTACTAGAACCTTTTATTTTTATTTGCATTTAAATTATTTTCACCAAATATACATGAACTACTACTTTTTGCTCCCTTTTGGGCTAGTTTAATTCCGGTATACTTCTGTGAGAAATCCAACAATTTGTATCTTATGTATGTATGTACCTGGGAGCAGATTTAGGTTGTTGTTGAAGCGATAAAGACACTTCCCGAAGGTTTTGGGTAGTGTTATCGATTTTGATAGTCGATCTGCCCGACCATCTCGGAAACGATTTAATATGACCACATTAAACCTTATTAGCTATTACGGCCCACCCCCTAATTCCATGAGGAGCTTGGGGTCACCAGAGCCTAGGCTGCTAAAGAAACAGGGCTCGCCAAGGGTGGGTGAGGTAGACAATTGGATTGGAGAAGCTATAAATTGCGCTGGCAACTCCCCGGGAACCATTTGAGTATTTCAGTCGCCTCTTACGACAGGCATACCAACCGCAAGTATTTTCTAGGGTTCCTAACTTGCTGGGGAAAGGAGCTGTAAGGTCGAGCTTCTCTCATTTTTTGCGTCGGGCTTCTTTTTAATTTTTCCTACCCCAAAATACGTAATGTATGCCCCGCATGCAACGAGATCCCATATGAGACCAATCATCTTTTAAATTCTAATAAGGAACCACTGCATCGAAAAGCAGCATCTCCATGTTCCAACCCTTTAAAGACTGCAAGTTTCATTCAAATCTTTTGATGAATATTTATGTTTGAGTCTATAACTATTGAATGCGGCGAAGCTCTTAAACCTTACATTGATCTCATCTGCCAAAGCAAGGAATGAACCAAGTACCTATGCATGTCAATTACAGCTCAATGCGATCTCTAAAGAAAAGTATCAACAATGTTCTATATATTGGCACTTATAAGATAAAAGTATATATTCATTCACAATCAAATTAGGGGATATACCTACATCATTGTTACTATAGGGATGTAACTGATGTGAGTGTAAGGAAACTGAAATCGGAGCCAAAAATTTGCTTTATTGGAATCCGAACCGAAATCGGAAATATAAGCGGGAAACAAGATACATATAGCTTGTTTGAAGAACATGATGAATAAAATAAGACAAATATGATAACAACTCTCTTCATTCAAAGAATAAACTAGTCAGAAAAACTTGTCCGTAAAAGATTAAACTTATAACAAGTAAAATTCAGAGATTTGGTCCAGATGTAAAAAAATCTTACTAGAACTTTTTATTTTTTTTTAACTACTAGCTGACCTGTCGAACTTCATCCCGCCTAACAGTCGATTCTTAAATTTTTTATAATACCTTATCTGTTATTCGGGACACTGGGTCAGCTAATAAGAAAAAAAAGAAAAGAGAACGTTAGTAAATCAACAAATATATTAAGTGAAAAATTTAAATTCCTTTAATAGTCACTAAAAAATTACAGTGAAAGTTACAATTTCAGATTTCTATTATGATATGTATTTATTATATTTTTTTTTTTTACTTATTCTAAATTAAGTTCCATTTTCATTGTAGTACTTTATGATACACGATATTTTTTATTTGATTACCTGACGCGTAAACAAACAAAGCAGATGGTTTTCCAACACGGGAACAGGCAACATACAATTGACTATGCGAGAAACATGGGTTTTCTAGATTAATACCACAAACACTTAATGACTGCCCTGGGATTTGTTTATAGTCATAGCGAAAGCAAGCTATCACTAACCGTGTGCCGTTACAAAGTAGCGGTTGGTTAATAGTTTGCAACATTATAACTACAGATCCAACTTTTAATTGAAGATTGTGAGGCGGCAATCCTGGAAAATCTAGTGAATTAAAAAATTCCGGTGGATAGTTCACGACATCACCTTCATTAGTTGTATCAACTGATTTATATGTCTTAATTTCGCCAGGATTGTCATCTTGAATTTTGAAATTCAATTCATTTACATCAGTATTTTTGGCAGCCAGTATAGCTCGTTCGCTTAATCAATCATGGAATAGGTAATTCTGAGCAACATTTGGAAAGACTTTTTGAATGAGTTCAGCTTTTGATTCCGTTAACTGACAAAAACTCTTAGGAAAGGTGATGCAGCCAGTCAGCACATCTATAGGAAATTTGCCATTACCAATATCAATGAGTTGTTTAGAGAATATATCTCAAGATTGTTCATTTTGCAACATGACACGCATATTCTTGCTAAAATGTAATACATTGACATGTTTCTACAAATTGGTAGACTTTAAAGTTTAAACATGAACTCAGTTCAACGGCTGGCGTTGAACGTGGAATCACTGGCAATGTTTGGCGAAAATCTCCTGATAATAAAATCATTGCGCCACCAAATTGGTTTTGGTGTTCCGTAGATCTTTTAAGTTTCTATCTAAAGCCTCCAAAGATTTTTTATGCGCCATCGTGCATTCATCCCACACTATTAGTTTACATAGCTGCAAAACCTTTGCCATTGCAGAATTCTTGGAAATGTTGCAGGTTGGAGTTTCGTTGCTTTGTATATTCAATGACAATTTCAGAGCTGAATGGGCTGTTCGGCTGACTTCAAGCAAAGTTGCTGCAATGCCCGACGAAGCAAGAGCAAGAGCAATTTCATTTTTAGGGCGAATTTTTGCCAATATTAAAGTCATCAAAAAAGTTTTACCTGTACCACCAGGAGCGACCAAGAAGTAAATCCCTCCAGTTCCTACATTTATTACTTTCATAAGAGTATCAATTACATACCTTTGTTCTTCGTTCAACAGTGGAAGATTTATTTGAACTGATTCTTTCAAAGATTGAGATCATACGATTTTTCTCGTTGTAACTCTTGATGAATAGCACCGTGCATTGGGCGATTGGGCGGGGGCATCCCCAATTGACATAATATCTTGTTTGACATCATTAAGCACATATTCTCAATGGACATCAATGCCTCGTTGTAAATTTCTTCATTTATTTGTAAATTCGGATTCCCTGTTCTTTTTCGTGTATTAAATAAAATATCTTCAAACATATTATATTTGTATTTTATCCACAAATCCATTGGTTTTGATGGGAAGCATGTACATTAGGCCGGGTCGATTTGTGGGGAGGCAAAAAAATCGCCCATTGCTCTGTGAAAATCATACCTCTAAAACGAATTCTGATGTCCCCCAATTTGGGTCGAACTTTTGGGTAGGGGCAAATTTTGAAAAATCCCATTTTGACCCATTTAGAGTGCTCCAATTGAGTCCAAATGTATGACCGACCTCCATTAACTTTGGAGGCCCGACCCACCGATGCCAGTGGCACACCCCCTGGAACCCCCCTGGGGGTTCACCATACAAACATTTCAAAAAATCGCCGGTTTTGCGCTTTACATGAAAAAATCAGCGAAATGCGTATGTTTTTTTCTTTTTGGAGTTTATTTTTATACTCAGTTGAGCAGAGCTCACAGAGTATATTAAGTTTGATTGGATAAGGGTTGGTTGTACATATATAAAGGAATCGAGATAGATATAGACTTCCATATATCAAAATAATCAGGATCGAAAAAAAATTTGATTGAGCCATGTCCGTCCGTCCGTCCGTTAACACGATAACTTGAGCAAATTTTGAGGTATCTTGATGAAATTTGGTATGTAGGTTCCTGAGCACTCATCTCAGATCGCTATTTAAAATGAACGATATCGGACTATAACCAAGCCCACTTTTTCGATATCGAAAATTTCGAAAAACCGAAAAAATGCGATAATTCATTACAAAAGACCGATACAGCGACGAAACTTGGTAGATGAGTTGAACTTATGACGCAGAATAGAAAATTAGTAAAATTTTGGACAATGGGCGTGGCACCGCCCACTTTTAAAAGAAGGTAATTTAAAACTTTTGCAAGCTGTAATTTGGCAGTCGTTGAAGATATCATTATGCAATTTGGCAGGAACGTTACTCCTATTACTATATGTACGCTTAATAAAAATTAGCAAAATCGGAGAAGGACCACGCCCACTTAAAAAAAAAATTTTTTTTTTTCAAAGTAAAATTTTAACAAAAAATTTAATATCTTTACAGTATATAAGTAAATTATGTCAACATTCAACTCCAGTAATGATATGGTGCAACAAAATACAAAAATAAAAGAAAATTTCAAAATGGGCGTGGCTCCGCCCTTTTTCATTTAATTTGTCTAGGATACTTTTAACGCCATAAGTCGAACAAAAATTAACCAATCCCTTTGAAATTTGGTACGGGCATAGATTTTATGACGTTAACTGTTTTCTGTGAAAATGGGCGAAATCGGTTGATGCCACGCCCAGTTTTTATACACAGTCGTCCGTCTGTCCTTCTGCATGGCCGTTAACACGATAACTTGAGCAAAAATCGACATATCTTTAATGAACTTAGTTCACGTGCTTACTTGAACTCACTTTATCTTGGTATGAAAAATGAACGAAATCCGACTATGACCACGCCCACTTTTTCGATATCGAAAATTACGAAAAATGAAAAAAATGCCATAATTCTATACCAAATACGAAAAAAGGGATGAAACATGGTAAGGTAATTGGATTGTTTTATTGACGCGAAATATAACTTTAGAAAAAACTTTATAAAATGGTTGTGACACCTACCATATTAAGTAGTAGAAAATGAAAAAGTTTTGCAGGGCGAAATAAAAAACACTTAAAATCTTGGCAGGTATTACATATATAAATAAATTAGCGGTATCCAGCAGATGATGTTCTGGGTCACCCTGGTCCACATTTTGGTCGATATCTGGAAAACGCCTTCACTACCACCACTCCCTTTTAAAACTCTCATTAATACCTTTAATTTGATACCCATATCGTACAAACTCATTCTAGAGTCACCCCTGGTCCACCTTTATGGCGATATCTCGAAAAGGCGTCCACCTATAGAACTAAGGCCCACTCCCTTTTAAAAATACGCATTAACACCTTTCATTTGATACCCATATCGTGCAAACAAAGTCTAGAGTCACCCCTGGTCCACCTTTATTGCGATACTTCGAAAAGGCGTCCACCTATAGAACTAAGGCGCACTCCCTTTTAAAATACTCATTAACTCCTTTCGTTTGATACCCATATTGCACAAACGAATTCTTGAGTTACCCCTGGCCCACCTTTATGGCGATATCTCGAAACGGCGTCCACCTATTGAACTAAGGATTACTGCCTTTTAAAATACTCATTAACTCCTTTCATTTGATACCCATATCGTACAAACACATTCTAGAGTCACCCCTGGTCCACCTTTATGGCGATATTTCGAAATGGCGTCCACTTATAGAACTAAGGCCCACTCCCTTTTAAAATACTAATTAACACCTTTCGTTTGATGCCCATATTGTGCAAACAAATTCTAGTGTCACCCCTGGTCCACCTTTATGGCGATATCTCGAAACGGCGTCCACCTATGGAACTAAGGATTACTCCCTTTTAAAATGCTCATTAACACCTTTCTTTTGATACCCATATTGTACAAACAAATTCTAGGGTCACCCCTGGTCCACCTTTATGGCGATATCTCGAAACGGCGTCCACCTATGGAACTAAGGATTACTCCCTTTTAAAATACTCATTAACACCTTTCATTTGATACCCATATCGTACAAACGCATTCTAGAGTCACCCCTGGTCCACCTTTATGGCGATATCTCGAAAAGGCGACCACCTATACAACAACCACCACTCCCTTTTAAAACCCTCATTAATACCTTTAATTTGATACCCATATCGTACAAACACATTCTAGAGTCACCCCTGGTCCACCTTTATGGCGATATTTCGAAACGGCATCCACCTGTAGAACTAAGGCCCACTCCCTTTTAAAATACTCATTAACACCATTCGTTTGATGCCCATATTGTACAAACAAATTCTAGGGTCGCCCCTGGTCCACCTTTGTGGCGATATCTCGAAACGACGTCCACCTATGGAACTAAGGATTACTCCCTTTTAAAATACTCATTAACACCTTTCATTTGATACCCATATCGTACAAACGCATTCTAGAGTCACCCCTGGTCCACCTTTATGGCGATATCTCGAAAAGGCGACCACCTATACAACAACCACCACTCCCTTTTAAAACCCTCATTAATACCTTTTATTTGATACCCATATCGTACAAACGCATTCTAGAGTCAACCCTAATCCACCTTTATGGCTATATCCCTAAATGGCGTCCACCTATAGAACTATGGCCCACTCCCTCATAAAATACTCTTTAATGCCTTTCATTTGATACACATGTCATACAAGCACATTCCAGGGTTTCCCTCGGTTCATTTTCCTACATGGTTATTTTCCCTTATGCTGTCACCATAGCTCTCAACTGAGTATGTAATGTTCGGTTACACCCGAACTTAACCTTCCTTACTTGTTCTCTTTAGAAATTTATTTAGTCAGAACATTTGTGAATGAAAAAATGAATTTAACTTAGTAATAGAAAAGAAATTAAAAAAAATTATTAGAAATTAGCGTTTTTACAACCCTTTTAAAATCAAGGCATCACTGTGATGCATTTGCATGTCGTAAACATAGTTGTGTGGGTTTTTTATTCAACCGTTTTAAAAAATGAAGGTATCACTGTGAGACAATTGCAGATCGTAAAATTGCTTGCGTTGTTTTTTTTAAGCCACCACAAGACACAGCAGGTAGAATTGAAATTACCATTTCATTCTTATTACCTCGTCTCGTAGACCATATATAATGCAACAGTTTTTGTGAATGCATTAAGTCGTTGTGAAGAACTCAAAGTGTGAAGTGCTAATTTCAGATCAAAAAATATTTCAAAAAAAAATAATAAGTGAAGTGACCATTCCAAATCAAAAAGTTTACAATGAATCCAAGATCCCGATGATTCAACATACGCACCGCCACCGGTTCAAGAAGATATGGATAGAAGCACAAGTTCACAATACACAGAGAGATACGATTGTTTTAACTTTGCCTTGGTATGTGGCAGATTTGGTGTCCCTGACAGAGTAGCATAGCATTGGGAACCGCTCTTTTGCAAGATTTTAAAATTAAAGATAAGCATGGGAAACCTATCATCATGGATAAATCGAAAGTTCGCAGAGAAAAAGAGAAATGCAGACAAGAAGTGCTTCGCAAACGGTTAGATGATAACAATTTGTTAGCGTTTTCATTCGATGGCAGAAAAGATGATCTTTAACCATAGATAAAATTGATGAGAAGTATCATACTAGGATGGTAAAAGAACCTCATCTTGTTATTTTGAGAGAACCCAATTCCGAATTGATTGGTTACGTAAGAGTGGAACATGAAACCGCTGAATACAAAACAACCAAATTAAATAGTTTTTTCAACGATAAAAATATACCACTGGATGCATTAATTGGAATATGCACTGACGGTGAGCCAACAAACACTGGCCCATACGGTGGAATTATACGACGATTCGAATTGCTGTTAAAAAGGCCATTGCATTGGTTCGTTCAACGAACTTCCGTTTCGGCATTTGTTTGAAGCTTTGGATAAATCAACCAGCACTGGACCAAGATCGGCAACCGAAAAACTGAGCCGTCAAATCGAAACTTGTGAAACTCTTCCGGTAAGTTATTGCTATCACTCATTTATTATAATTGTCAATCATTTTTAATTATTTTATTATTATATATTTTCAGGTGGTGGACAGCTTCCAGAAAATTGAGTTGCAAAATATGTCCCCTGCTCCAGAAAAAATTGAATTTTCCACCGATTCGAAGTACTTATACGACATGGTCTATGCAATTTCTAGCGGCGTGGTTCCGGTGGATCTGGCTAACATCAAACCAGGGAAAATTGTACATTCTCGGTGGCTCACCAAGGCCGCTAGATTATTGCGATTATATGTGACAACGGAAAATCCAGATGCAAATTTAAGAATTCTGGTTGAATTTATAATTAAATGTTATGTGCCAATGTACTTCAATATCAAGTATTACAGCTCTGTCGTGTACGGCAGTGCATTATTTTTCAAGTTCATTGGTTGGTCACGATTTCTAGAACCTCGTTTACGCAAAATTGTCAATCAAGTAATTAAAGATAATTCATATAATGCGCATTCGGGAAAAAATATCTTGTTATCAACGTTGTTTGATGATAGCAAAGAAAAGCGCGACTGTGCCATCAAGAAAATTCTTCGCTATCGAACCGATGTTGACGAGCCAATGGAACTTAGAGTTTATAAAAACCCAGATATAAACTTTAATTGCACAAGTTATACGGAAATGATCAATTTGAATGATATATGTAAATATCGTATTTGAACCACCATTCACGCGAAGCATTCCGTACGATACATTGAAAGAATATTTAAATCAAGATGATCCACCGTTTAATGATCCAAAAATTCCATCACACATACAAGGAACGGAACGACATGTTCAATTGCTAGCTAGCGTTTTCAAACGGGTTATACCGGAAAATGTAGATGCTGTTATGGCGACGACATTAGAGAGCCGTGCGAAATTGCCTAGACTTGAAAGTAAAAAAGACTTCAAATTGTTGATCTTCCATTGTCTGCTAGAGATCGCCGACGATAGAGTGGATAACCATCATTTCCAGTCATGGTTTCCGATATTAATGTCCGTGGATAGCGCTCTGAACATTTACCATCTACCATACACGGTGCATTTGGATTAAGTGTTCCGCATGGACCATGTATAATTTTTCTGATAACTACCTCATTCTAGCCAGGATGTACTTATCATTAGGGATTTCAGCTGATATCACTACATCAACTTCATTTGGCCTAATGTTTTCAACCAACCAAATCAAAATGTGGGCATGCGGCAACCCACGTTTCTGCCACTCTACAGAATACCTCCAGCATCGTGTTTCACCAAACATACAATGTTTAACAATTAAATCCATTAAATATTTTAATTTTTGTCTGAAGACTCTTGCTGTAATGTCGTAACTATTAATAGGTGATTGGCCAGGGAATAACGCTTGTTTAATTTCTATCCATTGTGGATTGCAAGTAAATGTGATGAATAAATCTGCTGTGCCATAATGCCGAACATATGACATGGCATCTTGAGCATATTCATGCATATGCCGGGGATTTCCGATGTAGGTTGGTGGAAGAATAGTCATCCGACCAATATTTTCTGCATTTCCATCAGAATTATTTGCATCTCGAAGGTGAATATACTCTTAAGATCGAAGTTTGGTATGATTCAACCTGATGAATGTTAATCTCTCCGTTTCAATCTTTACCTACATATCAACAACGTATCTGTGACATAATCGCCGGCATTTCAAAATGTGATTGTCTTCATTTTCTCTGATCATTAGGCGGTATGAATAAAAGTTTATTGAACTAACTCTTTTGTTGATTTCAGAACCTGTAAATATTTTTTATCATAATGATGACAGTTGAATAACAAATTAAACTAGTAGGTGATATAGTAGATGACGGCACATCTCATAGAACAATATTTCAATTACCTGTAAAGGGATTTATCATCTTGATTGAGAATTCAAAGTCATCTTCACCTTGCCAAAATATAATGGGATATTGCAGTGCATCATATGAGCGTGTTTCCTTAATGCGTTGTAATTGATAATTTCGACGATGTAAAACAATATCACGTGACTCCAAATTTTCTCCAACTACAACAATGGAAACTTCATCGATAGTAGGTGCATTAAAACGTCCTACATGTTGGCCCACAGGAGTTTTATCTGCTCTGATAACAACTTTAGGATCATCAGATGGCATCATATCCATTGTAATTTTAACCTTAGGTTTACCAATACCCACCCGGGTGACCTTTTGGAATTTCATTAATTGATTATTCGACAACCATTGACTCAATCTAAAAATGCTTTTTACTCACTGATCAAAATTTTGAGTTCTTTCAGAAAATCAAAAATTAAATTGACTTTACAATTCGAAATATGTATTTTTTTGGACTTTCTCATTTTATATATGTACGTCGTTTACCGATACCCACCCTGGTGACCACCATATACATGAATATATATACTGTTGTTGCAAACGATTTATTCATGAATGTAATTGAAATATTTGCACAGGAATATGTTTCTTTACTGCATTGAACGTAAACTAAAAAAATATGTACACTATTTCCGTACGGAACGATTTGTTGAAGGGCCCGCGTGACAGTTTTCACATTTCGTTTGACTTACACTATGCTCTACGCAAATGGGTTTTTTGCACTTTATACAGATTTGGCGAGTGTTTCTCATTTTCTTTTCGACAAGACATTTGTAACATTTGCCTTTGACCTTTATTCGTCCAGTTGCATCCCTTTCCAGGGCTTCATTTGGCTCAAACTGCTCATCATCGTGGGGTTCGGAGGCTGGAACTCCTACAAAAATAAACACTAGAGATACTTTTCGAAGCAATATCTATAAAAAGTACCTAAAATGCATTCTATTGCAGATTTTATTTGGAACCTTCCAGTAATATTTCGATCTCAACAATATATGTGGTCTGCAGAGCTCCTCACCTAAATCCTCTAGGAAACGCCTTCTTTTAATTCGGTTCACACGACTGGATTGGTTCTCTTCGTATATTATATATGCAGCAAGAGCTGCTACATCGAGAATATTAAAAAATATTGCCAAAGGACAACAAAACGTTCCTCTCTTTGTGGAACACTGCGATACCATTCTGTCCATCGTGTCAACTCCGCCCTTGGTTTTGTTGTAGAACACAATTATATCAGGCTTATTTTTTGGCCCAGTAATACCTCCATCTGGGTGCATAGTTGAGAGCATAACTACAGCTTTATTCTTGGCTTGGAAATATGAGCACATTGTAGTAGTTTCGTTAAATCCAAACAAGCTGGAATGCTCCTCCCGATTTCGAGACGGCTTGAATTCGTTTGGAATATATGTTTTATTTTTTTTACTGTACCCACCATAGACAATTTCCAAATTCTTAGTTCGTTAGCCAATGAAAGTTTAGTAAAAAGTTGTCTATTGTGATATTTCTCCCGGATCCTTTGTATGGAGCTACCAAGTCTTTCACAACTCGCTCGCCTTGGTTTTTTTCCCGCAAATTACCTTCTTTTCCTGTATACAATTGTCCCCGAAGTGGGTAGTAGCTATAAGAATCACAAGCCCACCAGATTTTGATTCCGTACTTAGCAGGCTTAGATGGCATGTACTGGGTGAATCTAGTTCGTCCTCGATATGTAAATAATTGTTCATCAACAGTAATAGATTTGTGTGGTCGGTAGTAAGTGCCCAAATTTGAGTTAACCATCTCAAAAACGTCCTTTATAGCTGCAGCTTTGTCAGTTTCTTGACGAGATAGTCTAGAAGTATGCCAGTCAAAACGGATGAATCGTAATATTTCTGTAAACCTATTGCGAGACATTGTCGCGCGATATAGAGGGTAAGCGTTTTTTTCCAGAGTTCAGTTACTGGTTCTTTACTCGAAATATGGCAACCAGTGAAACGCAAAATTCCAACAAAGGCTAGTAGTTCGTAATCCCTTATAAGTTTCCATGATCGCGATGGCTTTTCAGAATTTACCTCGTTCCATTGGGCGTATACATACTCAGCCTTTTTGTTTGAATATCTGCATATAAGGTCCCTTATAGGTTCACTAAATATAAGTTTGAATATATCAATTTTTGAAAGGTTTTTTGTAATGGGACTAGGCTCCATAAGGGATGTATCTCTTATTATATTATGAGCTGGTTGGCGGTTAATTCGAGGAGGGTGCTTGTACCACTTCGTATCATCTTTAGAAGAGAAAAAACCGTCATTATTACAAGCAGATAATGGTTCTTCATTATAGGCATCGTCCTCATCGCTATCTGTATCATCATTTATCTCTACTTCATACTGTTCAACTTCCATATCTGAGTCTAAATTTGGTCTGATATGTACATCGATTTCACCATCGTCATCCTCAAACATTTCATCGTCCGCCTCAGAGTCAGTATCAATCAAATTCCGATAATATGCTTCCCTATCTTCGTAAGAAAGCCTATGTCCAAAGAAACCAAAATGTTCACTTACCTAGAAATGAAAATGTTCGCTTACCTTGCAACAGCTGCTGCAGAAAAATATTCAAACTTATTTTCACTAATATTTATTATTTATTTTTAAAATATTTTTATTTATTTTATCCACACTCTCTAGGAAAAATAACTTCTGCTTATTCGGACACGGTGAATCGCTTTCATAAATACCGCTTTCTCAGGAACAACGGTATTTTCCAGGGGAATTCAATAACAAAGCAGCTGATTTGTTGAAATAAGGAGGGCGAAATAAAGCAAATAATTAATAATTAATTCGCCGGACCATATGTGTCGTTCTCATTGGACAACTTTGGTCACAACTTATTCCACTTAGGAGAAAATATTATTAAAATAGATTTAATAAAATTATATATGCGAACGATTACAAGACATTGTTTATTATAACAGTCATAAATATCTCTACGCTGTAACAAGTAACAAATATGAATCTACCACGCAACATAGCAAATGAACACGGGTCACCCGGGTGGGTATTAGTAAACTTGGTACATAAAAATCTCTAGTAATCGTAAGGTTAAATAATAAAATTCACTGCATTATTATGTGCACAACGTATATTGAATTCTTGTGAAGAATTGCCCATAAAATAAATTTGCAAAAACTTGTAGTCGCTAACTGGCAGTGGTAACAAAGAACATTCTCTGTGATATATTGGACCTTGTATCTGTAAAGGGAAAAAATGTAGTGTAAAAATATATAAACAATTTTCCCGAACTACTTTTGTTGCTCCAAATGATGTCATTTGGAAGCAGTCGTTGTATTGCTGAACATTCTTTAAAAAGTGTAGGGAATCTGTTCCTATTCCTGAAACCAATGAGCACAATGGCTCTGGAGGTGGAAGCAATGGTATCAATTTCACCTTTACATTTACGCAACACAATCCATTGGCTTCATTTTTGTATTTCAAAACCTTACAATATTGGCAAACTCAGTTCATAGTCCAAGAGCAACACAGTTGTAGGTACTGTAATCAATTGACATATCGTAACGAAAAGCAGCTCCATTCAAACTTGCACCATTATTAGTCGTAAGTCGCGCTTCACTGGTCTGCTTCTCCGAATTCTTCGACGCTCATTCCGATCTTCACGTTCCTGGGTATGATTAGATAGATTGTTAATTTGATTCGTTGCATTTGGGGTTCTTCTGCCTAAATTTGTCCGCCTTCTTATAGGAGGCATATTTAGTAAGACACAAACACACAATACTTTTAACTTAATAGAAATTTGTCGCTTTTAGATTTAGAAGTATTATAGATGCACAGCAAAGAGACGTTTACATATCAAGTGAAATTTAACAAAATTTGTTTTTGAGTAGGTATTCACTAAAAACCTTTGCAAGATAAATGTCCGCGATTTATTTTTGTTTAAAAAATGATACTTTTTTGATTTTAAAATAATTCAATATAGGTAAGCACAGCTTTCACAAATTACTTACAAATTTTAATACGAAAATTTGTGAAAAGTAACTGTATTCTAACAGAATACATTTAAGGATGCCATGAAAAATATTAAAAGGGATACTCAGTTATTTTCTCTTTACGATCAGCATACTCGTACAAATTAGAATAAAAAATATATTGAAGAATTAAATCTCCTTAATGCACAAACTTTAGCATATGCATACAAACATACCAAAAAATAGAACTTTGTTTAAGAATTTTAAAGAAATGTTTAAAATTTTTTACAAAAAATTATTTTTCAACGTTATGTCAGCAGACCATCTGAAACCATGGTGTATATCGAGTCCGGAACTGGACATGGATGACGATAGCGACGAGTCGTCCTGTGAGGACGAAGAGTCAGGAAAGGCCGAGCTGTCACAGACAGTTGTTAGTTAGTTTTGTATTTAGCAGCGACGGCGAGAACACGCATTTGTCCATCATCGCGTAATACCATTCGGCACAAATATTCATACATACATTTCTAAATAATTCAACTTTGTCAATACATATATTTTCTTTAATAACTTATAAATACATAATTTACATGTCAAAATAAATCGGCGTTTACAGTAAATCGGCGTGTCACAGACAGTTGTTATTATGCGGCAGTTACTCACGAACGTACGTACCAAAAACGTGTCGGCTGACACGACCTATCTTATGAGTGTGCAATGTAAACGAAAACTCACTGACGTGCAATGCCCGTACGTACGTAGCCCGGAACGTAGAAATCAAAACAATTTTGATTTTTTCCGTAAGAACGTGTCAGCTGATCGCTCTCTCACTAGACAGAGTTGCCTAGTAATCTTTTGTGCGCTAATTTTTGACCGTTTGCAGTTTTATGCAAAAACACCTAATTAAAGTTGAAAAATTGGGAAAATAATTCGAAATAATTATGTAAAAGTGCAGATTATAAATATGTAATCTATTTATATTTATTTAATATTATTTCCAGCCTTTTACAACATCAAAAACTAAATTGGAAAAAGTTGATGTTTACTTAAAGCTGGAGACATTGATGCTTTATCGGTAACCTTATAACAGCTGATTCGACCAACCTTATGAGAATCAATGCAATCGATTATTGGTGCCGCTAAGGTCGTAACCGTATCGTAGCCAACCAATTGGGTTTTGGTTTACCGTCGTAACGATAAACAGCTGATTGCGTTAGGGATACGGATACAGCGATACGACATACGGCACCAATGACTCCGGCTTAAGCATGCATGCAAACTGGCCAATGGCAACAGTGCTTATCTGTAAACTATACACACACAAATATGTTATGTACATGTACACAGACGCACACATTGATTCCTACGGGCTCGAGGGTTCGGCCAAACGTGTTTCGTACGACAAACGTCCGTACGTACGGCACACGTCGTTGGGTAATTGCCGCTTTAGTTGATATTTAGTAGCGACGGCGAGCACACGCATTTGTCCATCATCGCGTAATACCATTCGGCACAAATAGTCATATATACATTTCTAATTAATTCAACTTTGTCAATACATATATTTTCTTTAATAAATTATACATACATAATTTACATGTCAAAATAAATCGTAAATGTAGCAGTGCTTCGGCCCATCCAATAGGTGCGGCGGATCACAAATTGTCATCAATATCCTCTAACGGCAGTCCAAGGAAACTTGCTGTTTCAACAGGGGTGGGGGTGTTAGAGGCGTTGGTTCCACATTACAATTAAAGAGATGGTTGGTGTCATGTGTGGACACATTGCGAGCAGGGCATACATTTTGTATGTCGGGGTTGATTCTGGATAAGCAATAGTTTAACCTGTTACAGTATACAGATCGAAGTTGAACTAGAGTGACTCGCGTTTCCCTGGGGAGTGTGCGTTCCTCTTCCGCAAGTTTTGGGTACTGGATTCACCGGGCAATTCCTGGCATAAAGGTCCGACGCCTGTTTGTGGAGTTCACTGACGGCCTGCTTGGGTTTTTTTGTTTCATACGGCTGTGTTTTTGGTGCCGTATTTCCTCATAAAGCTTACGGAGATTACTCCTTAAACCCCTAGACGGTGTTGGCTCATCAATTAGATGTCTGTTGGGATGCCCAGATTTCTGGGCATTCAACAGGAACTGTTTGGTTAGCATCTCATTTCTCTCCCTGATGGGGAGTATTCTCGCCTCATTATGTAGATGGGGTTCTGGGAGAAGTATTTTGGCAGGCCTGTAGCTTCTTCCAATGTGTTGTTTTTAGGCTTGGCGACCATATAGGGGACGCGTAGCATGCAAACGGCTGGCCAATTGCTTTGTACGTGGTAATGATAGTTTCTTTGTCTTTTCCCCAAGCACTACCAGCAAGGGATTTGAGGATTTTATTACGGCTCTGGATTTTCGGTACAATTGCGGTTGCATGCTCACCAAGGTGTATATCCTGATCAAACGTCACACCCAAGATTTTGGGGAGTGGGACAGTCGGCAGTGTAGTGCCATCGACGTGGATGTTCAAAATGGTCGACATTACGGACGTTCATGTTGTGAATAAGGTCGCGGAGGATTTAGTCGGTGATAATGCCACGTTTCGCGAGGCGAAGAAACAGGAGAGATCAGGGAGGTAGCCGTTTATTCTGTTACAAAGCTCATCGATCAAGTTAGACCCTTCCAGGTCTTGCAGTTCCATGGTTGACCGTATCAAAAGCTTTTGATGGGTCTAGCGCAACGAGTGCTGTTCTATGGTGGGGGTTTTGATTTGAACTGCAATTTATCTGGGTGCTAATGAAATTTAGAGCGGTGGTGGTGCTATGGAGTTTTCTGAAGCCATGCTGATGACAGGCTAGCTTCAAATTTGCTTTGAAGTAGGGGAGCAAAATGGCTTCAAGCGTCTTGGCTACTGGCGATAGGAGAGATATTGGGCGATATGACTCTCCTATGTTAACTGGTTTCCCAGGCTTTAGTAGCGTGATCACCTTGGCAATTTTCCATTTTTCGGGAATGATGAAGGTGGAAAGAGACAGGTTGAAGACATGCGCTATATATTTGAAACCCTCTTTCCCTAGACTTTTAAACATCGGCATGGCTATGCCGTCTGGGCCCACTGCTTTTGATGGTTTAGCATGACCGATGGCATCCTTAACCTCTTTGGCGGTGATGGTAATTGGAGAAATAAAGCTGGACAGTTTCTCTCTCATTTCGTTGCCTGCCGACAAAATTGGAAGCATCAAGGAATGCCACATGGGTCTTCACTTGCTCCTTTCATCGGAGTGAGGTAATTAGTATAGTCTTTACCGAAATGTCATAGTTTTTGGGCTTTTTTGAATCTTTTCTTTCAAAGTGTAGGGAACCAACCTTGGGAACATTAACCAATACACTTTCTTCTTTAATAATTACATACGTAAGGTAAGGTAACATGTTTTCAGTATACGTTTGTAGCATTTTAATCAATGAGGTATATGGAACTTTCAATTGAAAACATACGTCGATTTGTGTCATTGTTTGCGTAGTTTCAGTTAAAAACTTTATGGAAGTATTTTCTTAGCTTATTGAAAATAAAAAGGAATAAGGAATTTAATTGACGAAAATTCATAAAAATGCCACTTCTGTTTTCGTGTTTGCTGCTGTCTATATCATAAAAAGTATTGATTTTATATATTTGTTAAAAGTCTTTTCTTAACGTTACTCTTTAAGGCAAAACCTACCGAGGATCCAAGCATTGTGTAAAAGATCTGAATCCGTTATATTCGACAATCCTTAAGGGTTGCATATCTGTGGCAATCATTCTAATCAAAGCACAATCCAGTTATTTTTTTCGCTCATCTACAGACTGAGACTTTGTTGTTGTTATTAGGTTCAAAAAAGGATTCTATAAGAGCTGTTGATGAAGACATTTCCATCAGCATTGGATGTGACCGCTTCAAGTTATTTAACAAGTTGGTTATATTTCCACCTGTTTCGCATTTTTTTCCGTACGATTTGCATTTCGCAGAATCGCCCTACACTTGACTAAAATACTTCCAGACAACAGATCTGCGAATCTTTGGATTACTTATAAGATTGAATTCCCCTTCAGTCACTTTCAATTGGCTCACTAGAATCTAAAACAGTGGTATTAATTTCCTCCTGAACACAATATCATACCATAAAATATATAAACACATGTTCAATATATTGCTTACCAGAAGTGCGAAGAAATTTCTCCATCTTTCTCCTTTCTCTCGAAGCCACCAGCACAATAAAGCTAAATTTATAAAGCCAAAAAAATTACAGAATATGTTTTTCCTCAAGCATCCGTAAAGTAGATAGTAATAAAAACTTCGATGCCTAAAGAATCGAACGATTTAAAAAAATTCGATTCTACATTTCTAAAGAAAAGATCGATTAAATCGATTAAGAATCGAATCGAAATCCAACTGGCGTAGCAACATCGTGTGTGGCTATCGCATGTTTGCGCAGCGAATGTTAAAAATATGCATGAATGTTGTCGGGGTGTCTGTGTTCCCCGCGTTGGGACTGGAACCTACCTTGTGCCGCTCGAATATCGCAGATGATGGAGGGTGGAAACGTCAAAACTCTTGATGACCGCACCTGAAAAAGAGGAAGCTGTATACATTGGTCTGGTGAAACCAAAGTAAAGGCAAAATAAATCTGAGTAAAGAGCAGGCACAACAAATCGAAGAAACTGATATATCCCAGAGCAAATATTCCGGAACACTTTTTTTTGAAACAATAGAATACGGTCTAATATCAGCGTGAGATTGGGCGTATCCAGCAACTTAACCACTTCAAGACTTCTACCAATAAAACGTTCGCGCGGATGCTTTGCGTGAAGATGTCTTTATTAGGTAGATAAATTGATATTTCAAAAAGATAAATCACAAATTTCATTGGTAGAACTCACACGTTTACGTTTGTGTATCACAGTGTTGGCGCAGGAAGATGAATGCTGGTATATTTTTGTCGGCACGCACAAATAAAAAACTTGTAAAATTGTAAACAAATACGAGAAATGTCAATTGCTAGGAAACGTCCGGAAAGTCACCAACGAAAACTCTGAAAAGCTCTGCTTAAAGGTTGCCAGATGGTAGGTAAGGGTGCAATGAGAATAAGGAAAGGGAGAGATATAGGCTGTGATGGTGGCGATTGAATATATGTATAAGAAAGAATGATAATAGGAAAACGGCAAAGGAAAACGGTATCGGTGATCGATTCTGCCGATATAAAAAGGGGTAACTGTAGGGCAAGAAGATTAAATATATTGAAATAGACAACTAAGTTGGCAGTGCGCGGGTGATTTAAATTTTAAAATAAAAAGATTTTTTTCTTGGTGATATTCGTGGCAATAAGTTTCCCTGTACGCGTGGTCCAAAACGGACTAGAAAGTAGTGCGCATTTGAAATTAAAAAATAAAAAGTTTTGTGCGGCCGAACTGCTGGTTAGTTTGTGGTAATAATGGTATTGAAAGCGAAAGGAGGTAACCATAATAGAGAATAGAGTTTGGCGGAGTCAAGAAGCGGAGGCATCCAGCTACCCCGGCACGGTGGGCTTTCCTGTCAATGCAGATGTCATGCTGGAGTTTTGAGCGCTTGGCATTTTTTTTAGATCGGAGCGAGTTTAAACGGGGAACATACCATTGCCAAACAAACAAAAGCGTCGTCAGCGCCAGGGAGACTATTTGTTTTTTACAACACCACCAATTTCATCACCAAAGTGGACTTCAGCAGCAGAGACTGCGACCGTGGTATAAATTTTATTGCAGAGCATCCTAAACATGCAAACCGGAAGGGGATGAACCAAAAGCCGTCCAGTAGGCGATCATGTTTTTATTAAACAATTTTTTTTAATTAAGGTTGCGTAACCATATCCACGATTTGTTTATTAGGCAATTATATTTTAATAAATACTTGTTAAAATTAGACTTAGAAAAGTATCGAATTGTATAAACGGTCGTCTGAAGGTCGGACATAAGGAAAAATACACCAGACGGGTAAATTCATGCAAAAGAAGTTTTTTTTTTTACTGCGCGGAGGCAGATACAGACATTTCGCTTCCAACAAATCCCCTCAGCCGTATTAAAAGAGCTCTTTTAGGTAGGCATTAGGGTGTTTTAGGTAGCTGAAAAATTTTACTCAAGTTGAGTGTGAAGTCGTTTGGTTTACTTTTTGCGACTGATAGGCCCGTAAGAAGTATAAAATTTATTTAATACATTGATGCATGCGTTTTTGATTTATAAAAAAAAAAAAAAATGTTTCCGTATATAAATATGTATCCAATTCATATGTTTATATAATTGTGTAAATTATCATATCCTGTGAAATTTTCATCCAGAGTCCAAAGCTTAAGAACAAGAATTTACTTTTTTTAACGGTGCATTCATTTTGCGATCCGACATTTTGTCAAAATTTCCGTAAATAGTTTTTGTTTGTATATACTTTTTTTTTAGCTTTGTTGTATGTAATCGAATGCAAACATTTTTGGTACAGTGTCGCAAAACGAACTTTTTCTGAAAATACATACCTATGTGTCGTTTTAAGTTTTGGAAGTACTTATGTTAATCTATATATATATATATATATGCGTACATACATATACCGTTCGGCAATCTATTTTTTTTTTGAAAAAGGTTTAAATTTTTATTCCGTGCGTTTTTTTCTTTTCGTGGTTTTTGTTGAACCTGTGAATAGTTTTATGTGGCACATGTGGATATTCACATATATACATATACATATATTGATCCTAGCATGATACAAGTTTTTTTTTTGTCCTGATCTAAATCATTATTTTTCATGAGCAGTGGTATTTGGCTCAATAGCCATAAAATAGGTTTTTTTTTATCTATTTCTTTGTATAGAATTAAGATATTTCAAATAAATAATATCTTAGAGTGAAATTGGAAAAGAAATTGAAATGGTCGGCTAAAACCAATCGGTAGGGGTGGGGCAGGATGACGCAAGGGTAAGTGAATAGGGTCATGTGGAGCAGAGGAAAAGGGGACCGGCTGAAACCGAAATACTCGAGCGGTCCAAGGTAGGGTGGGCTTTCTGCGAGGGGTATGCACGGAAGTCAGATGACGATGATTGTGACATCCGCCCCGCATCAAGGTGGACAAGGGTTAAGGGCCCCGACCTCTCGCCCTGAGCTAGCTGGGGGACATTCCACCTTGATTGCGCAAAGGGGTGGAATCACCTCTAAAAGGTGTACGTTACAATAATATTATGGCGCCCAAACAAAAACATACAAACGGGTTGCTATATGTAATATAGCGCCCAAACAAATGAAATTCTTTTTAATACCACATACATATATATGTAGATCGAAAATGTGATTGTTTGGACCTAACAACAGCGTTACTGATTGGAATTGGCGCCCACCAATGAGTACAATTCATTATCGATATTAACATCAATCGACTCAAAATTTGCCAATACTCATTTTAAATTACAAATATATTTCAGTCTTTAAATCATATATATACATTTTGGCGTATACAATCATCGAGTTAAACGGGTCTAGCCGTATGCGACCAACACCCTGTCTCGGTGACTTATTCATGGTGTTTGATCCGAAAATTTAAATGCACCGAGACAGGAGTTGGAAGCAGATGGCAGACCCTAGCAATAGCCCATAGATGGCATAGCCGCATTAGGGTGGCCGACTATTTGCATCTTTTATAATTTACTAAAAATTATTTTTCTTTCATTACAATACAATCAATCTTTTTTTTTTTGTAGCTTCAGATAAAAGGGAAGTCCTTATTAAGTTTTTTTGTTAATATGTTGCTCCGTAATTATGGAAATTATACATTATGACCTCAAGCGGTCAGCTGCATAAAGCTAGTGTTGCATAATGTATGCAAATTTTAGAACAGATCCACATATTGATTTTTTTTTGAAATACTGAAGTGCGTACACCCTCGTAGGAACGCAAGAGTTTGCTCCAATGACTCCTAGCATCAAAAAAATGTTTTTTGATAGGCCTGAACGTCATCTAAACCCCCCCCCCCCCCCCCCCCCCCCAAACCTATATATGTGAAATTTGAAATTATTAATATCTTTTTTTTCGAAAACGATTGGAAGTCAAAGATTTTGATATTGAGGTTAAATTATAAATAATTGTCTTTGAGTAATTTGAGATTAAATATTGGAAATTGATTCTTTAATACGAGCGAATTTATGTTATAATTTTTTTTTTATATAAAAATTTTTTTTTAAATTTTTCGATCAGATTTATAATCGAATTGCCTTCTTTTTTGCGGAACAACAGACTCTGTGAGAGGGGTAAAACACGAATCGTATGGGTCGCTTCGAACCTTACAACACCCGATATAAGACTAAACAAATAAATAAACTAAAATCGTCCAGTATGGCGAACTCCCATGACACTACCTTTATAGATCTTTCTGATCGATTCGGAGGCGGTAGCACAGCCGTAGCCGCAGGCGGAGAGACTAGGAAAGCGAATGCTAATAACGTTTCAGCAGAGCCAAACAAGAGCACCGGTACTATTCCGAAAGCGCCGAAGGAGCAATCGCAACCATTACAAGCCCCACCATCGAACTTGAATTTTCCACCACCTACTACTACCAATACTATCGAGCCGAATCACGCTTCTGTAAGCAACCCTCGTGGGCTTAGGGATGAGATAGCACCAATTTTAAAAGAATTAATGGTTGAGGCGTAGCAAGCGATTATAACCGAAATTCGCGATAGTCTACCGGAGTTAACTAGGGCAGGTCCAAAATACGGAAGCAGCGTTAGAGCAGTCAGGGGGCAACGATAGGGTTCGTAACCGAAATAATAAGCGACGAAGACACAACTCAAGTATCGAATCCCGTGATTCCAGGCGATCCCTTAATTTGGCTGCACACGCTAATACTAATAATCATGACATGGGTGGGAACAACAATCACCACATGGTCAGTGCAGCAGTCTACACGCGCAACAACCCACCACCAGCTCGTCAACCTCGTATAGTCGAAGAAAGGGAATCAGAAACTACCTCCGTAGGGCGTCAAGAAGTGTCAGGAATAAGGGATAGGGAAGTGTCCAGGCCAGACATTAAGGTAGAAAAATGGGGACTAGATTTTAAAGGGCATCGCGATACCATGCCAGTCGAGGACTTTATATTCCGACTAGAATACCTAAAGACTCAATATGGGTGTACATGGAATGAAATAATACGCGATTTCCATCGATTGCTGAGCGACGAAGCACGCGAGTGGTACTGGCTTTATATAAAGTCGCACGGCCGAGTCGATTGGCCGAGTTTTACAGCTCGCGCTGCTACGCCAATATTCATCACAACGTACAGATTTTGAGATCCTTAGGGAATTGACGGAGAGGAAGCAAAGGCCGGGAGAAAATATCGACAAGTATTTTCACGCAGTTGGTATTTTACGTTCGCGACTCAAAAATCCGATACCCGAATACGAGATAGTACGATTAGTAAAAGGGAACTTGCGCGAATCGTTAGCTAAAATGGTCTACCCTATTTCGGCATATTCCTTAGACCAATTACGAATGGAATGTAAGGAGGTCGAGCGATGCTTTCCGCGCCGTGACCGCACGCCGTTGAGTACTTTTACGCCACGCACACAATATGTGAATGAAGTTTACCAATCTGAAGATGATGAGCGTTTTACTCCCGGTGATGAGGGTCAAGTCACCGTGGAGGAAATACGCCATCAGTCTTCAAATAAGCAGGCGGGCGTCCGTAGAAACGTTTCGTGCTGGAATTGTGGCGCTGACGGCCACTTCTTCACCGAATGCATGTCGCTTCAACGGCGCATTTTCTGTTACAAATGTGGCAAACAGGATGTTATTACTCCTAAATGCCCAATGTGTAACCCAGCGGGAAACGCTTTGAGGAACGCGATCGTGACGGGGGAATCGCGCTCCACCCGAACCTCGTCAAAGTAGACGTTTCAACAAATACAGAACCGTATATAGAATCAGCAATTACAACTGATATTTGCATTTTCAATAAAAACATAAAAACCGTAAAGCCCTCAAAGACAGGGAAGGAAAATACGATATCCTATGAAGAACGACTTAGGTTATATTGTAGGAGGCGGGATGTTAAAGACAGATCCTGAGAAGATCAAAGCAATACAGAAAATCCCTGTTCCAAAAACGGTAAAAGAGGTGCGCAGTTTCCTCGGAACTGCAGGATGGTATAGGAGATTTATAAAAGATTTCGCCACAATGGCAGCACCTTTGACAGATTCGTTGAAGAAGGGGAGAAAGTTCGAAATGTCTGAAGAAGCAGTGGAAGCATTCAATAGCCTAAAAAGAGCACTTACGAGCGCTCCGGTTCTTAAACACCCTGATTTTTCAAAAAGATTTTATGTACAATGCGATGCGTCGGATTATGGTCTGGGTGCAGTACTCTACCAAAAGGAAAGTGATGGGGCAGAAAAGCCAATCGCATACTTCTCACAGAAATTCAACGAATGTCAAAGAAAGTATAGTACTACCGAAAAGGAATGCCTTGCTGCCGTGATGGCCGTCAAGAGATTTCGACCATATATCGACTTAATGTCCTTTACAATAGTAACCGACCACGCTAGCCTTAAATGGCTAATGTCTTTGAAAGATCTAAATGGGAGACTTGCGAGGTGGTCATTACAATTACAAGCTTTTAATTTCGAAATAGAACACCGTAAAGGTGCAGACAATATAGTGGCGGATACGCTCTCGCGCTGTATAGCAGAGATTACCGAATCCCCAATAGCAAATCTGGACACAGTTGAGTTCGAATCGAAGGAGTATAAAGAATTAATTAACACGATTGAAAACAATAGAGAAAGGTTGCCTGATCTTAAGGTAGAGGACGGCATGGTTTTTAAAAAGTGTTTGCCTAAAAATGTAGAATTAGAGGAAAATGAGTGGAAGTTGTGGGTCCCTGAAGCTCTGACGTCAACTCTCATCGAAAACGCACATTGTCCAGAGATAGCTGCGCACGGGGGTATGGCGAAAACTCTACATAGACTTAGGAGGTTATGCTATTGGCCTAACATGGTGGTACAGGTTCGCAACTTTGTGCGAGAATGCCAGACCTGTAAGGAAACCAAGCCTTGTAATGCAATTTTAAAGCCAGGGATCGGAAAAGAGGTGGTAACAATCCGCCCATTTCAGAAATTATACATTGACTTTTTAGGCAAATATCCGAGGTCGAAACGCGGCAACTGTTTTATTTTTATCATTATTGATCATTTCTCAAAGTTCATTTTTTGAAGGCAATGCGCGAAGCTACCGCGAGTAATGTGGTTAAGTTCTTAACCGAAGAAATTTTTCATAAGTTCGGCGTACCGGAAATAGTACATTTCGATAACGGTAAACAATTTGTATCTAAACAGTTCACGGAACTATTGGAAATGTACGGGGTTAGACACTTAAAAACAGCTTTTTATTCACCGCAATCGAATGCCGCGGAAAGGGCAAATCAATCGGTGTTAGCCGCTATCAGATCTTATCTAGGGAACGACCATCGGGATTGGGACCTATATCTAACCGAGATAGAATGTTCACTTCGTAGTGCAGTACATTCCGCAACAGGGGTGTCGCCATACTTCGCGCTGTTCGGTTTCAATATGTTCACGAACGTGGCAGACTATGCATTGGCACGGAAATTGGATAGCATGAGCGATAATGAAGTCTTCTTTCTTGACCATAGCGATAAATTAAGATTAATGCGCGAAAGGATAAAAGAGAATTTGCACGAAGTATACGAGGCAAACGCGGTTCGTTATAATAAAAAATCCGTGAAATACAATTCACACCCGGTCAAGAAATTTATAAACGTAACTTTGTGCTAAGCGACTTTAAACAGAATGTAAATTCGAAATTTTGTCGCAAGTTCACAAAGTGTCCTATTACAAGGGCATTAGGGAACAACATGTACCTATTAGAGTCATTGGCGGGGAAGAGTTTGGGTGCCTGGCACGCGAAGGATCTTAAACAATAACCGAAACCTAAAGAACTGAGAAGTAAGGGACCTAATGTTAGAGGGCCTAATGCTAAAGAACCCAATACTGAAGGACGTAAGGTTAAATAACTTAATAATAATTAACCTAATGCTAGTTAGCCGTACCCTAAATAACTAAGTGGTAAATAACCTAAAACTACATAATTTTATACTAAATAACTTAAAACTAGAATGCCGCGTCGCTGACCTGAAAAAAAGAACAAATTATAATAAACTTCATACACATATACTTCATAACTTGCGGAATACCACTCCGTCGATGAGTGACAAGTCGGTGGCGTAGGATGTTTCTAAAAGGTGCCCGTTCTGGAGTTCATCTATAAAGAAACCAAAAAGTAAGAGTTCATATACATACATATTACAATTTTCGTTACTTCCCGTAACATATGCCCGGCTAAGCTCTCGAGGCAGGAGACGTTGTCAGGGTGTGGGTGTTCCCCGCGTTGGGACTGGAACCTACCTTGTGCCGCTCGAATATCGCAGATGATGGAGGGTGGAAACGTCAAAACTCTTGATGACCGCACCTGAAAAAGAGGAAGCTGTATACATTGGTCTGGTGAAACCAAAGTAAAGGCAAAATAAATCTGAGTAAAGAGCAGGCACAACAAATCGAAGAAACTGATATATCCCAGAGCAAATATTCCGGAACACTTTTTTTTGAAACAATAGAATACGGTCTAATATCAGCGTGAGATTGGGCGTATCCAGCAACTTAACCACTTCAAGACTTCTACCAATAAAACGTTCGCGCGGATGCTTTGCATGAAGATGTCTTTATTAGGTAGATAAATTGATATTTCAAAAAGATAAATCACAAATTTCATTGGTAGAACTCACACGTTTACGTTTGTGTATCACAGTGTTGGCGCAGGAAGATGAATGCTGCTATTGGCTTGTTGTACAGGTCCACAGAAACGAGAACCGTAAAACTACCGGGATAAAGAGGGATCTGTCAGCAAGCATAACTGGAAGAAATATGTCCACCAGATCAAATTAAATTTTATTATTTTTGTCGGCACGCACAAATAAAAAACTTGTAAAATTGTAAACAAATACGAGAAATGTCAATTGCTAGGAAACGTCCGGAAAGTCACCAACGAAAACTCCGAAAAGCTCTGCTTAAAGGTTGCCAGATGGTAGGTAAGGGTGCAATGAGAATAAGGAAAGGGAGAGATATAGGCTGTGATGGTGGCGATTGAATATATGTATAAGAAAGAATGATAATAGGAAAACGGCAAAGGAAAACGGTATCGGTGATCGATTCTGCCGATATAAAAAGGGGTAACTGTAGGGCAAGAAGATTAAATATATTGAAATAGACAACTAAGTTGGCAGTGCGCGGGTGATTTAAATTTTAAAATAAAAAGATTTTTTTCTTGGTGATATTCGTGGCAATAAGTTTCCCTGTACGCGTGGTCCAAAACGGACTAGAAAGTAGTGCGCATTTGAAATTAAAAAAATAAAAAGTTTTGTGCGGCCGAACTGCTGGTTAGTATGTGGTAATAATGGTATTGAAAGCGAAAGAGGTAACCATAATAGAGAATAGAGTTTGGCGGAGGCATCCAGCTACCCCGGCACGGTGGGCTTTCCTGTCAATGCAGATGTCATGCTGGAGTTTTGAGCGCTTGGCATTTTTTTTAGATCGGAGCGAGTTTAAACGGGGAACATACCATTGCCAAACAAACAAAAGCGTCGTCAGCGCCAGGGAGACTATTTTTTTTTTACTACACCACCAATTTCATCACCAAAGTGGACTTCAGCAGCAGAGACTGCGACCGTGGTATAAATTTTATTGCAGAGCATCATAAACATGCAAACCGGAAGGGCATGAACCAAAAGCCGTCCAGTAGGCGATCATGTTTTTATTAAACAATTTTTTTTAATTAAGGTTGCGTAACCATATCCACGATTTGTTTATTAGGCAATTATATTTTAATAAATACTTGTTAAAATTAGACTTAGAAAAGTATCGAATTGTGTAAACGGTCGTCTGAAGGTCGGACATAAGGAAAAATACACCAGACGGGTAAATTCATACAAAAGAAGTTTTTTTGTTTTACTGCGCGGAGGCAGATACAGACATTTCGCTTCCAACAAATCCCCTCAGCCGTATTAAAAGAGCTCTTTTAGGTAGGCATTAGGGTGTTTTAGGTAGCTGAAAAATTTTACTCAAGTTGAGTGTGAAGTCGTTTGGTTTACTTTTTGCGACTGATAGGCCCGTAAGAAGTATAAAATTTATTTAATACATTGATGCATGCGTTTTTGATTTATATAAAAAAAAAAAAATGTTTCCGTATATAAATATGTATCCAATTCATATGTTTATATAATTGTGTAAATTATCATATCCTGTGAAATTTTCATCCAGAGTCCAAAGCTTAAGAACAAGAATTTACTTTTTTTAACGGTGCATTCATTTTGCGATCCGACATTTTGTCAAAATTTCCGTAAATAGTTTTTGTTTGTATATACTTTTTTTTTAGCTTTGTTGTATGTAATCGAATGCAAACATTTTTGGTACAGTGTCGCAAAACGAACTTTTTCTGAAAATACATACCTATGTGTCGTTTTAAGTTTTGGAAGTACTTATGTTAATCTATATATATATATATATATGCGTACATACATATACCGTTCGGCAATCTATTTTTTTTTGAAAACGGTTTAAATTTTTATTCCGTGCGTTTTTTTCTTTTCGTGGTTTTTGTTGAACCTGTGAATAGTTTTATGTGACACATGTGGATATTCACATATATATACATATATTGATCCTAGCATGATACAAGTTTTTTTTTTGTCCTGATCTAAATCATTATTTTTCATGAGCAGTGGTATTTGGCTCAATAGCCATAAAATAGGTTTTTTTTTATCTATTTCTTTGTATAGAATTAAGATATTTGAAATAAATAATATGTTAGAGTGAAATTGGAAAAGAAATTGAAATGGTCGGCTAAAACCAATTGGTAGGGGTGGGGCAGGATGACGCAAGGGTAAGTGAATAGGGTCATGTGGAGCAGAGGAAAAGGGGACCGGCTGAAACCGAAATACTCGAGCGGTCCAAGGTAGGGTGGGCTTTCTGCGAGGGGTATGCACGGAAGTCAGATGACGATGATTGTGACATCCGCCCCGCATCAAGGTGGACAAGGGTTAAGGGCCCCAACCTCTCGCCCTGAGCTAGCTGGGGGACATTCCACCTTGATTGCGCAAAGGGGCGGAATCACCTCTAAAAGGTGTACGTTACAATGTACGTATAATTTATTTGGTTAGCATAGAAAATTGTTCGCTTTGCATATTGCGCATCCAAAAAAAAAAAAACAAAAACAAACATGTAAGGAAGGTTAAGTTCGGGTGTAACCGAGCATTACATACTCAGTTGAGAGCTATGGAGACAAAATAAGGGAAAATCACCATGTAGGAAAATGAACCTAGGGTAACCCTGGAATGTGTTTGTATGACATGTGTATCAAATGGAAGGTATTAAAGAGTATTTAAAGAGGGAGTGGGCCATAGTTCTATAGATGGACGCCGTTTAGGGATATCGCCATAAAGGTGGAGCAGGGCTGACTCTAGAATTTGTTTGTACGATATGGGTGTCAAATGAAAGGTGCTAATGAGTATTTAAAAAGGGAGTGTGCCTTAGTTCTATAGGTGGACGCCTTTTCGAGCTATCGCCATATATGCGGACGCCTTTTCGAGATATCGCCATAAAAGTGGACCAGGGGTGAGTCTAGAATGCGTTTGTATAATATGGGTATCAACCGAAAGGTGCTAATGAGTATTTTAAAAGGGAGTGGGCGCTAGTTCTATAGGTGGACGCCTTTTCGAGATATCGCTATAAAGGTGGACCAGGGGTGACTCTAGAATTTGTTTGTACGATATGGGTATCAAATGAAAGGTGTTAATTAGTATTTGAAAAGGGCGTAGGCCTTAGTTCTATAGGTGGACGTCTTTTCGGGATATCGCCATAAAGGTGGACCAGGGGTGACTCTAGAATTGGTTTGTACGATATGGGTATCAAATGAAAGGTGATAATGAGTATTTAAAAAGGGAGTGGGCCTAAGTTCTATAGGTGGACGTCTTTTCGAACTATCGCCATAAAGGTGGGCCAGGGGTGACTCTAGAATGCGTTTGTACAATATGGGTATAAGATGAAAGGTGTTAATGAGTATTTAAAAAGGGAGTGTGCCTTAGTTCTATAGGTGGACGCCTTTTCGAGATATCGCCATAAAGGTGGACCAGGGGTGACTAGAATTTGTTTGTACAATATGGGTATAAAATGAAAGGTGTTAATGAGTATTTAAAAAGGGAGTGTGCCTTAGTTCTATAGGTGGACGCCTTTTCGAGCTATCGCCATAAAGGTGGGCCAGGGGTGACTCTAGAATGCGTTTGTACAATATGGGTATAAAATGAAAGGTGTTAATGAGTATTTAAAAAGGGAGTGTGCCTTAGTTCTATAGGTGGACGCCTTTTCGAGATATCGCCATAAAGGTGGACCAGGGGTGACTCTAGAATTTGTTTGTACGATATGGGTATCAAATGAAAGGTGTTAATGAGTATTTAAAAAGGGAGTGTGCCTTAGTTCTATAGGTGGACGCCTTTTCGAGCTATCGCCATAAAAGTAGACCAGGGGTGACTCTAGAATTTGTTTGTACGATATGGGTATCAAATGAAAGGTGTTAATGAGTATTTAAAAAGGGAGTGTGCCTTAGTTCTATAGGTGGATGCGTTTACGAGATATCGCCATAAAGGTTGATCAGGGGTGACTCTAAAATATGGGTATCAAACGAAAGGTGTTAATGAGTATTTAAAAAGGGAGTGGGCCTAAGTTCTATAGGTGGACGCCTTTTCGAGCTATCGCCATAAAGGTGGACCACGGGTGACTCTAGAATGCGTTTGTACAATATGGGTATAAAATGAAAGGTGTTAATGAGTATTTAAAAAGGGAGTGTGCCTTAGTTCTATAGGTGGACGCCTTTTCGAGATATCGCCATAAAGGTGGACCAGGGGTGACTAGAATTTGTTTGTACAATATGGGTATAAAATGAAAGGTGTTAATGAGTATTTAAAAAGGGAGTGTGCCTTAGTTCTATAGGTGGACGCCTTTTCGAGCTATCGCCATAAAGGTGGGCCAGGGGTGACTCTAGAATGCGTTTGTACAATATGGGTATAAAATGAAAGGTGTTAATGAGTATTTAAAAAGGGAGTGTGCCTTAGTTCTATAGGTGGACGCCTTTTCGAGATATCGCCATAAAGGTGGACCAGGGGTGACTCTAGAATTTGTTTGTACGATATGGGTATCAAATGAAAGGTGTTAATGAGTATTTAAAAAGGGAGTGTGCCTTAGTTCTATAGGTGGACGCCTTTTCGAGCTATCGCCATAAAGGTAGACCAGGGGTGACTCTAGAATTTGTTTGTACGATATGGGTATCAAATGAAAGGTGTTAATGAGTATTTAAAAAGGGAGTGTGCCTTAGTTCTATAGGTGGACGCCTTTTCGAGATATCGCCATAAAGGTGGACCAGGGGTGACTCTAGGATTTTTTTGTACGATATGGGTATCAAATGAAACGTGTTAATGAGTATTTAAAAAGGGAGTGTGCCTTTGTTCTATAGGTGGACACCTTTTCGGGATATCGCCATAAAGGTGGACCAGGGGTGACTCTAGAATTGGTTTGTACGATATCGGTATCAAATGAAAGGTTTTAATGAGTTTTTTTAAAAGGGCGTGGGCATTAGTTCTATAGGTGGACGCCTTTTTGAGATATCGCCATAAAGGTGGACCAAGGGTACCTCTAGAATGCGTTTGTACAATATGGGTATCAAACGAAAGGTGTTAATGAGTATTTTAAAAGGGAGTGGGGCTTAGTTCTATGGGTGTACGCCTTTTCGAGTATCGCCATAAAGGTTGACCAGGGGTGACTCTAGAATATGGGTATCAAACGAAAGGTGTTAATGAGTTTTTTAAAAGGGCGTGGGCATTAGTTCTATAGGTGGACGCATTTTTGAGATATCGCCATAAGGGTGGACCAGGGGTGACTCTAGAATTCGTTTGTACGATATGGGTATCAAATGAAAGGTGTTAATGAGTATTCAAAAAGGGAGTGGGCCTAAGTTCTATAGGTGGACGTCTTTTCGAGCTATCGCCATAAAGGTGGGCCAGGGGTGACTCTAGAATGCGTTTGTACAATATGGGTATAAAATGAAAGGTGTTAATGAGTATTTAAAAAGGGAGTGTGCCTTAGTTCTATAGGTGGACGCCTTTTCGAGATATCGCCATAAAGGTGGACCAGGGGTGACTCTAGAATTTGTTTGTACGATATAGGTATCAAATGAAAGGTGTTAATGAGTATTTAAAAAGGGAGTGTGCCTTAGTTCTATAGGTGGACGCCTTTTCGAGCTATCGCCATAAAGGTAGACCAGGGGTGACTCTAGAATTTGTTTGTACGATATGGGTATCAAATGAAAGGTGTTAATGAGTATTTAAAAAGGGAGTGTGCCTTAGTTCTATAGGTGGATGCGTTTACGAGATATCGCCATAAAGGTTGATCAGGGGTGACTCTAAAATATGGGTATCAAACGAAAGGTGTTAATGAGTATTTAAAAAGGGAGTGGGCCTAAGTTCTATAGGTGGACGCCTTTTCGAGCTATCGCCATAAAGGTGGACCACGGGTGACTCTAGAATGCGTTTGTACAATATGGGTATCAAATGAAAGGTGTTAATGAGTATTTAAAAAGGGAGTGTGCCTTAGTTCTATAGGTGGACGCCTTTTCGAGATATCGCCATAAAGGTGGACCAGGGGTGACTCTAGGATTTGTTTGTACGATATGGGTATCAAATGAAACGTGTTAATGAGTATTTAAAAAGGGAGTGTGCCTTAGTTCTATAGGTGGACACCTTTTCGGGATATCGCCATAAAGGTGGACCAGGGGTGACTCTAGAATTGGTTTGTACGATATCGGTATCAAATGAAAGGTTTTAATGAGTTTTTTTAAAAGGGCGTGGGCATTAGTTCTATAGGTGGACGCCTTTTTGAGATATCGCCATAAAGGTGGACCAGGGGTACCTCTAGAATGCGTTTGTACAATATGGGTATCAAACGAAAGGTGTTAATGAGTATTTTAAAAGGGAGTGGGGCTTAGTTCTATGGGTGTACGCCTTTTCGAGTATCGCCATAAAGGTTGACCAGGGGTGACTCTAGAATATGGGTATCAAACGAAAGGTGTTAATGAGTATTTTAAAAGGGAGTGGGCCTTAGATCTATAGGTGGACGCCTTTTCGAGATATCGTTATAAAGGTGGATCAGGGTGACTCTAGAATGCGTTTGTACTATAAGGGCATGAAATGAATGGTGTTAATGAGAATTTTAAAAGGGAGTGGGCCTTAGTTCTATATGTGGACGCTTTTTCCAGATATCGCCATAAAGGTGGACCAGGGGTGACTCTAGAATGTGTTTGTACGATACGGGTATCAAATTAAATGTATTAATGAGGTTTTTAAAAGGGAGTGGCCCTTAGTTGTATATGTGAAGGCGTTTTCGAGATATCGACCAAAATGTGGACCAGGGTGACCCAGAACATCATCTGTCGGGTACCGCTAATTTATTTATATATGTAATACCACGAACAGTATTCTTGCGAAGATTCCAAGGGCTTTTGATTTCGCCTTACAGAACTTTTTCATTTTCTTCAACTTAATATGGTAGGTGTCACACCCATTTTACAAAATTTTTTTTAAAGTTATTTTTTGCGTCAATAAACCAATCAAATTACCATGTTTCATCACTTTTTTCGTATTTGGTATAGAATTATGGCATTTTTTTCATTTTTCGTAATTTTCGATTTCGAAAAAGTGGGCGCGGTTATAGTCGGATTTCGTCCATTTTTTGTATCAAGATAAAGTGAGTTCAGATAAGTACGTGGATTAAGTTTAGTAAAGATATATCGGTTTTTGCTCAAGTTATCGTGTTAACGGCCGAGGGGAAGGACAGACGGTCGACTGTGTATAAAAACTGGGCGTGGCTTCAACCGATTTCGCCCATTTTCACAGAAAATAGTTACCGTCATAGAATCTATGCCCCTACCAAATTTCAGAAGGATTGGTAAATTTTTGTTCGACTTATGGCATTAAAAGTATTCTAGACAAACTAAACGAAATAGGCCGGAGCCACGCCCATTTTAAAATTTTCTTTTATTTTTGTATTTTGTTTCACCATATCATTACTGGAGTTGAATGTGGCATAATTTACTTATATACAGTAAAGATATTCAATTTTTTGTTAAAATTTTACTTTAAAAAATTTTTTTTTTAAAGTGGGCGTGTTCTTCATCCGATTTTTTTAATTTTTATTTAGCACATATATAGCATAGCTGGGGAATAATGATTAGTAATCCCAATGATTAGTAATCGGATTAGAAACTTTTATTTTACAGAGTAATTGATTAATTAGGATTAGTTGGCTATACTAATCGATTACTTATTGATTAGATAAGAACTAATCCAAAATCTAATCGCGATTAGTGACGATTAGTATTTCTAATCAAAACTAATCAAAACTAATCAAAAATAATTCTATTAGATTTCTCGATTAGTTTTGATTAGGTTTGATTAGATCAACTATTTTGAAATATTTAAAAAAAAAAGTTTATTTATTTTTGTATATACTATCGTTTTTTTGTTAAATATTCAGAATAGAACATTTATAGTGATGAGGAAGAGGAAAATAGTGAAGACGAAATGCCGATTCTCGAAAATACCAAATATTTGCCGAAACACGAAAGGTGTGCCAGTCACACGTTAAATTTATTAGCCAGCACTGACTATGCCATGATTTTGAGAACCCAACCAACAATGGAAATTCAGCACTCAATGGTAATATCTACACATACTTTTTTTTTGAAATGCAACTAAAATTCGTTTCTCACAGATGATCAAAAAGTTCTATCACCTTTGGAAAAAGTGCAAATGGCCAAAATCCTCCAAAATCATTCAGAACATTTTAGGTTCAGCTCTGTTGTACCAGTAGAAACTAGGTGGAACTCACTATATGATGCAATCCTGAAGTTACTACAGTACAAGGAGAAATTGAACGAGCTTTCCGATGAGCTGCATCTGTCTCCTTTTACATCAGGTGATTTTCAATATTTGGAGTCGTACAAGCTGCTAATGAAGCCTATTTCCCAAACTTTGGACTTTATCCAAGGTGAAAAAAAAAAAATAAATAAATGTAAGGCGCGATAACCTCCGAAGAGATCTAAGGCCGAGCTTCTCTTCCAATTTGCGTCATGCTCCTCTTGATTTTCCCTACAAATTGGCCCGACGGGAGCTACACGCTTAATGCCGACTCCGAACGGCATCTGCAAGGCAGATGAGTTTTCACTGAGAGCTTTTCATGGCAGAAATACAACCGGAGCGCTTGCCAAACACTGCCGAGGGGAGACCCCGCTTACAAAAATGTTCTTCTAATTGAAAAACCTTATTTCTACAATTTTGATGTTGCTTTGCCCGGAGTGGGAATCCAGCGCCTACGGTGTGGTAGGCGGAGCACGCTGCCATCACACCACGGTGGCCTCCAAGGTGAAGCCAATGTGAAATATGGTTGTATTATTCCTGCGTTACTTTCTTTGAGTAATAAACTGCCTCAGTTGGACTATGAAAGCTCTTTTCATGATTTCAATGATGAAGGTAATTTCATCTATATTATATGATTTTTCAAACTAAATAATATTTTGGTTCCAGAACATGATGAGCAGGCGTTAATTCCCAGAACACCAATTTCACCAAACGAGTCAAACGATTTCAAAGAAGTGGTTAACAATCAGCTATATGCGTATTTGAATGACCCGACACCAGGTCCTGAAATTTGGAATAAATATGGTGCACTGAAGGAAGCGTGTCTAGCGTTCAATACCCCGCTTACGTCATCAGCGCACGTCGAAAGGCTGTTTTCATTTGCTGGAATAGTCAATACCCCAAGACGGAATTCGTTGTCTGAATTTACTTTTTGTGATACATATGTAATATAAATCAGCATACATTTAAAGCTTCGAGAATCTCATGTTTTTTTTTTCAGAACGTGCCTTTAATTTAATGGGCGTGGCACCGCCCACTTTTAAAAGAAGGTAATTTAGAAGTTTTGCAAGCTGTAATTTGGCAGTCGTTGAAGATATCATGATGAAATTTGGCAGGAATGTTACTTGTATTACTATATGTATGCTTTATAAAAATTAGGAAAATCGGAGAACGACCACGCCCACTTTAAAAAAAAAATTTGTTTAAAGTGAAATTTTTACAAAAAATTTAATATCTTTACAGTATATAAGTAAATTATGTCAACATTCAACTCCAGTAATGATATGATGCAACCAAATACAAAAACAAAAGAAAATTTCAAAATGGGCGTGGTTCCGCCCTTTTTCATTTGATTTGTCTAGGATACATTTAATGCCATAAGTCGAACAAATATTTACCAATCCTTGTGAAATTTGGTAGGCGCTTAGAGTCTAGGACGATAACTGTTTTCTGTGAAAAAGGGCGAAATCGGTTGAAGCCACGCCCAGTTTTTATACACAGTAAATCGTCTGTCCTTCCGCTCGGCCGTTAACACGATAACTTGAGCAAAAATCGATATATCTTTACTAAACTCAGTTCACATAATTATCTGAACACACTATGTATTGGTATAAAAAATGGCCGAAATCCGACAATGACCACGCCCACTTTTTCGATTTCGAAAATTACGAAAAATGAAAAAATGCCATAATTCTATACCAAATACGAAAAAAGGGATGAAACATGGTAATTTCATTGGTTTATTGACGCAAAATATAACTTTAGAAAAAACTTTGTAAAATGGGTGTGACACCTACCATATTAAGTAGAAGAAAATGAAAAAGTTCTGCAGGGCGAAATCGAAAGTCCTTGGAATCATGGCAGGAATACTGTTCGTGGTATTACATATATAAATAAATTAGCGGTACCCGACAGATGATGTTCTGGGTCACCCTGGTCCACATTTTGGTCGAAATCTCGAAAACGCTGTCACATATACAACTACAACCACTCCCTTTTAAAATCGTTATTAATACCTTTAATTTGACACCCATATTGTACAAACACATTATAGAGTCACCCCTGGTCCACCTTTATGGCGATATATCGAAAAGGCGTCCACCTATAGAACTAAGGCCCACTCCCTTTTAAAATACTCATTATCACCTTTCGTTTGATACTCATAATGTACAAACGCATTCTAGAGTCAACCCTGGTCCACCTTTATAACGATATCCCGAAAAGGCGTCCACCTATAGAACTAAGGCCCACTCCCTTTTAAAATACTCATTAACACCTTTCATTTGATACCCATATCGTACAAACAAATTCTAGAGTCACCCCTGGTCCACCTTTATATCGATATTTCGAAAAGGCGTCCACCCATAGAACTAAGGCCCACTCCCTTTTAAAATACTCATTTACACCTTTCGTTTGATACCCATATTGTATAAACGCATTTTAGAGTCACCCTGGTCCACCTCTATGGCGATATCTCGAAAAGGCGTCCACCTATAGAACTAGGGCCCACTCCCTTTTAAAATACTCATTAACACCTTTCCTTTGATACCCATATTGTATAGACACATTCTAGAGTCATCCCTGGTCCACCTTTATGGCGATATCTCGAAAAGGCGTACACCTATAAAACTAAGGCCCACTCCCTTTTAAAATACTCATTAACACCTTTCATTTGATACCCATATCGTACAAACAAATTCTAGAGTCACCCCTGGTCCACCTTTATATCGATATTTCGAAAAGGCGTCCACCCACAGAACTAAGGCCCACTCCCTTTTAAAAAAAAAAAATAAATGTAAGGCGCGATAACCTCCGGAGAGATCTAAGGCCGAGCTTCTCTTCCAATTTGCGTCGTGCTCCTCTTGATTTTTCCCTACAAATTGGCCGGACGGGACCTACATGTTTTATGCCGACTCCGAACGGCATCTGCAAAGCAGATGAGTTTTCACTGAGAGCTTTTCATGGCAGAAATACACCCGGAGTGCTTGCCAAACACTGCCGAGGGGCGACCCCGCTTAGAAAAATTTTCTTCTAATTGAAAAATCTTGTTTCTAAAATTTTGATGTTGCTTTGCCCGGGAGTTGAACCCAGGCATACTCCCTTTTAAAATACTCATTAACACCTTTCGTTTGATACCCATATTGTATAAACGCATTTTAGAGTCATCCCTGGTCCACCTCTATGGCGATATCTCGAAAAGGCGTCTACCTATAGAACTAAGGCCCACTCCCTTTTAAAATACTCATTAACACCTTTCATTTGATACCCATATCGTACAAACAAATTCTAGAGTCACCCCTGGTCCACCTTTATATCGATATTTCGAAAAGGCGTCCACCCATAGAACTAAGGCCCTCTCCCTTTTAAAATACTCATTAACACCTTTCGTTTGATACCCATATTGTATAAACGCATTCTAGAGTCACCCCTGGTCCACCTTTATGGCGATATCTCGAAAAGGCGTCCATCCATAGAACTAAGGCCCACTCCCTTTTAAAACACTCATTAACACCTTTCGTTTGACACCCATATTGTACAAACGCATTCTAGAGTCACCCCTGGTCCACCTTTATAACGATATCCCGAAAAGGCGTCCACCTATAGAGCTAAGGCCCACTCCCTTTTAAAATACTCATTAACACCTTTCGTTTGACACCGATATTGTACAAACGCATGCTAGAGTCACCCCTGGTCCACCTTTATAACGATATTCCGAAAAGGCGTCCACCTATAAAACTAAGGCCCACTCCCTCTTAAAATACTCATTAACACCTTTCGTTTGACACCCATATTGTACAAAGGCATTCTAGAGTCATCCCTGGTCCACCTTTATGGCGATATCTCGAAAAGGCGTCCACCTATAAAACTAAGGCCCACTCCCTTTTAAAATACTCATTAACACCTTTCGTTTGACATCCATATTGTACAAACGCATTCTAGAGTCACCCCTGGTCCACCTTTATAACGATATCCCGAAAAGGCGTCCACCTATAGAGCTAAGGCCCACTCCCTTTTAAAATACTCATTAACACCTTTCATTTGATACCCATGTTGTGCAAACAAATTCTAGAGTCACCCCTGGTCCACCTTTATGGCGATATCTCGAAAAAGCGTCCACCTATAGAACTAAGGCCCACTCCCTTTTAAAATACTCATTAACACCTTTCATTTGATACCCATATCGTACAAACAAATTCTAGTGTGACCCCTGGTCCACCTTTATGGCGATATCTCGAAAAGGCGTCCACCTATAGAACTAAGGCCCACTCACTTTTAAAATACTCATTAACACCTTTCATTTGATAGCCATATCGTACAAACAAATTCTAGAGTCACCCCTGGTCCACCTTTATGGCGATATCTCGAAAAAGCGTCCACCTATAGAACTAAGGCCCACTCCCTTTTAAAATACTCATTAACACCTTTCATTTGATACCCATATCGTACAAACAAATTCTAGTGTGACCCCTGGTCCACCTTTATGGCGATATCTCGAAAAGGCGTCCACCTATAGAACTAAGGCCCACTCCCTTTTAAAATACTCATTAACACCTTTCATTTGATAGCCATATCGTACAAACAAATTCTAGACTCACCCCTGGTCCACCTTTATGGCGATATCTCGAAAAGCCGTCCGCCTATAGAACTAAGGACCACTCCCTTTTAAAATACTCATTAACACCTTTCATTTGATAGCCATATCGTACAAACAAATTCTAGAGTCACCCCTGGTACACTTTTATGGCGATATCTCGAAAAGGCGTCCACCTATAGAACTAAGGCCCACGCACTTTTAAAATATTCATTAACACCTTTCATTTGATACACATATCGTACAAACAACACATTCCAGGGTTACCCTAGGTTCATTTTCCTACATGGTGATTTTCCCTTATTTTGTCTCCATAGCTCTCAACTGGGTATGTAATGTTCGGTTACACCCGAACTTAGCTTTCCTTACTTGTTATTCTTTCAAATGCGCATAGGGCGTTTGAGTCAAAATCTATTTTTATGTTTTTGGAATTCCTAGCACCAACTTGTCCATTTTCACCTCGAATATACCGTGTCAACGGTTTTATAATGGCAGCGTAATCCTTCACAAAACGGCGGTAATACCCTGATAACGCAAGAAATGAGCGAAGTGCTCGAAGGGTTCTTAGAGGTTCGTAGTTTATGATGTCGTGAATCTTATCTGGGCAAGTTTTTATACCTTCCTCGGATACAAGGAACCCCAAAAACTCCACTTCGCTTTTAAAAAACCTCGATTTCTCGGCTGATACTCTCATTCCCGCTTTTTCAAGTTTCTGCAGGATACAGTCAATGTGGTTTAAATGTGACTCTTCATCTGGAGAATATATAATTATGTCATCGACATAAACATGGCAGTATTTTCCTATTTCCTGGCGTAAACATCGTCAATGGCCCTTTGAAAGATACTGGGTGCGTTTTTTAGGCCAAATGGCCATCTGCAAAATTCATATTTGCCATTATTTATATTGAATGCTGTTTTTTGCCTATCATCCTCACACAATAAAATCTGATGGAACCCTGACTTAAGGTCTAATGTTGTAAAACAATTTGGAGCTACCTAGGTTAGCCAAGATTACGGATGTATCCGGTATGGGCTATCGATCAGGAATTGTTTTCTCATTCGATTTCCTGAAGTCGATCACCATCCTTAATTTAGGCTTACCATCTGCATCAAAGCCTTTCTTACTAACAACGTGGACAGGAGAATTGTATGGCGAACACGATTCCCTAATAAAACCATCTCTGAGTAAAGTTTTTATTTCATTATTGATGAATGGAGCCACAGAAATGGGGTACGGGTAGCTTTTACTATAGATCGCATCATTTGTATTTGTTCGAATTCTGCCTTTCACACTAGTGTTATATGGCAACGCCCTATTAGGGTCAGCGAAAGTATTATTTTTCTTTTTTATAATTTGCCGAAATTTTTTTTGAACTAATGGAGGAATATCTATATCTATAATATCTATTGCAATTGAATTAACCTGATTACAAGATAAATATTGTAATTTAACTTTACCATTGCGGTAAAATAAATACCCCTCACCGGTATCAATTTTTGCATTAATATTTTTCAGGAAATCATATCCTATGATACCATCGAATGTTCTTAGATTCGAAAGCAAGAAAAACGTCGAGGTATTATCTAAAATGTGAATTAAACAAATTCGGTTTATAATATTTTCACCGTTTATTGAAGTCAATTTAAATGGATTATCCAAAAACTGAATACCTTGAATAAAAGGGAGTTACTTAATGTAATTTTTGGACGTGCCGGTGTCTATCAAAATTCGAAGCTCCTGTCCGTTTTTGCCTTTTTTAATAATAAACGGCAGGAGTGATATCAGTTTAAATGATTTATCTACTCATCGATATCTTTATCAAAATTATAGTGTTCATTATCATGAGAAATATAATTATTATAATGTTCATTTAAATAATCAATTTCGTAAAAAGAGCTATGGGTGCAGTCTTGATACTTTTCATCGTTCAAAAAAGCACTTTCTTCTTCCGGCATAAAATTAGTTTTTTTTAATTTTTAGAAATGGTGAACGGTCCGAAAGTAATTGGTCATGAGAACGCTTCAACGCTACTGGTAAATCAGAATTCAAATGCTATGGCTTACCAGTATATTTGGATGTTTGATGTTGCGATGAGTTATTATGTATGGATTAGTCCTCTGCTTATAAAAACTTGTACCATTAACGACTTCCATGGGGGTTGGCCTTTTTACCGTACTTTGATTGAAACGCAAGATTAATTGGTTATTACGATCTACCGCTTGGCGCTGAGGCATTGTGAATGTTGCCCTAATTGGTCGGAATGCGTTACCTACAGCAAAAGCTTCCGCAAACTACATTCGCCTATGATTGCTTTGTAGCTCTTGAGCAATGGCAAGGGCATTAGGGAGGTCTTTGGGTCTAGCAGAGAAGAGAATATCGCACATTGGGCGATGAAGTCCTGATATAAAAATACGTAGAGCATTTTCCCTTGCTCGTTCATTCAAAGCTTCAATGATGTCATTCCTACCAGTATGGGTCATAATATGTTTATTTATTATAAGTGATAGTTGTTTTTTCACCTTGCTGCAAAAGTCAGCAATAGATGAATTACCATGTCTGAGAATGCTAAGCTCGTTTTCCAAGACATACAAAGGCCTCTTATCTGAATATTCCTGGTCCAATCTGGCCATAATGACTTTAAAATTTAAACCTGTATTGAATGAGGCAAGGACAGAGTTGGCGGAATTAACAATTTTGTTTCTTAATATACCCATAGCTACATAGTATTTCTCTGATCCCTCTGTATAATAATTCATTCTGAAAACTGCTGCACTTCGCCACGCTGGGTAAGAGGTCGAATCCACCTTGAATTCGGGTAGAGATTTTATCAAGTCTAAACTTGCATTATTATCGGTAACCGAAGGATTTATTGAGACTGGATGATATGGCTCACCAGTGGGGGGTTGGAGACGACTAATTGCTTGAGCTAAATTATCTAACTGTTCAACCAACTCAAGTCTAGTACGCTCATTGCTTTCACTAATGATTTCCATTACTTGTTCTTTATTTAAATACATTTTGTGAGGAGAAAGGTATTCTTGCAGCACGAAATCTGACTTATTCAATATGAGAAGGGCTTTCGAGAAATCCTCGTGAAAAGATTAATTATATATGAATATACTAGCGTTCTAAACACGCATAAAATATAATTTATGCAAATACTAATAACTCGGCAGATTCTTACATATATTCAATCAAATATATTTTGAATATATTTGTTGCTACTACATACCACAAAGGCGAATCTTCACAATCAACTTTAGTTTAATATTAATTGCTAGAAATGTTTGAAAAACTTACTTCATTAAAAATAACAGAATGCGTAGATCATTATGGGTTTTATTACACGTTTTATGAAGTAATTTAGAAATTTATTTTATAGTTAAGAATTTACTTTCTAATTTATCCTTTTATAGATTTTATCTTAATCAGAGATATTCACTTAGAAGCTTTTTATTGTTGGATATATACAGAAATGCACTTAATTTAATCTTAATTTCAAATATTTTTGTTTTAAACCACTTGGAAATGTTTTGAAAAATCACTTACAGATTTTTTGTAAATGTAGATTTAGTTCAATCAGCTCCTTGGAAATTTTGGAATCCTTAGTCCTGTTATATGTTGATTCACTTCAACCAGGTCCTTTGGGATTATTGGGTCCTTTGTCCTTTTAAGCCTTGAAGTTGGGTGCCAGTTAATGATTGCGACAATTGTGTTTTACAATATATTTATTTGATAGCGATACGACTCGCCTTCCTCCGGTTAACTTTACAAACTGATTCTTAAAACTAATTGCCTCTAGCTCTAAGGTGATTAAAAAGGACTTGGCTTGGTTACCGTAAGCGTGCATTCCTGTGCGAAGTTCAAATATTCTACGCAGCCAGCAACAAATAAGTGCTAAGCCACATTGTTGTTATAATTTTCTTTCTTTGCTTTTATGGTATTGTTGCTTTGCATTCCTGGAAGTAAAGTCCCGATATTTCACTCGGACAGCGACAAGTAAAGTTTGAAAGCACTAACTTGCTGTTGTTGTCAAGCACATTTGCTTATATTGATAATGATAATGTTTGTACCTATGTTTACATGCGGATACAAATATACGATTCTAGCTGCTCTGTTAACTTACATTAAAAGAATAAATTGAATCGCGTTCTAACTCCAAGCGAATACTAAAACAGAGTTGTATTTTATATTTCTGGAAAATTCTTGCGCAGCGTTGCCATACCAAACGCCCAAACCATGTAGTAGGATATTTAACCCTACATCACTCCCCTCCTAAAATGAGCGGCCGTAATTGTTGAAACTATGCCGATTTACTATACGTTGCTATCGAATCTTCCTTTGGTAAATACGCGGGTTTTAGCCTATCTATTGAGACCGTGACCTGCTTGGTGCCAATTAAAATGGTGTATGTCTTTGGGAATCTGTTGATCACTAAATAGGGTCCGTCATATGTAGCTTTAAGAGGCCGATGTATGGTATCATCCCGGAAAAACACATAGCTGCAAAAACGGAGATCCTTGGGAACAAACACAGGTGCCTTTCCATGTTGTGATGTTTGCGTCGGTCGAAGTTGCTCGAAATGTTGTCTGAGCTTTTGTAAAAACATCGGCTCATCCACCGTTGTCTCACGCGGACTTGCGAAAAAATCCCCAGGGAGTTGAATCAGCTGTCCATACAGCATTTCAGCCACCGAAACTCCCAGGTTTTCCTTTACCTTGTCCTTAATCCCAGTAGAACTATAGGTAGTACATCAACCCAATCTGCAACAATGCCTGGATAGTTATAAAAACGAAAACAGCAATATATTTCGAATGTTAAACATTTTTTAGAGATTTATTTCAAAATTGTTTTTTTTGGTTAGTGTGGACTTCTATAAAACATTGTTTTGTTGTAGAAACATAAATTTATTTCACATTTTACACAAAATGCTTGGGTTTCTGATTTACAACCTGGATACTTGCACATTTTCTTTCCGGATCTATCTAAAAACTTGCACCAATGTCCTGATTGTCACAGCGAATGTATATTGGTGGCATGTACGCCTTTTTCGCCTTTGGTTGAGGGGAAGCTAAAGGGGGCGACCACGTTTCGTAGACGGAGTTGAACGCATCCAACATAATACTTCTGCAACTTATGTTCTGAACTCAGGTAGGGTATACTGCTTTTCATTAGGATTTTGATGCATCCTCTTGTACAATATATAAGAATTTACTATAGCCACATCTAGTAAATGATAGAATAAGCGAGCTGTCCACTTTTTTGTCTTCATTCGAATATGGTATCGTCTGATAAGTCCACCCAATAAGTTGACTCCACCCATATGCTTGCTGTACTCTTTAAGTATTGCTGGGCAGCTTGTATCAATTTTTTCTTTATCTTTTCGATCCCAAAGTGTTATTGTTGAGGGGTATGATGTGACTTATAAAGGGTTTTGATCCCACATAACTAGAAGGAAGACAAACTGGCCTTGTATCGTACCACAGAACATTTCTTATTTCCACGCCACAAACTGCTCCAACATACTGTTCGGAAAAGCTACGACTTACAATTTTCTTTTGGAGCTCAGCATCAGTAGAAAGTTTAATGTTCGGAACGCGGTTTGCCCGCATTGTTCCCAATCCCTAAATTCCGCGGCTTTTCAAATAAACTAGTAGTCCTACTCATGTGTAGAAAATATCGAAGTATAGCATGTGATTTATATTGTTCGGTATGTTTTTTGACAATCTTACTATGTTCGAAGCAGCTCCTAGATCAGGACACCCAGGAAAAACTTTATTGTCCCCAGCGCCGCAATATAATTCGAAATTGTAAGAAAACCCCGTATAGTCGCAGAGAACAAATAACTTCGAAATGGGGTTTTGCCGGCATATACTGCTCAAAAGGATTTTTTTGCATTTTCGAAAAATATATTTGTCCATCCACACAAAGACGCTGAAGCATAGGAATTGACCCGAAACGGTTATTGAAATGTTGAATAAGAGGTCTCGCTTTATACAACGGGTCAATCCAAGTTCACCCTTCTTGGCACATAAAGAATTGTCATTAAAGAGTAGTTTTGATCGGAGCTCCTCAAAACGATTACAACTCATTGCTAAGCGTAATGGTTCCAGAGAATACTGTCCGCAATACGAGCGAGAACGCGGATACCGGAAAACTGACATGAAAAACAATATCCCCAAAAATTTTCGATGTTCCACTTCGTCAGTTTTAAACTTTGTAGAAATATCGTTTTGGGTGGCATAAAGATTCATTTGAGTAGCTACAATCTGGATAAAAAAATTTATCAAATACCTGTAATATCTGGACCGTAAATAAAAATTAATTTAAAGACATACCTTTAGAAAATCATTTGAAACAAAGTATTGAAAACAATCATATGGTGTTCGTTATTTTTTTTCGAAAATCTGGGGTGTCCTTTTCACCTCGAAAAAACAGTTCGTAGTTCGTTGACGCGAAGCTGAAGGTGTGTGTTTTTCCATAAATTCATTTTCAGACGGTAATTGTTCAAAAAAATTTTGTATTTCATCATCTGATAAGTTTCTATTATTTGATCGGAACATTTCTAATAATAAAACGAAAATTTAAAGAAATCGTAAAGTAGTAACGTGGCTCTTTTTCAGCAAAGGCTACGAATATAAACTCACGTATCTGCATGGGATATCGTCGCAAGAAAGCTAAGTTGGTATAAGCCTTTGGTATATGAAAGTTTACATGATTATAAAAAGTAAAAGATGAGTCAAAAATTACGCCAAGGTCGCGAAACTCATTAATTGCCGCAAGAGTTACATTAGAAATCGAGTACGCGAATGACACCACATTCGTAGACTTAGTATACGTCATGTGACAGCATTTACTAATATTGAGTCGCAGATTATTTTGACAGGCCCAATTATTTATAGCATTCAGATCTTCTTGCAAACGCAATGCATCAGAAGTACAGGACATTCTCCGAAAGAGTTTTAAGTTGTCAGCATAAAGCAAATAATTCGAATAGTTTATGCATGAGCCAACATCATTAATAAACATTAAGAACAAAATAGGACCAAGGATGCTACCTTGTGGTACACCCGAAGTTGCTGAGAATTCATAAGACTTAGTTCTCTCGATTTTAACAAAAGATATTCTATTTTCCAAATAGGACTTCAGCCACGACAGAAAGCTTGAGTGAGAGCCCATGTTTTCAAGTTTCCACAGAAGTAATTTGTGCGAAACTGTGTCAAAAGCCTTGGAAAAATCCGTATATATGGTGTCAACTTGACATCCATCCTTAAACGCAGAGACACAAAACTGAGAGAAAACAACCAGATTTGTAGCAGTCGAACGTACCGCAATGAAACCATGCTGACATGGATCGACTATTTTATTTATAGCGAATGATACTTTGTTTTTAACTACCTTTTCAAAAAGTTTTGAACATGTTGACAGTTTGGATATTGGCCTGTAATTCTTTACTTCATTTTTATTGCCTGAAGATAGGAGTGATAGACACCAGCTTCCAGCGATCAACAAAAACTCCAGTCGATAGCGAAATATTGAAAATGTGGCACAGTGGCACACAAAGAGAAATACTACACTTCTTAAATAAAAAAGAGGACAATCCATCAATATCATTTTTGATTGAGGTCTGTAAGGAAGATATACCCAAGATAATATCGGTTTCAGACAAAGACAGAAACCCAAAGTCTAAAGGTTTGGGGCTATCAGTAAGATACCTGTTATCAAAGTTATCGGCCTCAAAAACAAACGTAGATTTGAAAAAATCAGCAAAGAGATTTGCCGAATCGACCAAATTGTTGGAGCAAATGTCATTAAATTTGACACAGGTAGGTATATTAGAACAACCTTTCTTTGAACGAACATAGTTCCAAAAAGATTTAGGATTAACTTTCAACTCATCTTCAACTCTAGAAACGTATTTATTGTACTTACCTCCTTACTATAAATATTTTCAAAAATAATTCTTCTGAAGTATAAATAATACTATTTAAACAAACAATTAAAACCACGCGAATTGGATCAACTACAACTTCAAACTGATAAAAGTCAAAGCCAACATTTGAATGACAAAACTAATAGCACATGAATGAAGCTTAAGATATTCTGCACAGACTTGTATAAAATTTGATTTAAAAATTTTAAAACTTTTATATTAATTAAATGATTTTCTATTGCACGTCTAAAGGCGTGAGTATGCAATAGAGGGTTAATGGTGCTTTTAGCACGCGGTGTCATCTCTCCACCATGCCATTCGCCTGAGGATGATAACTTGTCGTGTGTATATGTTTTGCGCCCAACAACTTGGCCAGATGAGTAAATAAACTGCTTTCAAACTGCCTACCCTGATCTGCAGTGATGAACTTCGGCACCCCGTATCTACTGATCCCCCCGTTGAGTATCTCTCTTGCGACCGTTTCCGCTGTCATATCTGCCAGCGGGAAAGCCTCGATCCACCTCGAAAATCTGTCGACGCATGTTAGGCAGTAAGCGTAACCGCGATTAAGATGTTCAAAGCGTTTACTGGGAACGGCAAAATTCTCCAATGCACTCTTAGTATGCCGGGCGACTTTGCATCTTTGGCAAGCGGAACAACACCGGACCCGTGTTCTTATGTCCTTGCTCATTCCTTTCCATACGAAACTATTCGCTATCAGTTTGACCGTTGCTCTCGCTCCCGGGTGTGCGAGGCCGTGAGTGGCATCGAAAACCACTTGGCGCAGTGACTTTGGAACATATGGCCTTATTCTCCCAGTCGAATCGTCGCAAAATATATCGAATCCGTCATCGGTATGTTTAAATTTAATTAAGTGTAACGCCGTGTTACCGTCATCTAGCAACTCTTTTAACTCCTCGCACCCTTACTGTTCGTCGTGTAGCAGCTTCGTATCTAATGGCGAAGGAGCCGTGAATGTCGCAATCCTCGAAAGCATGTCGGCGACGATGTTTTCAGCTCCGCTAATGTGTCGCCACTACTTCGTATGGGCATTTCTCTGCTATCCCTTTCAGCATGCATCAATTTCGTCATTACTATAAAGGCCATCTTGCTCACAGCAATCCAACAATCTATTTGGTCGCACATTCGTGGAACTAAATTGTTAAAGGAAGGCTCCTCTCCAAAAACTCTGTTTACAGACAGTCTTTCGCCGTGAAAATGAGGGCAGTGAAACATTACATGTTCTGCGCTTTCCAATTCGGAGGGATAGCTTGGACAGAAAGGATCCTCCTCTATCCCACGCTTATGTAGATATTCCTTGAAGCCACCGTGCCCGCTCAATATCTGTGTGAGGTGGTAATTTAGTTCGCCGTGTTTTGGATTGTACCATTCCGCTATATTCCGGACTAGCCTGAAGGTCCAGCGCCCTTTTCTCCAATCTTCTCACCGTTCTTGCCACCTAACTATTGTTCGTGACCTTGCGCTTTTCTTAGCATCTTCAGATGGTCGGCTGATTCCAATGCCATACAGATCTGCCATTTCACCTGAGAGTAGATCTACTGGGATTTTCCTGGATAAAACATGGATCGCGTCGTCGGCCACCGTCCGATAAGCACATGCTATTCGTATAGCAGTAATGCGGTAGGCTGCTAGTATATCTTTTTGGTGGACCATTTTAGATCCGTGCCATACTGGTGCTGCATATAATATTATAGAGCTGGTTACGTTGGATAATAGCTGACGGGTAGCTTCGCTTGGGCCGCCGATGTTAGGCATTATTCGCGTTAGGGCTCCTCTAACTCTAGAAACTTTCTCCGCTACCGCCCTGAAGTGCTCCCTAAAAGTTAGTTTTGAGTCAATGTTACTCCTAGATATCTCACGGATGTCTTTGAATTTATTTGATAATCTCCTGTGGTTAGGACCAACTCAGCCACAATCCGCTTTGAGCTCACCAGAACCACTTCTGTCTTATTGCTAGCCACCTCCATCCCCATGTTCGCCAACCATTCCCTTATTCTTCCGACGGCGTCATTACATAATGCTTGGAGCAGATCAACTTTCTTGGCCACTACTACTACAACAATTTCCGTGCCTCCGGGAAGGTCGATTTGTAGCACCCCGTCATACATCGCATTCCAAAGAGCTGGACCTAGAACAGATCCCTGAGGGACACCGCCCGTGATGTTGTGCTTTCTTGGTCCCTCATCCATATCAAAAAGGAGTACTCTGTCGCTTAGATAGCTACCAATTATTCGGAGCAGGTAAGCAGGTGTGCCAAAGTTTCGTAGCGCTGTCATTATCAGCATCCAGTTAGCGGTGTTAAAAGCATTTCTAATATCCAAAGTTATCAGTGCACAGAGCTTCCTTTTACTTTGGCCTCCGGTTATGGCTCCGCGGGCTATGTTGACAACTGTTTGTATTGCATTTATCGTGGATCTCGATTCTCGAAATCCAAACTGACTATTTGACAAGCCACCTGGGCTTTCCAGAGTCTGCTGCAGACGCCCACTAATAATACGTTCGAGAGTCTTTCCTATTGAATCCAACATACAACGTGGCCTGCATGAAGATGGCTGCTCGGGCATCTTACCAGGTTTCAGCAATAGAACCAGTCTTTCACGTTTCATTGAGCGGGGGAAGACGCCTTCTTGGAAAAAGGCGTTGAATGGATCCGTAAATACCAATGTTCTAGACCTTATCGCTGATTTAAGAGCTATATTAGGCGTTCCATCAGGTCCTGGAGACTTATTGTCCGCAACTATCTGTGTTGCATCTAGTACCTTCTGCTCTGTTATTTCTGGGATTTCCATTCCTTCGAGAACCTCACTTTGATAGGTCCGGTAATCTTGTGTCGGAAAAAGAGTTTCTACGATTCTTCTCATTAGTGTCGGGCATGTAGGCTGCTCTGATTTCCGCTCTTTAATTTTCGCCATCACCGTTTTGTAAGCCAATCCCCAAGGATCAAGATCAGCACTATCCATCAGTTCCTTGAAGCAGGCTCTCTTGCTCTTTTTATACTCAGTTGAGCAGAGCTCACAGAGTATATTAACTTTGATTGGATAACGGTTGGTTGTACAGGTATAAAGGAATCGAGATAGATATAGACTTCCATATATCAAAATCATCAGTATCGAAAAAAAATTTGATTAAGCCATGTCCGTCCGTCCGTCTGTACGTTAACACGATAACTTGAGTAAATTTTGAGATATCTTGACGAAATTTGGTATGTGGATTCCTGGGCGCTCATCTCAGATCGCTATTTAAAATGAACGATATCGGACTATAACCACGCCCACTTTTTCGATATCGAAAATTTCGAAAAATTGAAAAATTGAGATAATTCATTACCAAAGAGGGATAAAGCGATGAAACTTGGTAAGTGTGTTGAACTTATGGCGCAGGATAGAAAATAAGTAAAATTTTGGACAATGGGCGTGGCACCGCCCACTTTTAAAAGAAGGTAATTTAGAAGTTTTGCAAGCTGTAATTTGGCAGTCGTTGAAGATATCATGATGAAATTTGTCAAGAACGTTACTCCTGTTACTATATGTATGCTTAATACAAATTAGCAAAATCGGAGAACGACCACGCCCACTTTTAAAAAAATTTTTTTTTTAAAGTGAAATTTTTACAAAAAATTTAATATCTTTACAGTATATAAGTAAATTATGTCAACATTCAACTCCAGTAATGATATGGTGCAACAAAATACAAAAATAAAACAAAATTTCAAAATGGGCGTGGCTCCGCACTTTTTGTGATTTGATTTGTCTAGGATACATTTAATGCCATAAGTCGAACAAAAATTTACCAATCCTTGTGAAATTTGGTAACGGCTTAGATTCTAGGACGATAACTGTTTTCTGTGAAAAATGGTGAAATCGGTTGAAGCCACGCCCAGTTTTTATACACAGTCGACCGTCTGTCCTTCCGCTTGGCCATTAACACGATAACTTGAGCAAAAATCGATATATCTTTACTAAACTCAGTTCACATAATTATCCGAACTCACTTTCTATTGGTATAAAAAATGGCCGAAATCTGACTATGACCACGCCCACTTTTTCGATATCGAAAGTTACGAAAAATGAAAAAAGTGCCATAATTCTATACCAAATACGAAAAAAGGGTTCAAACATGATAATTGGATTGGTTTATTGACGCAAAATATAACTTTAGAAAAAAACTTTGTAAAATAGGTGTGACACCTACCATATTAAGTAAAAGAAAATGAAAAAGTTCTGCAGGGCGAAATCAAAAGCCCTTGGAATTTTGGCAGGAATACTGTTCGTGGTATTACATATATAAATAAATTAGCGGTACCCGACAGATGATGTTCTGGGTCACCCTGTTCCACATTTTGGTCGATATCTCGAAAACGCCTTCACATATACAACTACCACCACTCCCTTTTAAAATTCTTATTAATACCTTTAATTTGACACCCATATTGTACAAACACATTATAGATTCACCCCTGGTCCGCCTTTATGGCGATATATAGAAAAGGCGTCCACCTATAGAACTAAGGCCCACTCCCTTTTAAAATACTCATTAACACCTTTCATTTGATACCCATATCGTACAAATTAATTCTAGAGTCACCCCTGGTCCACCTTTATGGCAATATCTCGAAAAGGCGTCCACCCATAGAACTAAGGCCCACTCCCTTTTAAAATACTCATTAACACCATTTATTTGGTACCCATATCGTACAAACTAATTCTAGAGTCACCCCTGGTCCACCTTTATAACGATATCCCGAATAGGCGTCCACCTATAGAACTAAGGCCCACTCCCTTTTAAAATACTCATTAACACCTTTCATTTGATGTCCGTATCGTACAAACAAATTCTAGAGTCACCCCTGGTCCACCTTTATAACGATATCCCGAAAAGGCGTCAACCTATAGAACTAAGCCCCACTCCGTTTTAAAATACTCATTACCACCTTTCATTTGATACCCATATCGTACAAACAAATTCTAGAGTCAGCCCTGGTCCACCTTTATGGCGATATCTCGAAAAGGTGTCCACCTATAGAACTATGGCCCACTCCCTCTTAAAATACTCTTTAATACCTGCCATTTGATACGCATGTCATACAAACACATTCCAGGGTTACCCGAGGTTCATTTTCCTACATGGTGATTTTCCCTTATTTTGTCTCCATAGCTCTCAACTGAGTATGTGATGTTCGGTTACACCCGAACTTAGCCTTCCTTACTTGTTTATAGTATTTTTAAGCGTCGTTCTTTGGCTATGTAGGTATTGCGTAGCTCATCATATCGTAGCGACGAGCGTGCCCTCTGTGCCCTTCGCCGTGTCTTGTGGCATTTTCTACGCTCCTTCGCTATTTCCTCGTTCCACCAATATACCGGAGTTCGATTTACTTTTACGCGACTTCTGGGCATGGCAGCATCACCCGCCATACCTAATGGCTTAGACATTTGAACCGAAAGAAAGGCATCGTTCCATACAACATCAAATACTTCTGGTTCAAAAAGGTGTTGTTTCCATCTTCTTCTTTGCAGTTGGTTGGAGGCGTTTATTGGCGCAGTTTCCACTAGCTCTAGGCTAATAGCTTTGTGGTGTATAGCCAGCAGCTCACGGTCGTACGTGCAGTACCTTGTATCTGTTTTGGCGAACTTCTGTAAAAAAAAGCTAACGGCCGACACCTGCCCAATGTTAACTGTTGTAATGCCGCAACCCATTTCGGTGTCAGACATATCCGTTGCTAGTGCTATGATAGCTCCCCTCTCTGGGAATACGATTAGTGCCTCTTTCGCAAGCTGTGCCTTGAGTTCTTTAAACGCTCTCTCGGAAGTCGCCGTCCATTTTAACTTTGTCCTATCATGTTTTTTACGCGGACCCATCATCTCCTGCAGTGGTACTTCTGCGGCTGCTGCGCGCGGAAGGAATCGACGGTAAAAATTTACTGCGCCCAGAAACCTCCTCAATTCGTGAACCTTAGTTGGTTTTTTTAACTCCAGGATTCCCTGAACTTTACGAGGCAAGGGGGAAATGCCCCTTTTCGAAACCAAGTGGCCAATGAACTCTACCTCCGGCAAACCCATCTGGCATTTCTCTATATTTATGACCAGACCTCTATCGCGATAGCGGTCGAACAACTGTTGCAAATGTTTGACGTGTTTTGCAGCCGAACTCGAGGCTACTAGCACGTCATCGAGATACGGAAAGGCAAACTCAAAGCCAGCCACTGTGTCATCCATGATCCTTTGAAAGGTCTGGACCGAATTTTTTCTAAGTCCAAATGTCATGTACTTGAATTCGAAAAGCCCAAAAGGTGTTAGGATTGTCGTCTTCGGTACGTCTGTTGGGTGCACCGGGATTTGATGATACGCTTTCTTACAGTCGATTACTGAAAAAAATTGTTTTACCGTGTAAATACCCAAAAAATCATGTATGTGACGTATAGGATACTTATCTGGAACGGTTATGGCATTCAGTCTCCGATAATATCCACAGGGACGCCACGACCTGTTGGCTTTCTGTACCATGTGCAATGGGCTGGCCCACTGAGTTTTCGAGCGTTAGCAAATGCCTTTATCTAACAGGTACTGAAACTCCTGCTTTGCGATGCTTAACTTTTCCGGTTATAGTCGCCGTACCTTCTGCACTGTTGGCGCTCCTCTCTTCTCGATGAAATGATAGACGTTACTCTTTACATTTGATGCCTTATCCTCTGTGAGATCCACATACCGAGTTAATATCTCATGAAAAATATTCGAGGATCTGAGCGTCGTAATACTTTGAGGGGGATTTACTATGAGACGACCAATCTGAGTGTTAGTCCTCTGTTCGATGATCCTTTTGTTCTTCATGTCTACTAGGATCTCGAACTTTTGTAAAAAGTCCGCGCCTATTATCGAGTAGGATACGTCAGCTATGATTAGCAGCCAAGTAAACGTTCGCTTGAATCCCAGATCTAGTGTCACCTTCTTCTTACCATACGTGTTGATCTGGGTGTTGTTCGCGGCCACTAACTTCATCGGAGAAGGTAGCGCCGGGTCGTTATTACATCTGGGTACCACTGATATTTCGGCCGCAGTATCGAATAAAATTTTTAAAGATGAAATTTTGCCCTGTATATGGAGACGGATCGTATGTTGGTTAGCCTCCGTCGTAGCCGCTTTGAACGGATGACTAACTAGTTTTCCGTGCGTGCTAGTGTGTAACTGCAAGCCGGTCGACATTTTGTGGCTTGGTTCCCAAAGGTGCGATGGTACCAACAAATGTCGCTATTTGGTACTCGTGCAGCGACGTTTCGCGGTACCGTAGTTGCTGTTGCCTTTGGAATCCTAGTTCGCCCTGCTTGTTCCGTGCGCTGGAATTTGTTACGATTTTCTTGTTCGAATTTGTCTACACGACATACAAGTTCGGCAATTGCCGTCTCTGTGTCGTTAGTAGTCGTTCCCATGGCGTTGACTGTACCCCCCGTCGTTACTTCCAAAATTTTGTCAGTTTTTTTAGCCAACTCTTCTACGTCCTCATCTAATGTCGTTAAAATTTGCTGGACCTGCATCGGCAAGCGTCGCGACCAAATTGTTTTTAGAATATCGTTGTTTAACCGATTGTGTGCTAAATCCTTCATCTCTCGCAACAACGTTGATGGTTTCTTGTCGTTCAGCTCGCATGAATCGAAAAGACGTTTTAATTTCTTCTCCGCTGACTCCCCGAACGCTAACAGCCTATTCTTTAACGCCTCATACTTGCCGGTAGCAGGAGGCGATGTAATAATGTCGCTGGCGTGCATTAATATTGCTGAATCAATTTCAGCCACGATAGTATAATACATAGTGTCATCGGTTGCGATACTCACGCGCATGAATTGCGCTTCCACTTGAGCGAGGATCGGGCTTCAAGAATGGTGGTGGCTTCACTGCGAGTCGTCCCAAATGAAGCATACTCTCTGTAGGGTTTGTTTATAATTTTAACTTTACAATATTTTACTTTGTAATTTTGTTATTATTTTTAAATGTATTCATGTATTTTTGGTTTTCAATTTTGAATTTGGTGACTTCAAAAATTTTCATTCTTGTGAAAATTCAATTTTTGTACTAACGATTCAATTAAAAATATATTAATTATTACATAAAAATAGTTCCTTTTTTATTTCAATATTGGAACTACAATTGGCGATCCCGCCTTTTGTCGAGTGCAGTAATTGTTTTTTGAATGTGGGATAATCGTATCCATATCGGTCATCGTATATAATTTCTTGGCATTATAACGGTTTAACATAGAAGAACTAATATTAACATAGAAGAACTAATATTAACATAGAAGAACTAATATTACAGCAAAATTCTAGATGCAGTTGCAGATACATAGAAGAACTAATATTACAGCAAAATTTTAGATGCAGTTGCAGATACATTGAGGAGCTTATATTACAACAAATTTTATGATGATATACAAACATTTCATTTACAATTAGTCACTACGATTATTGTTCTCAACGCTATTAGCTGTGTGCGTCTTCGTGCATACCGTGTATGTTGCTGCGTCTAGAATTAAGATAGAGCTGGTTTCATAGCAATAACGACCATTGATTATATCAACCTTAACAACCTCTGATGTTAGCAATGATACTTCCGTCACTTTCGCTATCGTTATTGTTAATAAAGTAAGAATTACACAACGTAAATGATACTTCTGATATACTACTAGCAACAATTTCATCTTCCTGCATCTCAAAAACAATTTCATATTGATACTAAATCTCGAGTAATTAAGCCAATTTATTTACATTCAATTAGTAACTTATTTAGGACTATTTACATTCCATAAGGTAGTAGCAAAATTAAAAAATCTTCCTTCAATTCAGTATAGTATTTATTTAATATAAATTATATAACTGTTTTACTGATTTAGATTAATTTTGTTTTATTGATTTTCTAACAGGGAACGACTTTTTGTCATCCCTTGTCAAATTTGCTATTTTATTCTCTAACTTTCTTTTTCAAAACAGTTAATATGTTTCACTTCCCACATAACAATACACACAACATACAAACTACACTCACAAGCAATTTAAATGGCTCACTAATTGATTTACCGAATGAGAATTTTTCTGATCATATTTCGAATCCTTACGAAAATATAAGATCAAATGAAATTTCCGCAACATCAATTAAACTTCCACAATTTTGGACTAGTTGTCCAGAAGCTTGGTTTATCCATGCAGAAACACAATTTAGTACTAAAAATATAACGCAAGAGAACACAAAATATGAACATATTATTACCGCGCTTCCACAGGAAGTCATTTTAACGGTTTTAGATTTTATTCAAAATCAAATTTAAGTGCGATTTTAGCTAGTTCCAATTCAACTAATATAAATGAATTGACAAAACTCGCTGATAATATTTGGGAAGTCATAAATAAAAATGAAGTATATTCGGTTAACGCGGTTTCGAATTTAGTTTCGCAAAATTCTGTTGTTGAAAATTTGGTTAAAACTACTTCTTTGATGTTTGAAAATTTTCAAAAACTTTCTTTAGAATTATCTGAAATAAAAACTCAAGTATATCAAAATCAATCTAGATCACGGTCGAATTCCAGAAATTATTTTAGAAATTCATTTAGACGTCGTTCCAATTCGCGTAATAATCCAAATTGGTTGTGTAAATTTCACTACAAGTTTGGAAGTAATGCCCGAAATTGTGAACAACCGTGTTCTTATAATAAAAATAAAGATTCAACAAACTAAATTCAACCGTTGTTGCAGCGACGAACAACGGTAATTTGGAATTTTCAACTCGTCGCTTGTTCATTTTTGATAAAGATAATAAACTACATTTTTTGATCGATAGTGGAGCAGAAATTTCAGTGTTACCATTGTGTAAATTTCCACATACGAAACAGCAGCTAATGGTTCAACAATTTCCACATATGGGAAAAGGCTTTTAAACGTAAATTTAAGTTTAAGACGTGAATTTCCCTTTACATTTTTGATAGCGGATAAAGCTAAGCCAATAATTGGAGCAGACTTTCTTTGTAAATATGGTCTCCTTATTGATATGAAACATAAGCGATTAGTGGATCCCTTAACAAATCTTTCGGTCAATACCATTTCTTCTTTTTGTGGCATTCCTTTACCAAAGTTATTTGCGGTTGATAATAAATTTACGAAATTATTAAGAGAGTTTCCGTCACTTTTTGCAGAACCAGATTATACGAAACCTGTTAAACATACAACGGTACATCGACTTGTAACGGAAGGTAGTCTTCCATTTTCTAGACCCAGGCGATTAGATCCGATAAAATACAAAGTCGCTAAAACGGAATTTGATTTTTTAGTTAAAACAGGCATTTGTCGGCATTCAAATTCTTCAGTAGCATCTCCACTTCACTTAGTACTTAAAAAAGAGTTGAATGACTGGCGTCCTTGCGGTGATTTTAGGAGAATAAATATTGTAACTGTGCCGGATCGTTATCCTTTACCACACATACAAGATTTTAATATGAATCTTCGTAATAAAAATATATTTTCGAAATTAGACTTAGTTAGAGCATATCACCAAATTCCTATGGCTGAGGAAGACATTTATAAAACTGCGATTACAACTCCTTTCGGTATGTTTGAATTCATGCGAATGCCCTTCGGACTTAGAAATTCTGCACAAACTTTCCAAAGATTCATTAACGAAATAGTCAGTGACTTAGATTTTATATATTCTTATATCGACGACTTGCTTATTGCAAGTAAAGACGAAGAACAACATTTAAAACATTTGCGTATACTTTTTCAACGCCTTTCAGAGTACGGTTTAAACATTAAACCAAGTAAATATACTTTCGGCGTATCAAATATAGACTTTTTAGGACATAATATTTCTGGTACAGGTATTCGACCTTCTGACGAAAAGGTAGCAGCTATTCGCAATTTCGAACGTCCGAAATCAGTTAAGCAAGCCCAAAAATTTATAGGCATGGTAAACTATTACCATAGATATATTCCAAAATTAGCAGAATTTACGAACAAAATTTATGATCTAATTAACAGAACAAGTAAGAAACGTGACAAAAATTTAATATGGGACGCTATATCGAGTGAAGCTTTTGAATGCATTAAGGATAAATTTGCATCTACGATATTGTTAAATCATTTTAACAAAGATGCCAAATTATCTTTAACAGTAGATGCATCTAATACGGCTATTGGTGGTGTTATACAACAAACATATAATAACAAAATTGAACCTCTTGCATTTTTTTCTAAAAAACTTTCTCCAACCGAAATTAAGTACAGCGCATTTGATAGGGAATTATTGGCAATTTATTTAAATATAAAACATTTTCGATATCTTTAGGAAGGACGACAATTTACAGTTTTTACGGACCACAAACCTTTAATTACAGCTTTAAATTAAAAACAGAACGGAGTCCCAGACAAACGAGACATTTGGAGTTTATAGCACAATTTACTGATGACATACAATACATTAAAGGAGAATCCAATGTTGTAGCAGATACGCTATCTAGAGCTTTCGAGGTTAATGCAATACACAATACAGAGCTGAATTTCAAAATTTTACAAAGCGAACAACAAAATGACAGAGATTTAAACGAACCACCGTGGTGTGATGGTAGCGTGCTCCGCCTATCACATCGTATGCCCTGGGTTCAACTCCCGGGCAAAGCAACATCAAAATTTTAGAAATAAGATTTTTCAATTAGAAGAAAATTTTTCTAAGCGGGGTCGCCCCTCGGCAGTGTTTGGCAAGCACTCCGGGTGTATTTCTGCCATGAAAAGCTCTCAGTGAAAACTCATCTGCTTTGCAGATGCCGTTCGGAGTCGGCATAAAACATGTAGGTCCCGTCCGGCCAATTTGTAGGGAAAATCAAAAGGAGCACGACGCAGATTGGAAGAGAAGCTCGGCCTTAGATCTATTCGGAGGTTATCGCGCCTTACATTTATTTATTTTTTTATTTAATATCTAAAATACAATTTTTAAATTTGAAGTTAATTAATATACCTACATTAAATTTCAATATTTGGTGTGAAGTTTCTGGAGATACACCTAGACCATTTGTACCGAGTAAATTACGGAAGACGGTATTTGACATGCTGCATGGAATTGCACATCCTGGTACAAGAGATACACGGCGACTCATAATTAAAAAATATTTTTGGCCTAACATGACTAAAGATATTAATAGTTGGTCAAAAGAGTGTCTTAACTGTCAAAAATCCAAAGTTCATCGTCACACAAAGTCTCCTGTTGTCAAAATTTCCATTCCTAAGAATAGATTTGAGCTTATACATCTAGATATAGTTGGACCGTTACCTATTTCGAAAGGACATCGTTTTATTTTAACAATAATTGATAGATTTACTCGTTGGCCAGAGGCATATGCTCTAAAAGATATTTCAGCGTCAACAATTGCGAACAAATTTTTCAAAGAATATATATCTCGTTTTGGAGTTCCATTGAAAATAACCACCGACCAAGGTAGCTAATTCACATCAAAATTGTTTTTAGAGTTAACCAAATTACTCGGTAGTCATCATATTACTACTTCGGCTTATCACCCTCAAGGAAATGGTATGGTTGAAAGGTTTCATAGGCAGCTAAAAATTACTATAATGGCTAGAGATGGATCAAACAATTGGTATGACGAGTTACCTGTCATACTACTGGTTGCGATCTATTTACAAAGAGGATATTTCAGCTACACCAGCGGAAATGGTTTTTGGTCAAAATGTACGTTTACCGGGGGAACTTGTTGTTCCATCAGCTGAGAATAATTCATCAACTGAAATTTTAAGTAGTTTACGTGAACATTTTCGGAATACTAAATCAAATTTAAGTCATCATAGAAATTATGATACAGGAATTTATGTTCCAGAAGATCTTCAAACTTGTAAATTTGCATTTGTTCGAGTTATAGATAAACGCTCATTACAGCAACCATATGAGGGACCATACAAAATTGTGGAAAAAGAACGAAAATATTTTAAATTGGAAATCAATGATACTATTAAAACTATTCCAATTGACAGATTAAAACCAGCAATAATTGAAACAACAGATACAAACAACACTAACAATACACTTAAAAAGAGAGTTACTTTTTATTTGTTTGATGTTGAAATTTCTTGAAGGGGGAGTATTGTAGGGTTTGTTTATAATTTTAACTTTACAATATTTTACTTTGTAATTATACTCAGTTGAGCAGAGCTCACAGAGTATATTAACTTTGATTGGATAACGGTTGGTTGTACAGGTATAAAGGAATCGAGATAGATATAAAAATAAAATAAATGTAAGGCGCGATAACCTCCGAAGAGATCTAAGGCCGAGCTTCTCTTCCAATTTGCGTCGTGCTCCTCTTGATTTTCCATACAAATTGGCCGGACGGGACCTACATGTTTTATGCCGACTCCGAACGGCATCTGTGAGTTTTCACTGAGAGCTTTTCATGGCAGAAATACACCCGGAGCGCTTGCCAAACACTGCCGAGGGGCGACCCCGCTTAGAAAAATTTTCTTCTAATTTAAAAACCTTATTTCTAAAATTTTGATGTTGCTTTGCCCGGGGTGCGAACCCAGGGCATACGGTTTGGTAGGCGGAGCACGCTACCATCACACCACGGTGGCCAGAGATAGATATAGACTTCCATATATCAAAATCATCAGTATCGAAAAAAAATTTGATTAAGCCATGTCCGTCCGTCCGTCTGTACGTTAACACGATAACTTGAGTAAATTTTGAGATATCTTGACGAAATTTGGTGTGTAGATTCCTGGGCGCTCATCTCAGATCGCTATTTAAAATGAACGATATCGGACTATAACCACGCCCACTTTTTCGATATCGAAAATTTCGAAAAATCGAAAAATTGAGATAATTCATTACCAAAGAAGGATAAAGCGATGAAACTTGGTAGTTGTGTTGAACCTATGACGCAGAATAGAAAATAAGTAAAATTTTGGACAATGGGCGTGGCGCCGCCTACTTTTAAAAGAAGGTAATTTAGAAGTTTTGCAAGCTGTAATTTGGCAGTCGTTGAAGATATAATGACGAAATTTGGCAAGAACGTTACTCCTGTTACTATATATATGCTTAATAAGAATTAGCAAAATCGGAGAACAACCACGCCCACTTTTAAAAATTTTTTTTTTTTAAAGTGAAATTTTTACAAAAAATTTAATATCTTTACAGTATATAAGTAAATTATGTCAACATTCAACTCCAGTAATGATATGGTGCAACAAAATGCAAAAATAAAACAAAATTTCAAAATGGGCGTGGCTCCGCCCTTTTTCATTTGATTTGTCTAGGATACATTTAATGCCATAAGTCGAACAAAAATTTACCAATCCTTGGGAAATTTGGTAACGGCTTAGATTCTTGGACGATAACTGTTTTCTGTGGAAATGGGCGAAATCGGTTGATGCCACGCCCAGTTTTTATACACAGTCGTCCGTCTGTCCTTCCGCTTGGTCATTAACACGATAACTTGAGCAAAAATCGATATATCTTTACTAAACTCAGTTCACATAATTATCCGAACTCACTTTCTATTGGTATAAAAAATGGCCGAAATCTGACTATGACCACGCCCACTTTTTCGATATCGAAAATTACGAAAAATGAAAAAAGTGCCATAATTCTATACCAAATACGAAAAAAGGGTTGAAACATGGTAATTGGATTGGTTTATTGACGCAAAATATAACTTTAAAAAAAAACTTTGTAAAATAGGTGTGACACCTACCATATTAAGTAAAAGAAAATGAAAAAGTTCTGCAGGGCGAAATCGAAAGCCCTTGGAATCATGGCAGGAATAGTGTTCGTGGTATTACATATATAAATAAATTAGCGGTACCCGACAGATGATGTTCTGGGTCACCCTGTTCCACTTTTTGGTCGATATCTCCAAAACGCCTTCACATATACAACTACCACCACTCCCTTTTAAAATTCTTATTAATACCTTTAATTTGACACCCATATTGTACAAACACATTATAGAGTCACCCCTGGTCCGCCTTTATGGCGATATATCGAAAAGGCGTCCACCTATAGAACTAAGGCCCACTCCCTTTTAAAATACTCAGTAACACCTTTCGTTTGATACCAATATTGTACAAACGCATTCTAGAGTCATCCCTGGTTCACCTTTATGGCGATATCTCGAAAAGGCGTCCACCCATAGAACTAAGGCCCACACACTTTTAAAATACTCATTAACACCTTTCATTTGATACCCATATCGTACAAATTAATTCTAGAGTCACCCCTGGTCCACCTTTATGGCAATATCTCGAAAAGGCGTCCACCCATAGAACTAAGGCCCACTCCCTTTTAAAATACTCATTAACACCATTTATTTGGTACCCATATCGTGCAAACTAATTCTAGAGTCACCCCTGGTCCACCTTTATAACGATATCCCGAAAAGGCGTCCACCTATAGAACTAAGGCCCACTCCCTTTTAAAATACTCATTAACACCTTTCATTTGATGTCCATATCGTACAAACAAATTCTAGAGTCACCCCTGGTCCACCTTTATAACGATATCCCGAAAAGGCGTCCACCTATAGAACTAAGCCCCACTCCGTTTTAAAATACTCATTACCACCTTTCATTTGATACCCATATCGTACAAACAAATTCTAGAGTCAGCCCTGGTCCACCTTTATGGCGATATCTCGAAAAGGTGTCCACCTATAGAACTATGGCCCACTCCCTCTTAAAATACTCTTTAATACCTGCCATTTGATACGCATGTCATACAAACACATTCCAGGGTTACCCGAGGTTCATTTTCCTACATGGTGATTTTCCCTTATTTTGTCTCCATAGCTCTCAACTGAGTATGTGATGTTCGGTTACACCCGAACTTAGCCTTCCTTACTTGTTTATAGTATTTTTAAGCGTCGTTCTTTGGGCTATGTAGGTATTGCGTAGCTCATCATATCGTAGCGACGAGCGTGCCCTCTGTGCCCTTCGCCGTGTCTTGTGGCATTTTCTACGCTCCTTCGCTATTTCCTCGTTCCACCAATATACCGGAGTTCGATTTACTTTTACGCGACTTCTCGGCATGGCAGCATAACCCGCCATACCTAATGACTTAGACATTTGAACCGAAAGAAAGGCATCGTTCTATACAACATCAAATACTTCTGGTTGAAAAAGGTGTTGTTTCCATCTTCTTCTTTGCAGTTGGTTGGAGGCGTTTATTGGCGCAGTTTCCACTAGCTCTAGGCTAATAGCTTTGTGGTGTATAGCCAGCAGCTCACGGTCGTACGTGCAGTACCTTGTATCTGTTTTGGTGAACTTCTGTAAAAAAAAGCTAGCGGTCGCCACCTGCCCAATGTTAACTGTTGCATTGCCGCAACCCATTGCGGTGTCAGACATATCCGTTTCTAGTGCTGTGATAGCTCCCCTCTCTGGGAATACGATTAGTGCCTCTTTCGCAAGCTGTGCCTTGAGTTCTTTAAACGCTCTCTCGGAAGTCGCCTTCCATTTTAACTTTGTCCTATCATGTTTTTTACGCGGACCCATCATCTCCTGCAGTGGTACTTCTGTGGCTGCTACGTGCGGAAGGAATTGACGGTAAAAATTTACTGCGCCCAGAAACCTCCTCTATTCGTGAACCTCAGTTGGTTTTTTTAACTCCAGGATTCCCTGAACTTTACGAGGCAAGGGGGAAATGCCCCTTTTCGAAGCCAAGTGGCCAATGAACTCTACCTCCGGCAAACCCATCTGGCATTTCTCTATATTTATGACCAGACCTCTATCGCGATAGCGGTCGAACAACTGTTGCAAATGTTTGACGTGTTTTGCAGCCGAACTCGAGGCTACAAGCACGTCATCGAGATATGGAAAGGCAAACTCAAAGCCAGCCACTGTGTCATCCATGATCCTTTGAAAGGTCTGGACCGAATTTTTTCTAAGTCCAAATGTCATGTACTTGAATTCGAAAAGCCCAAACGGTGTTAGGATTGTCGTCTTCGGTACGTCTGTTGGGTGCACCGGGATTTGATGATACGCTTTCTTACAGTCGATTACTGAAAAAAATTGTTTTACCATGTAAATACCCAAAAAATCATGTATGTGACGTATAGGATACTTATCTGGAACGGTTTTTGCATTCAGTCTCCGATAATATCCACAGGGACGCCACGATCCGTTTGCCTTCTGTACCATGTGCAATGGGCTGGCCCACTGAGTTTTCGAGCGTTAGCAAATGCCTTTATCTAACAGGTACTGAAACTCCTGCTTTGCGATGCTTAACTTTTCCGGTTATAGTCGCCGTACCTTCTGCACTGTCGGCGCTCATCTCGTCTAAATGATAGACGTTACTCTTTACATTTGATGCCTTGTCCTCTGTGAGATCCACATACCGAGTTAATATCTCATGAAAAATATTCGAGGATCTGAGCGTCGTAATACTTTGAGGGGGATTTAGTATGAGACGACCAATCTGAGTGTTAGTCCTCTGTTCGATGATCCTTTTGTTCTTCATGTCTACTAGGATCTCGAACTTTTGTAAAAAGTCCGCGCCTATTATCGGGTAGGATACGTCAGCTATGATGAGCAGCCAAGTAAACGTTCGCTTGAATCCCAGATCAAGTGTCACCTTCTTCTTACCATACGTGTTGATCTGGGTGTTGTTCGCGGCCACTAACTTCATCGGAGAAGGTAGCGCCGGGTCGTTATTACATCTGGGTACCACTGATATTTCGGCCGCAGTATCGAATAAAAATTTTGAAGATGAAATTTTGCCCTGTATATGGAGACGGATCGTATGTTGGTTAGCCTCCGTCGTAGCCGCTTTGAACGGAGGACTAACTAGTTTTCCGTGCGTGCTAGTGTATAACTGCAAGCCGGTCGACATTTTGTGGCTTGGTTCCCAAAGGTGCGATGGTACCAACAAATGTCGCTATTTGGTACTCGTGCAGCGACGTTTCGCGGTACCGTAGTTGCTGTTGCCTTTGGAATCCTAGTTCGCCCTGCTTGCTCCGTGCGCTGGAATTTGTTACGATTTTCTTGTTCGAATTTGTCTACACGACATACAAGTTCGGCAATTGCCGTCTCTGTGTCGTTAGTAGTCGTTCCCATGGCGTTGACTGTACCCCCCGTCGTTACTTCCAAAATTTTGTCAGTTTTTTTAGCCAACTCTTCTACGTCCTCATCTAATGTCGTTAAAATTTGCTGGACCTGCATCGGCAAGCGTCGCGACCAAATTGTTTTTAGAATATCGTTGTCTAACCGATTGTGTGCTAAATCCTTCATCTCTCGCAACAACGTTGATGGTTTCTTGTCGTTCAGCTCGCATGAATCGAAAAGACGTTTTAATTTCTTCTCCGCTGACTCCCCGAACGCTAACAGCCTATTCTTTAACGCCTCATACTTGCCGGTAGCAGGAGGCGATGTAATAATGTCGCTGGCGTGCATTAATATTGCTGAATCAATTTCAGCCACGATAGTATAATACATAGTGTCATCGGTTGCGATACTCACGCGCATGAATTGCGCTTCCACTTGAGCGAGGATCGGGCTTCAAGAATGGTGGTGGCTTCACTGCGAGTCGTCCCAAATGAAGCATACTCTCTGTAGGGTTTGTTTATAATTTTAACTTTACAATATTTTACTTTGTAATTTTGTTATTATTTTTAAATGTATTCATGTATTTTTGGTTTTCAATTTTGAATTTGGTGACTTCAAAAATTTTCATTCTTGTGAAAATTCAATTTTTGTACTAACGATTCAATTAAAAATATATTAATTATTACATAAAAATAGTTCCTTTTTTATTTCAATATTGGAACTACAATTGGCGATCCCGCCTTTTGTCGAGTGCAGTAATTGTTTTTTGAATGTGGGATAATCGTATCCATATCGGTCATCGTATATAATTTCTTGGCATTATAACGGTTTAACATAGAAGAACTAATATTAACATAGAAGAACTAATATTAACATAGAAGAACTAATATTACAGCAAAATTTTAGATGCAGTTGCAGATACATTGAGGAGCTTATATTACAACAAATTTTATGATGATATACAAACATTTCATTCACAATTAGTCACTACGATTATTGTTCACAACGACATTAGCTGTGTGCGTCTTGGTGCATACCGTGTATGTTGCTGCGTCTAGAATTAAGATAGAGCTGGTTTCATAGCAATAACGACCATTGATTATATCAACCTTAACAACCTCTGATGTTAGCAATGATACTTCCGTCACTTTCGCTATCGTTATTGTTAATAAAGTAAGAATTACACAACGTAAATGATACTTCTGATATACTACTAGTAACAATTTCATCTTCCTGCATCTCAAAAACAATTTCATATTGATACTAAATCTCGAGTAATTAAGCCAATTTATTTACATTCAATTAGTAACTTATTTAGTACTATTTACATTCCATAAGGTAGTAGCAAAATTAAAAAATTTTAAATTGTGAACTCTTCCTTCAATTCAGTATAGTATTTATTTAATATAAATTATATAACTGTTTTACTGATTTAGATTAATTTTGTTTTATTGATTTTCTAACAGGGAACGACTTTTTGTCATCCCTTGTCAAATTTGCTATTTTATTCTCTAACTTTCTTTTTCAAAACAGTTAATATGTTTCACTTCCCACATAACAATACACACAACATACAAACTACACTCACAAGCAATTTAAATGGCTCACTAATTGATTTACCGAATGAGAATTTTTCTGATCATATTTCGAATCCTTACGAAAATATAAGATCAAATGAAATTTCCGCAACATCAATTAAACTTCCACAATTTTGGACTAGTTGTCCAGAAGCTTGGTTTATCCATGCAGAAACACAATTTAGTATTAAAAATATAACGCAAGAGAACACAAAATATGAACATATTATTACCGCGCTTCCACAGGAAGTAATTTTAACGGTTTTAGATTTTATTCAAATCCCCATCGAAATTAGACTTAGTTAGAGCATATCACCAAATTCCTATGGCTGAGGAAGACACTTATAAAACTGCGATTACAACTCCTTTCGGTATGTTTGAATTCATGCGAATGCCCTTCGGACTTAGAAATTCTGCACAAACTTTCCAAAGATTCATTAACGAAATAGTCAGTGACTTAGATTTTGTATATTCTTATATCGACGACTTGCTTTTTGCAAGTAAAGACGAAGAACAACATTTAAAACATTTGCGTATACTTTTTCAACGCCTTTCAGAGTACGGTTTAAACATTAAACCAAGTAAATATACTTTCGGCGTATCAAATATAGACTTTTTAGGACATAATATTTCTGGTACAGGTATTCGACCTTCTGACGAAAAGGTAGCAGCTATTCGCAATTTCGAACGTCCGAAATCAGTTAAGCAAGCCCAAAAATTTATAGGCATGGTAAACTATTACCATAGATATATTCCAAAATTAGCAGAATTTACGAACAAAATTTATGATCTAATTAACAGAACAAGTAAGAAACGTGACAAAACTTTAATATGGGACGCTATATCGAGTGAAGCTTTTGAATGCATTAAGGATAAATTTGCATCTACGATATTGTTAAATCATTTTAACAAAGATGCCAAATTATCTTTAACAGTAGATGCATCTAATACGGCTATTGGTGGTGTTATACAACAAACATATAATAACAAAATTGAACCTCTTGCATTTTTTTCTAAAAAACTTTCTCCAACCGAAATTAAGTACAGCGCATTTGATAGGGAATTATTGGCAATTTATTTAAATATAAAACATTTTCGATATCTTTTGGAAGGACGACAATTTACAGTTTTTACGGACCACAAACCTTTAACTACAGCTTTAAATTAAAAACAGAACGGAGTCCCAGACAAACGAGACATTTGGAATTTATAGCACAATTTACTGATGACATACAATACATTAAAGGAGAATCCAATGTTGTAGCAGATACGCTGTCTAGAGCTTTCGAAGTTAATGCAATACACAATACAGAGCTGAATTTCAAAATTTTACAAAGCGAACAACAAAATGACAGAGATTTAAACGAACCACCGTGGTGTGATGGTAGCGTGCTCCGCCTATCACACCGTATGCCCTGGGTTCAACTCCCGGGCAAAGCAACATCAAAATTTTAGAAATAAGGTTTTTCAATTAGAAGAAAATTTTTCTAAGCGGGGTCGCCCCTCGGCAGTGTTTGGCAAGCACTCCGGGTGTATTTCTGCCATGAAAAGCTCTCAGTGAAAACTCATCTGCTTTGCAGATGCCGTTCGGAGTCGGCATAAAACATGTAGGTCCCGTCCGGCCAATTTGTAGGGAAAATCAAGAGGAGCACGACGCAGATTGGAAGAGAAGCTCGGCCTTAGATCTATTCGGAGGTTATCGCGCCTTACATTTATTTATTTTTTTATTTAATATCTAAAATACAATTTTTAAATTTGAAGTTTATTAATATACCTACATTAAATTTCAATATTTGGTGTGAAGTTTCTGGAGATACACCTAGACCATTTGTACCGAGTAAATTACGGAAGACGGTATTTGACATGCTGCATGGAATTGCACATCCTGGTACAAGAGATACACGGCGACTCATAATTAAAAAATATTTTTGGCCTAACATGACTAAAGATATTAATAGTTGGTCAAAAGAGTGTCTTAACTGTCAAAAATCCAAAGTTCATCGTCACACAAAGTCTCCTGTTGTCAAAATTTCCATTCCTAAGAATAGATTTGAGCTTATACATCTAGATATAGTTAGACCGTTACCTATTTCGAAAGGACATCGTTTTATTTTAACAATAATTGATAGATTTACTCGTTGGCCAGAGGCATATGCTCTAAAAGATATTTCAGCGTCAACAATTGCGAACAAATTTTTCAAAGAATATATATCTCGTTTTAGAGTTCCATTGAAAATAACCACCGACCAAGGTAGCTAATTCACATCAAAATTGTTTTTAGAGTTAACCAAATTACTCGGTAGTCATCATATTACTACTTCGGCTTATCACCCTCAAGGAAATGGTATGGTTGAAAGGTTTCATAGGCAGCTAAAAATTACTATAATGGCTAGAGATGGATCAAACAATTGGTATGACGAGTTACCTGTCATACTACTTGGGTTGCGATCTATTTACAAAGAGGATATTTCAGCTACACCAGCGGAAATGGTTTTTGGTCAAAATGTACGTTTACCGGGGGAACTTGTTGTTCCATCAGCTGAGAATAATTCATCAACTGAAATTTTAAGTAGTTTACGTGAACATTTTCGGAATATTAAATCAAATTTAAGTCATCATAGAAATTGTGATACAGGAATTTATGTTCCAAAAGGTCTTCAAACTTGTAAATTTGCATTTGTTCGAGTTATAGATAAACGCTCATTACAGCAACCATATGAGGGACCATACAAAATTGTGGAAAAAGAACGAAAATATTTTAAATTGGAAATCAATGATACTATTAACACTATTCCAATTGACAGATTAAAACCAGCAATAATTGAAACAACAGATACAAACAACACTAACAATACACTTAAAAAGAGAGTTACTTTTTATTTGTTTGATGTTGATTTTTCTTGAAGGGGGAGTATTGTAAGGTTTGTTTATAATTTTAACTTTACAATATTTTACTTTGTAATTATACTCAGTTGAGCAGAGCTCACAGAGTATATTAAGTTTGATTGGATAACGGTTGGTTGTACATATATAAAGGAAACGAGATAGATATAGACTTCCATATATCAAAAAAAAAATTTGATTGAGCCATGTCCGTCCGTCCGTCCGTTAACACGATAACTTGAGTAAATTTTGAGGTATCTTGATGAAATTTGGTATGCATCGGACTATAACCACGCCCACTTTTTCGATATCGAAAATTTCGAAAAACCGAAAAAGTGCGATAATTCATTACAAAAGACAGATACAGCAACGAAACTTGGTAGATTGGTTGAACTTATGACGCAGAATAGAAAATTGGTAAAATTTTGGACAATGGGCGTGGCACCGCCCACTTTTAAAAGAAGGTAATTTAAAATTTTTGCAAGCTGTAATTTGACAGTCGTTGAAGATATCATGATGAAATTTGGCAGGAACGTTACTCCTATTACTATATGTACGCTTAATAAAAATTAGCAAAATCGGAGAAGGACCACGCCCACTTAAAAAAAAAATTTTTTTTAAAGTAAAATTTTAACAAAAAATTTAATATCTTTACAGTATATAAGTAAATTATGTCAACATTCAACTCCAGTAATGATATGGTGCAACAAAATACAAAAATAAAAGAAAATTTCAAAATGGGCGTGGCTCCGCCCTTTTTCATTTAATTTGTCTAGGATACTTTTAACGCCATAAGTCGAACAAAAATTAACCAATCCTTTTGAAATTTGGTGGGGGCATAGATTTTATGTCGCTAAATGTTTTTGTGAAAATGGATGAAATCGGTTGATGCCACGCCCAGTTTTTATACACGGTCGTTCGTCTGTCCTTCCGCATGGCCGTTAACACGATAACTTAAGCAAAAATCGACATATCTTTTATGAACTTAGTTCACGTGCTTACTTGAACTCACATTACTTGGTATGAAAAATGAACGAAATCCGACTATGACCATGCCCACTTTTTCGATATCGAAAATTACGAAAAATGAAAAAAAAAGCCATAGTTCTATACCAAATACGAAAAAAGGGATGAAACATGGTAAGGTAATTGGATTGTTTTATTGACACGAAATATAACTTTAGAAAAAACTTTATAAAATGGTTGTAACACCTACCATATTAAGTAGAAGAAAATGAAAAAGTTCTGCAGGGCGAAATAAAAAACCCTTAAAATCTTGGCAGATATTACATATATAAATAAATTAGCGGTATCCAACAGATGATGTTCTGGGTCACCCTGGTCCACATTTTGGTCTGGAAAACGCCTTCACATATACAACTACCACCACTCCCTTTTAAAACTCTCATTAATACCTTTAATTTGATACCCATATCGTACAAACTCATTCTAGAGTCACCCTTGGTCCACCTTTATGGCGATATCTCGAAAAGGCGTCCACCTATAGAACTAAGCCCCACGCCCTTTTAAAATACTCATTAACACCTTTCATTTGATACCCATATCGTACAAACATATTCTAAAGTCACCCCTAGTACACCTTTATGGCGATATCTCGAAAAGGCGAACGCCTATAGAACGAAGGCCCACTCCCTTTTAAAACTACTCATTAGCACCTTTTATTTGATACCCATATCGTACAAACAAAGTCTAGCGTCACCCCTGGTCCCACTTTATTGCGATACCTCGAAAAGGCGTCCACCTATAGAACTAAGGCCCACTCCCTTTTAAAATACTCATTAACTCCTTTCTTTTGATACCCATATTGTACAAACAAATTCTAGGGTCACCCCTGGTCCACCTTTATGGCGATATCTCGAAACGGCGTCCATCTATGGAACTAATGGTTACTCCCTTTTAGAATACTCATTAACACCTTTCATTTGATACCCATATCGTACAAACGCATTCTAGAGTCACCCCTGGTCCACCTTTTTGGCGATATCTCGAAAAGGCGACCACCTATACAACAACCAACACTCCCTTTTAAAACCCTCATTAATACCTTTAATTTGATACCCATATCATACAAACACATTCTAGAGTCACCCTTGGTCCACCTTTATGGCGATATTTCGAAACGGCATCCACCTATAGTACTAAGGCCCACTCCCTTTTAAAATACTCATTAATACCTTTAATTTGATACCCATATCGTACAAACTCATTCTAGAGTCACCCCTAGTCCACCTTTATGGCGATATCTCGAAAAGGCGAACGCCTATAGAACGAAGGCCCACTCCCTTTTAAAAATACTCATTAGCACCTTTTATTTGATACCCATATCGTACAAAAAAAGTCTAGCGTCACCCCTGGTCCCACTTTATTGCGATACCTCGAAAAGGCGTCCACCTATAGAACTAAGGCCCACTCCCTTTTAAAATACTCATTAACTCCTTTCTTTTGATACCCATATTGTACAAACAAATTCTAGGGTCACCCCTGGTCCACCTTTATGGCGATATCTCGAAACGGCGTCCATCTATGGAACTAATGGTTACTCCCTTTTAGAATACTCATTAATACCTTTAATTTGATACCCATATCGTACAAACGCATTCTAGAGTCACCCCTGGTCCACCTTTTTGGCGATATCTCGAAAAGGCGACCACCTATACAACAACCAACACTCCCTTTTAAAACCCTCATTAATACCTTTAATTTGATACCCATATCATACAAACACATTCTAGAGTCACCCTTGGTCCACCTTTATGGCGATATTTCGAAACGGCATCCACCTATAGTACTAAGGCCCACTCCCTTTTAAAATACTCATTAATACCTTTAATTTGATACCCATATCGTACAAACTCATTCTAGAGTCACCCCTAGTCCACCTTTATGGCGATATCTCGAAAAGGCGAACGCCTATAGAACTAAGGCCCACTCCCTTTTAAAATACTCATTAACTCCTTTCGTTTGATACCCATATCGTACAAACGCATTCTAGAGTCAACCCTGATCCACCTTTATGGCTATATCCCTAAATGGCGTCCACCTATAGAACTATGGCCCACTCCCTCATAAAATACTTATTAGTGCCTTTCATTTGATACACATGTCATATAAACACATTCCAGGGTATCCCTCGGTTCATTTTCCTACATGGTTATTTTCCCTTATGTTGTCACCATAGCTCCCAACTGAGTATGTAATGTTCGGTTACACCCGAACTTAACCTTCCTTACTTGTTTTGTTATTATTTTTAAATGTATTCATGTATTTTTGGTTTTCAATTTTGAATTTGGTGACTTCAAAAATTTTCATTCCTGTGAAAATTCAATTTTTGTACTAACGATTCAATTAAAAATATATTAATTATTACAAAAAAATAGTTCCTTTTTTATTTCAGTATTGGAACTACACTCTCCTATTTTAATAAAATGAGTGTGGCACCGCGCCTTTTTTGTCTAAGTAATTTTCAATGTTTCGGGAGCCATCACTCGAAGAAAAATTTAAATATCGTAACGAAATTGGGTACAGATATTTTCCTTATAGAATGAAATATTTCTAGTAAAAATGGATAAGATTGGTTAAGGACCACGCCCTAGGCGTCCTGCTATAAGGACGGCGTCCTGAGAGCACGTATTCCATGATAAGCTATTCTCTGCAAATTCATCTACCTTGCAGCTGCCATTTGGAGTCGGCATAAAACATACCGCCTATTTGTGGGAAAGATTAAAAAGGAACACAAAAGGACCATCATCGAAAACACTCCCAAAACATTCGGGAAGTGCCTTTATCGCTTCAACAACGACCTTAATCTCCTCCCAGGTACATATGTATATCACGCAAGGAGTTTTTTTAAATACCAATTGTTGAATTTCTCACAGAAGTATACCAATCTTAAACCAAAAATGTACTAGTTCACGTATACTTAGTGATAATAGTTAAATAAAAATAAAAAGTTCTAGTAAGAATTTTTTAAATCTGGACTCATCAGTATTAGCCAAATCTGTGAATTTTACTTGATATAAATAAGTTTGATCTTTTACGGACTAGTTTTTCTGATTAGTTTATTCTTTCATTGAAGAGAGTTGATATTATATTTGTCTTATTTTATTCATGATGTTCTTCAAACAAGCTATATGTATTAGGGTGGAGTGATACCCTATGGATTTTTTTTTGTTTGTAATGGCCTAGCAATGAAAAGTTGTCTTTATAAGAGTTAGCCAAAACCACCAAATATTATTTTCGTCGGATGGCGTTTTGAGGTGCCCCCGGCCCCAAGAAATTGAGCAAAATAATCGCGATTTTACAAAGCTCATTGTTTAAATATTTATTTTGTTTCTTTTTTAATATACATAACTTTAGTAAAATTACATATTATTACTAAAAACCACAAATTTTAAATGGTGTTTTACAGTTTTTTGTTGATAGTAGTATGTTTGTAATCAAGTGTATAAGTAAAAGTTTTACTGGGACATACTAGGCCATGAAAATAAGTGGGCCTCAATGAGCACAATAACAACAAGCGAAAGTAAATCAATAACACAAAAAACAAAAAAAAAAAAATGTGTACCTACCGTCTTTTGCAAAGTTTAGCTGCGTTGGGGCACCTCTAAACATATGATGAATGAAATAAAAATTTTCAACCTTATTTATGGTCTAGAAAGGCAACTTTCTGGAGGTCAACCAAAAGCGATTTCGAAAAAAAAAATTAATTCACTCCACCCTAATATGTATCTTGTCCCCGCTTATATTTCCGATTTCGGTTCGGATCCCAATAAAGCAAATTTTTGGCTCCGATTTCAGTCTCGTTACACTAACATCAGTTACATCCTTATAAACAAAGATGTAAGTATATCACCAAATTTGTTTGTGAGAAATAGAGATCATGGTGAATATGCACTTTTATCTTATTAGTGCTAATATATAGAACATTGTTGATACTTTGCTTTACATATTGCATTGAGCTGTAATTGCCATTCATATGTACTTGGCTCATGCCTTGCTCTGGCAGATGAGATCAATGTATGATTTAAGAGCTTCGCCATATCCAATAGTTGTAGACTCAAACATAAATATTCATCAAAGGGGTTGAAACTTGCAGTCTTAAAAGGGTTGGAACATGGAGATGCTGCTGTTCGATGCTATAGGTATCAAAGAAAAACCCCTGAGCAACGGCATTCGTACAGAGTTGGTAAGTTAATTTGCAAATACACGCCCGGTGAACACCGTTTTCAGAGCCAAAGTTTCAACAAATGTGAGTAAGACATCAAGTCCCAGGAATCCCATATTAAAGAGTGAAGTTTTTTCTATTCAAAACTGTTAAAATGTCTAAAATCGGTTGAGAACTACATCAGTTTCAGTCAAATTTGTCTGCGCAGGGTGGTTCTATATTTGGGCAAAGTAAAGATTTCTTAGTCGTTTTGATACAACTTTTTTTTCAAATTTGGTTATCTTTAAAATTTTAATAACACAGTTAGTTTTTCGCATATATACAAGATTTATACTCATTGAACTCATAATTAACTTTCACTTTTGATGCAATGCAGGGTTGGCATAGTCTTCCTATAAATTAGTGCATACAGAGCTCCAAACTTGACGAAACCCGAAAGAAAGTAAAAAAAAAATTGGTGATTGGGAAAATTTTCATAGTTGTGTTACATTTTCCTAATCGATATCAGAAAGGTCTAAATCTCTTCTAACACGAACCGAAGAAGACCGGAAATCAGGTTAATGCCAACAAAATAATATGCTCGCAAGAATCCATGGGTACGAAACCCCAGTTTTTTGCTCTTAAATTCGGGTCTTGGGCGTGTCCGGGGAAAATCTTGCATGCATTCATTCTGAGTTCTGCGAAATCTAGTAGAAAAATGGTATGATTTTTCAGGTTTTATGGTGTCCCACAGTGTTATTGTTTCTTCTAAAAATTATACTGATTATAGTGCAACGCCGAAACCGGCTTGTGTTAAAATCAAATTTGACAAGAGATGACGGAAAATCGTTCCAATATAGTCAGTTACCCATGCTGTCGGAAAATCAAGAAAACTAATCGATCATCTGGTCCAAATTTCGCTCCCACGAAAAAAAAAATTGAAGAGATTTACAAGGTATAGTCGAAATAGCTGTCCCCTTGACCGTCCTGATATCACGTTGTATGAATTTTTCCAAAAATATTTAATAAAATGAATTTGTTAATTTTATGTTGTTTTTTATCTAATTTGTGTTTTTTAATTTAATGAATTTAATATAATTTTATTTTAAGGTTTATATGTAGCTTGGTGTGCCTAAATTCATATCTATTTCAATTTTCGATCACTTGAATATTGAACAACACAATATTTGTCGAATGTTCGGGAATTGTAGCTGTACACTCTGATACTTGAACCTCAGGTGCAAACTCGACTGGCATGCCAATGAAATGATGTGATCACGTCGAACCTTTTAGGATGGTTTATTGAATGTACAAAGACATTTTATTTTATTTATTTATTTATTTAATTATTTAAAGTGAACTAACAGGAGTGGTCGACTAACAAAATACAAAGGAAAGTAACATAAAAAAAAAGATAGCGTAAAAATATATACAAGTATAGAATTAAAAATGGAATTAATTAAAATTTACAATTTTGTTTAACATTGAACAAGAACTAAAATTAAACTATCATTACAAATTAAACAAGTAAACTTTAAGATATCAGTTGAGACTGACAAGTATAGCATTGCGTAAGGCAACCAACGAACATTCGATACTAATGCAATTATACAAGTCGTTATAGTACGAGCACCAAACACGTATAGGATCATTTTTGCCAAAATTTATACGACACAGGGGTAAATGGAAGGGCACGTAGTGTCTGGACACCCTAGCAGGAACTGCAAAGTTCAATCGGGGTAGCAGCTCAGAGGAGTCAACCTCACCTAGAATTAGCTTATGCAGGAACATTACCCCGAGTAATATTCTAGGATTTTCCAGAGTTGGCAAATTAATGAGAAGAAGTCTACTTCTATAAGACGGAAGATGAAGATTTGAGTCCCAGTTAAAGGCCCGTAGAGCAAAAATTAAAAATTGTTTCTGCACAGACTCAATACGCTTTATATGAGTAATATATAATGGACACCAAACACACGAGCAATACTCAAGTATTGGGCGGACCAGCGAAGTGTAGAGGACTTTGGTCAGATTCGGATCCTTGAACTCCTTAGCCCAGCGTTTAACGAAACCAAGGGTACCCACTGCTTTATTAGTAACAGCTGAAATATGTGAATTGAAGCACAGTTTCGAGTCAAACAGAACCCCTAAATCGTTAATCGAAGATATACGCTCCATAAGAGTGCCATAAAGTGCATAAGACGACAGGATAGGCTTCACACGATGAAATGTCATGAACTTACATTTGGAACAGTTTAGAACTAATGCATTTATTGTACACCATGAAATGAGTTCAAATCAACCTGAAGTAGATTTGAGCAAGTTAAATCCGAAGGTAAGCATGTATAGCAAATTTTTACATCATCGGCATACAAAGAGCTCGTGAATGACTCAAAATCTGCGGCAGATCATTAATAAAAATAGTAAAAAGCAATGGGCCTAATTGACTGCCCTGAGGTACACCAGAGGTAACATGAATTGATTTTGAAATAATATTTTTATAAAACATCTTTTGGGTTCTATTAGAAAGATAGCTTGAGAGCCATGAAGTCAGATTCTTCGGAAAACCCAGTAAATCAAGCTTCAGAATCAGAAGTTCGTGATTCACTGAATCAAAAGCTTTACTAAAATCCGTATAAATCACATCTGTTTGCTTGTTAGCCAAAAAACCATCCCTAACTAAAGAGGTAAACTCAAGTAGGTTTTTGGTGGTTGATCTACAACTCACAAACCCATGCTGAAAGGGTGATAATATGGAAGTACACGAATTTTGAAGCTGACAGGTAATTATTTGTTCAAAGGTTTTAAGAATAGCTGAAAGCTTAGCAATTCCCCTATAATTCTCAATATTAGATCTACTACCTTTCTTGTGCAGAGGTATGATAAATGACTGTTTCCAAATTGATGGAAATGACGCCGATTGCAAAGATAAATTGAACAATTTTACGATCGGTTCTGTTAAGTTCACAGCACAGAACTTAAGCGCACAGCCAGGAATGTATGTATGTATGTATTTATTTGAAAATTTGTTCCTAGCACAACAATTTTGACAAATTATTTAACAGTGCTAGTCATGAATAGCATGAGCTATAAAAATTGAACATTTATAATAATAAATTAGATTAATCAAATTAAATTAAATATAGCGGACAATAGTGAAATATTTATGTATGTAAATGTAAATCTTAAAACTAAAGAAAAGTAGTTAATAAATATTAAAAGACAGCAGTAGTGATGATAACCTTTGGCTGGTTATAGATTGAATAGTATTTAACAAACAAAGAAAGAAGACACAGAGAAAGGAAAAGGACTTAGAAATGAACATTTTAACAACAACAATTTGAGATCCAGTTTAAGAGTCGTTAAAAAATGATGTTAGCTCTTTTCTGAAGTGCAGAGCATTACTTAAGAGTCGAAGACTAGTAGGTAGCGAGTTCCAAAGACGTATTGCAGTAACAAAGAATTGGCGCTCAGAGGTTAGCGAGCGGTATCTGATGTGCTTAAGAAGAAGCACCGATCTTGATGAATACCATCGGGCCCTGGAGAAAAAATCGGTTTCAGAGCTAAAAAACTCTGAAGTACAGTGGCACTATCAATGACTGGATTGAGAATACAGTTAGAACTAACTATTTCGAACGGATAACTACCGGTTTGGGTACAGGTTGACGAATAGGTCGATTTGAAAAAGTCTGCGAATAAGTCGGCAATATCATGGTCAAGGCTAGCATTCTTGCCACCCAAAGACAAAGATGATGGAAATCCCGAAGATTTGCGCTTTGAATTAACAAACCCGTAAAAATTTTTAGGATTGTTAAAAAACTCAATTTTACATCTTGTTAAATACGACTTGTAGCAGTTTTGATTCAGGCGTTGGAAATTAGAACGGGCAACTAAATATTTAGAAAAATCTTCAGAAGAACCAGATCTTTTAAAACGCTTATAGAGCCTCGATTTAATATTGTTCAGGTTAGCGAGTTGCCTCGAGAACCAAGGTGGTTTACTACTTTTAGCCTTAACAAAATGAACCGGAACGCAACGATTAATAAAGTCACTTAGGTAACTATAAAAAATAGACGTGGCACCCTCAACATCAGTACAAGCATAAAGGTCAGACCAATCGTGGGAAGCTAACAGTTGATTAAGCAAAACAAAGTTAGCCTTTTTAAAACATCTCGAACGAGAACGACATGAAACTTCCATGAAATTAATCGTAGGCAGTAAATAGTCCAGTTTAACCTCAAGTGTGGGGTGCAAAGGATCTTCAGGCACGGATAAGGCAGGGATTCGACTGAGACCAGTACCTATTGAACTATCACCAAAAACTAAATCTAAGAACTTATTTTTAGAATTCACTACATTATTAATCTGAACTAGCGGCAATTCCATAAGCGAACCAATAAAATCATGCTGAGTAACAGGAGTCAAAAAGTTTGAATCATCGTTGCCAATCCAACTAACGTATGGTAAATTAAAGTCCCAAAGAACCACTAGGCGATCGTTATCACGCAAACGAGAATGTAGGCTGTGCATAACTGCTTTATGACAATCATAAACGTACATATCTGACCGAGACGGTATGTAGGAACAAGAAATATATAAGAAAAAATTCGGGAACAAGAGCTTTACAGCTATGAATTCAATATCAAGCACGTCCTCAAAACTTAACAATTCAATAGAAATACTGGACAATACAGCTATCATACATAGCTACCTAAAATTTTGTGATAAATAATTTATTGCAGATATTGAACATAAATTTCAGCGCCAGTCTTAATCGTCCCCTCTTTATAAATATCATAAAAAGCCCCCATAGTAGGCTCCTTGGGATTAGTTCGTATGCGAAATCTACAGAAAACCATATACATATTGCGCTGAAAGTCGTGCACTTATTATTGCTCACGTTTTTAACGTTTTAGAAGGCTCGAAATCGACATTTCTTGTGCAATCATCGACATTTACATTGACCAGGATACAGCGTAAGCAATCTGAGTTATAACGCATAATAATCGAATGCTCAGTCTCTTCACCGATTTTCAACCAGAACCAATTATCCTCGTCATAGGGTTGCACGCCAGCCTTACTATCGATAACTAGATTTCCACGAAATTGTTGACAGTCCACAGGTCTACTATGCTCTTTCAGACGCTCATTCAAATCAATTGCAGAACGTTCATGCATTACCATAATTGGGGAGATATCCTTAAATTGATAAAATAGTATGGTTAACCATAAATACTTGAACCATTCACTTTGGAAACTCACTATAGCTTCATGCGGTAACGGCTTCAGGTTGACGTACAATCGTAAGCCCTGATCTTGTTGCAAAACGACACGGGAAAGCCAATCATGGTGTTTTACGTGACATTCTACCAAACGTGTGACAACTTTATTCCTTAGCTTTTCTACAATTTGACTTGGGTCTCTTAGCAATTCATTGAGATCAATTCTTATCGGTGATGGCATATTTGACGATTCCAAGCGTAGCACCCTCTGACCCAAAATCACGACTCGTATGTTCAGCGTACGCGGATATGATCCAGAATATACAAGCTTATCCGACTTATCGTAGGCAACCAAGCAACGTTCCCATAAACCGTTCGTATGGAAACCATACTCAGAGCAGTCCACTTGTTGTAAACGGATGGGTGCAGCGCCTTTCAAGGGATAGAAATTTATCGTTTTCACTGTACCCAGATGCTGCCATTCATTTGCTTTGTGTGATCGTCTACATTTTCGATGTCGTTTGCGGTAAGCCACCCATGCTGTGATACTACAAGCCAGAAAACCAGCACTAACTCCGAGCCAACCAATAACCGTTGGGGATCGCATTTTAATACTGATACACAAAGTAAAATCAGAAAGCATTTATATTAGCAAAGTTGTTTATAAGACAGAATTTTAATCTGTGCCGATCTTCACATGTAGATTACTTTTATACCCAGCTACGCTTGTAAACAGGATATCGAGAAAAATAAAGACTTCCAAATTAACTACACGGGTCTATTTTGAACCAAAATAGATTCTTATTTCAAATACGCAAAATCATATTGTAACTCCGCCACTTCTTCGCTATAGAAAGTTTCGAAAAACTTGAAAAAATAAATAACTTTGCTGATGAATTTATTCCATATATGTAATACTCCTATATTACTACTACCATGGTGGTCTTTCCGCCATGACTACTACAGGCTAGATACACTCACAAACATCAGTGCCGATATATAGCTTTTTAAATGTTTTGTTTTTGTATTCAATATTCGAATGTATGTACATAAATTGAAATTTTTTCTTGTCTTGTAAATAAAATTACAAGGCTGCGCAATAATACATATACATATGGTTCTATTCTGAACTAATTTTTCTTCGAGTTATGGCTCCCGAAACATCGAAAATTGCTTAGTCATAAAAGGGGGTTTTCCTATTCATTGTTATAAATCCACTTGGGAAATGAAATACCATTGATATAAAGCTCTTTTTGGCAAAAATATAGCTTTGTTTATTCGTCCAAGACATTTAAAAACCTTTCATATAAATTTTTCTCCAAAGCATTCCTTATAGTAAAGGCAACCTCTCTGTCGAATTTTGTTACGATAGGTTTAACGGTTTTTGATTTATGATTAAAAATATTTGTAAAATTGATTTTATCACAAGTGAGCGGTGCCACGCCCATTTTAAACAAAATTTTTCTGAAGAGTCTCAATATCAGTCCACATGCCAGATTTCAAAATTCTAGGTGTATTATATACTAAATTATCAGGTTTTTCGTGTTTTCCGAAATTTTGTATATATAAAAAGTGGGCGTGGTTATCATCCGATTTCGCTCATTTTCAACACCAATCTATTTTGGATCCAGATAAGCTAGTGTACCAAATTTGGTGAAGATATCTCAATATTTACTCAAGTTATCATGCTAACGGGCGGACGGACGGACGGACATGGCTCAATGAAATTTTTTTCGACACTGATGATTTTGATATATGGAAGTCTTATCTATCTCGATTCCTTTATACCTGTACAACCAACCGTTATCCATTCAAAGTTAATATACTCTGTGTGCAAAGCACGCTGAGCACAAAAACCTAAGGGCGGTTTGTAAATTGCCAACTCTCGAATATATGTTTACATCTCTGCGCCACAATTTTACCCAGTTTTACAGTGCGACTTTAAACTACAGTTAAAGCAGGGTTAAACTCTAGTCAACTTTAACTCTAGTTTAGTCTCGCACTGAGCGTTAGTGATTTTCCGATATCACCTAGTACTCGATACCTACATTCCTTATTGGTACTTGAGCAAAATACTCGAGTATGTACTTGTACTTACTCGTAACCGAACGACACTAGCCGAGGCACTTTTAAAAATCGAACATCAAATGTGTGGCATTTTAAACATCGACTAAAAAACTCGAAACAACTTGGAATTTTAATAAAACGGAACGATTTCGAGAACACCCAAAAGAAGATGGCGCCATTTGCTATTTCGGATACAATTTCAAATCTCATTATAGAATACGTCTGTATGTCTTCAACACTTCGCTTTATGGCTTGTAAAAAAAAGCGCACGTACGTACAGACGGACATGGTTCAAATTAAACCAAGGGTCTGCATTCCATAGCACAATTGTGTTCTCATTTCGTATGGGAAAGGGCAATCACTTTTAATTTTTGAAGGCCCATGAACTGAAGTTTTTTCGACATTGATAGTATTGATATATGTAACTGACAGTTACAAAAGACCAGTCCTTAAGTGAACTTCCTGGGAGGTGAGAAAGAACGTGTTTCAGTCCAACCCTACTCCAAGACTTAAAAATAGTTAACATAGTTTTAACATATTTGCGCAAAAAGTGGCTTCTCCGAAGGCATAGCCCTCTTCTTTGGGAGGTTGGGAAAAACACGTTTCCAATCCCCCACTCCAGTTCCTTTAAAGGCAAAATTACTTATAGTTTATAACTGTTCCATTATTGTTGTCGAAGACGACTCGACAATCTCTTGAATATCAGGAAAATAGATTACTCATTTACTCATATATATTTGCGGATTCTCGTGCTGGAGGTGTAGCAAAAAAACAAAGCAACTATTCACAGACTCTTCGTTCATTTTCTCGCGAGATCAAATTTGTGTTCGTTATCCCACCAATGTTAACACACGTTGGAGTCGGCATAAAATAAGTAGGTCCCGTTCTGCCAATTTGTAAGAAAAATTAAAGGAGCACGACGCAAATTGGAAGGTTATCTATCGCGCCTTAAATTTTTTTAGAATGAGTAGTGTGAGTGTAAACATTCTCACAGGTAAAATACGTTTATGGCATTTGTGTGGTGTAATTTTTAAATTAATATTTTTGCGCTGTATTAACCTTTTTGAATTTTTTTAAATGACTTGCACTGATCCTTAAGAACCCCTGTTTACATTTTTTTATAGCTTGGAATTATAGTTTGGCCGTTAAGGGCCCGCAAAATTTTCAAAAGGCCTATGTATATATAGATAACAAGCCAACGTAATATCTATGAAAAGATTGTTTAGCATAAAAGTTTGGAACAAATTACCTTTGTCTCATAAATTAAATTAGTTTCATTATTATCTAATTCCGAATCGAATTTACTGTCAAGTGCATAGCTAAAGGATTGCATACAATAAATTTTTACAAAAATATTCTCCGATAAAATTTTTTTCTATGCTCAGTTTAAAAACTGCAAAATCTCATTTATCCTCTACATAAATCACAGCATCCTTCTTAATCTTGCCGGCTATACGCAAACCCAAATGAATGCCAAATGATGGGCTAGCATAGTCTTTGAACATACGATATCTGAAAATAAAATTTAAAAGTATTAATTGAGGGGCTGTGTGGAATAATGGTATAAGTCGAGTTACACCGTTTTTCCATAAATCAACTAAATAAAAAGAGCACGATTACATACACATACCATATTAATCTTAGAAAATAATAGTGATATTTAACAAAGATATTAGCTTCATTTATGGAAAAACGGTATAACTCTCTAATAAAATTTTGCAGTAGTGCGAAAAGATTGCTAAACATAACAAAAGGAAATAACAAATAGTTATAAGCACATCTAAATAATAGAATATAATATATTTAACAATGGTTATTAATGTATCTACTATTTTGTTTAATAAAATATCTCAATCAAAATATTTGATATTCGATCTATGGAATAACGGTATAACTCAAAAAAAAAAAAAAAAAATCATCCATTTTCTAATAAAATTATATATATATATAATTTGTTACTTTTTCTTATCTAAAATCCTACCAAGGAGGATTATTATAAATTTATTTTTACCTGCATTGCTAAGTTTTTTCACTTTTCTAAAAAGGTTGATTCTTAAGTTACACCGTTATTCCACACATCCCCTCAATTAGAGATTTTATAAAAATTTAATTTAGTACTAACTTATTTAACGTGCTCAACGGCTGACTATCGGGATCACGCGTTGCGGTTAACACATTTATATTTGTAAAGATACATCGTGTACAAGGAGCCACCACTCGAAATATGGCTTGATCTCCAATTTTCACCCATTGCCAATGATCTTCAGCATATGGTTCATCCGAGTCCATTTTCAAATGGAAGCTGCCACGAAATTGTAATGGATCTACTGGACGTGGAGTGCGAGTATTCAAATGGGCAATGGATGCTAAATTAATTATCATATAACTGGTGGCATCTGTGAATGTACCCTAAAGTACGAAACAAAGATTAGCGATCAGATAAACACTTAGAATTAGAGTATGAAAATAAACACAAAAACAACAAGTAAGGAAGGCTAAGTTCGGGTGTAACCGAACATTATATACTCAGCGTGAGCTTCAATTGCATATTTAATTTCGGATAAATTACTCTTCTACATAACACAGTGGCACCGCCCGTTTAAAAAAAAAGTGTTTCCCCATTTCCTCTTAAAATATAACTTGATAAGTGAAATATCATTGATTCAAAACTATTTTTTGCTAAGTTATAGCTTATTTAACATGTTTTATATAAAAGCGGGCGTGGTCTTTAACCGATCCCGTCAATTTTTTCTGCTATAAGGAAAATATGTGTACACAAATTCATTACGATCCGTTAATTTTTCTTCGAGTTATGGCTCTCGAAATATAGAATATTGCTTAGTCATAAAAGGGGCGATGCCACGCCCATTTTTAAAAATTTGAAGTTTTTCCTATTTATTGTTATAAATCCACTTGGGAAATGAAATACCGTTGATGTAAAGCCCTTTTTTTGCAAAGATATGGCTTATTTTATTCGTCCACGGCCCATTTAAAAATCTTTAAAATCCTTGTAACAAAGGCAACCTCTCTGCCAAATTTTGTTACAATAGGTTTAACGATTTTTGATTTATGATTAATAATATTTGTAAAGTTGATTTTATCACAAGTGGGCGGTGCCACGCCCATTTAAACAAATTTTTGTCAAGAGTCTCAATATCAGTCCACATGTCAAATTTCAACATTCTAGGTGTATTATTTACTAAATAATCAGGTTTTTTGTGTTTTCCAAAATTTTATATATATAAAAAGTGGGTGTGGTTATCATCCGAATTCGCTCATTTTTAATACCAATCTATTCTGGGTTCAGATAAGCTCGTGTACCAAATTTGGTGAAGATATCTCAATATTTACTCAAGTTATCGTGTTAACGGACGGACGGACGGACGTATATGGCTCAATCACATTTTTTTCGATACTGATGATTTTGATATATGGAAGTCTATATCTATCTCGATTCCTTTATACATGTAAAACCAACCGTTATCCAATCAAAGTTAATATACTCTGTGTGCAAAGCACGCTGAGTATAAAAATCCTTTGGGTTTTTATTCGCTGCACTACCGTCATATATGAGTAAAACTCATACAGCGCAACCTCCGTCGGCAGTGCGCACAGGGCCATAAATGATCCGAAGAAATTTGCTCTCGAGCGCTTCATGTCATCTTCTTTTTACACCGTTCATGATTCCGAACCATACATAAGAACAGGTATGATATCGACTTGGTGGTGATTCGTCCAGAGAGAACTTTACTTTTCAATTGTCTACTCAATCCAAATTAGCACTTGTTAGTATAGGCTTGATATCTAAGCTTACGTTTTTTTATGCTGATCATGCTGGTTTCCAGATTTTTGAAGTCCTTCACAGTCTCGAATTCATTTCAGTCAACAGTAACGTAGCTGCCAAGGCGCGAATGCACCGATTCGTTCATGAATGACAGCAAGAACTTTATCTTGTCCTCATTTACCGCAAGACCCTCTGCTTATTATCGAATCCAGAAAAGGCAGAATTCACAAAGCGTTTGTTAAGGTCATTAAAGTCAATATCATCAGCATACCCCAGAATTCTTATATCAACGCATTGATTTTAGAAATTGAGATTTGGGTATGCCAGTTTATCGGTTCGTTATCGTTGAAAAACCGATTAGTAACCGATGATCGTGATTTTCGACAACAAATCGATATATTGCCGATAACGGTTGTTTTTGATAACAAACCGTTAAATTTCCGATAACTCGCCGTAAAGTTGTCGATAATGAATCGATACTAAATCGATAACTTTTCGACAACGAACCGAGAACAAGCCGATAACACTTCACATATTCCCGTTATTTAACTAAGGATTTAATATACATATCTTAAAGCTTACACGATCAGCACCCAAAATGTACGGCTCTCGCAACATACGTGACCGAATTGCTTTCACGGGGTTCTCCGATGGATAGTAGACGAGTCGCATGCCGCTTTCCTTTTGTAGCAAATATTTGGACATCCATTTATCATATTTACCACCAACAAAACCGGCATTGACGGAAGTGTCCCACACTTTCATTTTGACTTGTTCGCCTTCCGCCTTCTTCAAAGTGCTCAAATCCAATTCAATCGTATCCATGCCAGGTGCTGTGAATGCTAGTCGTTGTGGACCTACTAGCTTCGTATCAATTAATACCATACGCGGATAAGCACGTGCGGTAATCATTTCATTTGAATCATTGATCACCATAAGAGCGCGATCACGGCAACCATTTATTTGTAGGCCAAGCACGTCACAAGTGATCTCGGTATTTGGATTTAATTTTAATGGTGCACAGGATTTAATTGGATATAAATTAATTTGTTCCAATGTACCAATACGTCGCCATTTTTCCGGAATTGTGTTGCGTTGTTTCCATTGCAAATAGTACCAATAACTGAAGCCGGTAGCAAGTGTGACTCCTACCCCGATGGCAACAGTATAGACAAACTTGCTGGAATCACCTGATAGAGAAGAACCAAAGTTTTACAGAGACTTACGAATAGCATGTACATTAGGGCGCGAGTTATTTAAGTATGAGGAGACACATTTCTGTTGAAATGCAAGCAATACTCCTAGGAATCTGCATTAGTTCATAAGCACTCGCGGAGGTTATATCATTGTGGTTCAAACTTAGTTAAAATCAGTTTTCGTTTATTAATAAATCGCTGTAGCTTTCAGGTCAAAGTCTTCTGCTTTAACCTTTTCATTAAATTCACTATCGCAATTCACGTTTTTATGATTGCAAAAAATTTCTAGAGGCGTGGTCTAACTTGAAAAAGAACAAATCTTGTAAAATAAGGCGCACCCACATGCATATGTGTGAAATTCTAGATGCGCACTCACTTGACATTGTGTAAGTGTATTTTGAACATATAATTTTTTGAGCTCAATTACCCCGCTAAAATTATTTGCTTAAACACCGGTGATAACAGCAGCACTTTATAAAATACCACCGCAAATATTTCATTCCGACTGACTTATCTACCACGCAGGCATATCTTAAGAGCATGCGAATTTGCAAAGCTTTTGAGCGGAATATTAAGCAGCTGGATCGCGAGAGTAATGTAACAATGCCGAGACAGTTTCTCTGTGTCTACTGAGATTATGCAAGTTATAAATATTTACTGATGTTGACTCTAACGCCCCGATTCTAGTGTGGTAACAACATTCTTCCCCACGGTAACGAAATCATGCGGCAACTTTTACATCCTTTTGGTATTCTACCTGCGAAAATACCCGGATAATTGTTTACCCACAAAAGTAGGTGGTTACATCGATATAACCACACAACAGCTGTTGTTTAGAAAAAGGCAAAACTGAAAACTAAAGAATTGTAAGCGCAAATAAGTAAAGATAATAGTAAAAAAGTGTTGCCTCTTGCTATACATATTTGTTTACATTATGTATTTTCACAGAATAAATTACAATATACCTATGTAGAAACTTATCATGCATAATACGCATATACATACACATCGTCCCATTTATTCGTTAACCTCGTATCATTTCGGTAAAGCGAGACATTTCGGTAGTGAGACATTTTCGGTAAAGCGAATACGGTGCCACACCATGTTTACATTTGGGACCAAAATTCATCGAAAAAACGACCAAATTTTTGTTTTATTTTATTAGTATAAAATACAAAATTGTATGATGTTTCTATATAAAATTTTACTAAACATAGTGAAGACTTTCCTTTAATTAAAGCTGAGCAATGAAATATATGTGCATGCAACCAGAAATGGTACTATATTTTGACATATGTAGGATAAGTCGTATGTCTTTCACCAACCAAACGTTGTGAACCTAGTTTTGGTCACAAAGCTCTTGCTTCGAGAATTATGTCGTTGATTGCAATGAAATAAAATATATAGTGCAGTTAGGTTTTAGTAAGAAACGGTTCAAAATTTGCGTTCTGGTGTGGCCGATCTATGTATGTGGAAAACTCAGTAAATCATAAATGAAACTAGGCAATTTTGTTAGCGCTATTTTTATAGATGCTTAGTTATCCCCTTAACGTTTAAACTTCATATCAGAGCCTAGATTCAGTAAGTGTGAGTTTTGAACCCAGGCCTCAGGGGTTCTGCTAGCACGTATAGGAATAATTTTGTACAAAACATTTGTTGCGAAATCAAATCTCTCTTGCATTTGCTTAATTTTCAATTTGCGTGGCTTAACACCACAATAGTCCTGGAATTGCTTAAACTAATTGAGCTGGGTGAGAAAGATTTAAATATCAACGTGCCAAACGAGAAGTAATGCATAGAATTTCCTTGTATAAGTTTTGAAAGGCGGCCACTGTGGTGTGATGGTAGCGTGCTCCGCCTACCACACCGGATGCCCTGGGTTCAAACCCCGGGCAAAACAACATCAAAAATTTTAGAAATAAGGTTTTTCAATTAGAAGAAAATTTGTCTAAGCGGGGTCGCCCCTCGGCAGTGTTTGGCAAGCGCTCCGGGTGTATTTCTGCCATGAAAAGCTCTCAGTGAAAACTCATCTGCCTTGCAGATGCCGCTCGGAGTCGGCATAAAATCATGTAGGTCCCGTCCGGCCAATTTGTAGGGAAAATCAAGAGGAGCACGACGCAAATTGGAAGAGAAGCTCGGCCTTAGATCTCTTCGGAGGTTAGCGCGCCTTATATTTATTTTTTTTTTTTAAGTTTTGAAAGTGTTAGGCTCACGGCAGAGTGCTCGCTATTAGCTATGCTAGGCGAGAAGCAATTTTTATTTTCATATATTTTACATAGTGTTGTATAACCGATCGAAATATGTAGCCGTTATTAATATTATAAAACAAGAGTTTTTTTTGATTAGTCGGTTATTTCATCAACAATTAACGACAATGTGTTTGCCAACATTTTTCTTTTTATAGCCTGGCATAAATTATATCCTAGGTGAAATGTTATTTTTCGGGTACATTTTATTGACTGAGCAATTTTTTATATGGGGGCAAATTTTTGGGCAATATTGTGAATTTTTACCTGAGTGAAAAAGAAAGAAAAGTACCAATCGTGTACACTGCATAAAAAACACAAAAATTTAAGAAAAGGGACCAGCGGACCAAATGGGGTTGGAAGGGACCATTTTTGGTCCAAATGGACCAAAGTGGCAACCGTGAAAGCGAAGAAAACTATCTTTCCAATTTCTCCACAGACACTGGTGAGTTTTTCGGTGATGACAGCGTTACCACTTGGGTCAGAATCGCGGATAAAAGAACTGGTAACGATATTCGGTTACATAATGTTCTGGGTACTATTTTACCGGTAACGCTCAGAATCGGGGCGTAATAAGATCATTGCATATGATCCCTGCAGACAAAGCAACTAATGGCAAACTACTTCACAACTAGTTGCAGTACCGAACGCACGCGGAGCTCCGCACATATTTTGACATTCGCATTCGTGAATAACAAAGTTGATCATTTGCCGATCCGTATAATACAACAACCGAGGCTCAACGCTTCAGTCTTTCCGTCGTTGCGGTATCAAGCGCCAAACGACGCAACTAAATGATTTAAGTTGCAGACAACATAACCTCACGGTTTTTAATTCACCATGCCGATACATGCTCATCATTAAATCTTATAGGGGGGCTTTATCGATGTCGATGCCCCCTTGGTACCGACAAATAGCACCAATAAGCACCACCACCCCGGACAGGAGCTCAAAGGGTTGAAAATCGTAATTCATAGCTTCCTCAACCCAATGGTCAACCCCACCCATGCGAGGCGAATTCAGTTAAAAATTTCTCATGGAGCGGGGTGGCCTAGCAGGTTCAGTCTCGTCATATTAAATCGTTCCTGAAATGGTCCGACCAGTATCTTAATGGTGTTTGTTACCAGAACGTACTGGATCTACATCCGGCAAAGGACCATCAACATCGTTAACACTCTCCGCAGTGTCCCTATCGCTCCAACAACAACAACAACAGCCATCTCGGTCACGATTTCATAAGACCACGTGTGAGCGCGACTTATGAAACCGTAAAAGTCCACTCTAAAACGTAGTATCATTCTATGCTTTTGATGGTAATCCTAATAACGATACTGCATTATTTGTGAAGTTTGTCAACTCGACAGTGGAGAGATGTCAAACCAACTGCACAAGAAAGAGCAAATTTGAACTTCCGCTGGGGAGAGAGCTTCTTTCCTTTTTAAGTTGACGTGGAAGCAGATCAGTTGGAGTAGATAATAAAATACGCTTGAAAATAATTTTGCTGGTTAAGAGTAATTTCAAATTGAATTTGCAAAGTTATGCAAGTGATTGATGTTTAAAAAAAAAATAAGGAACTTTTTTGAAGTTTGTGCAGTTAAGAATGATTTGATGACCTAGATAAAAATTGATTGCCGAATGTAGAGCTAAAAGAATTATTTTTTTCCCTGCAATCAGCAAAAGTTATGTAACATATTGTACGTTTTGTACGAAAAGCCGGCGGGTTACGCGATATTTAAGTGTTGGATGAAAAGAAACTAGCAGACCGGAAAAGGCGAATAAACTATTACAATTGAAACATTTTGAGAAATTCAGTGACACTACGGAAGAACTGCCCGCAGTAGCTGCTGCAGTGGAGGGAAAAAGGTCGAAGCCTCTAAAAAGGACATTAAAATTTTTGTTTGCCAAAGAAGTAAAGTCTTCTGTGCTTGTTGCAGAGGCAAAGTTGGGTAATGCTACAAAAGACAGTTGAACCATATTAATAAGGTGTTTCACGCCATAGATTCCGAACCATGCTCAAAACATATACATAAACTTTAGAAATTCATTAAAATTTTTAATCATAATAAGTACACAATATTATTTTTATTATTTTCTCTAACAAAAGTTTGAACAAAATAGCACGTAGGTAATGCTTAATCCAAATTACAATATCAAACAATTTTTCTTAACCGCTGCTCATAACTTTTTTTAACAAGTTTTGTTTGAAAATAAAAAATATGTAATTTTTGCTAAGCATTAGAATGAAGATTAAGCAGAACAACTTTAAAATTTATAAACAGTTTTGTAGAGACTCATATTTACATTTTTTTAAATTGTAATGGTATTTTTATATTATGTCTTAATCTGATACAAAAAAATATGCGTTTGAGAAAAAGAATAATACAAAGCTAAATTTATTGTATGAAAAATCTAATTTATTTAATCTATATATATAAAAAGAAGTGTACATTTTGAGTATTACTCCATAACTCGAGAACGGCTCGACAGACTGCCATGAAATTTTTAGGAAAGATACAGGAAGGAGAGATGATGGTTAGTTGATTTTGAAATCCCAAATCGGTTTAGCCATATATATATAAAAATCAAATTCTGTGTGTGTGTGTGTGTTCGATATGGAAACGTATTTCCCACACATCAATCATCACCAAATTTTGGTTATGGGTTCCTTCGATCAACGGGAAGGTTTTAGGCTAAAAATAATTTCGATATATAAAAGGGGCGTGGCACTTCCCAAACAAATGGAATCTTTGTACTGCATACCTTTGAAGGTATACATGCCAGAACATTGAAATTCAATGAGGAGTTATATGAGGTCAATCCCTAACACCACCAAGAAAATGCGGAATTTGGAGAAAGGGGGCGTGGCACCTCCCATACAAATGGAATCTTTAGTAATGCATAACTTTGAAGGTATACATGCCAGAACATTTAAATTCAGTAAGGAGTTATATGAGGTCAATCCCTAACACCACCAAGAAAAGTCGGAATTGGGAAAAAGGGGGCGTGGGACCTCCCATTCAAATGGAATCTTTGGTACTGCATAACTATGAAGGTATACATGCCAGAACATTGAAATTCAGTCAATCCCTAACACCACCAAGAAAAGGCGGAATTGGGAAAAAGGGGGCGTGGAACCTCCCATTCAAATGGAATCTTTGGTACTGCATAACTTTGAAGGTATACATGCCAGAACATTAAAATTCAGTAAGGAGTTATATGAGGTCAATCCTTAACACCACCAAGAAAATACGGAATTGGGAAAAAGGGGCCGTGGCACCTCCCATACAAATGGAATATATTATACTGCATATATCTGGATGCCGTAATGTTAGGATAATTAAAACTGGTAAGGAGCTATGTGACGTTAAGTCCTAAAACCTGCAGTAAAATGTGGAATGGGGAAAAACTATGGCTGCCGTACAAACTTAAGTTATTTTAACACCTAAAGTTTGACTGCATTGTTGAGTTTAGCTGTTATGCCTTTTGGACGTTTAGTAATCTGCCGCTGTTAAAAAAATTGTTTAGCTTCAGTCTATCTACATCTTCTTTAAAAACCAAATTCTGTGTGGGTGGTCCCTAGGAAAACGTGTTTGCTATACTTCGACCATCACCAAATTTTGGCTCGAGGTTCCTTCGATCAAGAGGAAAGATTTTCATATTTCAGAATTAAGAATTTTAAATTTAAATGTTTTTGTTTTTTGGCTATGCGAAAGAACTATCTTAGCTCCCAAAAATGATCATGTTAACAAATTCAATGATCGCTTTCAAAATCAATTTCCTGGCGTATTGACGAAATATAAATCGATCGACACAGATGCAGATGAAGATAAAAATGTGAATTATCCAAATGAATTTCTATACTCCTTAGAACCAAAAGGAATGCCTGTGCATATATCAACTTTTAAAATCGGGTCACCAGTCATGCTTCTTCGGAATGTAATCAAAGCAACAATCATCAGCGGTAAAAGCAATACAATAATATAAAATAAGATACAATAAGATACAAGAATAAAATGTTTTAACAGAAAATTTCACCAAATATGCGTACAAAATTCAATTTAATTTACAGAACAATAAATTAAATTATCAACAAACAAAACAGAAAAAATAACGCAACATCCATTCGATCTCGGGCGTGCCTGGTAAGGCTAGTTGGTATATAAAAGGAGGAACAAACATTTTATTCGCAATTTCGCTATAAATGTAGCATAAAACATAAAAGCTTTTAGATATTGTTACATCTTTGGTTTTAACAAATATCCAATGCTTCCCTCTTATATATAAATTTCACTACGCCACTGGCGGCGTAAAAACAAACCGGTATTCAGAGTACAATCTAATTGGAATAACGTAAAATAGTATTTACAAATGTTCATCGTAAAAGTGGGTTAGAGTACTTATTTTAGTGAGAAAAACAAAACACAAAAATAATTTGATATTTAATTTCAACAGCATAGGAGAGATAAACAATCTCTTCGTCCAAAACCATGTAAGTTCTTTAATTGTTTTTGCATAACATTTTTTACTTTAAAATTTAAAGCTTAGACATGAAGTCGGTTATCATAAAATTGTTAAACAAAGATTTTTATATTTGAATTGGAAATATGTGTTCGTAAATTCACACTTATTTTGTGAGCTGGATTAAACCTTAGGTTCGTAAGTATGGTTGGGTTGGTGATGCATAAGTGTATCTCTTTATGGATGGGTAGGATGCTGTTTGGTAATGGCATTCCTAGGATTAATTAGAGGACCTTTATTGCGAGCAGCCTTTCCGTTTTTAAGTGTTTATGGAATTTGATTGGGGAAATATTTTTTTTGTCGTTGTTGTTGTTATAGAAGTGCATGATTTTCCTTATATGTAGAACGAGTTCATAGGCGGCGTAGTGGCGGCAAGGGCCCACCCAATCCGACGAGCTTTGGCCCGGATAAAGCGAGCATGCACAGCCGGCCACATTCTATGGGCGAGGTGTGTTACACTACATTACACACGTTGAATCTTCTTGGTCATCCAACCCCCTCCTTTCGTGTGGACATTGTGGGTCTGCTAGATAAACAGGATTCGCCACTGGTAGGTGAGGTTGACAAAGTAGCGCTACACAACCCGCATAGTTACCTTCTTCCGTAATGGCCGTGGTCAACGAGTATATATATTCGGGACACATATTTTCAGGACCTTTTCGAATGTTACCACAGACGTCTCTACTTTTGTTAGCGACATGGCAGGTCTTTATGGCCCGTGCTATTACCATTTTCTAAAAATGTACTAAATTTTTATTTCACGTCGTTAAGCTAATCCCCTCGCCAAGTTTTATCACTCTCCCAGTTTGGTAATTTTAAGGGGTGCCATAAGCCCAATGGTCAATTGACCTTATGACCACTTCATCGTCATATTCAAATGATTACATTGTCATCGATATTTTATTTGAAATTTTCTCTAAACTATAGGTTGATTAAGTTTTTCTTATCTCATACAGGTTCTTATTGAGCCAGTTTTTTTTATCCGATTTTACCCTATAATTGGACCAAAATGTAGGAAAATAAGCTTCTGGCCGAAAGTTTTATATAAAAAAATCTGATATCATTCGAATGAACAAAAACAGCAAAAAAATGGAACGCAGCCGTAATTCAACAGTTGGTAACATTTTAATACGGGGAAACGCAATAATAGTTGACCTTAAGGCCACTGGAGAAAATAGAGTTAACTTTATGTCTATTTCACAGGATGGTAATAATTATAAAAGCGCTGACAATTTAACCATTTGATCATAACTTCAATTGACTTTGTGGCCATTTGGAGTGGTCATAAGGTCGCAATTATGTCACTCCTCCCGTAGTTTGATAGCAGTCAGAAAATTCTAGTTGTTGATGTAGAACTATGGGGAAGTATGCGATCGGTTAAATACCGGTATCGCTTAAGATTATTTACATACAAATATTAAATTAACAACACTGTACAACCCAAGCGAATTTTTTGTTCTTTTTTGTGTTTTGTAAATAAACTTACAGCCTCATTCTCTTTGACGAAAGATATCTGCAATGGCGATATCTTCTGCTTATAGTACTCTGAAGCTTACGTTTTCGTTTATCGACTAGCTTTCCATTATTCCTTAACTGCACGAAATTTTTTTTCGCCCTTTGTTTCTGACACTTTGTTTTCGCTTTCAGAGCAGCTGTTCGTGATAGAGAATGCAGAGATAACGTGGGGGTCAGTTGTCATCGTTTTAATTATCGCTTTGCCTATTGTACTGCTAAACACATAAAAACTCAACACGAGTGGTTCGCTCCAGGTCTAGATAAATGGATTCTCCTTGTGGGGAAGAATTAACATATGCTTGCAATTTCTATTCAAGATTGTAGTCACGTGCAATTCGGTTGCTGATCCAGAGATCAGATGACTGATTCGGCGATCTATTTTTTCGTACTATCAGTAACGGCGTCAAAGAACTTATTATATTTTGACGAATACTAGCAACACCAACACAACGCACATAACCAAATTAATCATTATGTCTACACATATGTCCATAGAAGCAGCGGAGAGCAACGCAAAAACACATGCATATATCTGAGATAATCCCAAAAGTAGGCAATAATTTGTGCAAGTATTACTCACATATACACGCGCATATGAGAAGCTATACACGTGCATCTGTAGTTATAATTTTATAGCTAGTATCTAAGTAAATTCTGGAAAAGCCTAGAAGTGTGGAACGAGGAAATCGAAGAGTATAAAAGAGCGCAATCTGAGCAATCAGAATGAGTTTGAGTTTGATTTAAGCACGCTATCTGTCGAGAAGTACTAGTATTGTGAAGTACTTGAATAAATGCTATTTTGCATTATTGAATAGTGGAGTTATTTATTCAACAGTTTAGTGATTCGAACGATAGTAGAAGGTTGTAAATAAGAGGAATTCCCAAAAATTCGTTACAATATATTTCGTGTTGTCTATTGTAATTCAACGTATAGAGAGAGACATTTTCGCAATTGCGAGGGAAAAATTAATATTTATGAATATAGCATGTACGTTAGTCAAGTGTAGTACAGCGTATCTAGCATTTTGGAAACTCGATATTTGAATATTTTTTATGACAATTACTTAATTACAAATAATATATTTTTTTAATATTATCCAAATTTATATACTTTACTAAAAAAAGGCTCGTATTATAATGGTTTAGCCCTTAAAGTTTGTTAATTTTGAATAATAGTCTGATTCTATGCAGTGGTTTAAAAATGAATACACCTTGGGGATAAGCTTTTTAAGTAGATGAATTTTAAATTCTTTTATACAAATATCAAATTCTTATTTGCTGGGAATAAATTAAGGAGATAATTGTGAATATTGTCCCCAACAACAGACAAGGTTAAAGAACTGGATTATTTTGTATATTTAAATCGTTTTCCGTAAGAGAAGAACAATGGCTTTGAAGAAAACGGGAAGAACCAGTTATATGTACCCGAAAGACTACAAGGCCTATTAGCTTTACATCTTTATCACTCACAACCTTAGAGAGATTAATAGATGTATATAGGGTATTCCATCCCATTTCGACCAATTTTGAACCCGACCCCTTTAGAATTGGCTGAACATTTTTCTTCTTTTTCTAGCTTACGAAAGACGTTTTTCAGAATTTTTTAAAATTTTTTCATCCAACTCAAAAAAAGTTATGAATTTAAAAAAAAAAACACCGTTTTTGTTTTCAAAATGCTATAACTTTTTCAAAAATTGACCGTTTGCGATCTTTTTTTTTTAAATTTGTTTTCAAATGTACTTTTCGGAAAAAATACAAAAAAAATTTTAGTTTTTTTTTTAATTTTTCAGTTTTTCGAGATTTTTCGAATTTCGCCATTTTTTTTTCTCATAAAAAATTTCAATCAATTCTGCAATTGTATTGTATTTTGTATTTATTTAAAATCAATTTTTTACAATTCGTTTACAATAGAAACAGTTCCCGCGAAGTTTGGCGCTTATCTGCGGTTATTCAGATATAACAACAAAAAATCTTAAACTTAATACATTGAGTCTTAAGACTAAATTCACAAACTCTATAGATATGTCTAGACTTTAGTTAAAGGAAGAATATATAAGAGTTAGTAGTGAAGGAAGAAGGGAAAGAGTGGGAAGAAAGATACAGAATTTATGTATGTGCTTGGACAATCATTATATTATGCTCTTAATAAACTGTACCAAAACTGACTTCCTGGCAGGAGTATTAGGCAAGTTAGTGAGATTGACCGGAAGGTTATTTAAAATTGTAGGGAATTGTACGGTAAGAGTTCTTTTTGTGTATTTGTTCGAGAATTTTGGGATTCTCAACCTGTTTTCGTTACGCCTATGCGTACCAATGTGATGATCAATGGGTATTCGCCACTTACCTTCATCGTAAAATTCATTTAGAACTGTAACTGTATATATAGATTTTACATTTAGTATACCGAGCTCTTTGTTGAGGGATATTGTCGAATCAGGTATCTTTTTCTTTCTGCCTAGAATTTTAAGGATCTGGTTCTGACTATCTTGTAAATAGTTGCAATATGTGGATGAACCCCACGCGGTAATTCCATGTTTCAAGTACTACTCTGACAGTGCTAAATAGGCTTGTTTTAATAGATCATACGAGCTGCAAAAACTAAGATGTTTCAGAAAGTATGATGTCAACCTAAGCTTTTTTTGCAGATGGTTGATATGCGTATTCCATTTGAAGTGGCGGCCCAGATGCACACCCAAATATTTGTATGTGTTCACTTTTTCAAGAACCTCGGCACAGTTACACGCTGCGGCGTTATTATGTAGGCAATTGAAGCTATGAAACAGGATATTTATCTCTGAGGATGGAATATGCGGAGGTCTCATATGCATAATTTTAGTTTTAGATGCCTTTATTCTCAAACCATTGTCATGGGACCACTTGGTAATTATGTTAAGCTTTCTCTGCAAGACTTTTATTGCTTGGTTAAGGTCTATGTGGGGAACTAATACAGCTGTATCATCAGCATAGGCAAACACTTCACAATTCTTTAGCAGTTGAAGCAGGCATGCTTAACCAACGAAACGATATAATTTCGTTACGATAATCAACGCTAATAAACGAAACGAAGTCATTTCGTTTCGTTTATTAACGTTAAGAACGTCAAATTAACGTTCATTTCGTTTAGTTTATTAACGTTGATTATCGAAACGAAATGATATCGTTTCGTTGGTTAAGCATGCCTGAGTTGAAGCAGGCTGTTTGTGTATAGAATGTATAAAAGCGGGCCTAGCTTTGAACCTTGGGGAACTCCGCATTCCATTGTTAGTCTCTTGCTATAAGTGTTATGTATTTTTAGTGTGCATTTCCGCATTGAAAGATAATTTTCAAGCCATCTAAGGGTTTCCCCTCGCACCCCGGAATTATACAATGCATTGAGAAGATTCGAGTGGGATAAGGTGCCAAACGCTTTGCTAAAATCTATAAATAGTGCTAGGCAATGATGGTTTCTACCTAGACTTTCATTCACCTTATTAGAAAAATGTCCTAACAGCTGATTAATATTTTTCGCTTTCTGGAATCCATATTGGTTTTCACTTAATATATTATAAATATTAGTTTGGCGACCTTTCTATTTCATAAATTTTATTTGCCGGCTTGAGGTCTGATGTTTTGAAAAATAAAACACAGATGTTTTAAATTTTTTACCAATATATTTCGGTTATGCACGATAACCGTCCTCGGGGTGAACTATAAACAAACAGAACATAAAATAACATATAATTTACATCAAACAACAATTAACAATTAATAACAAAACTTCTTAAACATTGAAAACATACATTTTTGACACGTCTTTCCCTTTGTACGTGGAGTTGTTAACTATTTTGGTTTTTTATTAGAATAAATATAAATAACCAAAAAACCGCACTTATGACCCATTGTGCAATGAGAAAGCACTGCCCGAATTTCGAAAAAACAATAGTACTTCAACAAGAACAACAATATGGAAAGAGATTCACACTGGAAATGCTACATATACTAAACACACCAACTAACACAAGAATTAACTACAAAACAGATGTAGCAAACACCGCGCTCTCCTATAGGCATTTATTAATATATTATATTTATTAATAAAATTTCTCAATCTTCGTACCAATACTTGCTCCATAATTTTCTCAATTACGGGCAGTATTGATATTGGCCTATAATTTTCAGGGTCGGTTTTTATACCCGATTTATGTATAGGCTTTATTACTGAAACTTTTAATGCGTCAGGGATTTCGCTTTGACCTAGACTGAGGTTTACAAATTTAGCTAAGATTTGACTCGTTAAAATTGCGTTGTTCTTAACGTCCTTTGGTCTTATACCGTCTATACCGGGTCCTTCTTTGCCATCTAATTTTTGTATGATAATATCTAGGACTTCCTCCTCGCTTACTTCGTCTAAATAAATTGAATTCGATATACTGCATTCTGGTGCAATTAAAGTCTTTGTCACAATTGTGGACTGCTTGTTTAATGCCGTTATCTAAAGTTTAAATAAAGGTATCACAGATACTTTTGAAATCCCCACCTATAAAATTCCTAGACAACATTTCGTCAGTGCTAATGGGTTTTCTTCCTATTAATTCATTAATCACCTGCCATGTTTTATGGATATCATATCTACAGGCTGCGAATTTTTCTCGATAGTATTCGTTTTTTCTTTTATTAATTGTTTTATTTACGTGATTTCTAAATTTTTTGTATAGCATTTCTATGTTTCTATCATATGGGTTAGCCTTCCGTTTTTTGTACAGACTATCCCGCTTCTTACACAGACGTATAATTTCGCTCGTTAGCCGATCATTCGCTTTTCGAGGTTTCTTTGTATGTTTGACCAAAGCATTCTCGTAGATACATCCAAAGGTAGAAAGTATCTTTTCATACATAGTGCTAACGTTTGTACATTCTAGTACTTCGTTCCAATGAACCTCACGCAGTTGATCAGCGACTTTTTTGTCACTCAATGATAAAGAGAACCTATTTGTTCTCTTACTAACTCTATCGCGTTCACCAAAAGAGACACCAAGTAAAAGGGAGTAATGGTCAGAAATATTGGTCTCTATTATTGCGGAGTGCAATTTTGCATCTTTGCTTTTGATAAAAATGTGGTCAATGCATGTGGGGCTTTTTCTCTTCACATCTACTCTCGTATAATCTTTAATAATATTTTCAAATCCATACGAAGATAACATGTCTAGGTAAAGCATAGCTTGCCTATTGTTGAACTTTTTGAAAAAGTTGTAGCATTTTGAAAACAAAAACGGTGTTGAGTTGGATGAAAAAATTCTGAAAAACGTCTTTCGTAAGCTAGAAAAAGAAGAAAAACTTTCAGCCAATTCTAAAGGGCTCGGGTTCAAAATTGGTCGAAATGGGATGGAATACCCCATATATAAAGTCAAATATGAATGAATCATTATTCCCTTCAGCACAACATGCTTACACCAAAGACAAGTCTGTCGATACTGCATTGCATAAAGTGGTCATGAATATAGAGAAAGCCCTGCGACACCAGGAGTATGCCCTAGGCGTTTTTCTTGACATTGCCGGAGCTTTCAATAATTCCTCAAAAAGTGGGAACTTCGACGGCCTCAACTTGATTGACGTATATCCAGCCTTAATTACAACATTCTAGGTGTGTTATTTACTAAATAATCAGGTTTTTTGTGTTTTCCAAAATGTTATATATATAAAAAGTGGGCGTGGGTCTCATCCTATTTCGTTCATTTTCAATACCAATCTGGGCCCAGATAAGCTCGTGTACCAAATTTAGTGAAGATGTCTCAATATTTACTCAAGTTATCGTGTTAACGGACAGACGGATGGACGGACAGACGGACGGACGGACGGACATGATTCAATGAAATTTTTTTTGCGACACTGATGATTTTGATATATGGAAGTCTATATCTATCTAGATTCCTTTATACATGTACAACCAACCGTTATCCAATCAAAGTTAATATACTCTGTGTGCAAAGCACGCTGAGTATAAAAACCTGCAAAGGCAAAACGCAATCTTTGGACATGGACAGCAAACATGAAAATATGTGGGGTGCAAACAATAAACTTTCGCTTCCTGTTAGGAAACACTGACGCGCATGCACACGGATATATACACACTCACACACACTCTTGACACAAGCAACACGTCAAATACCACCTGCATCGGCATTGGTCTGTTGCATATCCGTGAATCGAATTGATGAGCAACGATGGATGTGCCGGATATGACCAAACAATACCAAAATTCAAATCGACTCAAGCAGAAGGAGCGGAAGGGTTTGAAAAAGCTAAAAAGAGTTGAAGCTGTTTTTTTTTTAAACTTTAGAATGTTTTTGTTGATAGCCAGGTAGGTGGTCCCCAGCATAGCTTATGAGTTAGTCCATTGGACTATGAGCTAGTACTCTGCCGCTGGCCAAATAACTAAGCATACATTTTGTGTTACCTACAAACACGGTTGCCACACCATGTGTTCATTTGGGACCAAGATTCCTCGAAAAAGGGACCAACTTTCAAAAAGAAAAAAAGTAGACCAAATTTTTGTTTTATTTTATTGGTATGTATGTATATAGACAATTATATCTGGGCACTCGACTCATTGTTGTCTAAGCAACTTTGTTTCCCAGTTATTTATGGCTTCACTAGTGTGCGCCTTTGTGAGTCCAAAGAAGCGCTCTGGACCAGTAACCGGCCTGCCTGCCTCTTTATTACTTTCATGTGCCTGATGCTCGAGAACCCATCCTAACAAAACCTTGTTATTGGCTCCCAGATCATTTAGGACTCCAGTGCTTTCATGAACTAGTTTAGAGGTAATTGTATAAGAACGCAAGGCATTTACGGCTTTATGGCTGCCTGAAATAATGAGAATTCTCCTTGAGAATAAGACTCTTCGTAATTTTTAACGTAAAATTCTATTGCATGCATTTCTACGTGAAAAATAGTGGGGCAGCATCCCATTGGTATCGATTTCTTAAGGTTCAGCTCATAGATGCCAGCTGCCGTTTTGCCTCCATAAAATTTGAATCCATCCGTGAACCAGACCTCTGAGTCAGGATTTCGTGTTTCCCAAAAAGTTTCGTCCACAATGGGCACCTTAAAGTTATTTTAGATTCCGAGCGTAGGGGGCATTGCATCACGTAGTTGCAATACGGGATTTATTATAAGTTTTCTTATTACTTTCATATGCTCTGTCATGTTTTCGCCCTTTAGCTCAGAGACAGAGGGTGTTTCCCCTTTCTATATTACAATTTAGAAGGTGTTCCAGTGTTGCATCAGTAGGCGACGTTCTCATCGCACCCGTTATGCCAATATAAACTGATACAGTTTTTGTGATATACACAAGGGTATTATAACTTGGATTGGATAACGGTAGTACGTAATGGCATAAAGAAACTCATTCAGACGACCCCCTACCCCATTCCTCTCGGGGTAATGACTGGGGTGAAGGTTGCACAGGGAGCAGTTATCGGCACATAATAGTCCGTCCTGTCAGGGATAAAGTCGAACCTGGTAAGAAGGTTAGAGCCACTGAAATCAGAAAGCCCATAGCACAGAAAGCCCGGGCCGCATTCGCCTTTCCCGCAAAATCTACTGGATGTATGTTCAGCATGACATTCAATGCCGGTGTTATTCTAAGAGCCACACTGATACCAAAAAGCGGCGTCGTCTAGTGCATTCCACCAGACCAGCACCCCATACAGCAGAGTGGGTTTGACTATCATCTCATAAGCCATATAGCCTGTGTACTACTCTTCGGGGAAGCATCCATTTTGTTGTTGTTGTTGTAACAGCGTTTCGCCTCATCCAATAGGCCAGACCGATCACAAATTGTCATCAATATCCTCTAACGGGAGTCCAAGGAAACTTGCAGTTTCAACACGGGTGGACCATAGTGAGAGGGGTGTTAGAGGCGTTGGTTTCACATTGCAATTGAAGAGATGGTTGGTGTCATATGGGGACACATTGCAAGTCGGACATACATTTTTCGAGTCGAGGTTTATTCTGGATAGATAAAAGTTTAACCTGTTACAGTACCCAGATCGAAGTTGAGCTAGAGTGACGCGCGTTTCTCTAGGGAAGAGTGCGTTCCTCTGCTGCGAGTTCAGGGTATTTTTCTTTAAGAACTGAATTTGACGGGAAATTCCCGGCATAGAGGTCCGACGCCTGGTTATGGATATCACTGGGAACCAGTTTGTGCTTTTTTGCTTCATACATCGACATTTGACGTGTCCATGTTGTAAATAAGGTCGCCGATGATTTGTTCGGCAACAATGTCAGGTTTCGCGAGGCGAAATACTGGAGAGATCATGGATATAGATGTTTATTTTGCAGCTGTACACGGCAATCGCCGCCCTCCTGGCCCAATCTTCCACATTAAGTCTCCAAGACATAAAGAGCACCATTTTTCGTGCAAATGGACCAAAGTGGCAACCGTGCCTACAAATCATACGTACAAACATCTGTACACATTTGCTTATATAACCATTTATCGCAATTATTCGCTTTCGTCTCACTCCGCTTAGCACCACATATACATTTGTGGTATGTGTGAGACTGAAACAATTTCATGCTATTTCCGTTTCATATTAAAGTGTCATTAAAATTTGCTCCCCTGAGCATCTGATTACAAAGGTTACAACAACAATAACAACAAAAGTGAAAACTGCATGTTGATGCTCAAGCCAAAGCACCGATTGCGGTTACAATACGAAACGGAAATGCATCTGACTGACCGGAAAAGTGTGGATAGTGAAAAGTGTGATGTGAGAGCTGAGTTGATGAACTGCCGCTGCTGCTCGTTAGTAGATCAGGCGTTAATATGAATGTGACAGAAAATTGTTTGTGTATATATGTATATATGTCTCTGTGTATGAGGAATTGTTAGTTCATTATCATCATCATCATACAGGAATTTTGCACGTGTTGATGTCAACGATAACAACATGCTGCCAACAGCAAAATCATAGATAGATTGCGTTCATGGAGTTGGGCGATTATGCTCGCATTGCAGTTGATTATACTGGGCAACATTTATAGAAATGTTTAAAATTATTTCATTGGGCGAAGGTTTTTTTACGTCATATTACTTCATTATATTAAGTATTTCAAGTCTTACAAGTCTCCAGGCCTGGAAAGTATTATTACTGCGCAGATTTGAAGTTCTTTGAGGATTTTCTGTACCTGGTAGGCTTAGTCAAACGTGCCTTCATTGTAACGGCCTGTAGGAGCCCTCATATATTACGTTAAGATCAGTCTCTTGTAGCATCTCCCAAACACTGTGGCAACAAATCGTCTTCAAACGTTGCTGGTTACGTTTACGAGGAGATATAAGATCCCGGCTCCCATGACTTCCTTGATGAGTGGTGGTTGGTGTGAGTGGAACTCATAAAACAACACCTAACAAGGCATTGAATGCCATGCAGAATATACATCTGATAAATTTTGTTAGCAAGGAAACTACGACAAGTTCGTTAATATACGGGCTTCAACAAGTTCGTCAATTACTTTTACTACATATTTAATTCGGCGATCTTACCAACAGAATAGGAGATACTACTGTGCCTCGACATCAACACTTTTGGTGAACTCAGACATTTCTTTGAGGGACTTTTGCGGGAAGAGACTTACACAAGGTCGTGAACGAGTAACTGGATCATGGTTGCCTCGAAGTTAGACAAGAAGATTGGAGGGGTTTCTGTCCGGAGCTCGATTGAAGCCGCAAATTTAAGGTTTCCAATCGCTGTAGCAGCAACTTCCGCTTGAAAGTATGCCAATAGTTTCTTTCATAAAAAATCAGCTGAACTTCACCAACACAGTACTATCGCAGAGATATATGTAAAAATAGTTGACAGCCCGGCTGCCACGAGGTGCATTATATCTAACTGGATACAATCGAATATCAACGCATTGCTTTCGTCTAGGGCAACTCAATGTCTTAATTTGCTGGGTGCTCATGTACAGAAATATTGAAAGGGATGATTTTGCTGGCAAAATTGGCAGGTAAGGTTAGGAATTAAATAAAGAGAAGCCACCACTGGGTTATCTATTGACGAAAATCGAGCAGTACAGCTTCAGCGCAAAGTACCTGCTGTGGACCAACTGGAATAATTGTAAGGTCTTGGCCTGGCGTAGAAAGGAAAGGGACGAAACAAAATAAATCGAAATTCACTTTTGTTCTGCTTTTTAGCTTTGCTTCCGTTTTCCCATTCTCTTTCTATTCGTCTTTATGTCAGCCTTTTTTTATTCTCCTACTCATCCTCCCTACTTATCCTCTTACATCACTCTTTTCCTTTATCTTTCCTTCGTTAGGACAGAAAAGTCAAGGAAGGAAAAGTGTTATCGAAGTATTATACATTTTTTATCGATAACAAAGGCCCTTAATGAGTTATTGATTTTTTCAACGAGTTTTCGGTTTGTTATAGATTTACTATCTATCGCAAAGCTATCGACATATTACCAAAAAGTTATCCAATCAAGTTATCAAATCATGTTATTAAAAAGTCACCGATATGTTATCGAAAAATTGCCAAGTTATTGTCGAAACTTTATCGGTTAAAAAAAAAAGATAACGATGAAACTTCACTATAAAATCGATGAACAATCTGTAGTGCGGCTATAAAAAATCGATAACAAACCAAAAAAGCCAATGCCTTGGCGCTAAAATTACGATAACTTCACGATGGTAATTTGCTGTCGACAACAAGCCGATAAAAAAAAAGACTTGTCGATATCGGTTGTTACCGACGAGAATCTAACGATGCTTTCAGTTAACTTAAAAACAATAGTTTTCTAGACTTTAACCTGTATGTTTACACAATGAGTACTTGGTAGTCACGCCTTTTTCCTCTCCGTCTGTCTGGCTATTTCTCTTCTCCTTCATTTCGCCTTCCAAATCTTCAATACCTGTCATCATCCTATCTCCTCCACCGTGTATCTTTTCCTCTTCTTCTTGGTCTCCGTTTTCCTCTCCTCTTCTCTCTTTCTACTTTCTTCTATACATTTCTCTAGCAGTTATTCATCTTGTAGCCATTTTTTCTCTCCCTTTCCCTCAGCATGTCCGTTCCCTTTGTCTTATTCTTTCTCTCTGCCTTTTCCTTTCCCTAACATTTTTATTTCTCCTTATCTTTTTCCTTAACCGTTCTCTCCCTGTTCTTCTTTCCATTCTGTCTTTTTCTTTGCCTTGTCCTCTTTCAATCTTTAACCTCACCTAGACTTCGGCAGAAAGATCCCTATAAGCTATGCTAGGCGAGAAGCAATTTTTATTTTCAATTATTTTACAAGCTTTAAATGTTTCTGACATCTTTTTCAATTTACCGTTTTCTTATTTACCACATTCATTTTCATAGCTTTCTCTCTTTTGATTATAACAACGCTTCTCACTTCCACTCTGTCGGCAGCCCTAGCTTAATCTTTTTCTCCCCCTTAATCGCTACCTCATCTCCGATATTGGCCATTTCTATTTAAAGGTTTCCCCTTTGATTGTTTTAACGGTTTTGACCATCCAACTAGTCTCGCCAGTTGCTTCTCTGTTGGGCCAACTGGCACCCATTTGGTAACATCAAGAGAAGTTAAATCGTTGTCCGCGTAATTTTCCAGCGGACTGATGGCCGCCCTCTTTCTTTGCATCCATAGGCTAGTTCCGATAAGAATACCTTCCTGGCCTGATCATCATATTTCTTTCGCATAACATGGCATTACCAGCGTAGCTGCTGTGCTTTAGTTCGCGGGACTATGTTGCTGTATGCGTATAGCTCGTACAGCTCATCATTAAATATTCTTCGATAACCGCCGTTGCCGTCGCCAACGCATAGAGGTCCATGAATCTAACTTTAAAATTCATATACCCAGAAACCCAAACTGTGTTATACCTTTTATAATAAAAGTCCCTCAGAAAAAAATATTTCCGGACTCTTATGGCAAAAACAGGTGCAAGTTTACTATGGAAAAGTATAAGTATAGTATTATGAGATTGGGCTCTAGTTTTTCTATGGCAAATATCTGGTGTTAGCAACAAAAACTTTCAAATGATCATAAATATTTCAAATCTATACATTTAGGATAATCTATTGTTTAAAAAATGTAATGCTCCTATTGCCTGTGCTATACGTGAGTTTATCTCACTGAGCGTTACGGTTTCATTGGATTTTTCAGCTCTACATTGAATTTGAGAACTATTTAATATATTTAGTCTGTAAGGATTTATTCCATTGACTGCAAATAAATGAAATGAAATGAAAAAATTCGTTTCATTTCGCTCAATAGTTAAAAGACTGGACTTGTGTTATTCCTTACAAAATAAAGGTTTGGCTTTGACTTTTATATTCGGACTATAAAATGAAAGTCCGAATTTTACTTTTATTTGTAGATCTTTTTGAAAAAGGTCCGAAGAAAAAAAGGATGGTTTAGTTCGCTGTGAAAACGCTATGGGTATCACTGGGATTCCATGTACATCTAGGACAATTTTTTGACCCGGACTTTTTCGACTAAAAAAAAAATAATAACTATTAAAATGGGTTCCTCCAATATGTGTCAAATATTGCCCTACTTATTTATATTTCAAAGGACATTTCCTAATGTCTTCCCATTCTTTCCCTGCTTCTGAATGATGAAATGTTACACGCTTGGATCTATCCTCAATGAGAACATAATAGGTGGACAGCTCTGCCAATAAACTAAAGCCATCTTATCAATATCGGCTCATTTGTTCTTCATTGGATCCATTCAATATCCAAAATTACAGTTGCACTGTGTTAGACGTGTATACACTCATACAAACGGATTTTATAGTTTTAGCTGCAGTATAATAAATTTTTATTGGTTTTTGCTTTTAAAGTAGTGACGTATGTTCAATGCACGTTTATTTGTTTTTTTATTAGACATCACTGAAAACTGACACGTGCACTGGACAAATGATTGTCGGCACCCCATTAGTTGAGTGACGTACCACATGTCGTATGAGTAATTTTTCATTTCCCAACCTCCCCTGCTTTAAATGCATTTGCGATGTTTGCATTTTTGCCAGTTGCATTTCACACATATTTGATTTGTGTCTGTGTGTGCGTTAATGACACAATAAACGAATGAGTACTTAAAAAAGAGGTGAGGTAGTAAGGTTTAATTAAAAATGTTCTTAGACTGTTGACGTTGTCAAATTTCAATCATCATTGTGATCATCTATTCATCATAACGTGTATGGGTTTTCAGGGAGATAGCTCACTCTATTGACGGAACGCAGCGCAAAAATTTAGTCAAGGTTGTTAAAGTCATAAATATAACGCTAAATAATTTAAAGATGGAAAAAGGCGCAAAGATTTCTGGTACCTAGAAATACTAAAACGTGTCATCTTCTATAAAAACTGGAAAGCTCTGAGTTGTGATAGAAAGGCTCGCAACTAGCCTCAAGGGCCTTTCACGTGTTGTAGATATTCACTTTTTTGAATTCGCGTATACCGAAAATAATAAAGTACTCTGTTGGACTTGTAGCTTTATTAACTCTAAGTTTTAGAAGCACAAATCCTATTATGATTATTGTTCACAGACAGAGGACTTTACTTTTAAATTGGCTAATCAGTCAAAATAGCACTTCTTTTGGTTTTAGTGTCAATACTGGTTCCCAGGTAGACGAAGTCCTTCACAGTTTTGAATTTTATTCTTCAGCCGTGACGAGGTTGGATAACAGCAAGTACTTCGTATTTCCCTCATTTACCGTAAGACTTACCGCGCCTTTGTTAAGGCAATTGATATCAACATCATCGGTTAATGTCAGTAATTGTACGTTCCTGATAATAGAATTATGTATCTTCTCCAAATTAGGTTGAAGAAATCGCACGGAAGGAAGTCGTATGGTTTCGAATGGCTCCGATAGGCTATTACCAAACCTTACGAATCACTAATTCTCTAGGGAATTTAAGTTCATACATAGAAGCACATAACGACTTATTTTCGCGCTGTCAAAAGCTGCTTTGAAATCGAAAAGAAGATGGCAAGTGTCGAGTTTTTATCGTGAGTCTTTTCCAACGTGGCGCATCCTCAGGATCTTGTAGACAGTAAATTTACTAGGTCAGAAGTCCCACTGATAAGGTTCAATCAGTTTGGTGACTTTAGGCTTCAGTATTTCGCACAGGACGCTGGATGAAACGTTATACGCAATATTGGGCTGGGTCTGTGGTAATTAGCGCGGTGAGCGTGCAGAGCATTTGATTACTTACTTGATTGGAGCTTAACTTTTAAACGGTTATGGCCGCTTAAGAAGGCGCGCCAGTCACTACTTATTTGTGTCAACTAGCACGAATTGGTCACACAAACGGAATTTAAATCAACCTTCAACCATCGTAGGAGTGCGGGTTCGAATCCCACTACCGGGAGAAATGGCTTTGAAGAGATTTAAAAAAGGTATAATCGAAAGAGCTGTCGCCTTGTACGTCCTGATGTCACATTGTTTAAATTTTCCCAAAATATTAAATAAAGAATTTAAATCGTTTTCCACCTGGTCCTTTCGGCAAAATGGGGGCCGCCATCTTCCCCTGCTTACGTGGGCGGCAGTGTAGAGCACACCAAAATTTAAATATGTAGGCATGCGCTCATCCAACCATATTGTGCATAGGAGTTGACGTATGCTGTTTACCAACTCTGCGCTTCCGTGTTTGAACAGCTCGACGAGTAGTCCATCGTTAGCCGGCGCCTTGTTATTCTTTAACCGGAATATTTCCTTTCCATAGTCGGTTACCGGAACGTGTTTTCCGCTAGTGTTATCGGTGTTGATGGTCCTTTGCGGGATATAGATCCGGTACGTTCGGGTTACAAGCACCATTAAGGTAGAATACCAACCATCTCGGGAACGATTTGATATGACTACAATGAACCATCTAGGCCATTCCGCCACAACCTCCCAGTTCCATGAGGAGATTTGGGTCGCCACAGCCTCGACTACTAAAGAAACAATATGGGGTAGGTGAAGTTGGTATTTGGGTTGGGAAGCTTTAAATTATCCTAGAAACCCATTAAGAGGGTTGCGCTACACAACCCCTTGAATAATTTGGGTATTTTAATTAACGATAATATACCTTCGGCGGGTATATTCTAAGCATACTATGTCAGTTAAGAGGTCGTCAGTTTTATGCCTTGTGGAATCTGCCTTCGTCTTGAAACCTTTCATCATCCGCCGAAAATTTTCAGGCATTATTCCCATCGTTCAGCACCTGAAACTCCTTGCACTCTTGCCGTTCTGCCTCACGTTTTTTCCTTCTCACTTGAAATCTATCATTTAAGCAGCGGCGATGCGTTATGAGAGATAATTATGCTTTCATTGCTCGGCTACATCGTCAGACTGAATTTGCTCTCACTGAGCTGGTGTCGTCGAGTGGAGTAATCATCAGCTGTCTCTTTTATAAGCAGCATTTTGATGCCAAACTTTCTCTGCGACACAGAGGCGTGTACGTATGTTGGCTGCCATACGTGTACGTATATTGCTGTCGATATATGAACCTCGCAGAGTGCGCACATTCACACGTGATCGATTTTGTTTTTTGTTCTTCGATTAGGAGACAGCCATGGTGCTTGGTTGATCTTTTTATGCTGGAACCTGGTTCTGCAAACGACCATACTTCGTGCTGCGGCGAAGTCAATCAGCCTCAGAAAGTTGGGAGATGTAAAATCGTTGAAGCTAAATTTTTCCACCACGCTAATTTTAGGATGAAATACCCTGCCTTGCCCACCTTGACGTAAAAGTCGCCCAGTATGATTTTAATATCATGGTGGGATAGTCTTCGTATGTCTTCTCTAGTTCTTCATAGAAGAACTACTTATCCGTGTCATCCGCTTCGTCTATTGACACATAAACGCATACGAATGTTACATTGAAAAACTTCGCCTTGGTACGGATCACGGCGAAACGCTCATGCACAGCACGCACTGCAAAAATTGGTAGCGAAGTTTCTTTCCCACTACAAAACCAACTCCTTGGCTCCGAATTGAGCGTTTGTTTATACGCCCACTGTAGTAGATGTCGCAAGGCCCTATCGACCTTATGTCTAGCCTTATTAATCGTGCTTCGCGTATGGCGGTGAAATTAGCCTTGGTTGGCATCAACCAACGACAGGCATCAGTGCCTTCTTTTAAAAGGAGTTCAAATACCCCAGATACATGCGTTTAAGTCATGGTCTTTGAAATCATATCAACTTAAACGTCTGTCCTGATCGTCGTCTGAAAAAAGTTCTCATCAGAGGCTTGCTTTTTTATGTGTCACGTCCCGAACATGAAAGGTCGCAAACCTAGCGCATAACCCATGAACAGGATTTTGATTTTAGTCGCCTATTACCAAAAGCATACCCACCACGAGCATATTATATACTTTATATGGAGTATATAATATAAATACCACCGATCTCTATGATTTTTTCCGACTAAAATAAATGCTATATACGTAAGCATTTGTTGAAATTTGAAGCTTCTAGCTGTTAAAATGGGGCAAAAATTACGAAAGGTTTCTTATCTTAACAATCGGTTGTCTGAGACATGATTTATATACTACCGATCTCATCCAGTTTTTCGGACAACAATATTTGCTATATACGAACGTATAATGTAAAGTTTGACGCTTCTATTGAGGAAGATTTGACAAAAATCCTCTTTTCATAAAAATCGGTTGTATGGGGGATATATGTTATAGGGATCCAATCCGGCCGCTTCCAACAAATGTTTAATCGGACACCAAAATACACCCGCTCACCAAATTTTATCAAGATATCTCAAAAATTGAGGGACTTTTTTGCATACAAACAGACAGACGGAAAGACGGACAGACGGATATGGCTAAATCAACTCAGCTCTTCATCCTGATCATTTCGTTATACTTATTGGTGCGTCCATCTATTTTTCATTAAGGACTTACAATTTTCAGATTCGTGACAATGGTATATGCATTTCGTTTACATTAAAGGTATAAAAATTGCTCAAGGCCAGAACAATAATTGGCCGGACGGGACCTACATGTTTTATGCCGACTCCGAACGGAATCTGCAAGGCAGATGAGTTTTCACTGAGAGCTTTTCATGGCAGAAATACAATCGGAGCGCTTGCCAGACACTGCCGAGGGGCGACCCCGCTTAGAAAAATTTTCTTCTAATTGAAAAATCTTATTTCTAAAATTTTGATGTTGCTTTGTCCGGGAGTTGAACCCAGGGCATACGGTGTGATAGGCGGAGCACGCTACCATCACACCACGGTGGCCGCCATTTTACGTATAAACAAATAAAAAAATTTGCAATAAAATAATATTGCGACCATTAACTTAGATATAACCTATCCTATCTATCAAGTTAGATCAAACTACACACGGGGTGCAAAAAAAATTCAAAATCGGTTCAGTAGTTTAGGAGTCCATCGCGGCCTAAAATGTTGTGACACGTGTTTTTTATATATTAAGATAATTGTCATAAAAATTATTTGTCTGGCTTTGAGCTCGAATTAAACCTCGAACCCCTTATCAATATACCGATAAAACAAAAATATGTAAAAAAATGCTTTAAATAAATGTTTTCATAACTTCATATATTAAAATCAACGGGGGTAGTCCCCGCCTAGTAATAAGCACATGTCATGAAATATTGTATGAATATAGAAACATACAAAAATAAGACTCCTGCTATTTAAAATCTCCAACCACTATCCTGAATCCATTATACAAGTTCCCATCCAATCATAGAATTATCTAATATCCATTACCTCTATTACTTATTTAGTTATAGATTTTAATGGTATTACTTTGACGGCGCAAATCTTTTTTCCCGGTCCTTTTTTCGCTTATTCATATATTTGAATGTTTGCCCCACGTCGAGTTATGGTTTACCACAAAGCTACTCAAAATGCATTAAGGTGGCCACAGGTAGCCTCATACATGCGGTTCTATTTTATGTGCACGTGTCTACAAACATATGTATGTGCTCACGTCATTGACTTGCACTTCACAATTTGTTTTTGAAATATTTCAAATAAGTTATAAAATTTTAAAGCATACAGCAAATTATAAGTTGGTGTAAGCAACGGTGCCTAAGTAAAGAATATGGTCTCATCATACCATCGGTGCTCGTAGACAACAGTTGAATATCATCCAATTTCGCTCATTTTCAATTCCAATTTAATCTCGGTCCAGATAAGATCGCGTACCAAATTTGGTGAAGATATCTCAATAATTACTCAAGTTTTCGTGTTAACGGACATACGGACGGACGCACAGTGTCATTTTTGCATAATTTAGACGCGAAAAATTAATAACTCACTGAAAATTGAATATATTTCATTCAAGCAAGTGTATATGTTTGTATGCCTTACCCTCCTTCAGGCGAAGGGAGGGGCGCGTTGGGGAGTTGGACCTCCCTCCAAAATTTTGGAATTTACCCCAAACAAAAACTTTCTTATAGCCTTATATTGTTCTTTTTTCAAAATTGAACATACCTTTATTTTGAACTTCTTATCTTCTTCAAGCCATAAATAAGCTTTCCAAGAAAATTAACTTTGGTGTAATTCACTTGAATCCATCTCATACGAAGCATTGATAAAAAAAATCGAACTTTACTGCAGCATTCGTCATATAATCCCTCATCTCTATTTATTCCCTCCCTAAAACAGTACGCACGTGATCTAAAACGGCTTTATCCTTTTGCTTTTGGCCAAGTTCTGCAACCCATACCTCAAACAACTCTCACTTTGTTGTCGTCATTACATCAACACGGGGACCTACGGGGATGAAGAATCATTTGAGTTATCTATCTATTAGGGCGGGTCGATTTAAAAATCGCTCATTGCTCTGTGAAAATCGTATTCTAGGGATCAAAATAAGAAACTTTGGTGAAGGAACCATACCTCTAAAACGAACTCTGATGTCCCCCCTTTGGTTCGAGCTTTTGGGTAGGGGCAATTTCAATTCTACCTGCTGTGTCTTGTGGTGGCTTAAAAAAAACAACACAAGCAATTTTACGATCTGCAATTGTGTCACAGTGATACCTTCATTTTTTAAAACGGTTGAATAAAAAACCCACACAACTATGTCTACGACATGCAAATGCGTTACAGTGATGCCTTGGTTTTAAAAGGGTTGTAAAAACGCTAATTTCTAATAATTTTTTTAAATTTCTTTTCTATTACTAAGTTAAATTTAATTTTTTCATTTACATATGTTCTGACTTAATAAATTTCTATAGAGAAAAATAAACTCCAAAAAAAAAAAACATAGGCATTTCAAAGTGGGATTTTTCAAAATTTGCCCCTACGACCCAAAGAAGGGGGGGGGGGCATCAGAATTCGTTTTAGAGGTATGGTTCCTTTGGCAAAGTTTCTTATTTTGATCTCTAGAATACGATTTTCACAATGCAGCAATGGGCGTTTTTTTTGCCTCCTCACAAATTCTGTGTGTATGTTCTCTATGGAAACATAATTCCCACACTTCAATCATCACCAAATTTTGTTTATAGGTTCCTTCAATCAACGGGAATGTTTTAGGTTAAAAATAATTTCGATATATAAAAGGGGCTTGGCACCTCCCATACAAATGGAAACTTTGGTACTGCATAACTTTGAAGGTAGACATGCCAGAACATTGAAATTCAGTAAGAAAATGTGGAATTGGGAAAAAGGGGGCGTGGCACCTCCCATACATATGGAATATATCATACTGCATATCTCTGGATGCAGGAATGGTAGCATAATAATAAAAATTGGTAAGGAGCTATATTACGTTAAGTCCTAACACCTCCAGTAAAATGTGGAATTGGGAAAAAAGGGGCGTGGCACCTTCCCTACAAATAGGATTTTTCAGAACTGTGGCTGCCGTACAAACTTAGAAAGGTATTTTAACACTTAAAGTTTGACTGCATTGTTGAGTTTGGCTGTTATGCCTTTTGGACGTTTAGTAATCTGCCACCGTTAAAAAAATGTGTTAGCTTCAGTCTATTTACATCCTCTATAAAAATCAAATTTTGTGTGTGTGTTCCCTATGAAAACGTGTTTCCCATACTTCAATTATCACCAAATTTTGGCTGTAGGTTCCTTCGATCAAGATGAAAGTTTTTCATATATCATATTTCAGAATTAAGAATTTTAAATTTAAATGTGTTTTTTTTTTTGGCTATACGAACGAACTATCTTAGTTCCCAAAAATGTTGATGAAGATAAAATTGTGAATTATTCAATTGAATTTCTAAACTCTTTAGAACCACCTGGAATTCCTGCGCATATATGTGCTCATACCACGGATCCCACTGATTCCTAAAGATTTGCCATTCAATTTTAAGCTCTTACAGTTTCTTGTACGCCTTGCTTTTGCAATTGCAATCAACAAAGCACAAGGACAATCTCTTACTGTTGCAGGCTTAAATTTAGAGTCTCTGCTTTTCCCATGGCTAGCTATATGTTGCTTGCTCTAGATTTGGAACACCAAAAAATTTGTTTATCTTTGCACCGAACGAATAAACAAAAAATATTGTGTACCCACTTGCATTACAATAAGATACAAGAATAAAATGTTTTAACAGAAAATTTGACCAAATATGCGTACAAAATTCAATTCAATTTACAGAACAATAAACTAAATTATCAACAAACAAAACAGAAAAAATAACGCAACATTCATTCGATCTCGGGCGTTACAACGTGCGCCGGGTAAAGCTAGCCTGCAATAGTATTGAATTATAGCAGAAATTCAAAAATTGTTGTGGTACAGCGTGATCCAAACTTTTGGCAGGCCTTTCTTTCCATGGTTTTATATATTTTCAGCACAAAAATAATACACATAAAAAACTCATAATTCCGTAAAAATACTCAACCAAAAAACTTTTGAACACTTGCAAAATAATATAATTATGTGTATATTTTAAATAACCGAAAAATATTTTAGCTCTTGTTTCACCACAAAGTTTTATTTAATTTAAAAAAATAAAATATAAATGTAAAGCGCGATAACCTCCGAAGAGATCTAAGGCCGAGCTTCTCTTCCAATTTGCGTTGTCCTCCTCTTGATTTTCCCTACAAATTGGCCGGACGAGACCTACATGTTTTGTGCCGACTCCGAACGGCATCTGCAAGGCAGATGAGTTTTCACTGAGTGCTCTTCATGGCAGAAATACACCCGGAGCGCTTGCTCCTTGCACTGCCGACCCCGCTTAGAAAAATTTTCTTCTAATTGAAAAACCTTATTTCTAAAATTTTGATGTTGCTTTGCCCAGGGTGTGAACCCAGGACATACGGTGTGGTAGGCGGAGCACGCTACCATCACACCACCACCATATTTAATTTTAAACCATGCGTTATTTCACTTCTGTAAATTGCACTACTTAGCGCGTCATCAACAACTCCCTGTTTGACAGCAGATTATTCAATGAAGAACAATAATTATAAGAAATGATAATTACCGTTATATACTGTGGACATTTTAAAAACAAACTGCATTCAAATTTAAAAAAACCAACCAACTGTTATCCAATCAAAGTTACAATACCCTGTGTACAAGTACAGCTGGGTATAATAAGTAGGAAGCATTTCGTATTACACAGTATTTCAAACATTTTCAGTTTTAGTGAGGCTTTTGCTGACTGAAAGGTTCGGATTATTGATGGACCATCGATATGTTTATTGATTTTTATTTCTTCAGCTTTTGCACCTTACTAATTTATATAAGCTAACTTTGATTGGAAAACGATTTCACGTAATGGCAAAACGGAACCGAGATGTAAAATTCTCTATATAAAAATTATTAGCTTCGAAAAAGATTTTGATTGAGTCATATCCGTCCGTTTGTAGCCACGATAACTTGAGAAAAAATACAGATATGCTTATAGAACTGGGAACAGAATAGATTAATATTGAAAATGGGCGAATTTGAATGACAACCAAGCCCACTTTTTCGTTATCGAAAATGGAAAACATGTGACAGTTCATGTCTAAAAGTTATGATATTTGATATGTGGCATAAATAGAAATTTGGTAACATTTTGGAAAATGGGTGTGGCTCCTCCAAAATTCAGAAGAAGAAAATTTTAAAGTTTTTCAAGCCGTAAATTAAAAGCCGTTGAAGGTATCATGGTCAAATATTGCATGGAGATTATAGATTGATGACCACTCCAAATTAAAATATTAGTTTTTTCAAAGTATAATTCGAACAAAAAATTTAATATTAACTAAATTATAATCATATTTCATCTCAGTAGTGATTGGTACAGCTTAATAAGAAAGTTTGAAAATTTTGGATAATTGGCGTGGCCCCTTACAAGGCAATCTTTATAATACTACTAACTCCATAAAAAAAAAATTCGACCAAACATAAATAAATTTGGCTTACGCCTTATTTTCATGTCAAACGATTTTTTTTTGAAAAAATGGCCGAAATCGGTCGGAAACCACTCCGAATTTTATGGTCGAAATTAGATAATAGCCACGCCTACTTTTTCAATATCGAAAATTTTAAAAAATTTGGCAATACATTAACAAATACTGATATATTGATGAAATTAATCCACGCTTAACTTTATAACGCAAAATAGTAATTTAGTAAAATTTTGGAAAATGGGGTTGGCATCGCCCACAATTAGTAGAAGTGATTCGAAAAGTTTTGCAAGCCGTGTATCAGAAGCCGTTAGTAGCACTCTGCAATTTTGCAGAATTGTGGGTTTCGGTATTCTTTAAAGATCGGAGCAAAATGAATGAAAAAAAAAATCCTTAAAGGATTTACAATCAAAAAATTTGCAATGCATTTATGGCACGTTACTAAATTACAATTATAGATGTGTTAGTGCAAAGAACGAAAATTAGAAAAAAAAAATTGCAAAGGATCCACGCCTGCTGATATCAGTATTAAAGTCGTTAAAAAACCGAAAATAAATGTATCCTCTCTCAATAAATGTATCCTTATTATGTATATGACAGCACGCCACTGGGTATATAATGTTCCATTTTGCTCCAACTTGAACTTCTTTACTTCCTTACTTACTTACCTAATTGGCGCTTAACCGTTTTAACGGCTATTACCGTCCAACAAGTCCTTCTGTCGCTTTATCTCTCTACTAACTGGCACCAATACCTCATACCAAGGGAGTTAAAATTATTTTTCACTTGGTCCTTCCAGCGGAGTTGGGCCGCCCTCTTCCTCTGCTTCCATAGGCGGGTTCAGATAAAAATACTTTCTTAGCCGGAGTGTCATCTTTCATTCGCATAACATGTGCATAGCCAACGTAGTCGCCACGTTTTAATTCTATGGACTATGCTGATGTCGGCGTAAAGCTTGTATAGCTCATCATTAAAACTTCTTTGGTACGCGCCAGCGCCTAGAGGTTCATAAATCTTTCGAAGAACTAGGAACAAGAAGTTGTTTTTTTCAAGTTTTATGGCCCTGTGTGTGATATTGTAACGATTTTACTTGCGAATCCTCTTATTTGCTCTTCTCCTAAGTTCGAATCACTAAACTGTTGAATAAATAACTCCAATATGTAATAATGCAAAATGGCCTTTATTAAAGTACTTCACAATAACACTCAAACTGTGCAACGAAAAGCTTGCTTAATAATCACACTGATTGATAGCTCAATGAAACTCTACTATTCAAAATGATACTGCTCTTGCTCGCTAGATAGCTTCTTAATCGAAATCTCAAATCAAACTGAATTCCAGCGCCTCTACAATTGCCGCCTTTTATACTCGGATTTCAACGTTCGCATCTTCTAGGCGCTTCCAGAATCTACTAGTCCAGCAGCTCTCAAACTTCTCAGCTGTAACTACAATTGCATGATTGTTTCTCATTGCATACTTTCAGGAGTATCTCAGATATACATATGCATGGGTTTGTGTATTGACTCTCCGCTGCTCGTATACGTACATGGTACATATGTGTAGACGCAATTATTGTTTCGTTTATGTAGATACATAATGATTGATCTATGGATGTGAATTCACGTCACTGCTTAGCATCGGCTTAGAGACGATAGCATCACCCCTTAGTTTTGCTAATATTCGTAACAATATGTTATACTCTACCATTCAAAGCTTATTTTAACGAAATATGTTGTATCATCTGTATTTAATTAGCGAGACTTGCTCATATTGCTTTATACAATTGGCTGAGTGGTTAAAGGCATCTGCCTTGACACTGGTATGAATGCTGGAGATTCGAGTTCAATACTCAAGCTAGCTGATGAAGAAGTGAAATTCAGAAACATGCCCTAGTAACCATCGCCGTTTGTAAACTTTGCAATTTTTCTCTAATATCAATAATGAAATATTTTGTATATAAGTAAAGCTAATGAAAATAACATTTATATCATCTCTAGTTCGCTCCAGGTTGAAGTTAAAATGTTTACAGAGAATGCTTAGTTATTGAAAAGCCAAGCAATCAATCAAAATTATTAAATCGTCACTCAGACCATCATCGGGCTATCAACTCAAAGGTGCAATAAAATGAAAAATTTTAAATAAAAATACTATTACACAAACATGCACACAACTGCCTCGGTTTGCGCGGTTGGGGACTTGATGGGGCTAAGGTATGAAGTAGCGAATTCAAGGATGGTATTAAGGAAAACGTAAGAGAGTATTTATTGAATTAAAATTTCAGTGGTTTGAATTTGATATCCATTCTGGCTGTTCGCATTGTATGTATGTGGAGGGAAAATGATATAAAGAAATTGAATTGTGAATTCTGATAAGTTGGGGGCAATGTAGATTTGATTTCAAGAGATATTTTATAGTGTTTTCGTAAAATCGATGGAGAAAGTGAATTTGAATATCTTTACATTCATGGAGCATAGGTTCAACATATTTCGTTATTGCCGCTCGAACTGGAGAAACAAGCAATTGAATGAAATTGAAATACTTGCCCACACATATACAGACATACATATATCCACTTATAAATAACTACCAGCGATTCAATGGTAAATGGAAATTGGGCTTATACACGTTCTGGAATATGTGGCAAGGACTTTGTTGGTGTGTGTGTTGGTGAAATGATACAGAAGAATGGCAACTGAATTACTCGTTAAAGGAACATAAAGAAAGTACGATGCAATTGTCGCAATGGAAGGAGTATTGTGGCAGTCAATGCCATTTAAGCTTATCGCCACTCATCTACTTATATTGCTAAACAAGAGTGAAAAAATGTGAAGAATGGCTGCAAGATAAAAAAAAAAAAATAAAATAAATAGATAACTAACCTATAACGAATGTATAACACTTTGAATAATGTAATTTTGTTAAACGTAAAGAAAAATCAATGTTGCTTTTTTTCGTGAAAGGGGCTTTTAATACCCTACGGTAAAAGTGGATTGGATATGTGAGATAAAACAATATGCACTATACGCCATTCTGCAGATTACACCTGTAGACCTGGTGGCAAAAAACAAAGCGTTAACAAATGCACCGAGCCTCAGTGTCAGAGCAACTCCAGCGCAGACTATAGGACTATAGTAGTAAAGCGTCATCAATTGCGGGACAAATAGACTACCTGATTCCGTATATGTGGTTCTAAGGGGCTCTTAGAGCCACAATAGGGGTGGATGGTTGACACAAATGTGCCCAAATGGCGGACAAATGACTTGGGTCTGCGATATACTGTGTTGATACGGGAATAAATTGATCGTGTGTCTGGTGCCCAGGGTATCAAAACTTTATAACGCGTATTGAGTCGGTACAGAAGCAATTGTTTATATTTGCACTACGTGGTCTTAACTGGGATTCAAGTGTGCATTTGCCACCATATAGAAATAGGCTTCTCCTTATTAATCTGTCAACTTTAGAAAATCGAAGAACTTTACTCGGCGTAATGTTCATCCATAAGCTCATTATGGGCGAGATTGACTCCTCTGATCTTGCTAGTCGACTAAATTTTGCTGATCCTGGTAGAACGTCCACGTAAATGGTGTTCGCACTACAACAACTTGTATAACTGCATCAGCTTTGAATGGTCGTTTCCGGCGTTGCATAATTCAATACTCTCACGTCTGGCCTGATATTTTGTACTTTCTTTCATATGTATGGTTGAATTTAATATATACATTCGTATTTAATTATTTTTATACGCAGCTGAGCAGAGCTCACAGCGATCTATATATCAAAATGATCTGGGCGAAAAAAGAAATTCATTTAGCCATGTCCGTCCGTCCGTCCGTAAACACGATAACTTGAGTAAATTTCGAGGTATCTTGATGAAATTTGGTATGTAGGTTCCTGGGCGTTCATCTCAGATCGCTATTTAAAATGAACGAAATCGGATATCGAAAATTTCGAAAAACCGAAAAAGTGCGATAATTCATTACCAAAGACGAATAAATCGATGAAACTTGGTAGGTGCGTTGACCTTATGACGCAAAATTGTAAATTAGTAAAATTTTGGACAATGGGCGTGGCACCCCCACTTTTAAAAGAAGGTAATTTAAAAGTTTTGCAAGCTGTAATTTCGCATTTGTTGAAGATATCATGATGAAATTTGGCAGGCACGTTACTCCTATTACTATATATTTGCTAAATAAAAATTAGCTAAATCGGATGACGAACACGCCCACTTTAAACAAACATTTTTTTCTACACTCAAATTTTACAAAAAAATTTAATATCTTTACAGTATATAATTAAATTATATCAACATTCAACTCCAGTAATGATATGGTGCAACAAAATACAAAAATAAAAGCAAATTTCAAAATGTGCGTGGCTCCGCCCTTTTTCAATTAATTCGTATAGCATACTTTTAAAGCCATAAGTCGAACAAAAATTTACCAATCCTTGTGAAATTTGGTAGGTGCATAGATTCTATGACGAAAGCTATTTTCTGTGAAAATGGGCGAAATCGGTTGAAGCCACGCCCAGTTTTTATTCGCAGTCGATCGTCTGTCCTTCCGCTTGGCCATTAACACGATAACTTGAGCAAAAATCGATATATCGTTACTAAACTTAGTTCACGTACTTATCTGAACTCACTTTATCTTGGTATAAAAAATAGCCGAAATCCGACTATGACCACGCCCACTTTTTCGATATCGAAAATTACGAAAAATGAAAAAATTCCACAATTATGTACAAAATATGAAAAAAGAGATGAAACATGGTAATTGGATTGGTTTATTGAGGCAAAATATAACTTTAGAAAAAACTTTGTAAAATGGGTGCGACACGTACCATATTAAGTAGAAGAAAATGAAAAAGTTCTGCAGGACGAAATCAAAAGCCCTTGGAATCTTGGAAGGAATACTGTTCGTGGTATGACATAGAAATAAATTAACGGTACCCGACAGATGATGTTCTGGGTCACCCTGATCTCGAAAACGCCTTCACATATACAACTAAGGCCCACTCCCTCTTAAAAACCTCATTAATACCTACTATATCGTACAACACACATTCTAGAGTCACCCCTGGTCCACATTTATGGCGATATCCCGAAAAGGCGTCCACCTATAGAACTATGGCCCACTCCCTTTTAAAGTACTCCTTGATACCTTCCATTTGAAACCCATGTTATACAAACACATTCCAGGGTTACCCTAGGTTTATTTTGCTAAATTTTGTCTCCAAAGCTCTCAGCTGCGTATGTAATGTGCGGTTACACCCGAACTTAGCCTTCCTTACTTGTTAATTGTAACATTAATTTTGTGTTAATATATGTCTTGGTAGTTGACCGCATTGTGCCTGTGTCGACTTTAATCCAAATAAAATAAAAAAAATATTGGGACCCAGGGAATATGGGAATTGATGGGAATGAAAAAGCGGATGAACTAGCAAGAAAGATCGACCAAGCGGGAAAAGGATGAACCTAAGCTCGGGCTGTGAAGTGTCGAAGATCATGTTTAGACTGACAAAGTTACCCCCATCATTAAAAAGAGAGGACTATAGACTCATGTTGGGTATTCTGACTGGGCACTGCTTTCCGGCGTCACATCCCTTTAAATTAGGCTTGGTCAGTGATAGCAGATAAGAAGTGCGGGTTGTAAGTAAGTAAGTAACACTACGTTGCGGCCACCGTGGTGTCATGGTAGCGCGCTCCGCCTATCACACCGCATGCCCTGGGTTCGCACCCCGGGCAAAGCAACATCAAAATTTTAGAAATAAAGTTTTTCAATTAGAAGAAAATTTTTCTAAGCGGGGTCGCCCTCGGCAGTGTTTGGCAAGCGCTCCGGGTGTATTTCTGCTATGAAAAGCTCTCAGTGAAAACTCATCTGCCTTGTAGATGCCGTTCGGAGTCGGCCAATTTATAGGGAAAATCAAGAGGAGCACGACGCAAATTGGAAGAGAAGCTCGGCCTTAGATCTCTTCGGAGGTTATCGCGCCTTACATTTATTTATTTTATTTAACACTACGGCCCCGCAGTCAAAAGTTAAAGTAGCCAGCAAACATTCTAGTTCATTGACTAGAATTTTGTGGGGTTATTCATACTAGTAAGTGTTTGAATAGTTCATTGGCTAAAATTTTGTGGGGCTTTTTATAGTTTTTGAATACTTCATGGACAAGAATTTTGCCTGTCGGACTCTATGAAATGCGCGAACGCCTTCTGCCGGCAATTCGCAATGGTTACTTCAATTAACAAGGCTAGACGTCGTACAAATCAACGGGCACATCAATACAAACGCCAAACCTTCTAAATCAATAGACCCAGACGGAATAGTCATGCCGATGCTAGAACACCTTGAGCATAAGGACTTCAGCTACCTGACGTATGTTCTTTACTTGTCGTTTTTGCCTTTTCTATTGGCAGCCACCGTGGTGTGATGGTAGCGTGCTCCGCCTACCACACCTTATGCCCTGGGTTCACACCCCGGGCAAAGCAACATCAAAACATAAAACATGTAGGCCCCGTCCGGCCAATTTGTAGGGGAAATCAAGAGGAGCACGACGCAAATTGGAAGAGAAGCTCGGCCTTAGATCTTTTCGGAGGTTATCGCGCCTTACATTTATTTTATTCTTTATTGCAGAATAATGAAGGATCGAACGGATAATCCCACTTGTAAAGCCTAGAAACCCGGCTAACAACAGCGAGTCGTTATCATTCCTTTAGTCAGTAGCGAAGACGTTGGAAACCTTTCTGCTTCCTTCAAACGTAAGTCTTCGGTTAGCCAGCCATCAGCATGGCTGCCGTGAAATGCGTATCACTTCCACTTCCATGGCGCTAAGCGCATTAACACCCTGATAAATTGCGGACTGAAGCACCCGAAACTCCATCATAGAACGCTACACGTACTGTCGTACGACAACGTGGAACTTGACCTTACGAAAACGTTTGACACAGTCAATCACCGCGCATTACTCCCAATCCTAGGAGGTTTACTCCTGGTATTAAAAAATGGACCGCAAATTATCTGAGTGGCCGGAAAGAGTCGGTTCAATTTAAGAGCGAAACCTAGAAATATAGTACAATCAAACAAGGGGTGGTGCAGAACGTGATACCAACATATCCTATGCCGACGACTGCATGGTAATGGCAACTGGCCCTGGACCCTCAATGGACGAATTCACCACTCTGTTTATGAGATTTCGGAAACAGATGACGCAAATATTGGACATACACGTCTGGTCGAGCAAGTAGGCTTCTCCACTTGCTATAAGTGCAAATAAAAACGAAAAATTAATACCCTTGTAGGCACTTTAAGTTTTAAATTTAATTTAAGAAATTACAATAAAAGAAAATTAATTTGAAGCACTATTAATTCGCGGGTCGATAATATAAGCGGACTGTATCCAACAATGATCCATAAATTTCTAACTGCACTCAAATCGAACAGCAATGTCCAAGCGTCAAAAATGTATTCAATATTCCAGTATAGCGGTGCAAGCGAAGAGCGGTAAATTGTTTTGCTAAATACCTTATGCGTCGACCGGTGGTTGGGAGGAAGAGATGCGTATTGCTTACGTGACTTAGTGAGGTGGCTTGATGCTAGAGTGTTTTCTTGTTGGTTGCGGTACCGAATTCGATGCAGCTGCAGTTTGCTCTCTTTACCCATGTCGTTATGAGAATTTTGACAACGGAAAGAACGAAAGTATGTAAAGTGCATAACTATGTATGTAGGAGAAGTTGGTGACGATGATATTGCTGGTATGTAATGCACACCAAGACAGTGGGCATGAAACGAAAAGTACGATCAGAAAATTGTTTGAACTGATGTGCTTCAACAACGTCGATGGCGTTCCGCTACTTACGGTCAGTCACCCACAGACCTTAGGGGTGACGGTGACGTTCCATAATACTCTTACCTTCAAGGCGCATGAATCCGAAATTGTATCTAAAGTACAAAGTCACAACACAATCCTCAAGTCGCTTGCCGGCAGCACAACTTACAAAGCAATTAGTCGACTGCTGTTTTTTAAATAACACACTGGTAAAGGCTGGAGGCATGCCAAATACTGCACTCAGAACAGCCACTACATGTCCTCCTATGACCTCTGAACATCACCAACATAGTGAGCCAAAAGCGCTCATTGTTACAAGGCGGGAATCCCAGCATATAATTGCTTGATACAGCCCCACCTCCCGTAGGGATAAGGAAACATCTCCGTAGGCACTACGATGAGATACGGCACATAACAACTCATCCAGTTGATCCAGATAAACATTAGGAGATAAATATCTTCGCTAGGTCGCGCCCGAAGAACGCTGTTAACAACATTCTGTTGCATAAACTAACTAGTATGTGAATTGGTATGATATTGGTGTTTATAATAACTAGTATAATTGGTATAATCCTGACGCAGAGGATGCCCAGCGTATTAAATGGTAAGACCATGATATATACTGACAATTATAGCACCTGGTACGATGTTGGTGTTAGTTTGCATTTTTGGCAAACTGGTAATCTTCTAGTATAAAACTAGTTGGTTTGACTGCGGGGTCTCATTCAGTCTAAGTGAGGTCCTCACGGACCGGCCAGTTCAACATAGCTTAGCCTTCCCAAAGAAATGTGACAACTTTGAATTTTTCAGGTTTCTCTTCTGTTTTTTGTTGTGGTTTCGATTCCGGTTGTATTTCCGGTTCAGTTTTGATCCAGGTGTGGCTCCGGCTTCGCTTTCGATACCAGTTTCAGCTCCAGAATCGGTTTCGATACTTTTACAGTTCCAGTTTTCATACCAGGCTAGATTCGGATATCGATTTGATCCGGGTTTCCGCTCACGATTCGATTGCATTATCCGTCTGGTTCTATATTCGGTTTTGGGTCCGCTTCTGGTTCCGAATTCGAGTCTGTACTCGGTTCCGGTTTCACCCTGCTTTATTCATTTATTTATTTCTTCTTACAGCTTATACTAAGCCTGGCTTATATCTATATATAGTAATTAATAAATAATCTAAATTAAGTTATTTATATAAGTCTATTGACTGCCCAAATGGAGTGAGAGATAGGTAGCAGACGAATTACACCAACGCAAGGATTGTACCAGTTGTATCTGATGCTGTTAACGTATTTAAAGTGCGAAGGCAACATCTGAACGGCAATGCACTTATTAGGTTGAGTGCCAGCGTAGAGTACTATTGGTGATTCGAAAGTTTGCCCACCTTGCACTAGAATGGCAGTGTTCTACAGTTATTGTACAATTTGTGTTTAAATTCTCTTATGTTACTAGATTTTACTTCATTTGGTAATTCATTGTAGAATTTTAGTCCTTTATATTACAAATTACATTTGTCTGCTTCTGTTCTATAAGCTGGTAAATTATCTGAAATTTGAAAGTAAGAGTGCTACTTTGAACTGCCGAAAATGCTACGTTATTGTTATTAACTGGAATATTCGAGCTGATCTCGACTGTACTGTCAATGAAATATTTATTCAGCGACTCGGATATTTCATTCTCCTGAGTATATAGTTGGTCGTTTATCAATATTTTATTATTCCATTATCTTCTTTGGACATACATATACTTTTCTTCAAATGCTTCCACATTGCTTTACTATCCCCATCATTATGTGTGATTTTTTGTTCCATATACTTGGCCTTTTTAATCTTTATAAGGAGTTTATACATGCGCTTTGTAAGGCTGTATTCATTCCATTCACCTGTTCTTCGAGATATTTTGTATAGATTGAATTTATATTTGTGCAGATTCGTTAGTTCACAGTCGTACCACTTGTTCATAAGTTTCAAAGTGATTTATTTAGAGTGTGTTAATGTAGTAATTGCATTCGATAATGTATTGTTTAGGAATGAGACTTTGTTTTCGACACTGAGGTTCTCAAGTCCAGAGAAGTTAACCTGTCGTAATTGGTTGACAAGACTATCACATGCATAATTTCCCAAGAAGGTGTGGTTTTTTTTAGCTCTCATTTGAAATTTTCTATCTAATTTGATTTCGAACTGTATGGTTTCGTGATCAGAAATCTGATGCTCTTCCAATTTTTCACATGAGATGGATTCCCTGTTCGTAAAGAGCAGATCTATCATTGTTTCGGTATTATCGGTCTTTCGGGTATAAAAATCTATTTTTTGTAACATATCGGGTCTGTTTTCGGTTTCAGTCTGCTCTTGGTACCGGACTCGGGTTTGGCGTATTGTTAAAGAACCTCATCCCTTTTGCCGCAAAAAAACAGTCTCAGTCGTGCGGTCGTGGTCGAATCCGTTCCCGTACGTCAACGCGCATGCGTTTGATACATGTGGTCGCTGCAAAAATAGAAGAATCTTGGGAGAAAGTTTATCCGGCTTGAGAGCTAATCGAGGTTTGCAGCGTCTGAGCGCCATTAGGAATAAACGGGCATTTGTCTTGGAGCAGGCAGCAGAAAGTTAGTCCATGATTACATACACGATATAAAATCCCCATACGGTAAAGGACTTGTCGTCTTTAACAGGATCCGAAATATGGTAAATAGGAGAACTTGGTTTCAGAACGAAATAATGCATCAAGCTACTTGACATCGTGCTTTAAAAATGCGAAGCAAAATTGACAACATAGGTAGCTGCGCAAACATTCGGGATGACAATATACCAACAAAAGTTTAATAAATTTCTTAGGTGGCAACCCCATTTAGAAATAATGTATGATGTATATTGAAACGATTTTCCGTCATCCTTTGTCCAATTTACTTTGGGGAAAAGACCTGATCAGGCACCTTAGAACTATAAATATGCACAAGGCTAACAAATAACTATTAGAATGAAAAATGATACTGAAGAAGGCGCAACGTCAAAACCTATTTGCGAAATCGTTCCAATATACATCAACTAGCAGGCCCGGAAGGCGTTGTTCTGATCTAATTTCGGTTTATCTGCATTACTTTTAAGATTGTTTCTCTCCCTCTCTTCCCTTTCCTTCTACTTATATCCACTCTTCTCTCCCCTTCTCCGCATTTTCCCTTCTCTTCCCTGTATCCATATTTTTTCTAGCTCCCTCTCCGCTTCTCCATCTTTCTATTTTCGTCTTCGTCTAACCCTATCTCATTCTCGTTCCTTCGCTTTTCTTTTCTCTCGTTTCCTCCGTCCAAATTTCTTGTGTGCAGTTGAATCCTAAATACCATTTTTTATAGTTGATCGATCTCGGTCCAGTTCTTGAAATAGCTTTATAGCAACTCCGTCTAGGTATCTATATAGCTATCTTGAAAATGTATCCAAAATGGGCTGAGTATATTCGGATGATATATATATTGTAACGAATTTACTTGAAATCCTCTTATTTGTAACCTTCTGCTAAGTTCGAATCACTAAACTGTTGAATAAATAACTCCAATATTGAATAATGGAAAAATGGCCTTTATTAAAGTACTTCACAATAACACTTATACTTTGAAACTAGCTTGCTTAATAACCAAACTGACTGATAGCTTAAATGAAACTGATTTGTCGCCTCTACTGTTGTCGCCTTTTTATACTGTCTGATTTCCTCGTTGCATATTTCTAGGCTTTTCTAATTCCAGAACTTACTAGTTAGTTATAAATTTCTCAGCCACAACTACAGATGTATAATTTTTATACCTCTCATACCCCATGCGCTTGTATGAGTGAGCGCCACTTCAACAATTATAATTGCATACCTTTAGGAGCATCTCAGATAAGATATCTGCATGTGTTTGTGCGTTGCTTCTCAGCTGCGTATACGTATATATGTGTAGACGTAATGATTGATTCGTTTATGTAGATACAAGTGACTGTCTGCTTTATTGTTGTTGTGACTTTATTTACTTAGCATCAGACTAGGGATGTGAGTATCACTTAGTGTCACTCATATTCGTCACAATATATTTAATTTTGTCTTTACCAATCATTTAAAAGTTGTAACAGAAAAGTCTGCTTCAAAAGACTTCTGCGGTTTTTAATCGGTTTTTCTAAAATGAGAGCGATATGAGATGAAACTGTTTACATACTTACATATGTACGTAGGTAATCATGCTTTCGCCAAATGGCCTTTTCCACAATTTGATCTATTTCAATATCTGATGTGGTGAAATCAGGGATGCACCTTAACGTTAAGCTAATCGTTTATCAAAAAATTTCCACCGTTTCCGTTGAAACACTTCGAAATATTATCGATAAAGAAATTATCAAGATAAATTGTATCTCGTTTTTAACCGAAACGAAAAGCTTTCGTTAACGTTAAAAACGTTAACAAAAACGTGATACTTTATGTTTGAATTGTGCTGGCAATGCTATAGCCATGGTGAAGCCGTAAGGTGGCAACAACGAGCGCACATACACACACAAACTCTATGTAATTTGTTTGTGTAATTCGTTGGTGGTAATGTCAAAAATACTCTGAGAAATGTTCGTACTGTCAAAATTCATGAGAAAAGTTGCAATCAGCCTGGCTAATGCTTTCACCTTTAATGACTCCGCCATCAATCAGCTTTGCCAGCATAGTTTGAAATTAATAATCAACATAAACGATTTGATTTCGTTTTGATATGGCAGAAAACGAAACGAAATCACTTCGTTAATTTGACGATCTTAACGTTAATAAACGAAACGAAATGACTTCGTTTCGTTTATTAACGTTGATTATCGTAACGAAATGATATCGTTTCGTTGGTTAAGCATGCCTGGGTGAAATGCTCTCGCTGAATGTATGTTTCAGCGAATGCTTGACAGCGAACACACACATAAGCTGCTTTTTTCAAAAAAATCCATCTTTCTGATTTTTTGTTGTTGATACCTGTGTAAACTACAATCTTATGATTTTTTATCACAGTTTGGCTAGTTTCCAAACCTATTTTATAAATTTTTTAAGTTGTATCAAAATTAACCATCTTACATAGTTCAAGCATCGGAGCTTCCTATGCGATGTTATTATATTAAATCGATATTAAACGGCTTTATATTACATATAAGATGTATGGACTATCCACCCATTGGTATAACCAGCAAAACAAAAGCCATCATCCCGTCACAAAGATACTGAGTCAGATAAATAATTTTGCATGTAACTGTAACAACAAAGATTTAAGCCAGATAAATCCAGATAGAAGTCTGGTGCAATTTGTGAGCCATATAATTTGTTAATTTCTAGTCTAAAGTTTGGCAACGCTGCCCTTAATAAACCTACTTTTTTTTAAATATATGTCGCTGCTTGACCTTTAGCCGTATGAGTTAAATGAAACACCGCGGCGAAATCTGCATGGTTCCTAAGTCCCTCAATGATTCAAACCTTCTTTTACTTTAAGAACTTACATTTTTTAGATTCGTGACATGTATAAAAAGGAAAATATTGTTTTTCATGCATAAATGTTAATTGAAATATGAACTTCACGATTTAACAGTTAAAAACAAAAACAATTGATTTAACAGCTATTTAAGCTTCTTACCATATTTACCTTCAAATTAAGATTGCTCAATATCAACACTAATCAGGAACTTGAAAAATTGAAATAATGTGCCAAGGATGAAACGAAGACTTGTAAAAGGGCAACATTTTTATTATCTCAGCGCGCTCAAACGATTTTACGCAACTTTGCACTGACTTTCATTAATCAATTCCTTAAATTATGTATCCACATACCAAAGTATGGATCGTTTTGACTCGCTGGATAATCATATCAAGCTCAAAGCCAAAACCAGTCTATAGCTCAGGAAACGCCCCAACCGAGAGTGTCTACTATGAAAGAGGACTCCTTTGTTGATACATATTGAATTCGGTATAGAAGTGCAGTTATGTGCTTTCCCAAAGGAGCACAAATTAAAGGAGGACAAAGTTATGCCTAAAATTTTCTGACTGGACACTGGCTTCTGGCGTCACATGCCTTTAAATTAGGCTTGGCCAGTGATAGCAGATGTAGGAAGTGCGGGTTGGAGGAGGAAACGATCGAGTACGTTCTATGCTCCTGCCCTGCACCTGCCAGGCTTAGACTCCAGCTATTAGGAGCGATACAGCTTAATGATCTAGAAGCAGCAAGTGGCTTAAGTCCTTGTAAGCTTCTAGTATTTGCCAAGAGGACGGAGTTATTTTATAACATAGGTCCTGGTTTTTGATAGGGTTTTTCGGTTTGGTCGTTAAAACAAACTTCTGGTAACACTACGGACTCAATCAGTCTATGTGAGGTCCTCATGGACCGGCCAGTTCAACCTAACCTAGGCCTAAAATCCCACAAAGCTGAATTAGCTCCGATTTGCTAAAGCGCCTTGCTTTGCACCCATACATACCTACATATTAATTTACATCTTCAAGCACAAGAAATAATAATAAATCAAGTAAAAGTAAGTTGAAAGAATTAAGGGCACTGAAAAAGCACGAATAATAAATAAAACAAAAATTCTTCGAAAAGCGGCTGTTTTAAAATTTACATGCTATACGCGCAGCTGTGTGCGTGTATGCGTAATATGGCTTGCCTAAAAGTCAGCTCTTAGTTCGCTCGGAAGTAGGCAATGAATATTTGATGCAAATTTTTTCGGTGCTCAAAATAATTTTACAAAATGCAAAAGAACCAAGTAAAATCTTTTGAGAAATTCGATATTGATGCTGCTTACGGCTATATGAAAATGTTACACGCTTATTTGCATGAATATGTTAATGTTCGATTTCATGGGTAACGGCATGTGGCAAGTACATCAGTGAATGAAAAGGTGGCAGCAATAGCTGCAATGATTGATTTGAAATTGTTTTTGAAAGGGTGTTTCAGATTTTCCCCCATAAAGAAAATAAAATTGTACATACAAGCTACAACACTGCATATCGGCTGCTGACTTTAATATCACTCTATCTCGGGTGCCAATTCAAAAACAGCAGTTTTCAGAAAACTTTAGAAAAGCGCTCAATTTCAGAATTTGTTTCAAAAACTCTTTATCTCAGAATTCAGTTCAAGAAAGCCCTATCCTGGAATCTGTTCCAAAAATGCCCTAACTGTGCATAAATTAAAAAATTTGACGTTATGTGGGGCGCTTTTAAAAATGATCGAAAACAGAGCGTTTTTAAGCTGGCAGCCGAGATATGGGATTCCACTATATTCTAACCCAGAACACGCACGTGATACACCGACAAGAGTATGATGAGGTAGATCCTTTTGCGGAATATGTAGCAGAACCACATCCTTGAACCGGGGTTAACCCTCGGACTTATACCCAACTTTTACTACGACTTCTTATACCCGGGTACAGGTGTGGCCAGTAGCCTGTTTTACCCGTTTTTTCTCATTTTTTCTGAGAAACAAGTTATTTTTTTTAATGCATTGTTGTAGCTGACTGTCTTACGAACATTTTAAGTAGTTATAAACATATATTTGTAGCCTGCTTCTAAGAATTGCGCGCATTCTAAGTTATTTCTAAGAAGTCAATAATTTCTATTGTTGTTAGAATTTTTAGAATACAACCTTTTTCGCGCACTCTTAATTATTTAGAAGAAGACATTATATTGTACCCTTGCTAGAATTTGCTGACAAACAACATTTTTAATCCAACTACCTGGCAGGTAAGAAATGCTTCCAGAAACTTAAGGGTTGCAGCTATATAAACGGCAGTTTTGCGAGTTTATATTCATTGTAAAGCGTTCTTTTGAAGTGTGAAGTTGATTTATACTTGTGAAAATAACAAGTCAGACAAAATTTAAAATATTACAACATGGATAGTAGAAGGAACATGGAATATTTGTCTTCGAATCAATATATGAGGCAAGTACAAATAACTCAAATATAATTTCATAAATGGAATAAAAATTAATTATTTTTATATAGATTATCTGACGCTGAAAAAGAGCAGTACATACAAAACCTGTTTGACGAAATCTCAGATGATGAATTATTTTCCGACCCTTAAGGGGATGAAAGCGAACAAGTAGAAGTAGCAGATGGCGTGGTTGAATCGGATTTAGAAGACCCTGATTACACAATTGACAATGCCCAGGTAGATGAGGCTGATTACGAAGAATCTGACTATGAATCCGGTGCTGCAGATAATTCTGAGGAGATTAATTTGCGTGCAGCTGATTTCGTAGCACGTGATAGTACCATATGGAGCTCAATACATATAAATGTTTTATGACTCCGGAAATGGTGGATATTATAGTACGCTACACCAACAAAAAAGCAGAAGCTACATATGCGGAATTAAACGCAAAACATCCAGAGGCGGAACCAAAAACATGGAAGAAGGTTACTTTGAGCGAAATGTATGCGTTCGTTGGAGTGCTTATTATGACTGGCGCTAACCGCAGCAATGCCGAATGTGCGCCGGACTTGTCCATTATATCGTGCGTCAGTGGGCATTAGCCGCTTTCAGGCAAACACACGGGCACAACGTTTGGTAACTGACAAAGCTGCACCAATATCCGAGCTGTGGACCATGATGAACTACAACTTTGAGCAGTCATATAAGCCAAGTGAATATCTAACGGTAGACGAGCAGCTCTTTCCATATCGTGGCCGCACCCGTTTCACGCAATACATCCCATCGAAACCGGCAAAATATGGCATCAAAGTGTGGTGGGTATGTGATGCCAAAAACGCATATCCACTGCATGGACAAATATATACTGGGCAAGCACCTACGGGACGGGAAACTAACAAGGGTGAACGCGTGGTCAAGGATTTAGTAAGCCGCTTTCGTGGAACCGGCCGAAATATAACGATGGAAAATTTTTTTACATCCCTAAATCTACTGGAAAGCTTGTCATCCATGAATTTGATGGCAGTTGGAAATCTGCGGAAAAATAAGCCCTACATACCAAAGGAGATGTTGGCACACAAAGATCGTGCAGAGAGGTCAAGTACATTCGGTTTTAGGCCCAACATATCCATTTGCTCCTATGTGCCGAAAAAAACAAGGCAGTTATCATCAATGCATGACGATGATCACATTGGCGAAAGCGAAAAACCAGAAATGATCGAGTTTTATAACAAGACAAAAGGAGGAGTGGACGAGATGGACCAATTTCTTGGAGAATATACTTGCCAAAGGATGACAAAGCGTTGGCCGTTGTCCCTATTCTTCAATATGATTGATTTGACTGCATTGGCAGCGTACATCATATATTATGAGAATAATCCCAACATCAGATGCACCAATGCGAAGCGTAAGAGATTTCTTCGCCAGCTCGCCAAGGAACTATCTATGCCCATAATTGAAGAGCGGTCGGTGAATCAGCAAGTGATGCGGAACTTCAACACAAAAATTGCAGTCGCGAGTTTCATAAGTACGGCCTTTCAAGGAAGTGCTGACAATAGGCCATCAACGTCTGCAGCTGCTGGTGCAAAATCAAAGAAACAGCAGGTTGGAAGCTGTTTTCTCTGCTACATCCATAACCAACACAGAAGACGAACGCGTAACATGTGCAGAATATGTCAGCGCCCAATATGCATACAGCATTCTTCAAATACATTTACATGTAATATTTGTGAAAATAATGAAGAAAATTGAATAATTTAAATTTGCTTGCATATTTAGTTATAAGAAATAATCAATTAAATAATATTTTATAAATAAAATAATAAATAAAAATTTTTTTCCTTCAAAAAATGAGAAAAAAAGCTACTGGCCACACCTGTACTCGGGTATAAGAAGTCGTAGGTGTCAACTTTGAAAGCTTATATCGCATCAATGCATGGACCTAGCATGACAAATAAGACACCAGTGGACGTAGATTTACTTCGTTTTCCTAGATCAAAAATTTCAAGTCAATATCTACTACTACTGTGCTACTGGCCACACCTGTACTTGGGTATAAGTCCTAGGGTTAAGTTCAATACCTTGCCGGAGCAGGAGAGTATGGAGAAATACAGCTGCTAGGGCCTGCTCCGATGGTGATAATTCGTGGGAGGGACACAATAAATTAAATACGGATACACTGACATGACAGCTCTTAGTCCGGGAAAAAATCCCAAGTCACTCCGGTACATAGAACTGGCTGCCGTGGGAAGCGAGGAAGTTCCACTCAGCAAATGCTTGTACATTTTCATTAGGATTTTTCAGAAGTTCTTGAAATTTCGATTTTTTTTGAAAACATTTTTGAAATTACTTCAAATAGTTTTATAGGTTTCGTTAAACAACTAAACATCATACAAGAAAACAAGGACACAATTGATCAAATGCTGAAATAGCATTGCCACCTCAACAAAATTATATTATGGAAATTTTGAAATTTTTATGGGGTATTTTTATAAGATAAATCTTTGTATAACTGGTATAAAGTGTGAGCTGCATACTCCTTTAAGGAGAGTAGTACTTCTTATACTCTGACCGCTTAAATGGGAAAACCTTCCTTGAAACTATTGCTTAGCAGTTTCTTTTCCTTCTTCTAACATTTTGGGCATTGCGACTACGTCTATTTTAGGCTCTGGGTACAACATACACATACAACATACATATACTTTCCTCTTTGCTTGTTAGGAAAACCGATATGAGCACCTTTCAATTACGTGTAATTGTGACAGAGTTTTGATTATTCAACAGATTCGCCGCATCCTCAGACTTCACCACACATGGGTTCATGCCCTGCATTTGGAAGCTTGAAAAACTCTCTTCCACTATTTCAAGGTATAAATATTGTTCAGCCTTATCAGCGTAACTCTATTGTATCTAATGTATCGAGTACTGTTAGAAGTTTATTGTTTTGGTTCCTCCTGCATTATTCTGATCATGTCATTAAGGAGCTTCCTTTCTTCAGATATCCAAGTTTAGATCAACATCTGCCCATAGCTCGTTCTGCCGTTCTTCTTTTTATGGGTAACCGGAGTCGCTCCGGTTTGTTTCTTTTATAATCTCAAAGTAAAATCGGAGTTTCTGTGTTTCCTGACTTAGCTTATAAGTCACTTCCTAGCAGCGGCGTCCTTTGCTGACACATGGCCACGACTACTTTGCAAGGATGCCCAGTGAGGGAAGATCGAAATTCATGCATGCAAGCGTCTCAGCTGCACAGTAGGATTAAGCCCTTACCAATAATGCAAAATAAACTTAATTGTCTGTTCGCGGTGGTGTCAAGTTCGAGATGCAGTAGATGTATGTTTGGGTTTAATACATCCCGGGATAGTTTGTTAAACGTAAACATATATACTAAAAAACCAAGTCGTGCAGAGAGGCCCTAGGTCTTACGTAGTAACTTTTTGTACTTTACACGATCAATACATCCAAAGGCGATTAGAATTGCAAAAAAAAATAAAATTTTGGGACACATGGTTTTTGAAGATATGGTAGCGCTATTTCAAAACTTAATATCAAAACACAGTTTTGGATTAAATGGAGACAATGGCGGCCAAGAAGAAGAAGTGAAAATACTTTAATAAAAAACAAGTAAGGACGGGACTGTGCCGAAGGCTTCATACCTTTCATGAATGGGGCTGAACAATAATCTTCTCCCATTCGTAATCTCCAAATAATCGGATGTATAAGTTAAGAAATATATAGAGAACAGATGTACATACCTAAATGCTTTTTAAGATAAATATAAAATAAAAAATGGCAAAAAACCCCCTTATCTGAACGATCGGTTGTATGGGATATATATTATATATAGCTCCGGTCGAAATGATTTTTACAGAAAATCGTCTATGATATATTAGAATATATATCACCAAGTTTCACGTTTTTATATTGGAAACAAAGGGAGAAATGGCCAAAAAACCTTCTATCTATACGATCGGTTGTATGGGATATATACTATATATAGCACCGATCAAAGTGATTTTTTCAGGATATCTTTTATGATATATATTTCATGTTTATACTTTCTAAATTGCGGCAGAAATGACCAAAATCGTCTTATCTGAACGATCGGTTGTATGGGAGATATATGTTATAGTGGTCCGATCCTACCGATCCGACAAATGTCTGACAGACGGACGGACATGATGATCAATTCGGTATACTTAATGGTGAGTCTATCTTCTATATTTGTCAACGTTACAAACATCGGACCAAAGTTAATATACCATTTTATGTTCATGAAAGGTGTAAAAAATAGAATAAAACAACTTAAAAAATGTTATATCTTACTGCTCTTTATTTGCTCACAGATGTGTGTGCCTTTAATATATATATATATATATATATATATTACAAGCGTGTTTGATTATTGGCTGTTTTATGTGGGTGTCAGAATGCTATTAAGTTGAGTTTTTGCATTGCAAATGGGTTTGGATATTACTTTGGTAGGAATTGATGGTGCGTGAAAGCACCTAAGAGAAAATACCGGAAAAAAATGAGAAGTCAATATTTATAAATGTAAGTAAATATAGTATTTGATTTTACACAACATTATTAAAACAGTCGCTTAGATATGTGCATGCAAAATGAGGAAGCACAGTGAGCAAAACACCGTAATAAAGGTGTAGAATATTGGGATGAATAATTTGATCAACATGTTTTAATTTGCATAATTCTCATAATTTGAGAAGATAAAAATGCATTTTCAATATTTGGAGAAACAAATATTTTTCAGAAAATACTATGAGCGGATTAAATTAGCTCCAGTGACTCTTGTGAAATTTCGCTGCAGAGCTTTTTTTTGTATAACAACATAATAAGCAGGTAATGGCAGGACTGTCTTCAGCTGTGCCGAAGTCTTTATACCTTTCATGAGTTGAGCTGAGAAATAATCTTATCCCATTCATAATATTTGAATAATCGGCAAAAAAAAGACAGAGAGACAGACGGATAGATAGTTAATTGAGGATTGCACTGCGACCATTGGTCTATTGTGCCCTCAGCTTCTGCACAGCACCTCATCCAAACCGACATGTCTGATGAAGCCTAGCAGTTGACCTGACTTGAGTGATTTAATGTGAGAATGCCCTGGCCCTGCGTCTTGAGATTGTGTCACACTCCAGAAGGATATGATACGCCGTCCCCGCTGATTGATTACAAAATCGGCATGTGTTCGGAAGTATGCCCGGCTTCTGCAAGTGGCTGTTCAGGCTGCGTCCTGTAAGAATAGCTGTTAGAATTCTTAGGTTATCTTTCGAGAGGCTATCAATGCCTTTATCGAATTGTGCTGTAACCCCCTAACAGTAGCTTAGATTGTTTCAGGCCTGGCATATTGCGCCAGTGTTCTTCCCTCTTTTCCTTCTCTTCTACTAATAAATGCCCGCTAATTTCCTGCGGACCTACTGGCAGGAACGGCTCCGGACCGATGAATCGTGTCATTGCTGCATCTCTGGCCAGACTATCCGTCTGCTCATTACCCTCAACTCCTCTGTGGCCTGGAACCCAGGCCAACAGTAGTTCGTTTTGTGATTCTAGTCGATTTAGTTTTTCAACGCACTCAAGGACCAGTGTTGATTTTATCTCAAACGCCGAGATTGCCTTGACGGCGGCCTGACTGTCATTGAGTATGGCGATTGTTTCATTGGAGTATTCGCGCTGAAGGTTCAGGTCAGCGCACTGGCTTATGGCGAATACTTCCGCTTGAAAAATGCTCGGGTATGATCCCAGGGGTATCGATATATTGGCTATGGGTCCAAAGACTCCAGATTCAAACCCCTCTGGCGTCTTCGCGCCATCGGTGTACCATACTAGTTTATGTCGCTGCTGAATACTTTCAATTCTGCTTTCCTTCCATGTACCCTTGTTCCCCAATTCGACTTTATACTTTTTCTCAAAAAGTATCTGCCTGAGGATATCATTCCTCGGGAGTTGAGAGATTGGGATCTTCTCTTTCAATCCTTCCATGCTTCGGGATAATATGACTTTGCCTTTGCCCGAGCCCTCCTTGGCGATATTCAGAAGGGTTCGCTTGTCTGACTGCTCTATCGATATATGCAGCGAGGTTAGATCGAGAATAGCTTCCATTGCTGTTGTAGGGCATGTGCGCATAGCTCCCGTGATGCACACACATCCCAGACGCTGAAATTTTGACAGTGCTTGCCTCGTCGTCGCCCGAGTTGTTCTCGATGCCCAGGCTATCGAGCCATATATTATCATAGGTTTTACTATCATTTTACATCCATCTTAGTACATGTGGGCTGCAGCCCCATGATTTGCCTGCTAGACGTTTGCATATCATGATGGACTTCGTGGTCCTAGTTTTCATGGAGTCGAAGTGTTGTTTCCAGAGGAGCTTGGTGTCAAAGATCACCCCCAAGTATTTCACCTCGGTTCCATATTCTAGTGCAACTCCATCTATTGTTATTGCTCTTAGAGCTGGTAGGACCCTTCTGCTGGTGAAGGGGATGATGGTCGTCTCATATGGGTTGATGTTAAGCCCCACACTGGCGCACCATCCCCTTGTTCAATGCTCTCTGTATTATGTCACAGAGCGTACTCTCGAATTTACCCCTTGCGATTATGACGATGTCGTCAGCATATCCTTGACATCTTATGCCATTGTTTGATAGCTTTTGCAGGAGTTCGTCCACTATTAGGCTGCACAGAAGGGGAGATAGAACCCCTCCTTGGGGGCACCTCCTCGTGGTATTAACCTTAACTGGTATTAACCTTCAGCGATTCTTGTACGGAGTAGATTGTCAATCCATCTCTGGATGGGCATCTGGATTCCTCTTTTCTGCAGTGCTATATTAACGCTTTCGTGAGATGTGTTGCCAAAGGCACCCTCAATATTAAGGAAAGCGCAAAGCGCTGTTTCTTCTGCTTCGAACGCCCTCTGTATTTCGGTTGATAATTGGGACAGAGCTGCGTCCGTGGACCTGCCCGCTCTGTATGGGTGCTGGCTATGTTGTAGTGGCCAGCTCTTTAGGGTGTTCGACCTGATTTCTTGTTCTATTATCTTTTCCATTGCCTTCAAAACGAAGGACGTTAGACTTATTGGTCTGAAGGACTTTGCTTGTGAGTAGTCCTTCTTACCTACGTTTGGTATAAAAACCACCTTTGCTCTCCTCCACACCTTGGGTATGTTTCCCAGTGCCAGGCTATCTCTCATATTCCTGGCGATGTGTGGGATAATCTGTGTCCCTTGCTGCATTATCACCGGGTAGATGCCATCCACCCCCGGAGATTTGTATTTCTCAAAGGATTCCACTGACTCTGACCATCTGCCTCTGGCATCACAGAAGAGGGAGTTGTCTAACTGCCAGTCTGATGGGGTTGGTCCCACTCTGGTGAAAACAGGTTCCGGTACTTGCGGAGAGGCATCAGGAAAATGCGCTTTCAGCAAGGCGTTCGCTCGCACCTCCACCGTTCCGGTATAGGTACCGTCTGGGAGCTTAATTGCTAGGTTAATCTCTCTCTGCTCTTTGGCTATGGCCTTTTGGAGCCTTGCCGCTGCAGGTGTGTTGGAAATTCCGTCACAGAAATTCCTGAAACTTTCCCTTTTAGCTTTCCTTATCTCCTTATTGTACTTTGTAAGATTTTGGGTGTATTCATCCCAGTTGCCTGTTCTCCTTGCCCCGTTGAAGAGTTTCCTGACTTTCCTTCTTAGTAGTGTTAGGTCATGCGACCACCAGGGGGTTGCCTTCTTTCCCTTAACTAAGGAGACTCGGCAACTGGAGTTGTAGGCATCTATCATTATCTGATTTGCCCTATCCACTCTGCCCTCTAACTCAATACAGTTAGTGCTTCTGCTCTTATTCCTGAGGCTATCTACGTTAGCCTCTATGATACTTTTGTAGCTGCCCCAGTCTGTTTTCTTGGGATTTCTTTTAGGGTTGGCTTCCCCACATACAGCACCCAGCTCAAACCTTATTATCCTGTGGTCCGAGAGGGAGGGTTCTTCTGAAACCCTCCATTTCGAGATCATATTCTCAGTTAGGTTGTTGCCAAGTGTTATATCCAGGACTTCTGCCCTGGCTCTCGTGACAAACGTCGTTTTACTCCTGGCGTTATATATACCCAAATCGTTGCTGGCTATATATTCTAGTAAACACTCACCCCTTTGGTTGGTATCACTGCTGCCCCACTCCGTGTTGTGGGAGTTAGCATCGCTTCCTATAATCAGCGGAAGTTTGGCTCTTCTGCAGTGCTCCACCAGCTTCTGCACATTATCTGGAGGGACTGTGTTGTCGTCCCCCGGGGATAAACAGACGGATACTTATGAATGGGTATATTTCTTCTTCTTTAAGGACTTACAATTTTGAGATTCGTGACAAACTAAATATACCATTTCACTTTCATGAATAAAGAATTTTCATACTTCCATACACTGCTCTAACTGCACGAAGAAAATAAAGCATACGAATTAGTTGTAATTATCTTGAAAATTGAACTGATATGGATCCATAAATTGTATGACGCAGGGGCAAGCATTGCAGTTCGTCACGTAGGGATGGAGGTTGGTCAAGAACACCACCAGTGGTATCTAATACACGATCCTAAAATTGTTCCACAAGCATTAGAAAATTAGTGTCGAAATAATTCCAAAATAGTCCCAAAATGGAAAACAATCCAGAAATAAACCAAAATGACCCAATAGTAGCCCTGAAATGATCCTGATACGATCCCATAGTAGTCCCGAAATCGTCCCAAATTGATATCGAAAATAGTACTGAAATAATCCTGAATTGGTGCCCAAATAGTGCCAAGGATACGAAAGCTATTCCGAAACAACCCTAAGATAGTCCCGCAATATTCCCGAAACAGTCATGAAAGGATGCGAAATTCAGATATGATCCCGAAAACTGTGCAAAAATCATGCCGCAATCACGGATGGGTCAAAGCTGGATGGAAAGGTTGGTGGGGGGGTCTTTTGTCAAGAGCTAAATTTAAGCCGCAAGTTTAAGTTGGCTGATCACTGCAGTGTATTCCAAGCGGAAATTGCTGCGATTAAGGATGCGGTGGATGGAATGCTATCCAGTGCTACCACGGTTAGGGAATTTAACATCTACTCTGATAGCCAATCGGCTATCAAGGCCTTGAGCTCAACTACAGTGCGATCGAGGGTGGTCTGGGAGTGCCTGACCTCGCTTGCGATTGTATCGAATTATTTTACAATTAAGATTATCTGGGTCCCGGGCCATAGTGATATCCCGGGTAACTGTCAAGCGGATCTCTTAGCCCGCATCGGTACAACTGAACCGGATGAAGATGGCTGTAGGGACTTCGGGATCCCGCTGGCCACCTGTGGATTGCTCCTCCATAGCTGGGCCTCGAATCAGCTCAGCAAACGTTGGGCGGATACCACGTCTTGCAGGGTAGCAAGATCTTTCTGGCCGAAAGTGGATGGCAGGAGGTCTGCTGAAATAATTGGGTTCACTAAGGCTCACCTATCAATGGTCATTGGGGTTTTGACAGGGCACTGTCCCATGGGTATCCATGCGGTACGTCTCAATATACTGGAAACTCCATCCTGCTGCAGCTGTATGGAGGATGATGAGGTGGAATCACCAAATCACTTTATGCTTGATTGTCCAGCTTTTGCCAGAATTAGGCGAAAGTACTTCGGTCGCGACTCACTTGGATCTCCCGAGGATATATCCAAAGTTGAGATCGGTATCATTCGGAGCTTTATCGTTGCTACCCAACGATTCTCTAAGTAGCTGGATCTAGGTCACCGTTATTTTTGGTGTATGTGGTATCACAACGGACCTTCGTGTTGTCCAAGTGAGCTATCCTTATCAGGGCAGCTACCACCTAACCTATCCTATCCTATCATGCCGCAATCCCTGTGGAAGTCTCAGTTTTCCAAAATTGCCTGGACCTCGAACACTATGACCTATAAACAAATATTATTGATTTATGTCAAGTGGATTCCAAGTTACCAGGATTTATTAAAACGTTTCTTAGAGGAGGTAGGCAGTGTAGACTTTCCGCAGTTGATTAAACCTCGATCTTATACAGGACCTACATTTTTTCAGTTAAATTGCACAATCTTATAATGCAAGTTCAGAGTATTACAATTCAAGTTTAGAGTTTTCAATTCAAGTTCGGATAATTCCGATTCAAGTTCAGATAATTACATTTCATGGAGCCTTTTCCAATTTTAGATTTTAGTTAAGAAAGTTGCAACTCAGAAAATTAAGAATCAAATTCAGAGGTTACATTTCAATTTCTTAAACTACAAAAGGAGTACATATGGCATCTCATTTGTCAAGTATAAAAAGATTCAGACCTGGGTTTCCTTTTGCGACCTTGAACTGCAGTTTAAGTTTTGTAGAGTTTGGCCCTTCAGTTTTTAGTCGGTTTTCTAGTGCGAGTTTAAGGTGCTAAAAGTATAGCACAGTTTATTCGTCATACTTTGGTTGCTTATATATAATTTCACTGCTCATCTCAGATTAAGCACTGAAAACAGGGCCTCAGAATTATAGCTGTAGGTTTTGAATATATATATAATTTATTTGACCATGTCTTCCCTGAAGTATTTTAAGGAGAGCAAAACATGACATTGATATTGGAAGAAAAGAGGCCTTCAGACCTTTGTGACACATTGAACTGCTCAAAATTGCGTTCTATGGACAAAATCTGCCACAAACTAAATGTCAGTTTGCAAGCAGACACAGTTCTCCATACTTTTTTCTTTGATGAGGCATGTATTTAGTCTTGCTCCCTTTCATCGCAAGATGCACTTTTTCGGTACTTTATACGGATCAAACAAGATAAAACCCACGCTCTTATTTTGCTGTACCCTAAAGCTTCGTTTGTCTCAAATTCGGTTACAAGTCCTAGGAGATGGCCTTTTTAATCTTGACGTAGTTATAGATACTTATTTATGTATATAAATTTATTGCAATAAGCGCACTTAATTTATAAGTAAGACTTTTTCGTGACTCCACCGAAACCTAAGTACCGACATCGAAAACAAAGTCAAAAGCATACGCGCGCACTTGCGTTGGATAACAGAAAGATAAATAATGCTGCCAAAAATTAAAATTTGTTGAAGTACAGTGCAAGTAGTAAAATTTAAATTAACTGAAAGGTCAATGAAAAGTTGCAAGCAAAATTGGCGCTGTGCTACCGTTAATTTCGTTAAACTGCTATTAATAACTGTAAATATGGTAGTACGAAAAGTACCAACCGGCATAACGTACAAATACCCTACAAAAATCGCGAGTACTCCATGCATGCATGTATGGAGTACTCGATATGGACCAAGCGAGTGCTCCAAAATTAACCACAACTCATCAAAAAATATAGTCCAATTAACATTGCGATGTCCTTGGACCGGACCATATACTCCATGTTCGCATTACATCAGATTAATCATGGAGTACCCACAGTCCAATAAACATCGTGTAGTGATTACAATCGTTAAAAACGAGCAATGATCGGCTTACAACATGTTCGTGTAGAAATATGAGCTGGTCCATTGCTGCATTACAGTGGAATATAATGGTATGTACACCAGTGGACCACATGATCTAACGATTTTTGCAGGGTAAGCGCATGTACATTAGAGTGAATTCCATTTGGATTTAACAATGCCAACCGTAAACTGCAGGCCAAGCAAAGATGCTAATGAGACAACCCTCTTCTTACGATAATTTCCACCCAGACCTTTCCTTGCAAGGGAAGAGTTTAACGAAACTCCCAGCTTACTGGACTTGATGTGCAATGTCGCTGTATCTCGGGGTGAGTAAGACATGTTTTTAGAACAGGGGGCGTCATTTCATAGCACAATTGTGCAGATACGATTCACACGGATTGCTTCGCTATGTGTTTTATTGAATATCTTATGCGGCAGTTACTCACGAAAGTACGTACCAAAAACGTGTCAGCTGACACGACCTATCTTATGAGTGTGCAATGTAAACGAAAACTCACCGACGTGCAACGCCCGTACGTACGTAGCCCGGAACGTAGAAATCAAAACAATTTAGATTTTTTCCGTAAGAACGTGTCAGCTGATCGCTCTCTCACTAGACAGAGTTGCCTAGTAAACTTTTGTACGCTAATTTTTGACCGTTTGCAATTTTATGCAAAAACGCCTAATTAAAGTTTGAAAAATTGTGAAAATAATTCGAAATAATTATGTAAAATTGCTGATTATAAATATTTTATCTATTTATACTTATTTAATATGCATAATGCGGCAGTTACCCACCGACGTGTGCCGTACGTAAGGACGTTTGTCGTACGAAGCACGTTTGACCGAACTCTCAAGCCCGTAGGAATCAATGTGTGCGTCTGTGTACATGTACATAACATATTTGTGTGTATTGTTTACAGATAAGCACTGTTGCCATTGACCATTTTGCATGTATGCTTATGGAAACATCAACTTTTTCCAATTTAATTTTTGATATTGTAAAAGGCCGGAATACATATTAAATAAGTATAAATAGATAAAATATTTATAATCAGCAATTTTACATAATTATTTCGAATTATTTTCACAATTTTTCAAACTTTAATTAGGCGTTTTTGCATAAAATTGCAAACGGTCAAAAATTAGCGTACAAAAGTTTACTAGGCAACTCTGTCTAGTGAGAGAGCGATCAGCTGACACGTTCTTACGGAAAAAATCAAAATTGTTTTGATTTCTACGTTCCGGGCTACGTACGTACGGGCGTTGCACGTCGGTGAGTTTTCGTTTACATTGCACACTCATAAGATAGGTCGTGTCAGCTGACACGTTTTTTCTACGTACGTTCGTGAGTAACCACGGCTTAAATGCGGCAGTTACCCACCGACGTGTGCCGTACGTAAGGACGTTTGTCGTACGAAGCACGTTTGACTGAACTCTCAAGCCCGTAGGAATCAATGTGTGTGTCTGTGTACATGTACATAAGATATTTGTGTGTGTATTGTTTACAGATAAGCACTGTTGCCATTGACCATTTTGCATGTATGCTTATGGAAACATCAACTTTTTCCAATTTAATTTTTGATATTGTAAAAGGCCGGAATACTTATAAATAAGTATAAATAGATTAAATATTTATAATCAGCACTTTCACATAATTATTTCGAATTATTTTCACAATTTTTCAAACTTTAATTAGGCGTTTTTGCATAAAATTGCAAACGGTCAAAAATTAGCGCACAAAAGTTTACTAGGCAACTCTGTCTAGTGAGAGAGCGATCAGCTGACACGTTCTTACGGAAAAAATCAAAATTGTTTTGATTTCTACGTTCCGGGCTACGTACGTACGGGCGTTGCACGTCGGTGAGTTTTCGTTTACATTGCACACTCATAAGATAGGTCGTGTCAGCTGACACGTTTTTTCTACGTACGTTCGTGAGTAACCACGGCTTTAGTCGTCGCTGAGAAGTAACGTCGATGTAGACTTTTGTTTGAAAAAATATATAATGGCATATTTGCGAAATATTTCGGGTGCGTGCAAATAATGCCAGCATTTGTGTTGCTTCATTGCTCGTTGATAAACGACTAAACCAATACCACTACGCTCGTAATACTCTTACTAATACAGCAACAGTTTCAGTTTTAAATAACCTTGGCTTACATATCGTAAAGGAAGTTGTAAGTCCTTATGTATTGCATGATGGCAGGCCTCGCTATTCCGTAGAAGTAACTCAAATTTCCAGGAACTCAAAGAAATGTTGCATCGAAGAGCAAATGGAAAAAAACGTACACTCTTATACAAGCATAATGAAATACTTATGTACATGAAGTAATAAAAAAAAAAAACAAAATAAAAACAGTAAGAAAGAGCAACAACAATTTTAAAGAGTTAACAAAGCTTAGTTCGCTTTCGCTGCAAATATTTTCTTTGCGCCTGCAGGAAAGAAGTAATAGTTTCGAGTCGCAAGTAGGGAGCTTTTCTGCATATATGCGCATATGTAAGGATATATTTGCACTTATAAGTATGTATGGATACATGTTTGTTTGTAGCTAAGTAAGTGTTGGATAAGGGGCATGTGTCTTCACTTTTGTATTTTATTTTTTTTACTTTTTAGCTCCTTTGAAATCTCCTTTTATCTTTCATGCAGCATACTCCTATGTACATATGTATATACGTCGCTTCATTTCATTTAGTAATTTTGGGCGAAATTAAAATTAACAATTTGTAAACTTTTTTTAATTTATTTTATTACACATACTTGATAATATCCTCACTAACATAAATGTGAAAGCATGAAGGAAGACCGTAAGAATGCTTTGATATTATGCTTTACAGAGGAGTGAAACTTAAGTTCAAGAAACTTCTTTATCCCTTAAGCGCTGCAGTTTTGAGCGATTATATTTTATGGTTTTTATTAAAAATTGTCTGTGTATATCTGTGTGAATGTGCGTTATTCCATGTAAAAGGTGCAAATAAAATTTTTTAAATATGTTTTAATTGTATTTTGGATTGTGTGAACTTAATACTCATAAGCGCACTTGAGCAACCAAATAAACATGCTTACATCTACATATATGATAGTTATATATAAGGATGCCACTCTTGTCTGGTTGTCAGAGGTTGTTAATCATCGTTAAAAGAAATGATTAAAGTTGCTTTGGCAACTTAGTATAGGTCCTCCGATATTGCAGTTGTGTCTAAGGAAAAAATCGCCCGAACTGATTTCCAGAAAAATGGCGAGAAAAAGAGGAAGCGAAAGGAAAGGTCATGTCGTTCCAGCCTGTCCAAAAGTCTACAAAATTAAACAGGAATTGTAAGGGTAGAGTAAGACTGATACGAAGAGCAGAAGTAACAATAAGAGTTAGAGTGAGAGTACAAAAAATTGTAGGAGTAAGCGTTAGAGAAAAAGTAAGAATAATAGCGAATAATTGCTTCGAACAAGCTTATTGACGAGCTCCACGCGCTTTACACAGAGGGCTTCGCTGGCTAGGTAAACTTATGCGAACGAACGAAGAATATTCGTCTCAGAGAGAAGCAGGTAGGGGACGACTTGCGGCAGTTTTTTCCTAGTAGGAATGACTGGCCTTGCTTTGCTGCCAGAGCTAGAGCAAGAGTAAGAATTAAAGTAAGAGTAAGAATAAGGGTGAGACTAATAGCAAGAGTAAGAGGAAGAGTAAGTAAGGGTAAAAGTAAGAGTATGAGTAACAGTAAGAATAAAGTAAGAGTAAGAGCAAGTGTAAGACGAAGAGTATGAGTGCCGATAAGAGTAGAGGTAAGAGTAAGAGTAAGAGAAAGTGTAAGGGCAACAATAAGACTAAGAGTAAGAGATAAGACCCAAACACATTCGACTTTTGCATTGTTTTTGAGCTGGCGTCATTTGGTAATAACGCACGTTGAAATTTTCCCTGCCACAATGAACGCAAAAAAAATTCACAATTCGATTTTTTATCATTAGCAAACAAATAAAAATAACAATCCCTTTAGGTAGAAAACAGAAGTATTTTCAAATATCAAACAAAATAATTGGATTCGCCTGCCATTTCATCACGGTGCTCTCCGCTACTTTCGTTCTCCGATTCCGACGTCTAGTTTGTTGCGCTTTTGTCTTCCGTGGCTGGCAACTCCGTTCTCCATCGCTCCTCCTCCTCATCAACATATGAAATTGAGTTTTTTACTTTTGTCATCCGTGGATCCTTTTCAACATAAGAGCTTGAGTTTTTCAGCTTGGTCGTTCTACCACCTGTCCGACAAGGTAAACACGTGTATTGGGAAGACTCCGTTGGAATACAGCCCAATATATCACCTGGATGAAACTCATTCCATAGGTACAGTCCGCATAATACCCTGAATTACGGGGTTTAGTACATAGTTCTTTGTCACCGACATCGCGCCGCCTTCCTTTAAAGAACTATTGGAAACTGCTTTTATACCTCTGGTACAATCTATATTACCTACAGACAAGCTACACTCGCAAACATAAGAGAGCCGATATAATGTTTTTGTTTCGATAAGGGAACGTATGTACCTTAATTAAAATTTTTTCTTCTCACACCAATGCTGCTACAAACTCAAAAATTTTGTAGGCTGTATTTTTTCGATTTCGAATTCAAAACTTATTTGCCAACATATTGTACTACTAGCAATATTGGAGTACTACATATATGGTAGGTAGGTAAATAAAACAATAAACCGACCAAATAAATAAACACACAAAAAATGGCAAACAACTAAAATTACTGACTTCTGCCTGTTTCAGCTAACCACACAAGTTTATCAGTGAATACAGAACACACACATATCTATATACACAAACATTCAATTTGACAACACCTACTTATGCACATATGAACTATAAATATAAAGACAACACATCAGAACGAAAAATTACACTGATGATGGCGCAAAATCGATCCAATATGTATCAACTATTCACCCGGAAAATCAAAAGAACTAAACCAATCTAGCCTTCAATAAATCACTTGTTTTGAGGAGGTATGAGGTGGTACGAATATAAATCCAGCCGGTAATACCCGAGGGCATTCACAATGCACAAAAATACGTTTGAAGGACGTATGCTAAGTTCCCTTGTACGCATTCTCAACCTAACCTAAAATCTAAAGTGAATAATAATTATTTAAAAAACTTGTGAAAATTTAAAAGAACAAAATATTCGGACAATAAAGTATGGTTATTTGAATAAGTTACATGAGTAGATCTCCTGACGTTTCACTATCAATTGCCTAATAATTCTATATTTACATCTAAAGACTCGAGAAAAGAATCAACTCAAGTGAAAAAGTCCTGACACTTCAATGGTCTAACCCTCTAGAATAATTTCAATTATTTTTTTCATCAATTGCGCCGTAATCTTTTTTCTTTTTTGTTACTTAAGACTTTTCTATGCTTGTATGTATGTAGCTCATATGAAAATGTCAGAGATAAAACAAAATAAAAGGATCCCCTTTGTTTGCGGATCAATCTCCTGATCGATAAGACTATTATGTTGCTACGACTTAACATCCAGAAGTGCAAGGAAATAGGTTGTCAAAACGCTACTCCTGATTGCGGGGGGGGGGGGGGGGTTTGAACTCACAGTTCTGCTCTGCGAAATTGTAATCTAAATGAAATGGTCAATCGAAGATACTCATGACAAAAGAAATTATAATTGCAATCAACTTCACTGAGGAACGTTCACACGTCGACTTCTAACTTTTGGAATCCCATAGCTTTCATCGCATATAAGTAGATCCTTTGTAAAGCTTTTTTTTACTTGACTCTTTTTGTTGCTTCAATTTTAATTTACCACATACTTTGCCAAACAAGAGCTTACAAAAAAGCAAGTAACAACATTCACTTATTAACGTTTGCATAAAAGTTTGCTACGTATACGCCACACCGTAGCCGTTGTCAACTTCAACACTAACGCTTACGAGCGTTGTGGCATTTCATGAAGTTATACGATCCCTTTGGTGTTATTTCGCATGTCCCTCATTAATTTTGTTTGACTATAAGCTATCAAAATGCGAGCCTGGAGAGGAAGTGCTGGCTGGTTTGTTGCAGACAATAGAAAAAATTTGCTATGCGAACAATGATAAAAGTTATCGCCCCCAACAAAACACTACAAAGGACAAACTTATTAAACTTATCTCTCAAACATTCGAAAGTTGTGGCGGGTGAGAATTTAGAAGAATTCTTGTGAAGGGTAGTGACAACTTAATGAAGTATGAAATTCATTTAACCTTTTCATTGCACAGCTGAGCGTTGCTACGCACGAGAGATTAGCGTTGGATGAAGCGCAGGAGTGTCTTAAGTACAAACATATGGGCAAATCCACTAAATCTTAAATTTGTCGGCTCTTTAGTTGTTACTGTGGGCAGAAGAACTTAAAGCATGTATGTAATATATGGCAGACCTAGATAAGAGAGATATGAGTATCGCCGAGTTTTCCAATTCCGAAGTGTGTACTCAATTTGTTAATACCATGGTCGCAATAAAACAGCCTTCAGTGCAAGCGACGGAATATTCGGCGCACAGTTACTACCATTAATTTTGGACTTGCTTTAAGGTATTTTGAAATATTTCTCTTAAGTACCTCGTAGTTTTATATTATTTCTTTTACATTAGGTCAGTTTCATGTTTGCCCGCAAATTTTAGTACAAAATAAGGGAGTTTTTTGAGTAACTTTTTATAGAACTAGAGTCATGAGACTTGGCGATTACTTCAGAGACCGATTACAATGGATCATCGGGGAAAGAAGCTTTCGCTAGGTGGGGCAGGGTTCGCGAAATTTAATTGAACTTGAAAATTTGCTTTTGAGATTTAAGTTACCACTCGATAGTCTAGAGACCTCAAGCTTCGAAAATAGCTCAGGGACCTTTTCTTGAGAAATTTAGAAAATTCGTTCTGCGCATGTGGAATCTAGCGATCGATTTTCAAGTAGTTTCTTAGTGAGGTAAAAGATTGAAACCTTACACATAGTTCAGGACACCGTGACAATCCAATTCAAAAATCGAACCGTGCACTATGAGATAAATAGAAAATTTATAAGAGGTTTGGAATTTTGGAAGTCGTCTTTTAAGTAGCTTCCCGATAAGCTATACACCTGAAATTTAAAGCCCTGTTAAGAACTAAATGACAGTTAAGGTCATGGCGGGTTAGGGAGCTTGGAATATACCCGTAAGATGTGACTAAAATACCCAACCCAATTATCAACCTCACCTACCTTTGGAAAATCCTGCTGAAATCGTTCTCGAGATGATCGTACTTGATAGTTCTTGTTACCAGAACGCATTAGAGCACATATATCCGGCAAAGACCATCAAAACCGAGAATACTCACCTAAACCTTCGGGGAGTGTTTTTATCGCTACAGCAGCAAAAATGAAAGTTGGGTGAAGCACGGATCTGGATATTTCGTAAAATCATACCTGACTCGTAGTACTTACCAAAATATTGTCGATTTGATATCAAAAATATATCGATTTGTCACCAAAACGTTTTGAAAAATAGGATTTATATATATGTAACAAGGGTGATGATCCCTGCTACATTACTGCAGTTAGGGAGATGCTTTTAGAGCTCACTCTGGTCTCGGAAGATCTGTTTTTCAGTAAAATCACCTTTAGGAATACCGGGTGGTGAAATTGACAAATTTATTGTAGTAAGTTAGAGGTATAACTACCACCGGTGCAAAGCAGTTAGGAGTTAAGTGAGACTGCCATTAGTAATTTAGTTTATAAATTGATTCTGCTATGCGATACGCCCTATTATTTCCCTTGACTGCTGAGAATTTACAGAGGCGAAAACTTCCGTGGGGAACGAACCAGTTGACCTTAGACCTTCTAGTAGACGGCTTTCCGGAGTCCGATCCCCCATTGCCAACGATGGCTAGCCATAGAGGGTTGCCAGTCATCCATTGGGAGCAACCGAGTTTGCATGGGCTACCAACAGTTTCAAGTTCCATAAGTCTTTAGGGCCTGATGAAATAATTTCTGTACAACTGCAAAGCCATAAGCTTGAACTTCGGCTAGGCTCGCAAGTTTTGAAACATAGTCAAATTCATCTTCATTCCGAAAGCGGTGAATAGCTATTACGTCTTACCCAAGGATTTTGGTCTAATCGGTTGCCAACCATTCCAGCTGTTTTTGAAACCATCTGGTATGCCATATCCAGCTTAATGTAAAGGACATTAAGGCTACTTAAAAATTTGAAGAGAAAAAAATTAGCACATACATATGCATGTATTTACGTTAAATGGACGCAGTTATAGCATTAAAAAAGCGTAAGCTTTCAAGCATTTTATGATGATTATCGCACCAGGAGGATGTTCATACATGGAGATCTTAACTTTTTTGAAGCATATTTTGAATTTTTTTTGTAAACACGACTAGATATGCTCAATTTCTAGTAAAATAGATATTTTATTGCGTCTATGCTGAACAATACATTTTTTTTGCAATTATTTGGCAACAAAAGGTCTGAGCACTAGTTATACGCTAACATTTTCAATGTATGTTATGTGTATGTATGTGTGGAGTTGTAAGGCAGGAAAAAGTAATTTTAAAGTTTTATTACTTTCTGCAGTAACGCCCTAACAATTGCCGTTAGTTGAAAGAAAATTTATAGAAACTAAAACAAAGCAAACAACATACAAATACTTACATCTACAGAATCAATGCTTCATAATTTGGTTTGAGTCAGGGGAAGAAAAAAATGTTGTGTTGTTGTAGTCTGCAACTGTAATTGTTGTTTGCATTTTGCACATGCAAACAAGACCCTGATGAGGTGCTCCTAATGTTAACTTCAGGGACACACTTCATTTCCGTTGTGTTGCATATCCTTAGGCGCTGAGTGACTTGTTGCTTCTCTACTTCGTCTGCTTAAGTGTTCTTTTACTTCTTCTATGAGTTGATAGTTTAAATTTTTCTCTTTACACATTGTACTGAGAAAAGTCAAAGATTAAGGAGCAGGCAGTAAGAAATATGGATGACCACAGTAATGAATAGGAAAAGTTTAATAGAAAAGAAAGTTGAAGTAAGTTATGGTAGAAAAATGAAAAGAGTTATTGAAATGGCTAGCGCGACATATTTAATTGAAACGAAGTTTTGTGCAAGAGGATGAGGTGCAAGTGAAAATTTAATATTTTTATATAACTGAAGAATATAAAGTGCTTAGAGATATATATTCGGTGGGGATAGTTGGTTGCTGTTACAACTGGGTGGAAACGGCACACTTGGACAAAGTTTCGGTACATTGTAATGCCACCTTAAATAAGGGCAACGATAGTCTCGATGCTCTGTGAAAAACTGGATCGTTATCCTCGGGTCAATGGTAGTTGCGCCCTCCCAACGATGCTATCGGGGGCAACAGGCGAAATTTCGAAGGCAGTCTGTTCCTCATAAAAAACATAAATGGCGATAACGTTGTTAACGAAAAAGACTTCCGTGCTGAAGTAGATAGAGGTGTTGCTGTCAAAGAGTTCAGTTTTCCCACTGGACACGGCTACTTTCGTGAATATAGAAATAGGAAAGGTTAAAACCCTCAGCTGAAGCAAGTTTTCTAAAAACTAATATAAGCCTCACCGCGGTAGTCTGCAGGTAGAGTTCTCGCCTATCACACGGAAGATACTGGATTCAGGCCACGGGCAACATTAAAATACTTTAGAAACAAATTTTCTGATAGAGGTTCCCCCTCGGCGGTGGTTTGGCAAGAAATCCTAATATTTTTCTGTTATGTAAAGTTTCTCAGCTTAGCTGCCTTTGGCCGTTTCATTACAAGTCACGCCAGCTACCCCAGTTTCGCGATATTTACCGCCAACTGGAGGTACCAAGGGAGCGTCTTCGTCCATTCGCATAACATGAACGAGCCAGCGAAGCCTTTGGACTTCTATTCGCTGCACTATCTTCATAGCTGCCGCCATGGTGTAGCGTACTCCGCCTAAGTTCCCTTAAGGCGAATTTCTTAGCCGGAGAAAATTAAAAAGACGGAGAAAATTAAAAAGCAGCAACTTTTCATCTGCTTAATTCTTAAGTCTGTGCAATTTTGTGATTTCTCAAATGTGAATCTTTTGACTTTTTAGCATCATGACTAAAAAAAAAATTATATATGTGTGATTTAAGTGCTACATCCCCACATACACACAATTTTCATTAAACGTTGTTGGTGGACAGCTCATATTTTTGATTAGCCTTAGTAAATTGTCGTTGATTTTGATGTGAACAAGGTAGTAAAATTTGTTGGTGTTTGATATTTCACGCCAGCGCTGCCAATTTCGGTAACCATGCTTACACGATGCTAATTGGAAAATAAGCTCGGCCTAGATCTCCTCGTGCCAAGCTTTGTAACGAATTCTTGGAAATTCCTGATAATTATGTACCTTTTGATGAACTGTCGAATGAATAACTCAAGTATTCAGTATAGCCAAATGTGCTATATTTAGATTACTTTTGCCATAGTACTTCACAATACTCGCGTACTTCGCTAAAGCGTGTTAAAGTCAAACTGATTCGTCACTCCTCAGCTTGCGCTGCTTCTGTACTCTGTTGCCTCGTTCGCATATTTCTCCTAAGTTCTAGACTTTTAACGAACATGCCTTCTGGAACAGTTGTATCTCATACTTGGTTATTTAGCTATATGCGTGTGTATGTGTGAGTAACAACTTCTGCTCTTAGCTGATGGTAAAGTCATGAATGATTGTTTCTCTTTGTTCTTCACTCTTATCTGCTGACTTCATTTGTGTAAGTGAAATAATCTCTCTGTTTCAAGCGGCTGGTTATGTGTATGGAATATCTTCGTTGCCTTGTACATAAGTGTGGCTGCTTGCTTTAATGTGTACATGTACATAGGTGGGAGGTGCTTGCTGTTTTTGATGTTGTGATTATTTATTAACAGCATAGTGATGCTAGAAATGCTAATATTCGCCACTTTATTATAACCATTACAAAGATGAAAATATTTTAAGATTTAGCTATAACAACCTAACTTAACATCCAAGTTGGCAACTTGGACCTCTCCGCAGTTCACCGATAAACTTTTGAATACAATTTATTTGTTTTTCAGTTATTTCATTTCCTTCGTGCTTAATTTTTTAATAAAAAGAACAAAATATTTAGCAGTCAACTAAAAAAAAAAGAGCTGCAAAGGTATTTAGAAAAAAATTGAAAGGATTTAAATAGCTACGAGACGAACGAATAGTGGTCGCTTTTTTGGTAATGTTTCTGATTTGTTTGTAAGCGTGAGCGAGTTTTGTAAAACACAAAACATTTTAAAGTTGAATTGCTGCATGCCATCATTGTTTATTTTTTGGGTTTTACCGCCGTTGCCGCTCGTTGATGAGTACAAAATCTGTTTGATGTTTGATGTGGTTGACCATTTTGACCAAATAAGATTAATTAAAGCGAGTACGAAGGCAAAGTATTTGCAAAGTGCTGTGAGGCTGCAAAAGTACAAAAGAATGAAATCAGTGATGTGCAAATAAAACAGAAAATTTTTATCTGCATATTCTTTATATATCTCCATGTGTATGCGCATTAGGGTGGTAAAAAAAAAAACTTTTTTTCAAGCGCTGCAAATTTATTTTGAAATTATTCAAGTTATACCTCAAATCTGCGTATTTTCTTTCACTTTGGAAGCAATCCTTTATTATAACCCAACATTAAAAGGTAGCAGGTCTAATGTCAAGAACAAGAGAGCCATTGCCAAACATTCAGATATTCCTAAGAACTTTGAACATATTAATACAAGCCAGTTGAAATGTCAGTACTCTTCCTTTTTATCTCCCTGCCAACACGGTTTCATACGTCAAAGGGCAACAACAACTATCTTACTTGTGTCTACCTTTTTAGTAAGGGACGGTTTTTTGATGAACAAGCAAACGGATGTCATCTACATAGATTTCAGCAAAGCTTTCGACTCTGTCAACTATGAGCTACTCACTCCTGCGCTTGATCTACTTGGATTCCCGCCTCACCTTATAATGTATCTAAAAAGCTATCTCTCAAATAGGACTCAAAAAGTTCTGTTCAAATGGAATCTTTCGGAATGGTTTTAAGTATTCTATGGTGTTCTTTAGTGGAGTAATCTGGGCCCTTTGCTCTTTACACTTTTCGTAAATGACTTGCTCCAGATCATGGCGCATTCCCATACTATAACACTATGCGACAAAATCAACTTTTTTTCTGGGTATTGGACAAAACCCACTTTTTTGTAGAGATTGAGGCTTAAGTAGACAAAGTACTATCTCCGTTTTTCAAAGTTAGACTCCAAAAAATAGATATCGGCTTTCGAAGTTCGAAGTTCTACATTTCGAAATATTATTTTTTTTTAACGCGTTCAGTAAATTAAAAAAGTAAAAATGTGGTCGTGGTCCGCTCTTTTCCCTTATTTGAAGGGCTGAATTCTTTTTTGAGAAATTTAGTGTAACAGTTGTTATACGAGGTGCGGACCACGACCCCATTTTTAATTTTTTTAATTTGCTGAACGCGTTAACAAAAAAAAAAAAATAAATATTTGAAATGTAGAATTTCGAACTTCGAAAGCCGAGATCCATTTTTTCTAGGCTAACTTCGAAAAACGGAGATAGTACTTTGTCTACTTAAGCCTCAATCTCTACAAAAAATTGGGTTTGGTCCAATACCCAGCCGGCTGTTGCACAGTGTAATGTATGCGGCTGATGAAAAACTTTGTCACACTTATTATCCCTCCGATACTGCTTCCTCAGACCTGCTGCAGGCTGATTTGGACTCCCTCCGAAGCTGGTGCGCAATAAATTTACTAGTTTTAAATTGCTCTAAATGCAAACATATAACGTTTCACCGAGTGAAGCCAGTTTTGAAACCTTATACGCTTGATAGTAAGCCTTTGTAGAGAATATCTTTTTGAATGATCTAGGTGTCCTTTTCGATCCAAAACTGAGTTTTACATGCATATTACGCTTACTTCCAACAAGACGTTGGGTGTGCTTGGATTTGTTAAAAGGTGAGCTATATCAAAAAGTTATGGATTGGTTATAAAAAAGTTATCGATTACATACCGAAAATTTATCGATATATTATAAAGAGAATATCAATTTGTTTTAGGAAACTTATCGATTTGTTATCGGAGTATTACTTACTTACTTACTTACTTAATTGGCGCTTAACCGTCTAAACGGTTATGGCCGTCCAACAAGGCGCGCCAGTCGCTCCGCCAACCGGCGCCAGTTGGTCACACCAAGGGAGTTTAAATCGTTTTCCACCTGGTCCTTCCAACGGAGTGGGGCCGCCCTCTACCTCTGCTTCCATAGGCGGGTTCCAATAGAAACACTTTCTTGGCCGGAGCATCATCTTTCATTCGCATAACATGGCCTAGCCAGCGCAGCCGCTGCGTTTTAATTCGCTGGACTATGTTGATGTCTGCGTATAGCTCGTACAGCTCATCATTAAATCTTCTTCGGTACTCGTCATCGCCAACGCGTAGAGGTCCATAAATCTTTCGAAGAACTTTTATCTCGAACACTCCCAAAGCCGCTTCATCTGCTGTTGTCATGGTCCATGCTTCTGCCCCATATAGCAGGACGGGTGCGATAAGTGACTTGTAGAGTATGATTTTCGTTCGCCGAAACAGGACTTTACTTTTCAATTGCCTACCTATTCCAAAGTAGCATTTATTGGCAAGATTGATTCTTCGCTGGATTTCAGTGCTGATGTTGTTGCTAGTGTTGAGGCTGGTTCTCAAATAAACGAAGTCTTTTACTATTTCGAAATTATGGCTGCCAACAGTAGCGTGGTTGCCAAGGCGCATATGCGCTGACTCTTTGCTCGATGACAGCAGGTACTTCGTTTTGTCCTCATTCACCATCAAACCCATCTTTACCGCATCTTTTTCCAGTTTGGAGTAAACAGAACTAACAGCGCGGGTGTTTAGGCCGATGATATCAATGTCATCAGCATATGCCAGTAATTGCACACTTTTATAGTATATTGTTCCAGTGCGGTTAAGTTCTGCAGCTAGTATAATTTTCTCCAGCATCAAATTAAAGAAATCGCACGATAGGGGGTCACCCTGTCTGAAACCTCGTTTAGTTTCGAACGGCTCGGAGAGGTCCTTCCCAATTCTGACTGAGCTGATGGTGTTGCTCAACGTCATTTTGCACAGCCATATAAGTTTTGCGGGGAAACCAAATTCAGACATAGCGGCATATAGGCAGCTCCTTTTCGTGCTGTCGAAGGCGGCTTTAAAGTCGACGAAGAGGTGATGTGTGTCGATTCTCTTTTCACGGGTTTTTTCCAAGATTTGGCGCATTGTGAAAATCTGGTCGATGGTAGATTTACCAGGTCTGAAGCCACACTGATAAGGTCCAATCAGCCGGTTCACGGTGGGCTTCAATCTTTCGCACAATACACTTGAAAGGACCTTATATGCGATATTAAGAAGGCTGATTCCACGATAGTTGGTGCATTTTGCAGTATCCCCCTTCTTGTGGACTGGGCAAAGAACACTTAGATTCCAACCGTCGGGCATGCATTCATCCGCCCATATTTTTCTAAGAAGCTGCTGCATGCGCCTTACCAAGTCCTCGCCGCCGAACTTGAATAGCTCCGCAGGCAATCCATCAGCGCCCACGGCCTTGTTGTTTTTCAATCTGGTTATTGCTATTCTAACTTCGTCATAATCGGGCGGGGGGACATATATTCCATCATCATCGATTGCCGGATCGGGTTCTTCATCTCTGCGCGGTGAATTGCTGCCTCCATTTAGGAGAGCAGAGAAGTGTTCCCTCCATAATCTAAGCACTCTCTGGACATCAGTTACAAGGTCGCCGTTTTCATTCCTACAGGAGTTTGCCCCGGTCTTAAAACCTTCATTCTGTCGCCGTATTTTTTGGTAGAATTTTCGGGCGTTATTCCTGGTGGCTAGCAGCTCAAGCTCCTCGCACTCACGCCTTTCTGCTTCTGCTTTTTTCTTCCTGAAAAGGCGTCTCGCTTCCCTTTTCAACTCACGATAGCGTTCACACACTCCTCTTGTCGCGCTCGCTTTTAACGTAGCGCTGTAGGCAGCATCTTTTCTTTCGGTTGCAACGCGGCATTCTTCATCATACCAGTTGTTTTTTCGTGGCCACCGGTAACCAATTTTTTCCTCGGCGGCAGTATGAAGTGCTTTGGAGATATGCTCCCACTGCTCCTGTATTCCTTCAGGATGAGTTGTGCCCTCAGAGAGCAGGTGTGAGAGTCGAGTTGCGAAATCATTGGCAGTCTGTCGTGAGTGAAGCTTTTCGACGTCTAGCTTTCCCCGCGTGTTTTGTTCCTTGTTTTTAGCCGCGTTGAGGCGGGTGCGTATTTTGGCTGCAACGAGATAATGGTCCGAATCGATGTTAGGTCCTCGGATCGTGCGCACATCTAAAACACTGGAGGCATGCCGTCCGTCTATCACAACGTGATCGATCTGATTGCGAGTATTTGGATCAGGAGACAGCCATGCAATGGCGGATACAGACCTACCTGAATAAATATTGGGCGTGCTTAATTTGCCAGAAATTGAAATGCATTTTTTAGATTTCCGTAAAATTGAGATTGAATGAAATATTTCTTATCTTCTTTTGTCTGCTTGTCTAGCGAAAAAAGGTAAATAATAAATAAGTGAGTTTTGCTTTTTCCGCTTATTGCCGCAGATGTGCCATGGTTTGTGAATAAAATAGTTGAAACATGGTGACCTTGCGAAACATAAAAAAATTCTTCATATCACCAACCAACTTCATTTTTTTTTTTATAAAAGTTCCGGAACACACCTAATATGTCGTTTCATTTATGCAATATCAGAGCCACTGATCAATGATGACATGATATGAAACTTCTCGCTCTCTGAGAGCGCGTGAAAATGTGCATTTTTTATAACATTGACCATAGATGCCATCATCCTCAAAATCAAATTTGGGCATTTCGGAATAATTTTGGGGTATTTTACATGGTAAAGGTTTAATTTATGATTTTCACCGAAAACTTACTCAAGATTGTCAAATGGGGTATCAAAAAACTCGAATTTTTTCAGGATCACAAATACAAAAAAAAGCTTATTTTACCCGTTAAAAATTTTTCCGTGACAACACGTGAAATTTAATTTTTTGATAGCTAAGATAAAATGTACTTATCTCTTTTCGTGCGTTAATATAACAGCTCATTTAATTTTGTTATTTCTTGAATCATTTTTACAAATTTTTGATCCGCTTATGTAGTTGAATACACTTGAAATGAAAAATAATGAAAACGTACCGATTTTCTTGGAATTTTTTTTGCACGGTTTACGCAACTCTGATCTTCAAGACCCATTCTTGGAAACGAATGAAGTTTGTTTACAATCGAATGAACCAATGTTTACAATTGAATGAACTTTAAGACCCATTCCTGGAAACGAATTGAGAGAGAATGAATGTTTCGTATCATGTCATCATTGCCACTGATGACGTGATACGAAACTTTTATTCTCTCTCAATTCGTTTCCAGGAATGGGGCTCGAAATCAGCTGTCTGTTCATTCAATTGTAAACAAAAGTTCATTCGTTTCCAAGAATGGGGTCTGAAGTCAAATTATTCATCTCTTTTTTTCCTTTTTTGATTGCTGCAATAGATATAGATTCACAATAACTCCACTTAGTTAAAGCCACAAGTGAAACTCTCTTATCAGAAAGAACTAGCTTCTACCTTTGAGCTGTATAAAATCATTTCTTGATTATTTTTTGTTCGAATTCTTTCAATTAGTTGAGCTAATTTGAGTGCTTAAAGATAAGTTCGATACGTTTATTTGTAATTATGTCAAAATGGTGTTCTGAAGTTAATCATTAATTTATATTACTGACTTCCATGGCAAAAATGGATTTTGAGCTTTCGGCCATGATCGCTCCCCCTCATCTGGAGACCTGTATCCGCCCCTGCAGCCATGTAGCTTGATGTATCTTTTTATGCATGAACCTCTTGCTGCATATGACCATGTTTCGAGCACCGGCAAAGTCAATCAGCCTCAGTCCGTTAGGAGAAGTTTCATTGTGTAGGCTGAACTTTCCGACTGTAGGGCCAAAAACACCTTCTTTGCCCACCCTGGCGTTAAAGTCGCCAAGCACGACTTTTATATCATGACGGGGGCATCGCCCGTATGTGCGTTCTAATTGTTCATAAAAAGTGTCTTTCACCTCATCGTCTTTCTCCTCTGTCGGCGCATGGGCGCAGATGAATGATATATTAAAAAATGTTGCTTTTATTCGGATAGCGGCGAGACGCTCGTCCACAGGCGTGAACGCCAGCACTTGTCGGAGTATTACGAATTTATTATTGGCGTCTTATGAAAAAGTTAACAATTTCGTAATCAAAGAAATATCTATTTGCTATCGAAAAGTTGTCGGTACTACCAGTTTGGTATCGGCATGTTTTCGATCGGTTTGTTATGATACAGATACCTATAAAACCTTATGGCGGCCACCGTGGTGTGATGGTAGCGTGCTCCGCCTATCACACCGTATGCCCTGGGTTCAACTCCCGGGCAAAGCAACATCAATATTTTAGAAATAAGATTTTTCAATTAGAAGAAAATTTTTCTAAGCGGGGTCGCCCCTCGGCAGTGTCTGGCAAGCGCTCCGATTGTATTTCTGCCATGAAAAGCTCTCAGTGAAAACTCATCTGCCTTGCAGATGCCGTTCGGAGTCGGCATAAAACATGTAGGTCCCGTCCGGCCAATTTGTAGGGAAAAATCAAGAGGAGCACGACACAAATTGGAAGAGAAGCTCGGCCTTAGATCTCTTCGGAGGTTATCGCGCCTTACATTTTTTTTTTTATAAAACCTTATTATAAAATCGATGGCAAATGTGTAACCCCTGAATGGCAAGCCGATAAGAAAGCAATAAAAAAAGCGATGACTCGGCACCCCCAGCGGGTTAGGGGGTTAGAATATACCCGCGGCTGGTATGCCTGTCGTAAGAGGCGACTAAAATACCAAATGGACTCATGGGGTTGTGTAGCGCAATATATAGCTTCTCCAACCCGATTGTTAACAAAACATACCCGTGGCGAATCCTGTTTCATTAACAAAAGAGGCTCTGGCGACGCCGAATTTCTTACGGATCTAGTGGATGGGAGGGCGGTATGGCCTGGAAGGTCGAATGTGGTCATAACAAACCGTTCCCGAGATGGTCGGGCTTGGTACAGGTACGTACCGGATCTGCATCCGGCGAAAGACCGCCAAGACCTTCGAGGAGTGTCCTTATCGCTACAATAACCACAACAACATGACTGGACAATTAATCGTTATCGCTAATAAGCTGGTTATGTAACCATATGGGAAAAAAACTACCTCTATACTGGGTTAACCACAACCCCTGGGCGAGATTTCCAGCTTTCATGAGTACTTGGTACTTATGTTTTTTTTACTTTTGGTAGAGTGAAAATACTGTTCACGACATCCAAAAAGGAAGCCATGCTAAATTTCTGCTTTTTATTTGAATATTTAGAGGTGCCTCAACTAAATTTTTCAATAGAAATCGTATGTGTAATTTCATACGACTTCAGGTTGAACTTTAACCTCGGATAATTACTAAACGAGTAAATTTAGCAAAAAATCTTTTTTACGGGGTTTTTAAACCGCTAAATTTTCTATCTGAATATGTATAGTAAGTGATTTGAGTACTAATGGTTAGAGCTTGAATATTAACTTGCAAAATTCAATACTAGGCAACTTTATAAATAAATAAACGTAAGGCGCGATTTTGAATTGGAAGAGAAGCTCGCCCTAAAATCTCTTCGGAGGCTAGCTTCTCTTCCAATTTGCGTCGTGCTCCTTTTTAATTTTTCGTACAAATCGGCGGGACGGGAACCACCTATTTTATACTGACTCCGAACCACATTTGCAAGGCAGATGAGTTTTTACTGAGAAGCTTTTCATGGCAGAAAAACACTCGGAATGCGTGCCAAATCACTGCCGACGGGCGACCCCGATTAGAAAAACACTATTCTAATTGAAACAACCACGGCAGGGCACCTCTAGACTTTTAAAAGTATACATTTTTACAGGCTATACTTTTGGATGTCTTCAACAATATTTTTACTATACCAAACTTTTTTTTTGGCCCACCCTAACGGTCATGAATAAGTATGCATTTAAAAACAAACATATCTACATATTTATGTAACTTAAAATTTTAAGCTCTTTAGCCTATAAATTACAGAGAAATTTAAAATGTAAATATGTGTGTAAGCAAATAAAAACTGTAATTTAATGCGAAATAACTAAATAAATACAAATAAAATTTTTATTATGTTAATGCATTTCAATTTCACCTTTTTATCTTCATTTACTGTTTGTGTTGTTGTTAATGTTATTGTTCACTTAAAGCCTATATTGGCACAGAAATGAACAGCGAATGCTGCCAGGTGATTGAGAGAACTGGAAGTTAATTATTAATGGACGGCGCCTAACCGCCTTAATACCTAGGCAAGTTTGGACAATGTAACAAGTTAGGTCAAGGGCGATAAAGTTTTCCTTTTTCCGCGTATTCCAATTTAGCATACACCAAAGGCATTTCGATAGACAGGGCACTGCATAGAGAAAGCCTCTGAACATAAAGAGTACGCTTTGGGAATGTTTTTAGGCATTGTCGGGGCTTGCAACAATGTCGCTAGGCAGGCGATCAGGATGGTCCTTATATCATTGAAGAACATCCAGCTCCAACCAGATGAATAGGCTGCACGCTAAAATGCGGAAGATTATTTCGCAGGGGAAGGAAGAGGGTGTTTGAGGCCGTGAACAGGGGCACGACGCAGGTCAGGGTCATATCACCTCTGCTGTGCACGCTGGTTATCAATCTCAGTCGGTTCGAAGAGGGACCAATCAAACTTGCAGCGTACGCAGATGTCCTTGCAGTTATCATAAATGGAAAGTGCCTACCAACAATTAGCTCTTTGTTGGATCTGGCGCTTCGGGGTATTCATGTCTGGGCATTTAATTTCGGGTTGAGCGCCGATGCGTAGAAGACGGATATGGTCTTGTTTACCACAAGGTATAATATCTCGAACTGCATTAGTCCCAAGCTTGGGACCATGCAGGCAAAACCTTGTGCAAGATGTCTAGGAATCATTCCAGACAGTAAGTTGTCGTGGAAGCTCAACGTGGTGTAGCCAGTGAAAAAGGTCTCGCCGAAACTTTGTGCATCTCCTATATACTTGGCGTTAACAACTGTAACAAGACTCATAACCTCGGGACAGATTGAGTGCATACCATATAACCTAAGTAGTACAGAGCCATCAAATAATAGACAAACATAGTGTAATGAATTTAGTGCAATTCTTCTTATTTGCAACCTTCTGCTAACGTTCGAATAACTAAACTGTTGAATGAATAACTCCACTATTCAATAATGCAAAATGGCCTTTATTAGACTACTTTCAAAATAACACTTCTATTGCTCGCAAGATAGCATCTTAAATCAAACTGATTGTCGTGCCTCTACTGTTGCTGCCTTTTATAATCTGTGATTTATCGTTCGCATACTTCTAGGCGCTTCAAAAATTTGCTTAGTTACTGCTATAAAATTATAACTACAGATGCACGTGTATAGCTTCTCATCTGCGCGTGTATATGTGAGTGACACTTCCAAAGATAATTGCCTAATTTTGGGAGCATCTCAGATAAAATATATGCATGTGTTTGTGCGTCTCTTCTCCGCTGCTCGTATGGACATATGGGTAGACATAATGATTGTTTTGTTGATGTGCATACGAGTCACTGCTTAGTATCGGCTTAGAGATGATATTACCCCTTAGTGTTGCTAGTATTCGTCACAATATTATATAATTCATAATTAAGGTTGGCGCAAGGACACTGAGATGGGATACAAAGCAATATGCGTGTAGACCGATGGTTCCAAAGTAATGGAAGCAGTTGGGCCTGCTTTATAATGCGCTGATCCGGAAATAAGCAAATACTAGAAGCTGTCAGATCATGGAAGCAGTTGCCGTGGCCAAAACACTCTAGAGGATATAGCTTAAACTACAGCCGCGTGAGCTTTTATATTGACAGACAGGCACCAGTTAAGGTAATAATATCACATAGCTCAACATCTAATGGTGTGTTAGAGGGTAAGTAAATACTGAAAGAAACGGGATAGGGAGAAATGTACATCTATAATGAGTCCCTCGGCATATGGGAATAGGAGAAAATGAAAATCGGGTGAGCTAGCTAAAAAGGGGACATCCCTCGAAGAATGTACCGCGGAAGTCCCAATCAGATTGGGCAAGTTTAATAGTGGCGAGAGTAGCACATGATCGAGCAAGCAGGAAAGGTGCAGAAGCAAGCGCGAGGCTGCAAAGTATCGAAGAGCAATGCAGGTCTTAAAAGCTCAGACTAACAAAGTTAATCTTGTTACTAAATCAAGAGGACTGTAAGCTAATGGTGTATTTTTTGACTGGCCACTGTCCACTTCCTTTAAATTTGGCTTCATCAGTGATAACAGGAATTTAGGAAGTGCGTTTTACAGGAGGAAACGGCCGAGCACCTTGTGCTTATTCCCTGCGATCGCAAAGATCAGACTCCAGATATTAGGAGTGAAACAGCTATACAGCTTTCAGATCTAGAAGCAGCAAACAGCATGGGTCCTACAAAGCTTCTATTATTTGTCAAGACGACGGAGTTATTTTGTAACCCATGTCCTGGTTCATGGTAGGGTTGTTCAGTTGGGTCATTGATCACACTTACTAACACTGTGGACTCATTCCTAATTGCCTGATCAGTTTAAGCTTTCCTAACCTTTTTCTGCAGATTATCAAATTTAGAGCGGCTGGGAAACTATCCTCAATCCGTTGGAAGATGTTGGGTCATTACTTTGCGGCGAAGTCTCTGTCCTACCACAAACCATTCCTTGTGTTAATGGAGTAGACACCGCAATATCCTACAATTATTCTGCCTTACCACGTCCTTCGCATTTTCAATTTGCCAGTAAACTAAGTCTTTGCTTCCATTAGGACATTAACGAGGGCACCGGTACATGTCCTTAACTCATGGTCTTTAAAACATTTGCAGTTGTCGTCATCATAAAAGGAAGCTATCTTCCGAGACTTCCGTACGGAGTCGGTGTCGGCATAAAACAAAACATGAGGTTTTTGATTGAGCATAGCCCCGCGTTTGGGTGTGCTTGGGCAGCATCATTCGCCATAAGATGAAAGTGGCCAGAGAATTTCTGAAAATAGATTTATTCCAATCAAGCGCCTTCGGGTCTATCTCCTTCTTCAACTACGGTTGAGGTTGACTAGATCTACCGCTTTGGACGTATAAAATTGTATGTAAATGGCTAAAGTGACAAGGTTAAACTGAGCCTAACCTCAACCGTGGTTTGAACAACACTGATCTTCATGGGTACGACTGCCGTAATGAAGACTATGGAGAACGTACGCGTCGATGGTGTTACACTACCTACTGTCAGTCACCCAAAGATCTTAGGCCTAACGTTCGATAATACTCTAACCTTCAAGGGTCATGCCACCGAAATTATATCTAAAGTACAAAGTCGCAACAAAATCCTCAAGTCGCTTGCCGGGCAGTACCTGGGGAAAAGATAAAGAAACGTTGCTAACTACGTACAAAGCAATTGGTCGGCCGCTCATGAGCTACACGTCAGAAGTTTGATCACCTGGTCTTAAAAATACATACTGGAAAAGGCTATAGGCCTGTCAAAATGCTGCACTCAGAACTGCTACCGGATGTCTCCTTATGACACCCGGACACCACCTACATAGTGAGGCCAAAGAGCGCAATATTAAAGAGTGCAACTAAATGCTGAACAAGCAGTTTTTGCTTAATTGTCACAAACCAGGACAGCCTAGCAAACAACTGCTTGATCTAGCACCGCCTCCTAGGGGATTAAGGGAACATCTCCATAAGCGCTATAACGAGATCCGGCACCTGCCAACACAGCCGTGTGATCCAGACAAGCATAAGGAGGCTCTAAGCCGAATCCACACAGAATCCGGGAATGCCCTTGCCAGCACTCGCCCGGTGAAACCAGTTATGCAATATCCCACCCTTGCAGAAGAAGAAAGCACACTACCAAGGGAGACACGAGTTAGCCTGGCCCAACTTCGTTCTGGATACTGTAACAGGTTAAACTCTTACTTGCCTAGAATCAGCATGCGATGTGTCACCACACTACACCAACCATCTTTTCAATTGTAATTTGGATCCTACGCTTCTAACACCTATCTCCCTATGGTCCGCCCCTGTTGAAACAGCCAGTTTCCTTGGACTCCCGTTAGAGGACTTTGATGATAATTTGTGAGTGGTCGTGCCCATTGCATGGGGCGAAGCCCTGTTAATACAACAACAACAACAAGACTATACACTAACCGGTAGGCCGACCTCGAATTATTGACTGAACTCCCTCGTCCAATTAAGATACTTACGTAAAGAAATTGATCAATCCATTACTACAAGCGAGTTCTCCCTTCATTCCTTCCTCAAAGATATGCTACCTGCGAAAAAGAACAGGCATGAGTAGTAGCTTGTTGTTGTTTTGTAAAAATACTAACAATACATACTGCATAACCCAATACCATAAATATTTCGAAATCTTAGCATTTATATCGATATGTAATGGATTTGTTGTGTGTAATTATATGAAGAAAACAGACTCATTACCGCATAAAGATTGTAATCGGGATCAGTAGCAGCCGGAGCCGCAGTAGAGGTAGCAACATTTAAAAAGTACATCGTGAAACGTGCAAATTGAATATCGATTCAGCAGCGCAGATTTAATATAACGGAGCATTACCAATGCCAACAACATATTTACAATTGTGGTCAATATATCCACCTGCACATGAGCACATGCCTACATGTTTATTTCTGCCATCAAGACAATCCATGAGGTCGATAAGACAATCACTTGCCAGCAACACTTGCCGACACCTTCACCGATACCGTACTTCAGTATATATGTAAGTGCTTATGTAAATGGTGGCTTATATGGTGGTACATTTACGGAAATGAATTTCATGGAATAAAGATTAAGCGTAACCTTTGGATCCAGAAAGGGAAGCTGTAATTTTGAACACGTGTCTAAGTGCTGTAGGATGAGAAACCCTTATCTGGATGAGAAACCCTTATCTTGGAATAGTGTTTTTGAAGGCGCAATTTACATCAGAGGAGACTATGGCCGATAGGTTAGGTTAGGTTGAACTGGCCGGTCCATGAGGACCTCACATAGACTGAATGAGTCCGTAGTGTTACCAGAAGTTTGTTTTAATGGCCAAACTGAAAACCCCCATCAAAAACCCGGACCTATGTTATAAAATAACTTCGTCCTCTTGGCAAATACTAGAAGCTTCCTAGGACTTAAGCCACTTGCTGCTTCTAGATATGACAGCTGTATCAGTGCTAATAGCTGGAGTCTTAGCCTGGCAAGTGCAGGGCACGAGCACAGAACCAGATCCATCGTTTCCTCCTCAAACCCGCACATTCTACATCTGCTATCACTGGCCAAGCCTAATTTAAAGCATGTGACGCGAGAAGGCAGTGTCCAGTCAGAATACCCGTCATGAGTATACAGTCCTCTCTTTTTAATCATAGAAGTAACTTTGTTAGTCTAGCTTAGGTTAGGTTGAACTGGCCGGTTCATTAGGACCTCACATAGACTGAATGAGTCCGTAGTGTTACCAGAAGTTTATTTTAACGACCAAGCTGAAAAACCCCTATCAAAAACCAGGACCTCTGTTATAAAATAACTCCGTCCTCTTGGCAAATACTAGAAGCTTCCTAGAACTTAAGCCACTTGCTGCATCTAGATCTGACAGCTGTATCACTGCTAATACCTGGAGTATTAGCATGGCAAGCGCAGGGCACGAGCACAGAACCAGCTAGATCGTTTCCTCCTCCAACCCGCACTTCCTACATCTGCTATCACTGATCAAGCCAAACTTAATGGCATGTGACGCGAGAAGGCAGTGTCCAGTCAGAATACCCGCCACGAGTCTACGGTCCTCTCTTTTTAATCATAGAAGCAACTTAGTTAGTCTAAGGTTGTAAGATAATCTTCGACACTTTACTACGGCCGAACTTCCCTTCCAATTTGCGTCTTTCTCCTTTTTAGTTTTTCCTACAAATTGGCATACGTGCGTTAAGGTGTCTCCGAACGGCAGCTGCAAGGCAGATGAATTTGCAATTTCGGGTTTTTATCGCCATCCGTTGTTCCTGTATCCAGGTCTCGCTTTGTTGCGCTGAAATTGGTTACTGGAATTGTTGATTTGATGCAACTCTTATGGGCCACTTAGCATCTATGCTGCAACATTAGCGACAGTGGTTTAGCCGACTCTTTCCTCAAGCATTGGTCAGTTCTGGCTTCATCGCAAGCATTTAAAGAAAATGTGTTCAGAATCGAACTCGCGTTCATTGCCGTAAACGCACTTAGGATCTTCCGCTTTTTTTTTGGTGCAGGAGTTTTCTAGGTACACATGGAAAAGAAAGCATTTGGGTAACGTAGTAAGTTAGCTAACCAAAGCTTTCTGTGCTCTATGTTTTAACATCTGTGATTAATTTCTCTTTCCAACTGCCTCGTTGTTCATTTTCCCGTCGGGCTTGCAACAGCCTAAGCGTTTCACCCCTTCTCCCTTCGCTAACAACTTTCATGCGCTCAAGATCCGGCTGCTTTTTCCCTTGACATTACCTTGTTCACTGCGGTAGTAAGTCGATGGGGATTGTACCGGTAGTCACTTGTGCGGCTGGTCATGTATCAACGCAATAAGCGGAGGCTACTCTCAAAGTATCTGTTCGCTCTAAAGATGTTAGAAGTTTATAGCGGTTGTCCTTTTTGGGGGCCAATTCTCGTTCTGTAAAGTGATAAAATGAAAACAAAAACTCACAAAAATTTATTCAAATGTATGAAAATTCGTTTCATTTTATGACTTCACAGAAGGTCAATTAGCTCCATAAAGTGTGTTAGCCCACTGTTTGGAGCAGTACAGTAACGTGGACAAGGTATTGACCATACTTTCTGTAGATCCTCCGATGTTTCCCATCAACCTGCTTAGCAAACGATATTTGTACAGATGCCTTCTCACTCGCATGTTGAATTTAAGCCCCAAAATAGTTGACTACCTTCTTTAATGTTATATTTACAGGGCAGGTTGCAAAACCAAATGTTAATGGAAAAAAAGTTGTGAGGAGGATCAACTCTGATTTTTCTGCTGCCAACTGGAGTCACTCATTTGTACGTATCATGACCTGATTGTGGTTTATGCCTACTTCCTCTATGTTTCGGTCTAAAAAGATTGAAATTTTCGTCGTTACTAACGTGTAATACATCGGGACTTCTGAGGTTTATTATATAAGGATGATACCACTGAGATACCTTCTGATGACACTCTATTGAAAGCGTTTCTTACGTCTAAGCTTGCAAGGATCAAAACTCGCTTAAATGGCATTACATCGCTGTGCTATTTCTATGCTCGTAAGGATGTCTCCGATTGTGCCTAAAGTGTATTTCATGGGTGTAGTCCTTCATATTTTTCTACGACGTCTGCGATACGTGGTTTTGGTAGCATTTCAAAAAGTTTTCCTGCTGTTTCGAGAGTACATAACTGCCGGTACGGTGATGGAGATTTGGGGTCCCCCTTGTCTGTGTCAATTAACACTAGTTTCTGCTTTCTCAATGTTTAGGGGAGAAATCCGTCCTTCTTGCCATGCGTCTTATTGCTTTTTAGGCTTCTTACTGCAAGCTTGCTACTGTTCTATCAGTCTTAAGTCACAGTCTCGGATAAAAGCCGCTGCGACTTAGAAGACACAATCACATATCACACTTTTCTAAAAAATCGCGGATAAGCCAGCTCTTTTGTTCTGCTATATTACAAATATAGATAGAAAAACATCACAGCTCATAACTCTGCATTTAATTTTGTTCTCTGTGTAAAAAAGATAGTGAAGGATGGGCTATAGCACTCTCTTCTATACATCTTGCTCTGCTACTTAAAGCTGACTAAATGGATTCTTGATTCTTTTTCAACAAAGTTGAAATAAAGGTCATCTACCATTGAAATTTCCAAAAATAAACCGCTGTATGGACCTCCCTTTAAAGATGAAAAGATGTGCAACAACAAATATCCCACCACAGTAGCTGCAGCTGCATTTAAGGGCAAAACCTTTCTTGGACCACCTGCGGCGTTAATGTGCCGAAAATACTAGTGTGGTATAGTCTCTGTGTTGTTGTTGCTAAAACGGTGGCGTTAGTGGCAATAGTGTTGCCTGCATTCAATGGCATTGGCGTTAATGAAGCACAAGTGCACACACAATGGAATTATCCGAAAGGAGCGGTCGATTATCAGACCGTACTTGGCAGATGCAGCAAGAGCAATCGACTGCTAACTGTAACCGTCTAGTGGCGAGCGTTGATAAAAGAGAATAGAGTAACCAACAGACATATCTCAGTGATATGTGAGTTGCGGACAAAATAATTATCGCATCTTAGTTGCTAAGTTGATGATGATGGAGATGACGGGAAAGTGCGCTACAATGCGGAGCAGCAGCAGTAGTTGTGCAATTGAATTGGATGACGGTGATCGCTTGGGAATCATTTAGCTACTGGCAACTTGCTTCTTGCGTTGGCGATTGGTTAAAAATATAAGAATCTACTATTCTGTGTGGTGTCGAATATTGCTTATATAGCCAGTGGTGACTTGGTAACACGGACTTTCTTTTTCCTCATGCCATACCTTTTATACTAAGACGATCCCTTCCGTTGTCGCTGTGGTGTGACGGTAGCTATGTTGTTGTTGTTCGCCTGATTCAATGGGTGCGACCACTCACACATTTTCATCATAGTCCTCTAACAGACTGGACAAAAAATTGCCATTTCCAACAAGGGCGGACAGTGGGAGATTGATATTGGAGGCGTAGGTTCCACATTACAATGTCGAAACACATCGCATGTCGTGGTTGATTCTGGAAAGTAAGAGTTGAACCTGTTCCAGTATCCAGAACGAAGTTGAGCAAGGGTAAGTCGACCGATCACAAATTGTCATCATTATCCTCTAACAGGAGTCCAAGGGCACCTGAAGTTTCAACAGGGGTTTACCATAGTGAGAGGCGTGTCTCCCTTGGTAATGTCCTTTGTTTTCTGCAAGAGTAGGGTAGTGTATATTGATAATGGGGTTCACCGGGCGTGTCCTGGCAAAAAATGCCGGCTCAGAATTTTGTTCTGCTCATTAATGCTGAGCTCTTTGACCTCACTATGCAGGTGATGTTCAGGGGTCATAAGGGGACATCCCGTGGAAGTTCTGAGTTCAGCATTTTGGCAGGCCTGCAGCATTCTTGTAGTAGCATGCCGTGGTGGACTGTGTCAAAGGCTACCAAAGTGCCACGAACACCGCGCTGTGATACGTTTTTCCTGATTTAGTGCTTAGTTTATCTGTGTGTTTATGATGTTGAGCGCGGTGCTTGTGCTATGCGATTTGCGGATAGGTAGCTAGGCAAAGATTCGTAGTGAAATGAGGGAGCAGGACGGTTTTGGATGGTTACGCCTTAAAGGATTTAGGCGTTGTCATGTGTGCTGTCCGACTGCTGCTGGAGTACCTGCCGCTGATGGGCTGGTACTTGTAGTTTGACAGAACGGTGCAACGAATGCGCCGGTCGGACGGTTGCTTTTGCTAAGCCCGTAACATCTATCAAGGTGGCCTCGGCCAAAGCATGTACTGCATTGGATCGATGTCGCAATCATGAATATTTTTAGCAGGAATACGGAACACATGGTGTGGGGGACTAGGAGTTGCTGATGTCTTCTTACGCGAATGCGTGTGCCGGAAAAGCAAAGGCGGGCTGGTTATTGGCATTGCTTCTGTACATGCTACGTCAATTTTAGTGATGGGTTGGATCGGTGGCATTAGCTGAAGGCGCCGTTTGACACAAGAAACAGCAGGAGTTGATGTGGTCTGCTGGGCAGCGTTGCTGCTAGAAGGTGGCGGAGGTACGCTTCAGCATGAACAGCAGGAAGTCCTTTGACGCGAACAGGAGGGAGCCGCAAAAGGTTTGTAGAAACTTTGGGGACGACGAGCTTTGGGTTCTAATCCGGAACAACCCGAACGGTGCAGCCAAATTTGACACACGGGCAAGAGTATTACCGTCTGATGCAGATCATTTTCCGGCATATGCAGGTGGTACTCCTAGGACCGGGGTTAGGTTCAATACCTTCCCGGAGCAGGAGGATATTGAACAGTCCAGCTGCATGCAGCTGCTCCGAGGATGCGTCGGATGGACGCAGCACATTAAATTGGGCTGAACTAAAAGTCTAGGTCCCGTGCCGCCAATTTGTAGGAAAAATTAAAATGTAGCACGACGCAAATTCGAGTAAAAGTTAGGCCTATATCTCCGCGGAGGTCTTTCGCACCTTGTATTTAGTTTATTTTCAGGAATTTCTTTAATTCTCCTCTACCTCTACATCTTTTTCTACTTTTCCACTACCACGACCTCTATCTCGACCTCTTCCCACGAAGGGTCATATTTTACACTATTACTTTTGATAAATCTTGAATTTGTCCCTTTGGTCCACCTTTTAATCTCTAACCAATTTTCATGGAAAAAAGTTAGCGTTGTGAACAAGTTTACACTTAGTACACTGCTGGGTATAAAAACAAAAGCCCAAAAAGGAGAAGTGAAGCGAAGGTAAATACGAAAACGCAGTAAGTGCCAATAGCAGCGGTAGCTTCATCTTCTTATCGCTATCAACAAAGCCATACATTCTCATTTATTTGCGAGACTTGTTCAATTTCAGTTTAGTGCAACACATTTCAAAGTGTCGCCCGAGTAAAACCATCGATGCTAAGCTCAATGAAATGAAGAGGATTGCGGAGATTGAGAATGCAGCAAGTGGCAGCAATAATAGTATTAAATAAGACTCGAGTTATCCCCCACGGAACTCTTTGAGAAAACCCAACAACAATACAGATCAACGGCCAGAGATCGTGTCAGATTAGAAAAATTTATTAGCTAGCGCAGTGTGGCAGAGAACGTGCAACCAAACAAGTGTAAAAGAAATATTCAACACTACCTGTAATCCCAAATTGCATTCACTTCTCAACTGACTTGAGCTAATGGAGAGTGGAAACTTGCTGGACGGGGCAGTGCCCCAGCGAATCGACGATATCAGTTAACTTCCACAAACGCGCGAGACCAATATAAGCGATGTATCGGTGTTGTGCACAGAAGTAAATATGTATGTAGATACTGCAACCGCGGAACTGTTGGCTCAACCTACCTTCAAAGCGCTCAACAAAGCCAATGTACTAAATCACTGATAAATCGACGCGGTCGACCATTACCATCGCCAGTGTATCAGGCTCAGTTTCAGTGCTTCCATCGGGTGGTGTTGCATCGTCTTATTGCCGTGTGCGGTTGAAATACATATTTTGGGCAATTTCACATCATTATGCCAATTATACGTATTTAATTTGTCATGAAAGGATGTGTGAAGAAATGCAACGAATTTTAATTTATGAACACCTAAATGAATAAAATATAAATTTGTGTATAGCGCGCTTATCGATTGTTGGAGGCAATTAATTATAACGGTAATTGTTTTCAATTGCGAAGAAATGGGTTTACCACATAAATATGATTAAATAATTTACTTAGGCGGCCGCCGTGGTGTTCTGGTAACGTGCTCCGACTGCCACACCAAAGATCCTGGTTTTAAGCCCCGGACAAAGCATCACCAAACATTTAGAAACAGTTTTTCTAAAGCGAGGTCGCACTTCGGCAGTCATTTGCAAATACTCCGAGGGTACTTCTGCCATGAAAAGCTTATCAGTGAAAACTCATCTGCCTTTAAGATGCCGTTGGGAGTTGTTGCTGTTGTTGTAGCAATGCTTCGTCCCACCTAATAGCTGCGACCGATCTCAAATTGTCATCAATATCCTCTAACGGGAGTCAAAGGAAACTTGCTGTTTCAACCTTAATGAAAGGGGTGTTAGAGGCGTTGGTTCCACATTACAATTAAGGAGATGGTTGGTGTCATATGGGGACACATTGCAGGCGGGGCATACATTTTGTATGTGGGGGTTGATTCTGGATATGTAAGAGGTTAACCTGTTACAGTATCCAGAACGAAGTTCAGCCAGAGTGACGCGTTTCACTGGAGAGTATGCGTTCCTCTTCCGCAGGTTTTGGGTACTGGTTTTTGAGTACTGGATTCACCGGGCAATTCCTGGCATAAAGATGGAGTTCACCAAAGACCTGCTTGTGTTTTTTTGCTACATACGGCTGAGTTCTCAGATGCCGTATTTCCTCAAAATGCTTACGGAGATGACTCCTTGAGTCCCTAGGCGGTATTGGCTCATCAATCAGATGTCTGTTGGGATGCCCACGTTTCTGGGTATTCAACAGAAACTGTTTGGTTAGCATCTCATTTCTCTCCCTGATGGGAAGTATTCTCACCTCATTATGTAGATGGTGTTCTGGTGACATAAGATGAGCAGTATTTTGGCAGGCCTGTAACTTATTCCAGTGGGTAATTTTTAGGCTTGGCGACCATATAGGGGACGCGTAGCATGCAATCGGCTGGCCAATTGCTTTGTATGTGGTAATGAGCGTTTCTTTGTCTTTTCCCTAGTACTACCAGCAAGAGATTTGAGGATTTTATTACGGCTCTGGATTTTCGGTACAATTGCGGCTGCATGCTGACCAAAATGTAGATCCTGACCAAACGTCACACCCAAGATTTTGGGGGTGTAGGACAGTTGGTAGCGTATTGCCATCGACGTGGATGTTCAAAATGGTCGACATTTGGGACGCCCATGTTGTAAATAAGGTCGCGGAGGATTTAATCGGTGACAATGCCAGGTTTTGCGAGGCGAAAAAACTGCAGAGATCAGGGAGGTAGCCGTTTACTCTGTTGCGAAGCTCATCGATCTTTGGGCCTGGGCCTGTGGCCATTATTGTGCAATCATCGGCGTAGGAAAAGACAGTAACTCCTTCTGGGGGCGAAGGTAGGTTAGATATGTAAAAATTAAACAAAAGTGGGGATAGGATACCACCCTGTGGCACCCCCTGTTTAAGTCTTCTTGGCTTGCACCGATGCCTGCGGACCACCCAGATAATTTGCGGCCCACCTTTTAAGACATGGGGAAAGGGTAGACCCTTCCAGGTCTTGCAGTAACGTACCATGGTTGACAGTATCAAAAGCTTTTGATAGGCCTAGCGCAACGAGTACTGTTCTATGGTGGGGTTTTGATTTAAACCGCAATTTATTTGGGTGCTGATGGCATTTAGCGCGGTGGTGGTGCTATGGAGTTTTCTGAAGCCATGCTGATGGCAGTCTAGCTGCAAATTTGCTTTGAAGTAGGGGAGCAAAATGGCTTCAAGCGTCTTGGCTACTGGCGATAGGAGAGATATCGGGCGATATGACTCTCCTATGTTAGCTGGTTTCCCAGGCTTTAGTAGCGGGACCACCTTGGCCATTTTCCATTTTTCGGGTATGACAAAGGCGGAAAGAGACAGGTTGAAGACATGTGCTAAATATTTGAAACCCTCTTTCCCTAGGCTTTTACGCATCGGCATGGCTATGCCGTCTGAGCCCACTGCTTTGGATGGTTTAGCATGACCGATGGCATCCTTAACCTCTTTGGCGGTGATGGTAATTGGTGACGTGCTGAATTTATGTTTATGTGCGTGTCTGTTGGCCCTCTGTCTATCTTTGTCCACCGTAGAATGCATTATATATTGTCGGCGGAAAGCGCTCGCGCATTTTTTCGCATCCGACAGCACTTTATCGCCAAAGGCGATGGAAACATTGTCATTGTGTCTAGACGGATTCGATAGGGACTTTACGGTGGGCCAAAGTTTACCTACACCGGCAGAGAGGTTACAACCGCTTAGGTGCTCCTCCCATTTCGCCCGTTTGTGTTCATCCACAAGCAATCCGATGCGTTGGTTTATATCCCTTATTTGGGGGTCGCCGGAACCGAGCTATTTTATAAGATCACGTTCTCTCGCTAAACTTGCCGCCTCCGCCAGGAAGTGGGGCCGAATTTCGGGCATTCTACCGGCGGGAGTGAAACGAACCAAGGCGAATTCAATGACCTTGCGGAAAGCATGCACCCATTGACGGGCATCAGTCGGGATAGGGAGGGCAGCAAAGCGGTTTTCTGTAAAGGGTTTGTATTCGTCCCACTTTCCTTTTTTAAAGTTAATGTAAGTGCGTTTTTCTGTGATGATGAAGTCGGCGGAATGCTCGAGCGAAATAAGTATAGGCAGGTGGTCGGATGCCAATGTTACCATCGGCTGCCAGTTGACGCAGTTTACGAGTTCTGCGCTCACGATTGAAATATCCGGCGAACTGTGACAGATTCCTACCATACGAGTGGGCGCGTCTCGTTTATTGTGCAGAACATCGTTTCTTCTATTTGATCCGCCAACATCTCACCCCTGCTGTCCACCTGCAAGATTGAATGCCATAGATCATGATGGGCATTGAAATCGCCTAAGATAATGCGATTTTTGCAGTGAGTAAGGCGCTGATATTAGGGCGGTATCCACTGGGGCAATAGGTGGCAGAAGGGTTGTAAATGTTGACGATTTCTAGGTTTGCATCGCCTGACCGGACAGATAAGCCTTGACGTTCTAAGACATTGTCCCTGCGGTCGATGTCGGGATCAAATAAACGATATTGCACAGAGTGGTGTATGATAAAGGCGAGGCCGCCTCCATTTCCCCTCTCGCGATCTTTTCTGTGGACATTATACCCAAAACAGGTCTGCAGTGCAGATCTTGCTGTCAGTTTTGTCTCTTGAATCGCAGCAATGCGAATGTTGTGCCGCTTCATGAAATCGACTATCTCCGTGATCTTCCCAGTTAATCCATTACAGTTTAACTGCAGAATTCTGAAGTGCATAGGGGAGACGTCGTCCCTCTGGGAGTAAGTGACGGGTGACTATGCCTGGGTTGTGGAAGGCCAGGACGCGACTGCTGTGGCCCTGGGACTAGACGTCCTTGTGTAAGCACAGGGGTGCCCGGTGTATTTGGGTATGCGGCCTGGCAACATGGCGCAATGAAAACCGTCGAGGGGTTGCCGTCGCTAAGGCGCAGACTACGCAACTTCCTAGAGCGTGAACAGCTAGGAGCCACAAAATATTTATAAATGTTACGTGGACGTCTGGTTTTGGGATCTAGCCCAGAACAACCCGTCCGATGCAACCATCCCTTACACGAGGCACCCTGACAAGAGTATGCCGATGATTCTTTTCCGGCAGATGCCGGAATCGTCGTGCGGACGATGGCTCCCATCTTTTCATCTGCTCAGCCACTGTTGAAGTAGACCTCGGACCCTCATGTTCGCCTACCTTGGTCACTTCATATCTACCGTGACGTAAAACTCTGGTCACCTTATAAGGACCTAAAAATGTTGGTCTCAATTTAAGTCCTGTTCCGAACTGTGTTTGTTTAATAGCTACTAGGTCATCAATGCGGTACTTTGTATCTGCGCGCCTCTTTGAATTAAATGTTTTCCGATTTTCAGCCTGAATTTTCTCAATATTCTCTTTGGCTTTCTTACGTATACTTTCCCTCTCATCCTCAAACTGCTTAATGGCGTCTTCCTTCAAAATCTCCTGCAAATCTGTTATACCCTGAATGCGCATATCAACCCCTGTTAATAGCTTAAATGGAGAAACCTTCGTACTCCTTGGCGCTGTATTATTTATTGTTTTCTGTACGTTGTCTACATACTTTTACCAAGAGCCCGGACTATCACCACAACTTTTGGCTAACATTGGTACTACCACTTTATGCATCCGTTCTACTTGACCGTTTCCTCTTGGAACCCCAGTAGCTATGAGAAGATGCTGTATATTTTCTTCTTCACAGTACCTTTTAAATGCATTAGACGTGAACGCTGCTCCCTTGTCAGAAATAATACGCCTAGGGTTACCAAATACTGCTGCCTGTTTCTTCAACTTATCAAGGACCTAGTCGGTTCCCTGTTCTTATTGGGTAAAGCCACACAAACTTGGAGAAACCATCTACAATTACGAGTATGTAACTATAACGCATGCATGGTGAAAGAAATCCTTCTTTCTTGCCCTTTTTGCTCTCTGATACTATACATTAAACTTTAATTGAAACACGGAGAAACAGGGGTGGAAAAGGTAAGCGTCCCCACATTAATATATACAATGATGATCTAAAGGACTCGACTTTTGAGCCCCTTATTACTGAGGAAATGATTTCCACTGGGAACATTCTGTCTTTTCGCGAAATTTTGGTAAAATTTTCAATTATTGCAGCCTTTTAGAAATACGGTCAGTCTATCTTAATATGTTCGATCTAGTGCCGTCCTCAATCCATTATTTAGTATTTTTTTTTTTAATTAGAAAATTTTTTCCTATCATTGTCTCCTTTCGGAAATGGTTTGGTTAACAGTCCGAGTATCTTTCTGCCATTAAAAGCTTCTCAGTGGGCATTCATTAGTCTTGCAGATGACGGTCGGATGCGGCATAAAATATGTAGGTCCCTCCTGCAAATTTGTAGGAAAATTTAAGAAGGGGAACGACGCAGTTAGATAGTTGCCTCTATCATTAAAAAGAGAGGACTGTAGACTCATGACGTGCATTTTGATTGGACACTGCCCTCTCGCGTCACATCCCTTTAAATTAGTCTAGGCCAGTGATAGCAGAAGTAGGAAGTGCGGGTTGGAGGAGGAAACGATCGAGCACGTTTTGTGTTCGCGTCGCGCACTTGCCAGGCTAAGACTCCAGTATTAGGAGTGATACAGCTATCAGATATCGAAGCAGCAAGTGAAATAGGTCCTAGAAAGCTTCTAGTATTGCCAAGAGGGCGGATTTACTTAATAACATAGGTCTTGCTTTTTGATAGAGTTTTTCAGTTTGGTCGTTAAATAAACTTCTGGTAACACTGGATTCATTCAGTCTATGTGAGGTCCTTATGGGCCGGCCAGTTCAACCTAACCTAACGACACAAATTGGTCGAGCCTAAATCTTTTCAGCAGTAAATCGCGCCAAGTGTTTATTTATTTGGGTATTTATTTTAGGAATCTATCTTCTCTTATTTATTTATTTTAGGAATCTCTCTTCTTTAAAATTCTAAGTGATCTCGCCTTGGTGCGAATAGAGCTTAGACACTCTTTCACATCTCACCAAATCAAAAAGATCGGTGAGTTGCCAATTTATATTATAAAAACCAATTATTTTTAGTAAAATTTGTAATGCTGCTTTCAGTAGCTTTACGAGAGCTAGCGGTGTACCATCAATGCTTCAGCTGCTATTGCATACATATATGGGGCAGGACCACCATATATTTTCACGGTATTGTACACGGGTTCTGGACATCATTGTTTTGCATCTGCTCTTGGATCCACTTGTTGTTGTGCTTAGTGGATTCGCATTCACTGATCCACCTATTGTTTTGACGCAAGCGTAGCAGTCATAGATCTTCCCGATATTTGGGACCCAATTTACCGTTCATTCATACACCGATTGCTGTGACCTCGTAACTTGCTCACCAATCCCACCGCCCCTTTTTTTATCACCAACTAGTTCCACCGATCGTTTGCATACCAGCCAGCTGCCATACGAGTCACCAGTTTCGTCGGTAATTCTGAGGCATCTTAGCCGCTGCCGCTCCTTCCTCCCACTATCAAGAGGAGCATTCATTTATAAACTAGCCTAACTTCGGTTTATACACAAGACTTTATCTCTTACTTATAATAATTACTTCCCCTCCCTTTCTCCTTTCCACTCTCTATCCCTCTATTTCTGTATAAATTTATCTTCGTCTTATTATATTCCATTTTCAGTATCTTTCTCCGGTTTCCTCTATCAAAATTTCCAGCAATCAGCTTTCTTAAAATAGTAAGCGGCTTATTAATGTAGGCGAATTAGGTACAAAAAAGCGCTTCATAAATTTGACGTTTCCGCCTAGATCGATCCCAGGTCCACTAACCAGAAAAATATTATCCGAAGTACCTCATAATCTAGGCAAGAGGCTTTTAATGTATGCCTTCGTATTCTGATTTGATTTTTTAGAATTGAACGGTTTCTGGCTCAGTTCCTGCAAAACTATCAGCAGGAACACTCTCTCACTCTCTCTCAAAGTTTTTAAGAGAAGAATATGTTTAAAACATGGGTTGTCAAAATTCAAACTGTGGCTGTGTGAGTAAAACTAAAATCATCTTATTGGTAGTGGTTTATTTATTGATGAAAAATCAATGAGGTAGGACGTATGCACGCATGTTTGTTAACGCACAAAAAGTAATTCGTAAATATGACATACAAATACTTCTTTATTGCTTGAGTCTAAGGAAAAATTTAAACAAAACAAAATTGTTAACATGAAACTAGTAAAACATTCTGCGCATGAGCGTTTGTTTGCAAAATATCTTTTCGCAAATGCGGAAATAAAAACCTTATCCGATGTTGCTACTCTGCTTGTTCAGCGACAACTAATGCGGCAGTTACTCACGAACGTACGTACCAAAAACGTGTCAGCTGACACGACCTATCTTATGAGTGTGCAATGTAAACGAAAACTCACCGACGTGCAACGCCCGTACGTACGTAGCCTGGAACGTAGAAATCAAAACAATTTTGATTTTTTCCGTAAGAACGTGTCAGCTGATCGCTCTCTCACTAGACAGAGTTGCCTAGCAAACTTTTGTGCGCTAATTTTTGACCGATTGCAGTTTTATGCAAAAACACCTAATTAGTGTTTGAAAAATTGTGAAAATAATTCGAAATAATTATGTAAAAGTGCAGATTATAAATATGTAATCTATTTATATTTATTTAATATTAATTCCAGCCTTTTACAACATCAAAAATTAAATTGGAAAAAGTTGATGTTTCCATAAGCATGCATGCAAACTGGTCAATGGCAACAGTGCTTATCTGTAAACAATACACACACAAATATGTTATGTACATGTACACAGACGCACACATTGATTCCTACGGGCTTGAGAGTTCGGTCAAACGTGTTTCGTACGACAAACGTTCGTACGTACGGCACACGTCGGTGGGTAATTGCCGCTTAAAGCTGGAGACATTGGTGCTTTATCGGTAACCGTATCGGTAACCTTATAACAGCTGATTCGACCAACCTTATGAGAATCAATGCAATCAATTATTTGTGCCGCTAAGGTCGTAACCGTATCGTAGCCAACCAATTGGGTTTTGGTTTACCGTCGTAACGATAAACAGCTGATTACGTTAGGGATACGGATACAGCGACACGACATACGGCACCAATGACTCCGGCTTAAAGCCGAATAAAGCCGAAAGAGAATTATAATAAGTGTGAAGTCGCGCCAATAATTATTCAACTAAATGGTGACCGCTGGTTCAAAAGACGTATTGGTCTTTAATCGATTTTGTTGCACGGACGTCTAAATGCCTGCTCACTTACGTACATGCAGAGGTAGGTATGCTTTCGCTAGTTGGCCTATTCCACCATTTAAACTAAGTCAACATATTGTGGTGGAATGCTCTCGCTGAACGTTTGTTTGAATAGATGGTTGACAACGAACACACAAAGTGTTTTTTTTTTGTTTTTGGTTATATTAGAAAGTAATCAAACAAATTTTTTTTCACAGAACAAAAGTAAACATTTCAAAGTATATTTGCAAGTAGGATATACATATAGTTTCAATCCAGCGATTCGATGTTGACTTTTAGCTGTCTAAACTACAATTTTAGGATTTTTTTATCGTATGCAAACTGCGCCAACTATCGTGGAATCAGCCTTCTTAATATCGCATATAAGGTCCTACCAAGCGTCGTATTGTGCGGAAGTTTGAAGCCCACCGTAAATCGGCTGATTGGGCCTTATCAGTACGGTTTGTGACCGGTAAATCTACCATCGACCAGACTTTCACTACGCGGAAAATTGAAAAAACTCGCGAAAAAATTGCCGTCGATTTTAAATTCTCCCTCGACAGCACCAAAGGGAGCTGCCTATATGCCGCTTTGCCTGAATTTGGTTATCCCCGCAAAACTTATATGGCTGTTCAAAATGGCCTCATTTATTTGGAAACCAGCATTAACACAAGCAGCAGCAGCAGCTCTGTAAACCAGCGAAGAATCACTCTAGCCAATAAATGCTACTTTGGACCCTCGGAAAACGAGAATCATGCTCTACAAGTCACTTATCGTACTCATCCTGCAATATGGTGCAGAAGGATTGGCCATGACAACATCAAACAAAGCAGCGCTGGTCGAGGAAAAAGTTCTTCAAAAGATTTACGGATCCCTACATGTTGGCGACGGCGGGATTTAAGATTTTAACAGCAACATAGTCCGGCGAACTAAAACGCAGCGGCTACCCGGGCTAGGCCATGTTGTGCGAATGAAAGATGATAACAAGTCTAAGAATGTATTGCCTTTAAGGAAAATAGAAGTAGAGGAAAAGGACGGTCTCCACTCCTAACTCAAGACGTTCACACTTATGTGCTTGAAAAGTCCACCTTCCAGCTCACTGTGGCGGAGAAACATATTAAGCTTAACTATAATGGCTTAAATTCTTTAATAATTGCGTATATTGGATAATTAAATAGTTTAATGTGTATGGCATGTTTTTCGGAACCCTTTTTCTAAGAGTAATACAGCACTAAATTTACATAAAAACATTAATAAATAGATACTTTCATAAGTTACATACTTCACAGTTTACCAAATATTTGTTTGTTGTTTACTTGAAATGCGCCAAAAGGTGTGAGTCAAACCTTATGTGGAGAAAGAATAGGAGTTATAACGTACGAGTCAGGTATTTCTGGTAATGTTGTTGAGCCATCAAATGGGTGCAAGCATTCAGAACACCAAAATTAACAATGCAATTTAAAAAAATGTTTATTATACTACTAACAAATTAATTAAATGAAATAATTCATGTTATTACGAAGGGGAGCTTACAACGGCCGGAAGTGTCTAACTCTTTTATCCATTATATAGACACATTTATACAAAGTTGCACATTCGTCGCGTTTGGAATCGTAAATCAAATTAATTGACGTGTTTTTAATGGCAACATTAATACCATGTTATGTGACATTAGAAATGAGTTAGCGTTGCGTACTCGGCATATTGATGAATATCGTATATTTTAAGTTAAACTAACTTTCCCTCGTCTATCTCTTGTACTACCGTAATTAGTTATATTAGCCAAATTAACACACCCTTATTAATTGAGCGGTTTGCTGCAAGGAGAATTTAGTATGCTTCCGCAGACTAGTATACAACTTAAATACCTATATGTATTAGTAATCTTACGGAGTTTCGATACCGCAAAGTTCGGAACTTCCGATGGTGTGGTGGTAGCGTGCTCCGCCTACCACACCGAAGATCCTGGGATCGATTGCCGGTCAAAACAACATCAAACATTTAGAAACAAGTTTTTTTTAGGAAAAAAGTCTGCCTTGCAGACGCCGTCGGAGTTGACGAAAAACATATAGATCCCAATATGTAAGAAAAATGAAAGAGAAGCACGATGCAAATTGAAAGAGAAGCTCGGCCTTAAATCTCTTCGGAGGTTATAGCGCTATGCGTTTATTTTATTTATAAGCACATCCTGCTTTGAACTGTGTTGACTTCACCATGGCGCACATCTAATGAAAACAATCGATTGACATTGATCCGCTGCTGACCGGCCAGTGGCTATAGCTGTAACGACACCATTCCATATTTGTTTAATGGTATTGTTGTAAATTCTATGACGTTGTTGCCCATTGGCTATGTGGGTTAATGTTTAAATAGGTGAATTACGAACGAGAAGGCTACGTGGCCAAATTTCTTTGCCAATTCTTTATCAAGACCTCTGATTCCGCTTTAGGAGCTGTTTGGAATCAGAATTACCAAAGACCGAATGACTCCATACTGTTACCAGAATTTGTTTGACGGCCTCATGGAAACATCCCACTTATATACAAGGACTTATGTTTTAAAATAACTCCGTCCTATTACTGACGAGGCCAAACTTATAAGACAGTGTGCAGCGATTACGCCCTTCATAAGCTTCCCCTCTATAGAGGTATGAGCAACTTTGTAAGTTTATTACCGCGCTTACATCCTTGTCTCTCTCTGTGGATTGCTCATATTCAATTCCAGACTTTGGACAGAAGTCAAAGAAAAGATTTCTCATCCAGCTTCCATGAGATCCCAATAAAAAGATGATTAGAGGTTCGATTCGAGCTCAAGGCCAGAACAATAATTTTTTTCTAATGATAATTATTGTTATTTTTAAATTTTTCTAAATTTGAAAAATTGTATTTTGTTTATGGAATAGTAAGTAGAAAATTTTTCACACAACCTGCCATAGCTGCGCAGATAGATCCATTTCGAAGGGCGCTAAGCCTTCATCATCAGTACGCTTTAGGCACGCTGCGCTAACCATTTAGCTATACAGCGGTGGTTTGTTTGACTGGCAAATTTGCTACTTCTATTCCTTTTTACCAATTATATTTATTCAGTGTTGCGCCATCTGGTGCAAATCACTGATAATGCTGGATTTTTGTTTATTGTCAATTACTTTGTTTGACATTCCCAAGTGCTCATGGTTTATTAACAATAGTTTTTGTTTTTATCGGCCTATTGATAAATGATTCAAGGTTCGATTCGAGCTCAAGGCCAGCTCGCCAGTCAAACAAACCACCGCTGTATAGCTAAATGGTTAGCGCAGCGTGCCTAAAGCGTACTGATGATGAAGGCTTAGCGCCCTTCGAAATGGATCTATCTGCGCAGCTATGGCAGGTTGTGTGAAAAATTTGCTACTTACTATTCCATAAACAAAATACAATTTTTCAAATTTAGAAAAATTAAAAATTAACAATAATTATCATTAGAAAAAAATTATTGTTCTGGCCTTGAGCTCGAATCGAACCTTGAATCATTTATCAATAGGCCGATAAAAACAAAAACAAAAGATGATTAGGTTTGAAAAGCGTTTCGGGATAGAGCTGGGGAACAAAGATACGTGGGATACTTCCAGACTAGCAGCGGCCCACCAGGATCACACACTCATATAGTACACCGATGGCTTGAAGACAACAGAGCGCATTATAGAGAGGATCTTTAGCGCCAGGTAAATAATATACGAGTACTTTCCAGGTCGAGAATATCGCCATTTCAATCTGCAACGAGGCTACACTAATGAGAGAATTATTATCCTCAACGACAGTCGGGCCACACTGAAGGCATTATCTTGACTTGAGACAAGATCAGCAAGAGTGCTTGAGAACGTGGAGAGATTTAATCGATTCGGTACTATTTACACCATTCGATTGACTTGGGTACCGGGCCATAGAGGGGTGAATGAAAACGAGAAAACCGACGAGCTAGACAGGAAGGCAATGCCAAGAGGGCCTAGTTCCATCATGGCGATAAGTTCATACACAGTAAGGGAAGAGCTCAGGCAAGAACCTCCAGCGGGATAGGGGGCTTAGAATACACCCTCGGCAGGTATGCCTTTCGTAAGTGGCGATTAAAATACCAAATTGATTCATGGGGTTTGGTAGCGCAACCCTTTCAAGGGATTGTCAGCGCGATTTATAGCTTCTCTAACCCAATTGCCAACTTCACCTACCCGTGGTGCATCCTGTTTATTTAATAGCCATTCCTCTGGCGGCCCTCTGTAGGACGGGGTGGCCTAGAAGGTTTCATGTGGTCATACTAAATTGTTCCCGAGATGGTCGGGCTAGTACCTTAATAATGCTTGTTACCTGAACTTAACGGATCTGCATTCAGCAAAGGACCATCAATATCGGGGAGTCCCAAGGCCTTCGGGGAGTGTCCTTATCGCTATACTAACAACAACAGCTCAGGCAGGAGGAGACATGCCTCAGGGAACAACACTGGCGTAAAAGTCCAGGACTGCGGCGACTGGCAAATAAATAAATAATAGGAGGATGCAACACAAACCGTTATATGGTTATGATTAACCTCCGAAAAAGCCGCCTTAGAATGCCTAGTGACGGGTTAATCTAGACCAAAGAATCACGTGCACAAATGAGATATATGTTCGAATAACCTCTGTGAGTTCTGCTACAGCGAGGATTAAATTGAAGAACTCGTCTTTCTGGAATGTGATAGAGACGCGAGATAAAGTCTAAGGATCCTTGGATCACTTAAATTAGAATGTACGCACATACACTTTATGAAGCCGAGCATAATTTTAGATTTCCTCAGGGAACTCGGTCCGTACCAGGCAATGATGGCGAAATAGACCTATAGGTCACAGTTCATAGACTCGCAAAAATCTATCTACCTATCTATGTTATATAAGACTGAAGACAATCCGTAACAAGGGCCGTTGAAATTTCGTTCAAGTGTACGTTGGATCAAACAGTTTTTACAATTACTTCAGTTACTTGCAATGATCTTTGGCTTCTGATTCCGGTTCGGATAAATCAAATTTTATCAAGTAAGGAAGGCTAAGTTCGGGTGTAGCCGAACATTACATACTCAGCTGAGAGCTTAGCTGCGTTGGTTTATAAGTTTATAATTCCATATTACATACGTTTGGGAAATATCGACCAAATTGTAGACCAAGGGTGACGTTTTTTGGAACGATTTTCCTTCATCCTCTGTCAAATAAGAGAAAATCACCATGTAGGAAAATGAACCTAGGGTAACTTTGGAATATGTTTGTGTGACATGGGTATGAAATTAAAGGCATTAAAGAGTATTTTAAAAGGGAGGAGTGGGCCTTAGTTCTATAGGTGGACGCCTTTTCGATATATCGTCATAAAGGTGGGCCAGAGGTGACTCTAGAATGTGTTTGTACGAGATGGGTATCAAATTAAAGGTATTAATGAGGGTTTTAAATGGGAGTTGCTATTTGAAGTTGTATATTTGAAGGCGTTTTCGAGATATCGACCAAAATGTGGACCAGGGTGACCCAGAACATCATCTGTCGGGTGCCGCTAATTTATTTATATATGTAATACCACGAACAGTATTCCTGCCATGATTCCAATGGCTTTTGATCTCGCCCTGCAGAACATTTTCATTTTCTTCTACTTAATATGGTAGGTGTCACACCCATTTTACATAGTTTTTTCTAAAGTTATATTTTGCGTCAAAAAATCAGTCCAATCTCCATGTTTCATCCCTTTTTCGTATTTGGTATAATTATGGCATTTTTTTTCATTTTTCGAAATTTTCGATATCGAAAAAGTGGGCGTGGTCATAGTTGGATTTCGCCCATTATTAATACCAAGATAAAGTGAGTCCAGATAAGTACGTGAACCAAGGTTAGTAAAGAGGTATCGATTTTTGCTCAAGTTATCGTGTTAATGGCCGAGCGGAAGGACATACGGTAGACTGTGTATAAAAACTGGGCTTTCCTTCAACTGGTTTCGCCCATTTTCACAGAAAACAGTTATCTTCGTAGAAGCTATGCCCTTACAAAATTTCACAAGGATTGGTAAATTTTTGTTCGACTTGTGGCATTGAAAGTATTCTAGACAAATTAAATGAAAAAGGGCGGAGCCAAGCCCATTTTGAAATTTTCTTTTATTATTGTATTTCGTCGCACCATATCATTACTGGAGTTGAATGTTGCCATAGTTTACTTAATTTTTTTTTTAACTGGGCGTGTTCGCCTTCCGATTTTGCTAATTTGTATTTAGAACAGATATGATAATAGCAGTAACGCTCCTGTCAAATTTCATCATGATATCTTCAACGACTGCCAAATTACAGCTTGCAAAACTTTTAAATTACCTTCTCGCATTGTCCAAAATTTTACTAGTTTTCTATTTTGCGTCATAAGGTCAACCCACCTACCAAGTTTCATCACTTTATCCATCATTGGAAATGAATTATCGCACTTTTTCGGTTTTTCGAAATTTTCGATATCAAAATAGTGGGTGTGGTTATAGTCCGATTTCGTTCATCTTAAATAGCGACCTGAGATGAGTGTCCATGAACTTATATACCAAATTTAATTAAGATACTTCAAAATTTACTCAAGTTATCGTGTTTACGGACGAACGGACATGGCTAAATGAATTAATTTGCCCAGATCATTTAGATGTATAGAAGTCTATATCTATATCGATTAGTTTATGCCGTTACGGGGTACCGTTATGCGAACAAAATTAATATACTCTGTGAGCTCTGCTCAGCTGAGTATAAAAAGCCTGTTGTGAAAACAAAGTTTATCAGCAGGCATTTTCAATTATTGGCAAAAATTTAATTGTATAAGTGAAATAGGCTTGAATTGAAAATCAATCAGGTTTATACCTCTCCCCCTTCCTTTATCTTCTTACTATCTCATACTTGTTCAGCAGTTTAATCCTTTCCCTTTCGCTCTCCCTGCTCCTCTCTCTCCTTCTTCTCCCTGTCCCTCTTTTTCTCCCTCCCCCTCCTTCCACATCTCACTGTGCCGCTGCCTCTACCACTCACTTTCTTCCTCCATCGCCTTGCTCCTTTTTTCCCTTCACGGGCCAATATTTCTTTGTCTCTTTTTCCTTCCCTTCCGAATTTTTCTGGGTTCGACACAGTAGGGGAACCGTTCCCTCTTTCAAAGCCGAAGGTAATTATATCATTATTAACTTCCTAACTACTGTTTCCTCTTCTTTGCCGAAATTTCCTACCGGACATACATACGGACGTGAAATATGTGATGTTCGTTTGGTTTGTATATCAGGCACCGTTACATTAGCGAGTTTGTGCTAATGTGGTCAAATGTTTTCACGTTATAATAAATTAATTACTTTGTTCATTTGATATTATTTGGTCGTATTAAATAGTGTCAAGAGTTGGCCAACCAACTGGGTACACTCAATTGCACAACGGGACTGCCTAAAACTACTGAAGCGTTTAGTTACAAATGCTATTGGCAACGGAATTGCGAAGTTAGGTTTATCTGTTTGTTGTTGCTGTTGCTACTCATAGTCAAGTGGCCGGAAATTATCGTACGTTTGCATCGGTAAATTATGGTTTCAATCGCCAACCTCTGCCAGCACATCAGCACCCAGTTGCTGAAATGAAAGTGCGCTGTCTAATATACTAACAACATTCATTAAGCCTGCATTCATGTATGAGCCTAAACAGGGAAGCCTGAATATAGTATACGTAACTTTAGTAGTAAAGCATAGAGCACTAGCTGCGGGTAGAAACGCCTGAAGATGTTCTGGGATCGTATCAGGTGCTCGTGATGTCCGAGATCCGAATATTACCGTCTGCAGAATTATCAGAGCTCGAGGAAGCAATTAAAACCTATAGCAACGGTTTCGGTTGCCGGTAGTTTATCGTATTGGTCGTCGTGCAAACTTTTTGTAACACTATACAGACATTCAGTCTACATGAGAACCTTAAGGACCTGCCCTATCAACTTAGGAAAACATGCCATTGAACTAATAGTTTTAATGTTACTATACCGAGAGTTTACTGTGCTTAGAATAACATTCATTTCACACGTACCCAACAGCTTACTGTTAGTTGTTCATGTTCGTTGTTGCATAGTTTGGGCAAAGTTTGTTGGCATTATTCTAATGTCGTTGTTGTTGTATTTAGAATTAGTTTCATAGGGTAGTTATTTGAAAAATATTTATTTACGTGCGTGCACGTACGTAAAGCATAATCGTTAATTAGTCTACAATGTGTTTAGGAGGAAGGAGACGAAATGCAGGGAGTTTGGCAGACATCCAATCGAATAATGCATTGGTCAACTGGTTAAACACTTTATCTTTTACCTATTTGTGAACGCTCGAATGCGGAATTAGCTATGTGAGTAGGTAAATGCAGCGAAAAGGCACTTTGTGAATCCTATGATGTCGTTTTAGTCTGGATGGATTTCTATTAAGTCAGCCGGCCCTTCAATCGAGGTCCAGTTAACGGTCCATGTGATTATACTTGCGCAAGTGATAGGGATACATTTTCATAACTCTGGAGACAGGTAGTGCGATCATTGCTTACTATTTTCTTAGTTGTGATTGTGAAGCTTTCTGGTATGAATTCCTTGGACGACCGGGCGGTAACGTATTGGCCTTCTCTCATTGTGACATAACTGAGTATCTTAATGCAACATAGCCAGCAGTGCAATGTATCATAAGGCCAAGCACAGAACATATATGAAGAAAAATGGTTTTTCGAGAACAGGTATGTACCTTCCTTTTCATGGCGACTGAGTATTTCAAGTAATTACCTTCGAACCGTACTCCCTTAGTTATTTTTGGGCATTATTTCGTTGCCGTGTTTTGGTCCTTTCCGTTGACCTAGCCTTACTTGCTGTAATGCCTGTAGTAACTCCCGAAAAATCCTGCCCCTTATGTACGTCTGAATAAGCCGCTCCAAAGTTTTTAGGAGAAGTGGTTGGAGGTTGGTTGGTCTGAAATCCTATGTGATACGTGAGAGCTCTTACTTGCCTTTGAAGTAAAAGTAATATTGACCTTGTTTCAAGACTTCGGCATGCAGCCTCGTTTAAATTATGGCCAACCAGCGGCAGGAAGTCTCCAAAAAATTTCGAAGTGGTGCAGAAATAATGCCATCCGAGTAGGGGTACTTATATAGCTTCAAAAAATTCACAGCCCGCATAATTTCGCTTTTTCGCAGGGGAATGACAAGCATGCCTGCAAAGCCAGATATCCTCGACGACGCAGGTAGATGTTCCTGTATAACTGGGACATCAGGAAAGTGATGATCCAGCCACAATTCACATCCCTCAGGTATCCCAATGGGGAAATATTCTTGGAGTGAATTTTCCTGAGCTTCGCGGATTCATTTCAGCCTTTCACGCTTTCGCATATACTTCTCCAAGAATTACGCTTGGCTTTCATTATTTCATATATGCAAAGGGAAGTTTACTCCTCCTGGCTTACCTGGAAAGCCACCTACCAGAAGCTCTATGGGCATCGAGGAATTCCAACGACCAAGAGGCTTCCCATTTCCACTATAAGTTTTCAACGGCCAGAAAAGTTGAAATTCGCTGTTGCATGCCATGGCGAAGTTTTCCCCTAGAGCGTCTATCGCAGATGCGAACGATGCAGCTTAGGCTTCACTACCCAACTGTGGCGAAGTGCATCTAGAAAAATAACGGTCCCAAAACAATTAAGCACCGGGAATAAGGGATTTCCTTTAACGATGAACAAGAGCTGGTCGGACCTAGTTTAGTCCGTCGAGAAGTGGTGCCAAACAGAGCTTTAGCAAATTTACCTTATGACCATTTGAAGTGGTTATAAAGCTGTCAATTGGCCTTTTGTTGACCGTTGACCTAATGTAACCCCACCGCTGTAACTACAGCAACACATCAACAGAAATCATCGTACAAGACTTACAAAGAAATGTGAAAACGGAAATCTCATTAAGGCGCCTAGATCGATCAGCATTTGATGTTATTTTCACTCCAAATGACATCACATCGTATAACTGAACGACTTGTCAGCTTTGCTGTTTAGTTGACTTAGGCTGCTGATGATATTTTCGTCTTGGATGTGAAAATGCGCTGACAAACTGAATGGCGCTAAAAAATGAAATTGCTGTTAGTTGGTTTGTTGTTTGGTCGCTTTCGGTAGCTTACAACACGGCGAGTGTTGGACAACGCAAAAATGTAGACAAGACTTTTCTCATCGATCAAATGTTTGGGACATAACAACAGAAATAACATCAAAACTACAACAAAACACCTTCGATACAAAAGCAAAAATAACAACTGGAATAATAAACTGTGAAAGTCCATAGTATTTGTAGTGCAAGGAGACGAAGAGGAAGGAGAGTTGTAGCAACGGTAGCAACGATGACACTCAACATTTAACCAACTGAACGAATCGATTGGCAACATACTTGTGAACAAGCCATTAGGAGACGATAGACAAGTCGTTTGGTGATGACATGCATATGTGTGAGTGCGTGTGTTGGTGTTTATATGTGCTGACATTGCAATCAAAAGATTGCAGACTTTTTTCTTTTTGCTGTTTTTAGTGTACGCTGCTTGCAACATGGACGGACGACTCATTGAAGTGTAGGGCGCGCGCAATTGGCAATGTTGACTAGCTGGGGCAACAACAAAATAAATTAACTTAAAATGTACTCAACTCAAAAAGTGTCGCTCAAATGTTGCTGAGTTTGGAGAATGTCGTAAGATGACGATGCAACGATAATAGACACATTCGCGCTCACACACAAACAACGGTAATAGCAACAACATAATTTTGCTGGCAAAATTAAATGTTGCTTGTCACCAAATGTTGTTAATTAAAATTGCATCTTTTATGTGCATGAAAGTAGCTCAGGGCATAGTTGCCTTTACAAGAATTGGTACACCAATTACATTGCATTTAGTAATTAGTTTAAATTGTTTTTGTTTCTGAAATATTCCCATTATAATTCGACTGAAAAGACAATTTTTTCATTGTTATACTGTTCTGGTAAGTTTATTAACAGGACACACAGCCGGAAAAACTAATCCCAATAACCAAACAACGCCTTTCGACTCAGACTCCAAGGTTCCTCCAAACAAATTAGTAAAGTATATATAAAAATAGTTTTTACAGAATCGTCTAGTTTGTCCAGATTAACGATACATCAGGCTATGCTTTAACAATCGGTTAAGCTGTGCTGGATGGCCGTTAAGGAAGAGCTAGCTTAGACTCTTTTTTGTTGTATTACCACATTTGCCAGCGGTGATACTGGCTTCAATGTCGCTGGACGGAAACGACAAAGTTACGAGTAAGGCAGACATTATTGTTGGGTATTTCCTCCAGAGAGTGGAATAATGCCTCGTACTCGCAAATGCTGGACAAGCGAATATAAACTAATTGAAATATTTCGCCTTTATAAATACAACTACCGCAACTGGGGCTGTTTAGTGTACCGTAAAAATTCCGCCTTTCGCATGCAGCCGATAACTGGCTAGTAAGACCTCGACTATGCACGATGTGATATCAGTCCAGCACTGGCTTAGCACACTTGAGACCCACCAGAGAGAAAGTGGCCAGCGGAGTTCCAAAATTCCTACTAGTAATCACGTTCGTTTCGCAAGTGCTTGATCTAGCCAAGAGATCAGAGCATTGTGAGAGATATACTTATGTCCAGGTAATATTATAATTTCTATCTAAAAGTACTTCGATGCCACTTTGAATCAGATGAGGCGCGGCTAATCCGCATGATTTGGAACACCATGATTCACGACCCCCGGGTGCACTTGTAAAACATCCCTCGAAATGTTTAAGAATTTTTCCAAGAAAATTGCGGATTCTCCACGAAGCAGTGGAGAAATAACATGTCCCTGTGGCATAACCCTTTCCACCTTTATCTTAGAAGGCTTGCACGAAAGCACACCGAGTGTCTGAGTTGCATGAATCGCCTGCGAAGAACTGATATTGCAATACCCAGACACCAATGAAAAATGGTAATGACTCCTCCATCTGCAATTACGTTTGTTTTTACGGGGCAAAGGCTGTACGCTTAAGAAATAGCGCGGGTCTGGCGGGGTGTATATTTTTAAGTTTACGGCCTTGAATCACTCCCTCGAATGCTCCTTAGTTTTTTCTGATAGGCCCAGATCGAATGCAATACTGGCGCTAGTCTCGGTGCAATGGACTGCCTTACTGCAATACATGTGGAGTTACTTCGGGGTATATACGGAGCTGGAAAATAATCGACATCAACCTTAGCAAAAGTATCGTAGCATATCTTAAAGCAGATGCCTGGACGCTTAAGTGGAACCCTATTATTTTCTTTCCATACGGTAAGTTGAAGTTGTTACCAGATATGCCAAGTCCTCCAAGAAGTCAGCCCAAATAGACTAGAAGCGCTCATTTTGACGCAATTAGTATCCAATCTAGATCCTCAACCTGATATTGAAAAATCATTTATTTTCGATTCGTGGGAAATTGGTACAGTGGGTAAACAAAGGAAACCAGTACATTTAGTTGAGAGTTATAGTCCCAACTCGCTCCCTTCCCCGGTCTCGAATATATTTAAGGACCGTGTGCTCCCGTTCAGTGCCAATGGTCCATTTGATTGTCGGTTAATGTATTAAATGCCTACCTCCTGTGCAATTCCTGTATCTCAAAATGACTTTACCATCAGAAGGAGTTTACCTTACCTGCTACACCGAGATTGCTTCATTGTGAGTACTAGTACTGACACTGGTGGTTTCTTTAAGAGAATTAGTGAGTTGTTCTCCGATCATAGCATTTTTAACTACAGGATCCCTGTCTCTTTACCCAACCAAATTTAGGCCCATTGTGTATACTTACCTAGTAATAACTTTAAACAGCACTGAAATCATAGTCTCAAGAATTGGGGTAAAACGGTTACTAATATGCTTTATTTTGCGACTTACATTAATTCTAAAACAATATCTGCTGTTCTTTAAACTAAGATCTTAAACTTGATTTCATTTCGAATAGGTTTTGCGCAATTGACTCTATTATAATTTCAATTCGAACACTAAAGCTTTCTCATTATCTACCACATTTGAATACTCATTTAGCTGTCAGCTGTCATAAGATTTATGAGACCAAACAATTGGCAAATGCCAGCACTTGAGCGGCATGGTTGCCGATTAGCTAAGAGGACGAATTGGCAGCTGATCCAGCAGCAACGTCCAATAACAAAATCTATATATATGTATAATGTATGTAGGCAATACCCCCATAGGAAAAGTTTTGACAGACTGTTTACTGATGATGATACTTTAATTTGTAAAACTTTGGAAAGGAACATCGAGGCAAAAAGTTAGGTATGTATAATATTCTATACTTCACAACTGCATACTTATTGTTAGTAAATTATTTATCGCAGACCGAATAGAAGGTTGTGCTATCTCGGCCGCCGACTCGTAAAAGCCCTATTACAAAATATTTTACAAGAACGACGTTCTCAGATTAAAAAATCTCTATCTTGGATTAAAATTTTTAGAAAGTAGTTTTAGGAAAAAATGTGCCTTCTGGAAACAAATTCTGAAATAGGACCTCTTTCAAGCGTTTCCTGAGATATGGAATTTTTGAACCGGATGCCAAGAAAGAGTTATCTTCCCAGTCAGCCAACTAGAACCTCAACTTACTTAAATAAGTCTCGCTATAGCAGCGCTGCCATAGGACAAAGTGTGCGTTACTCATCCTGATGTCTCCTTCTCTGGAGCTGATTTTTTGTTATTAACGCCCGAAAAGACTTCACCATTACGTATCACTCGGTACCGTTTGTTTAAAAATCCGAAGAATCAGTAACCTTTAGTCGTGTTTAGAAGGGGTAAATGAATTAAAAATAAAATTTATAAAAACTTCATACCGACAGCTAATGAAACAATTAAACAAGTTTCTATACTTAAGCTAAATTTATTAAATAAGATACACAGTTGGAAATAAGATTCGTTGATTGTAAATGAGATAAGTCAATTTTGTATTAGAAAGCGTCAAATATAAATGCGGAAACGTCACATGAAAATGAGAATAGCCAATTGCAAATGCGGAAGCGCCACTTCGATATAAGAAGAGTCATTTGTAAATGGGTGAGCGTCAAATGAAAATGCGAAAGTGTAATTTTTTGTATTTAGGATAGTCAGTTGGAAATGAGAAAGCATCATATGAAAATGAGAATAGTCACTTTCAAATACGAAAATGTCATTTAGATATAAGAACAGTCATTTGTACATAAGAAAGCGTCAAATGAAAATGCGAAAGCGTCATTTGTATTTGATAACAGCGTAAACGCGATATCGTTATTTGAAAATGAGAGTTGTCAATTGTAAATGAGAAAGCATCAGAAGTTAATACGAAAGCGTAATATGGAAATGAGAATAGTCAGGTGTAAATGTGAAAGCATACACTGATCATGCGAAAGCGTTACATGTAATTGCAAAAGGATCGTACATTCATAAATTCGGCGCAATATCAGTGTCTGGAGTTTTGCCGATCGACCGGAAAAGAGGTTTGTTTAACAGGAACACATGCGCTGCTTCGGCAAAGTAAATTTTCAACGACGGGAAGAGCAGGCGAACGATTTAAATGATTCAGTTTTGGTGCAGCTTAGTTTGCTTCTTTTCTTGCTGGGTGTCTACACATTCAGATGCGACCAATAGCTTCGAACATATTTATATGTATCTCACAGTTAGTTGTGCCAGCTTGAAAACTTTTCCACTTTTTTTCTCGAAACCAATTTACCGATGCTCCAATTTGATACGTCGCGATTGGCGATGTCAGCAACAGCGACTGCCATAATAACAACAAAATATGCTTTAAATTGAGTCTATTGACTGACATTTTGCTGCCGAAACCAACATAACAGCTGCTGGCCATTTTACGATTATTTAGCCGACATTATTGGGCTATTTACAAAATGGGTTCAGCAATATGAGCATACTTTTGTATCGTAAATTTGATATTTGTTAGCCAGTTTGGCTGTCATTTTAACGATATTTACTATGATAGCTGGAAATTGATTAACGTCATTAATGAGGACACACACGCACACTGTTGCACACCAGCACAGAACTGATTTGGCTCGTTCATGCTGGTCGACAATGCGTCTGATATTCGAATTAAGCTACTTTCTTTGGGGGTCTTGCGGATAGAGTTGTCGCACAAGATCACACTCTCTTGCTAAAATTACAGACTCGTCGTGCAATCTTGGCTCAGCAGGTATGAAGCAAGCCGAAATCTAATATATTATTATGCGGAATTCACTGGTAGTAAGCTGAGGCCGTCGCCAATTACCATGTTGAATGTCGTATCATCCGCAACTCGACTGAGAAATTGAAATTAGAGAAATTGTGGTTACGTTAAAATCATTGAGGATTATATGATTATGTTCCCTCAGTAATGCACTACTAGCGGAACGATAGCCAATTCGACAACAGGTGATATGAAGTGTGTGAAGTTTTGATTTTGAGATCGACATCGCCTGGTTGCACGGTTAGTCCTTTTGCCTCTACCTTGATCTCTTCTGTTTGACATTATAGACAACGCAAACTCTGAGCACGGATCTGGCGGTTAGCTTTGTCACTTGTACGGCAGAAATGCGAATGTTGTGCAGCTTTATGACCTTAGTTATCTGTGATATCTTTCTAATTAATGAATTACAGTTAAATAATAGGATTTTAAAGTGCGAGGAGGTAGAGGTGGCCTCCTCTGAAAATCCGCGGTCGCCGCGGGGTGGGGTGGTCGTAGCATGCTCCGCCTCCCACACCAAATGCGACGGGTTTAAATACGGACAAATCAACATCAAAAATTTAGAAACAGGTTTTTTCAATTAGAAAAATTTTCCAAGCGGGGTTGCTCCACGGCATTGATTTGGCAAACAATCCGAGTGTCTTTCTGCCATGAAAATCTTCTCACTCATTTGCTTGCAGATGCCGTTCGGGGCGGCATAAAACATGTAGGTCCCGTCCCGCCTATTTGTAGGAAAAACTAAGAGGAGCACGAGGCAAATTGGCAGAGAAGCTCGGCTTTAAATCTCTTCGGGGATTATCGCGCCTTCTATTTATTTATTTTAGTATGAACTTCTTGATGAAATAGGGTTTGGTCGTGAGTGGTATCGCAGTCCATCTAGTGTTCGTTCAGGAGTATTTGGTGTTGCTAGCTGCGTAGTTCAGCAGCACGGTAAGATAAATGCATCCGCCTGGGATGCATAGTTGATAAAACCCTGAACAACAACAAAAGGGGAATATACCAATGAATAAATTGCACCGAGCCGGTGCCGCAGGCTCTTGTATAAATACGCTGGCATTTGGGGGATATTGTCTCATGTGAGAGCTTGGCTGGAAAAAGAAAGGGAGACGAGCGCAGTCGCTAGTGCTCAGCATCACTCCTGTTCAAGCTACAGAGGTTTTAGTTTTGGGAAGTAAAGGTGCGAACTAAGAGCGTCGTTTGGCCATAGCTTTAGCGATACTTTGGTGCGCCTTGTTGAGTCGTATTGCTTCTAGTGCTTGAGGCTATCTAGCGATGTTGCGGTCATTGACAGACGTTGTCAGCACCACGGTGCTCTTAGACGTTTGGTTGGGAAGCGCATGGAGACGCAAAAGATTTCGATGAAGCTAAGGGAGCTAGGCTGGAGAAACTCCTTTCGTGGAGTTCTAGGAGTATCGGATTCATCATCTCTCTCACCACATAACAATGACGGTTCTTCTCTCCATTATTGAAGCACGCTCTGTACGTCGATTACCGGATTGCCATTTTTGTTAATGCAGAAATTTTCTGCGACCTTAAAGTCTACCGACATCTTCCGTATTTTCTTCTAGTATTCTCGAATATGTCAACTCACTGCTCGGTTCCTTCGTTAGGTGAAACATTGCTCGCAAAGTGCAGATATGATAGCTAGGTGGAGAAATTATCAGGTGTATTTTTCGTGCGTAGCTTTTTGACGGCAAACTTTCCCGACGTCGTTGCATTCACTTTCTGCGATGCACCTAGGCATCTGCGTACCTTAGCTTTCGGATTGTACGACCGATATTTGCACCTTAAAGGCGCGTTTTTCCAGGATTCTGGTGCTACTTCTGTCATCAATCACGACGTAATAAATTAGATTTACTCTCTTTGATCAAGATTAAGTCAAGTAGCTTGGAGCAAAAAAGGTCAGTACACCTTCTAACACCCTCTGGAGAGAACAGCGATCGTATGAATTTCAGTCGGCCGCCTTATCTGACGGTGTGTAGACTCAAATAAACATTATGGTGAAGAGCTTTGCGAAATTTTTTACACTTGTTTACACAACTTGTTATACAAGTTTCGCCCCATATAGTCCGGATATGAGCTTGGGAAATGTCTACACATTTATTTAGTGAGTCGCTTGGTCTAAATGAGATGGTCACTTGGCACCCTATCTCTGGTTGATACCTTGCTGAAAATTTCAGTGAGCATTTAAACCGAGAGGGGGTGTCTCCCCTAGGCTTCATCATTCTTTCCGTCGCTATCCTTGGTGTAAGAAATTAGCTTAGGTAACCATTTATGCCAATTTATCAATATTCACAAATTTTAGTTGAAACAAATCGATTTGTACATAAATTTCTTTTTGAAAATTTGTGGCTATAATAAATAATTTGATTTCACTCGCAAAAGTTTTGTCATAAATCAGCTTATTTGAGTAAATTAGGACTTGATTATAATTCACACCTTCAATTAAACTTTTCCGTTACACAACTATATGTTCACCGCAAGTAAATATGTTTATTGGTTTGTATGTATGAACACTTTTTGGCTGCGCTTGAATGGCGACCCATTTGTCTTGATTTCACTCTCGTACATCATAATTTTCAGCGAATCATCATCCAGGTCATTTATCATTGCATCCACTTACAGTTAATATTTATAAATGTGTATTGGTGTGCACGTACGTGTATTTATGAATATAAATTATTTAATTTCGATAACCGCCAATTGTGTCCTGAAATTTCCACGAATGGAAGAAAGGAAGGAAATGTCAACTCCCATTTGACACTTTGCCAATTTCAAATAAATTTGATCTTCTTGAAACTGTATTAAAATTTATATAAAATCGGGTGTTGTTGGCAATGATTGCAAAAAGAGAGATAAAGCAATAGGATTTGCTTGAAAAGAGATTGTGTCGATTGGGTTAGGTTCCACCGTTTTGATATAGCAGTTCTTTTCGCGAACCAAACATACAGGAAGGTCCAGTAGCTTTTGCTACAAATACACCCTTCCTCTGTTGTGCCCGAGTATGCTGCTTCCTGTAGGAAATAGAAGCAGGAAGCAGGTCTCGAGTGAAACAACAAATACCTATCTAGGGAAGATATATGTTTGATACTGATAAAGAAAGATAATGCCAAACGGACAAGTAGTAGTTAAGAGTCCCCTAAGGAGCCTATCAGCGTGCATTTTTCCACGGGAGATGATGAAGAGGACCCGATAGACAGTGCTTATATTCAGATTTTGGAGCGAATATTGCCAGGGTTGGTGTCTAATATTAAATTTGAGTGGGTGGGCGGTAAGGACTTTCTCCAGGTTTTACGAGCTCAGATGGAATATTCCTTGCAATGTTACGAATAAAAAAACGCCGTGTTACGAATGGCTCAAGACAATATTAGATATGTGCACAAAACTTAACCATGTGCCATACTCTCAGCGTCGTCTTCCTACCCAAGGTGGGAGAGATCAGCAAATTGAACGCTTAATACTAAAAGCCTTGTTGTTGTAGCGATAAAGAAACTCCTCGAAGGTTTTGGGGAGTGCTATCGATGTTGATGGTCCCTTGCCGTATATAGATCCGGTGCGCGTCGTTAACATGCACCATTAAGGTATGAGCCCGACTATCTCTGGAACGAATTAATATGACCACATTAAACTTTCTGAGCCATCTCGCCTCCCACTTCTAATGCCATGAGGAAAATGGGGTCGCCAGGGACTCGGCTGCTAATGAAACAGCATTCGTCGTGGGTATGTGAGGATGACAATAGGGTTGGAGAAGCTTTAAATTGCGCTACAATCCCCTTGGAAGGGTTGCACTACACAACCTATTGAATCAATTGAGTATTTTAGCCGCCTATTACGATTGGCATATCTGCCGCGGGTTTATTCCAAGCCCCTTACCCGATGGGGGTTAGGCACATTAGTCTAACAATACTTGTTGCTTAAAACCCATGAAAGGTAAATCGATTTGTAAGTCGATCATATACGAAATGCTGCTTTTTTCGGGACAGAAACCATTTTGCGAAAGCACAACGGGCTGGAAAACGCGACTTGAGTTTTTCTTATTCTTGATTAGATAAAGAGGCAAAAAAGTGGGTCTCGTGGGAATAAGACGAAGTACTTGCTGTCATCCAAGAACGAATCGGCGCATTCGGATCTTCGCAGCTACGTCACTGCTGCTGGATAAAAATTTGAGGCTGTGATGGACTTCGCCTATCTTGGAACCAGCATTAACAACGAAAAAAATGTCAGCCTTGAAATGAAACGCAGATAACTCTTGCCAACAAGTGTTGCTTCGGACTGAGGGGACAGTTGAAAATTAGAATAAAAATCTATCTCTATAAGTCGCTCATTGTACCTGTCCTGTTATAGCTCGGAATCATGGACGGTGTCGGGAGAATATCATATGGCTTTTAGAGTGTTCGAGACAGAAGTTCTTTGGAAGATGTATGGTCTAGAGGTTTATGCCGATCGCTTAATCGGCGGCGGCGGCGCAGGCTCTATTATATACCGGTGGGGGCGGCGTGTGCGGGGCGCCGGCGTACGCCGGTGTTCTTACTTTAAAAAGCTTGATTTTTCTATTTAAAAAAATAATATTTAGGAAAGGTTTGTTTGTATGTATTTAAGGAAATCAACGTGTTGGCCATTTCAGAAAGATCCAGGGTTTTTGCCTCAAGATCTCGCAGACTGTTAAAAAATTTTCAGGAGTAGCTCCTTGGGGAGGGATTGTCCCTCGTTTACTTACTCCAGAGAGGCTTCGAACCTAACCCCGGTCTTTGGAATTGGTACTGCTGCGTCTGCTGAAAAGAAATAGAGATACATAAAATAGCCACACTTTTGTCTGCATATCTCGTGCAAAGCGTAGTTTCACCTAGGGTTAACTCCTAACAATCGTCGCGAACACAATTTCTTTAAATCATTTGTGGCTCCTTGGCGGTAACGCACAAAGGCGACTTACGGTTACTATTAATGGTCTATTAATACTCATGACTCTCGTGGCACAGGGCGCCTCCAGTTTTTTCGGCTATTTTAAGAACTACAATTCCCGATGTGCGAACAGTAGCAATCCCTACAACCAGTCGCTACCACGCCTCCTGACCCTCACACCATATGCCTGCGACTATGAACTCATACCTTCGTCGACTTCACTTTCCTAGAAGCTCTAGGTGTAGCCCGAAGACTTTCCAACGGATGCTTTTGTCGCGCTATGCTGCCGAGCTACCCCAGAGAAACGCCATGAAACGTTAGGGAGTGACTATTCGGCCAAGGATGCCGCCTTCGAAATCATAAGCAATCTAAGTGGAAGTCATTGCGTAATGGGTGAAAATCCTATAATCCTCGGCGTATCTGCATGAATAAAATTTTACAAGGATCCTGGATAAAATTTTTAAAATGTAGACCAAAGTTTGCAGACGTTTGTGTTCATAACATTGATTTCAATAGTCTTTCTTAAATCAAAACGATATTTTAGAATGAAAATCGACCGATTTTAAGTTGAAAGATGTTTACTGCTGTTTTCCGGCCTTATGATATAAAAGCTCATTATGGATGACCGCGTAGCTTCAGTTTTCAGACTAGTTCGAATGTCTACTACGTTAGGGTAGTAGCACACACGGCCATTAGTTCGACTGTCTTCGGAAAGCTTTTGCTTCACCACTTTGAGTGTTCTTGCGAAGGACAAAGCCCCACCTGGTAAATATATGTGCCTACGTATTCACATTTGTAAAAGGAGCCGTAACGTGTAGTTGATATTTAAACTTGGTTGATAGGCTATAATCAATGTAATTCACTCCAAGGGACTAGTTTTGGATACGGCCGCCAACTTTAGGAAATGTCAAACCGGGAGACCTGGGTGTTGAAGGATGAAGTGTGAAAATCAAAATTAACATTTCAGACGCTATTGTATAGTTTCGCAAATAAACAACAGATGTTTGAATGTAAGCCAGGCGATTTTTCAAACCCTTCTCATACATACATATATCCTCAACTTAAGTATGAGGTAAGAATCATTTCAATGGACTGTTTATGCCCCTAGAACCTACTAAAGGATTTTGCATCACTGATTTCTATTATTTTTTCAGCCAATCGCAATATAATATTTTTTAAAAAAATCGGCAACTTTTTTGGATATTTGGGTTTTTTTTACAACTTGAGGACAATTTGAAAACAATTTGAAACGCCTTGGGTCATTTTATTTGAATTCATTGTTCATTTTTAATTTTTTGAAAAAAATATGTAAAGTGAGCATATAAATTTATCATATAACTTTTCTTTTAGTGCTTTGGTTTAATAACTTGGTGAAGTGGGTGATGGAAAGTCCGTGTTAAGCTGACATCGAAAACGCCTGTTTTTATACTCAGTTGAGTAGAGCTCACAGAGTTTATTAACTTTGATTGCATAACGGTTGGTTGTACAGGTATAAAGGAATCGAGATAGATATAGACTTCCATATATCAAAATCATCAGTATCGAAAAAAAATTCGATTGAGCCATGTCCATCCGTCCGTCCGTCCGTCCGTCCGTCTGTCCGTTAACACGATAACTTGAGTAAATTTTGAGGTATCTTGATGAAATTTGGTACGTGGGTTCCTGGGCACTCATCTCAGATCGCTATTTAAAATGAACGATATCGGACAATAACCACGCCCACGTTTTCGATATCGAAAATTTCGAAAAATCGAAAAAGTGCGATAATTCATTACCAAATACGCACTAAGCGATGAAGCTTGGTAGGTGAGTTGAGCTTATGACGCACAATAGAAAACTGGTAAAATTTTGGACAATGGGCGTGGCACCGCCCACTTTTAAATGAAGGTAATTTAGAAGTTTTGCAAGCTGTAATTTGGCAGTCGTTGAAGATATCATGATGAAATTTGGCAGGAACGTTATTCTTATTACTTTATGTCTGCTTAATAAAAATTAGCAAAATCGGAGAACGACCACGCCCACTTTTTAAAAAAAAAATTTTTTAAATTCAAATTTTAAAAGAAAAGTTAATATCTTTACAGCATATAAGTAAATTATGCCAACATTCAACTCCAGTAATGATTTGGTGCAACAAAATACAAAAATAAAAAGATTTCAAAATGGGCGTGGCTCCGCCCTTTTTAATTTAATTTGTCTAGGATGCTTTTAATGCCATAAGTCGAACAAAAATTAACCAATCCTTGTGAAATTTGGTAGAGGCTTAGCTTCTAGGATGATAACTGTTTTCTGGGAAAAAGGGCGAAATCGGTTGAAGCCACGCCAAGTTTTTATACACAGTCGACCGTCTGTCCTTCCGCTCGGCCGTTAACACGATAACTTGAGCAAAAATCGTACTTATCTGAACACACTTTACATTGGTGTAAAAAATGGCCGAAATCCGACTATGACCACGCCCACTTTTTCGATATCGAAAATTACGAAAAATGAAAAAAATGCCATAATTATATACCAAATACGAAAAAAGGGATGAAACATGGTAATTGTATTGGTCTATTGACGCAAAATATAACTTTAGAAAAAAACTTTGTAAAATGGGTGTGACACCTACCATATTAAGTAGAAGAGAATGAAAAAATTTTGCAGAGCGAAATCAAAAGCCCTTGGAATCTTGGATGGAATACTGTTCGTGGTATTACATATATAAATATATTAGCGGTACCCGACAGATGATGTTCTGGATCACCCTGGTCCACATTTTGGTAGATATCTCGAAAACGCCTTCACATATACAACTAAGGGCCACTCCCTTTTAAAACCCTCATAAATACCTTTAATTTGATACCCATATTGTACAAACACATTCTAGAGTCACCCCTGGCCCACCCTAATGACGATATCTCGAAAAGGCGTCCATCTATAGAACTTAGGCCCACGTCCTTTTAAAATACTCATTAACACCTTTCATTTGATACCCATATCGTACAAATAAATTCTAGAGTCACCCCTGGTCCACCTTTATGGCGATATCTCGAAAAGACGTCCACCTATAGAACTTAGGCCCACTCCCTTTTAAAATTATCATTAACACATTTCATTTGATACCCATATCGTACAAATAAATTCTAGAGTCACCCCTGGTCCACCTTTATGGCGATATCTCGAAAAGACGTCCACCTATAGAACTTAGGCCCACTCCCTTTTAAAATTATCATTAACACATTTCATTTGATACCCATATCGTACAAATAAATTCTTGAGTCACCCCTGGTCCACCTTTATGGCGATATATCGAAAAGATGTCCACCTATAGAACTTAGGCCTACTCCCTTTTAAAATTATCATTAACACATTTCATTTGATACCCATATCGTACAAATAAATTCTAGAGTCACCCCTGGTCCACCTTTATGGCGATATCTCGAAAAGACGTCCACCTATAGAACTTAGGCCCACTCCCTTTAAAATTATCATTAACACATTTCATTTGATACCCATATCGTACAAACAAATTCTCGAGTCAGGCCTGGTCCACCTTTATGGCGATATCACTAAATGGCGTCCATCTATAGATTTATGGCCCACTTCCTCTTAAAATACTCTTTAATACCTTCCATTTGATACACATGTCATACAAACACATTCCAGGGTTACCCTAGGTTCCTTTTACAACATGGTGATTTCCCTTACTTTTTCTCCACAGCTCTCAACTGAGTATGTAATGTTCGGTTACACCCGAACTTAGCCTTCCTTACTTGTTTTAAATAACTTTTGAACATTTAGAACAAGTTAAATTTCGCAATTAGTTTCTTATAACTGGCAGTTGTGCTCAGCCGCTGATACCACTTTCGCCCATATCCGACCAATTTTCGACATGAACAATAAATGGCATAAACAGTCTTAAACGAGTAGCAAATATAGTAAAGCGCCGTCGCCGGCGCCGCCGACGCCGCGCCGATATTTTTTACTTTCGGCGGCGGCGTGCGAAAAACGACCCCAAACGGCGGCGGCGGCGTTTATCGGCGTATATCTCTAGTATGGTCCTGTCAGTGATGCCGACGGCGAATATCGATGGTGGTATTATTATGAGCTGTTTAAGCTTTACGCAGATATTAAAATAGTGCAACAAATGAAAACCCAAAAGCCTTGGCTGACTGGGGCATGCTATAAGACGCAGGCGTTCCGCCCAATAAAGTCTTTCAATCGCCAACGAAGTTTGATTGCGCGCGAAAGTGGAAAGATGCACAGAGTTGGAAGAGGTGGAGGAAGACTTAACCGTTCTTCTTTCTCCCCATTGGCGTCAGTTATCTCGAAACAGGGCTTGCTGGCGTTTAATGGTGTGAAACGGCCTAACTTGCTTACATAATTCTCGCTTAATTAATGATAAACGATGATTCCTGAATGTTTGCACATCGAGCTTCACGAGCACCTGGTATTCACGCTTCTTTTTTAAATTGGGGCGAATTTCGTGTCGTCGGCTGTCTACCCAACAAAGAAGCAGGGATAAATAACCAGTACTCCATTTTACGGAAAAAAGTAGTCTCGATCTTCTTGTGGCTTAATGTCGAATCGCCTGAAACTTTAAATATTTTCAAATAATTCGAAATCACAGTAACTACTCAATATGTTTTAAAAGCAATGAACTTTTGATAAAAACTCACCCAGCAATTGTTGATCAACTGAATTGAAGCGTGTAGCAAATATTTGTATAAGCATGAATTAAATTGTCTCCATCTCATGGCCCTTCTTACACATTTTAACGTGGGTACGATGTATGCACAATATGCATATGTCTGTGTATGTATGTATATCTAAATGCACTTACCTAAATGAGTAACATAGCATAGGCATGCATGCATATGTGAAAACTTTAATGGCCTGCAAATAGTAAGCAAAGGAATTAAACAAGTACAAATTTGTATGTTTTATGTACATATGTATGTAATATGCATGTGTGCGTGTACCAGGAATGTTGCGAATACACCGAATTAACTTAGATTAGGTATGCTCTGAATTATCAAATTCGGAAACTGTGCGATTTCACATAAATCTTATTGGCTAGTTTTCATTTAAATTTGAATTCAATTGGGTCAAAAAGGGAGATTGGACCTTTTTCCACCTACCTCTTATAATGCACATAAGGCAGAGTCGGTATCCTCTGCTACTAACTACAATGCCGATGAAAATACTTTTTGGAACGGAGCATTTTCATCCATTCACAGAGCATGACCTTTCCAACCTTTGTGCTTTTATTCGTTGCTCTATGTTCAAATCTAATAAAACGCATGATTAAACTTCTCTCACTACACACCACTGTCATCACGGAAAGCACCATAAATATTCCCTTGAACTTTTTAACACAGAATTTCTTAGTAACTACCGCGGGATAGTCTTTATTGTGCTTAGGGCAAATCACACTAAAATTCCAATCTGGAGGTATGTGTTTTTCCGGTTACACCGCTTACGAGGTGAAAGGAACTGATGACGCAAATATTGGACGTTCATGTCGATTGCGTTACTACGAACTGTTAGACACCCAAAGATCTTGAGGTAACGTTCGATTCACCTTTTAAAGTACAAAACCGCAATTAAGTCCTCAAGTCGCTTGTCAGCCGAACTTGGGGAAAAGATAAAGAAACGCTGCTAACGACTTAAAAATCAGTTGCCGGGCCGCCCTTGTCCACGCCTCGTCAGTCTGGTCGCCGCAATCATAAATGCCACGGGATGTGTTCTTATAACTCCTAACCATCATCTACATACTGAGGTAAAAAAAACTCAATATAAAAGAGCATAACAAAATGCTGTACTTACAGTTTTTTCCAAGTTGTCAAAAGCCTAGACATCCCAGCAAAAAACTGCTTGATCTAGTCCCGCCTCCAAGAAGGATAAGAAAAGATTTCCCTAAGTACTATGATAAGATCCGGCAACTGCCTACGTAGCAGTTTGATCACATATATAAACGTTGCAGAAGAAGAAAGCTTACTACCAAGAGACGTACTCCGACGTATGCAATATATGTCCTGCATGCACCATCGTCTTTTCAATCGTAATGTGGAGCCTGCACCTCTAACAAAAACGTTTCCGTGGTGCAACCCTGGTGAAACTGCTTGTTTTTGAAGACAATTTGTCAGAGGTCGTTCAGCTCTCTAAATGACACAAAGTTATCAGGTCACCACGATTATTCCTCCAGGAAATCGACCGGTCGTGAAACACTCCATTATAAGCCGGCTTTTTAGTAGATATCATTGTTCCTTTATACCACCATATGAAGCTTATCGCACTCACGCCATTCTGATTCACATTTCTATCTTCTAAGTTGACATCCTCAAGATGCCACTGTGCCCATAGTGCTTTTTGTACCAACATCTAGACTCTCTAAGACTTAAGGCAGACCCAGTAGTTGTATGGTGTGTATGGAGATCTAATGGCAGCAGGTTAAAAATAAAATTTTACCTCTCGGTTGAACACACTAAAGTGCTGCTGTTGACCCTGGGCGGGCTGTTTGTTGTAGTTATTCCCTTTAGCTTTTTAATCATGATTTGCTTATACAGGATAGGCTCATAAACGACAACATTTGGTGCCACAGTTTTTTAACTCTAAAAAACCAATAGTGTGGCTACTTCGTGCGATTTCTTCTTTTTGAAAACTCTGGCATTAATGTCAGTCTTTGCCTCACGATGACATATACTAGTCCGATCTTGGTGACTCGCTCTTGAAAGGTGTTTACTCTTGAGTTAAGCCTCAAGTTCATCGTGAGGGGTTACATATTAGTTTGTCGGGAAGGTGACATACGGCCAACCGCCACCTTATGACCACTTCAAATGAACGCAAAGCCAATTAAGACCACATGAAATGGCAACAACGTCAAATTTCAAATGGTGCATAATCTTGCTTTTCCGAAATGGTCATAAAGTCAACTCTCTTTTTCTTAAGAGGCCATAATGTAAATTATTTTGTTTTGCATATCCACGTGTTAAAATCTGAACATACGCCTTATCGTTTTCGTTATAACTTTGTTCAGTGGAATGATCGATAGATGCCTGTGGTTAAAAAACCAGCCCAATGAGTTTCCCTCTGAGATAAAAACATATTCAACGAAAAGTTTAGTCTGCGGCGGTACTTTTCTTATTTCACATCTATCGAAAATTTCCTAAACAGCCATAATGCTTAATTAAGGAAGGTCATAAATTCAATTAACCTTGTGACCATTTGAGGTGGTCCCTATGTCACCTTATTCATGCCTTAATCATTAAGCTTAATGTGTACATCAGATAGCCAGGCATTGATTCTTCGCTTTTGAAAGGGTTCTCCCTTTGTGGGTTGCTGACTAGTTCGTTACACTAGATTGATTCGCGTGTGTAAGATGCCCAATAATTCGACATTCGGCACATCCCTAATAGGTATATTGGAATTTTAAGATGGATTGTAATTTTGCAAATTTACTTACGCCCAAACTTATACAAACATACAAAAATACGTTTGTACATTAAATTACTTTTGCCTACATATATATGTTGTTGTTGTAAATTTCGAGTTAATTGCAATGGGTAGGCCATCACTCGTAAATTGGACGAATTTGCAATAAAGCACGTACACAATGTAGGATATTACAATAATTGCATGGATATCCACAGTATTGGAAAATAGTAATTCGAAATAAAAGCAAATGAAAAATGTAGGAGTATCGAAATATATACATTTGTATGTGTGAATGTAGTGAGTATAAATGTATATGTATTTAACATTTAATACGAAACTATCATTAATACTCCGATATAACATCGCTATCAAATGTACCGCTGATCCCTGCAGCTGACACCAATAACTATGAGGATATTGAGCTGGTAATGAATTCGGTTACAACTACACAGCTTTTAGATTATAATCTGCATTTATGTAGAACAAAATACACAGAAGTGGCATTGCAACTGTCCAATATTCTATAAATACATGTACATACATAGTAATTGTATAACAGACTTACATACACACATACATTCAATCACAAATACTTACATTTTCCGATACAAAATCATCATTTGTGCTACTCATCGTTCGTTTTGAAATGTTGACATTTGTGTACTTTACTTAGTTTTTGTACAAAAACAAACGATTATAATAGCCGCAATAACAACAATTAACCAACACTCCAAAACTAAGTAAAGCGAAAGTTCAGTTTTCATTTTTCGATTACATGGCGAATTTTCAATTGAAACTACATTTCGAATTATCATTGCAATTCATCAATGACAGAGTTTGCAAGTCTAGCAAACCACAAAGTGTCTACATATGCACATCCTTGATTCCGTAACATATGGTTATTACAAACGGATGTTGCACCCCAACTCGGGATGGATGGGCAGGGGTGAGCAATAAAAATGCTGCCATATTGATATCTTGTGGCAAAAAGTATGGTAAAGTGTTTTTGTTAGATATACGTAATATCCAGTGACAGTTCATTGTCTATTGAAACTATTTGTAGTACAGTGGTCAGTTTTGAAGGATCTACATACATTTGAGACTGTGAAAGGCTTCCTCTACTTGGAAATGAGAATTAACAGCGAAACAAAACGCTAAGGGGAAAATCACTCTTGCCACCTAGTTATTTTTTAGACGGAATAGGTTATTGAAAAGTAAAGTCCTCTCTTCTTCACACTTCTTCATACTTTCCTGATGTTTGGCTCGGAAACATGGATGGTGTCGATTGGATTATTCAAGAGAAACGTTTTCCGGAAGATGTACGATCTTGTACGTGACAAGGCTTCGCTGGCTAAGTTATATTATGAGAATGAAAGAAGACGTTCCGGCTCAGATAGTGTTTACGTCAGCACATTTGAAGGTAGAGGAAGGGTAAGCCATGCAAGGCAAGGACACAAAAAAAAAGAGAATAAAAGAAAATAAAAGAAAAGATAAGAAAAGAAAAGAAAAGAAAAGAAAAGAAAAGAAAAGAAAGAAAAAAAATGAAAGGAAAAGTTAAAGAAAAGAGAACAAAAGAAAAGAAAAAAAGAAAAGAAAAGAGAAGAGAAGAGAAGAAAAGAGAGGAAAAGAGAAGAATAGAAAAGAAAAGAAAAGAAAAAAAAAGAAAAGAAAATAAAAGAAAAGAAAAGAAAAGAAAAGAAAATAAAGAAAAAGGAAAAAAACGAAGGGAAAAGTAAAAGAAACGAAACGAAAAGTAAAAGCAACGAAAGGAAAAGTAAAAGAAGCGAAAGCAAAGAAAAGAAAAGAAAGCAACGGAGCTAAAAGGAAACGGGGAAGAGGAAAGGAAAATTATAAGTAAAATTCGAAATTTTTTATGGAGGTACCAGCGGTTTGTTACACATTTCTTATCGGCGAGTTATCGGTTTATTGTACATATGTAGGTGTGTTAGGGACGAGACAAAGACGAGTGATGGATGGATCGAACTGTAATAAATTCTTTATCTACTAGAAACTGAGTAATCGATTTTTTATCAACAAGTTATCGTTTTGCTGTCAAAATGTTTACGATTTGCTAACACAAAGTTATCGATTATTCATTTAAAGCTATCGACACGTTAACAATTTGTTATCGAAAAGCCATTGTTTGCAAAAAATTATCAAAAAGTAAGAGATACACAATAGATGTGTTATAGAAAAATTACACTGGATCACAAATTCCAACTTTTTCTGCACCAGAGACGCCATTATGAAATTCCTATGTAAAATCACCCCCTGATTCCGAAAATCGAGGTTATTTTTTATTCTATGGTAACGTTTTTGAGGTATTTACGAATTACCGTTTTTTTCAAAAAAAAAAAAAACAAAAAAAAAAATTGGGTCCACTTAATCACATATATCTCAAAAACGAATTGAGCAATCAAAACGGTTTGAAGGTTTGCAAAGGTAATAAAATATATTACCTTTTATTTATATTGCTATAAACTGTGCATACAATACTTTTTGCTAGGCCCTGCAGATTCAAAGATAACGAACAATCATTACGGATTTTTTCAATTTTTTTTCTAAAAATATAAAAAAATGTGTACCTTGCGAGGAAGGATCTCGAAAACTTTTTATTGTTTTACAGATTTTTTTTCTCTCTAAGCTCTGTTTTATTACAAAAAAAAAAAAAAGCTTTCATACAACAAAATGGATGAACTAATACAAAAGTTATAAGCATTCAAATAAATATATCCATATAGTAAAACTTAAGTAACCTACAAATAACAGCATATGTACATATGATTCTGTCTTAACCCTAAGATCTTATTTTATAATTGAAAAATTTATGTATTTTGTTTTGACGCTTATTTAGATTAGGATCGGTTTCTCTTATGAGAAACCAACAGTAGTCACCCATCATTTTAATTTGCTGGTGAAACCTTTCGTCATGCTCGTCACTTTCGTCGCCAAGATTTTGCGGGAAAAAATTTAAATGGGAGAGTAGAAAATGAATTTTTAAAGCCATATTTACTCCTGAAAGAAAACAAAAAAGTAAATTAGATGAATACATAAGGGACACATTAGTATATAATTTTCTTAGGCTGGATTTATCTTTCAATTCAGAACAAATTTTTTGTTGACATTTTCTCGTTCTTGTTTGTTGGGAACTGGACGATGAATTCAGATTTAGGGCTATATATTCTCATGTAAATTTAAAAATTTTCATTAAATTTTTTTGTTTATCGGGCAGATAGGTTTTAAAGTTAACTGAGAAAACAATCTTAAATGTGTTTTTTTATTTACCAATTTCCGCATAGTTTTTGATTAAGTCGTTCACTATCATCCCGTAGTTAGGACTTTTGTGTTTGCCTAAAAAAGAAGCAACGACCTTTTCAAAAGGATCTCACACTGCTGCCTCCATGGGTGACTATAGTTCTTTGAAATGGTTATTGGTAAATGACACTTTTATTAATTATATAATTTATTAATGACACTGTAGATATGCTCGCATAGGTTACTTTTCTTGACTTTCCAAGCCCAAATACTTTTGTAGTACTAATATAGCAGTCCGTTGAATGGCAAGTTGGTTCCCTCCACTTCAATGGTGTAATAAATTTCATATGTCGCCTAAATAGATAGTTTCAGAAATTAGTCAGCTATGCATTAAAAGGGAGCAAATTCCTAATTTTTACAACGCACTTTTTGTTCCGGTTTCCGAAAAAATCAATTCCACTCGACATGTGGTGCACACAGTATTCGGTGTCCATGGTTTTCACTGTTCTTAGGCTCGATTCCAATATACTTATAGTATGTGACTTTCAAAAGATTTGAAAACACACGTCGCATCCTTTTAACGATAAATTGACCGCAGATGAAACAGAACATATCTGGATCATTTGTACACTCAAACTCTCGCGCCCTTTTATATTCATATTATATTTTTAAGTAAATGACGGGTTATAAACTGCAATTATAAACACTGAACAATATCCGGCCAGCCTTGCAGATAATATGAAGGAGCAAGGAGCATGTACTATTATTTATACTTAGATCAAGTAAAAATTCAAGCGTACCTAGACAAAAAGGTTCCCTTGTAGAACCAGAAACACTACCTGCCTTAAAAATATGCTCTTGCTTGAAATGTACCTGGGTATGAGAAAACGGCACTAGCAGTTTTTTGTATCTAATAACCCTTCGAAAATCTACCTGCTAACTAACTGATATACGAATACAAACACATGTACCAATAGGTTACTTAAGTATTAAATGGATATATTTACTTGAATGCTTATAACTTTTGTATTAGTCCATCGACAGAGAACAGAAACAGAGAAACAGAAAACAGAGCTTAGACAGAAAAAAAATCTGCAAAAAAAATAAAATGTTTTCGAGATCCTTCTTCGCAAAAAACAATTTTTTTAATATTTTTACAAAAAAAAAAAAATTGAAAAAATCCATAATGATTGTTCGTTATCTTTGAATCTGCAGGGCCTAGCAAAAAGTGTTGTATGCATAGTTTATAGCAAATTTCATTACTTTCTAAATGCTTCAAACCGTTTTGGAATCGCTCTTGAGATATATATGATTAAATGGACCAAATTTTTTTTTTCGGAAAAACGGTTATTCGTAAATATCTCAAAAACGTTACGATAGAATTAAAAATAACCTTGATTTTCGCAATCAGGGGGTGATTTTACATAGGCTGTAAACCCGTGTTATCGATTGGTTAACGAAAAGCTATCGACAAGTTATCTATACGCTACCAAAAGTTATTCGTTTGATATCCAAAAGTTGTCACATTCTTAATGCAGTGTTACCAAATTGTTAACGGCGTGTTATCGATTTGCTATCGGCTATTCATCGTTCAGTTGCAGTGTGGAGCTATGCAGAGCATGTACGGAAAAGCTTCTGACCGCTATTCAGCTGGAAATTGCCGGAGCGATTATTTTGCATGCGGTTCAAGCAGCTCACTACTTCCAGTCGCTTGCGCCCACTGAACACCCGTTCAGTGGTGAGCCAATGTGAGACAACTTGGCTAGGCCATTGTGACATAATAGGTTGCTAGCTGGAGGGTTTTAATCGCCAGCGTATGTTGACCACAAGGTGCGGTAGCAAGCGGGCGTCTGATCAAGCAGCTCGATATATAAATGTGCAAATAATATTTGTATCCCTGCTGAGCGGGTTGTGCGCTGGGCTTGGTAGCCGCCATGTTAAACCACACTCCAATAAAAAAACAAAACATGCCTCAGATAAGAAGACAACGCTTAGCTGAGGACGACCATGGCAAACGTTTAAAGGTCTATGATTTGGGCGCATGCACCTGGAATATCCGTTCGATATCGATAATAAGCCGATAGTAAAACAACAACTTGTGGTATCGGTGAGATACTTGTGGTCTCTCACAGAGTCTGAACTTATTTGTTTCTGGTAAAGTTAGCTCTGTTGCGGTTTTAACTTTTGTGCGATCTCTAGTTAAATAAAATTATTCGTATTCTAGACGCTTAGGTTTACACATCGAACTTTACGAGCCGTTTTTTCCAATTTTTTCCCCCTTTTTCATCGTTGTTCTCCTCAGTCCTTTGAAATTTTTTTCGTGTATAGAGTAAGAATGAAAATTATGCTTTCCAAAAGTGCTTTGTATTTTATTTTACGATATTGTGAATTCGATCGCTTAGCGTGACGTCACATTATCAAAGAAAAATATAACGTGTCGAATCTCTAGGCCGAAATCATTGTTTCATTTCTCTATTAAGTTACTGTCACTGTATTACGTTTCACCAGTTTTATACTGTGACGGATATGCGTAAATCGTAAAAATTTCATATTCTGTCAGGGCTATATTAGCTTTATGATCCTTCGTATAGAAAACTTTCAGGCCATTTAATTTTCATATTTTAGTACAGTTAGTTGTACTTATTGCCATTAAGTTCCTTTGAATGTGCATTTTTAAGACCTATGACATAATATTCATAATTTTGACATTACTTAGGATCTGGGAACTCAATGCACGGATATCGATGCCGAGCAAAGTTCGTTGAACGCACAGTTTCCATTCCTCTACAAAAATGCTGTCTAGTTTATTTCTATAAATAATCAGCTTTTTGGCTTGCAGATATTTCGTAACATAACGCGTCGTTTTTATTTTAGATCAATTTACATTCATATCACCAAATTCATCACACTGTATTCGTAAGAAATGAAGAAAATGATAATGATAATGCGTCGCAGTTTTTTTGCTAAACCCTCCTGAAATACTTTTCTACTATTTTTATACTCAGTTGAGCAGAGCTCACAGAGTATATTAACTTTGATTGGATAACGGTTGGTTGTACAGGTATAAAGGAATCGAGATAGATATAGACTTCCATATACCAAAATCATCAGCATCGAAAAAAAATTCGATTGAGCTATGTCCGTCCGTCCGTCCGTCCGTCTGTCCGTTAACACGATAACTTGAGTAAATTTTGAGGTATCTTGATGAAATTTTGTATGTAGGTATACAACATTCAAGTTGATATTTTAAAAAAATCTTTTATTTTCGGTTTGAAATATAAAAATTTATTTTTGTTTATTTTTGAGTTTAAATATATTCCAACTAATTAGAATTTTCTTTTTTTTGAAGTTATTCAAAAATTTTCAGTTAACATGAAAACTCAATTAAAAATTATTTTAAAAATTAAAGTAAATAATACAAAGTAGTTAACACTATATTTACTCCCCCTCCAAGAAAATTTAAAACAAACAAATTATTAATTAATATTAAATGTAACCTTTTTTTGTTTTTTGTTGTTTAATGTATTTGTATTTGTATTTAAATTAGTGTTAATAAGTATGTTTGCTGGTTTAAGTAAATCAATTGAAATATTTTTAATAGTATTTTTGTATTGAATTGTAAATGTTTTATGTTTCTTAGAGACAACTTTAAAAGGTCCTTCATAAGGTGATTCTAAATTAGATTTACGAAGAACTTTAACAAAAACATACTCACAATTTTCTATTTTTTTAGGAACGAAAAAACTTTCTTTGTTATGATGAAAAACTTTAGAACGAACAAGCGAAAAATATTCTCTTATTTTATGAAGAGCGTCATTAGAAAAATCATGTTCTTTATTACTATTTGAAATAATTAATTCACCAGGTATTCTAAGTGTTTGGCCATAAACAAGTTCAGCAGATGAACATTTTAAATCTTCTTTAATAGAAGTTCGTAAAACAAGTAGAATGAATGGTAAAATGTCAGACCAATGAACCGAGTCGTTTGATGCTATAATTGATGCTTTTAAAGTTCGATGAAATCTCTCTATCATGCCATTTGCTTGGGGATGGTAAGGAGAAGTTTAGTTAATTCCGTAAACAATTTTGAGGTGAATTGTGAACCTTGATCTACTGTAATATTCAATGGTATACCAAATCGTGGTATATAATTTTGAATAAAAGTTTTTACTATAGTATTTGTTGAAATATCTTTAGGTGGATAAGCTTCAGGCCAACGTGAAAATCTGTCAATAATTGTTAAAATATAACAATTGCCATTTGAAACTGGAAGAGGTACAACAATATCCATATGAATATGTTCAAAACGGCCTGATGGTATTTGAATTTTTTGGATAGGAGATTTAGTATGTCTTGAAATTTTGGATTTTTGACAATTGATGCAAGATGAAGTCCAATCGTTAATCTCTTTACGCATTTTAGGCCAATAATATTTATTTTGAATTAATTTTCTAGTTGTTCTTGTACTTGGATGAGATAATGAGTGAATTTTGTCAAATATAATTCTTCTCATAGAATGTGGAACATAAGGTCGAAAGGGTTGTAGAGAAACATCACACCATATGTTTAAATTAATAATTGGAATATGAATTTCTTTTAAATTATTTTTAGAATTTGGATGAGAAATGGTTTTTTGTAAAAATGTATCAGTTTGCTGTTCTTTATATAAAGTTTCTAAATTTATATCTTGAGTTGAAATTGCATTTATTTCTGGAATACGGGAAAGTGTGTCGGCAACTATGTTGTCTTTTCCACGTATATATTGAATATCATTTGTAAATTGAGCAATATATTCAAGATGACGTAGTTGACGAGGAGATCTGTCTACTTTAGAATTTAGAACATGAATTAAAGGTTTATGATCAGTATAAATTGTAAAAGTTCTACCTTCAAGAAAATGTTTAAAATGTTTAATTGAATTATAAATTGCGAAAAGTTCACGATCAAATGTTGAATATTTAGTTTCTGTTGTAGTTAATTTTCTTGAAAAATAAGCTAAGGGTTCTAGTATATTATTGCTAGTTTGTTGAAGAACTGCTCCAATAGCAACATTTGATGCATCTACTGCTAATGATAAAGTACCATTTTTGTCGAAATGTGTAAGTAAAGTATTTTTAGCAAAAAGTTTTTTAACATTTTCGAAAGCTGTTGTGGTTTCATTTGTCCAATTTAATTGTTTGAGTTTGTTTTTAATTGCATGTGTTAACATTTCATGCAGAGGACTAAGTTCTGTTGCTAACATTTTAATATATCTGTGATAGTAATTTATCATACCTAAAAATTTTTGTAACTTATTTATAGAAATTGGTTTTTCAAAATTTGTTATAATTTCAATTCGATCTAAATATGGTTTAATACCTTCGCCTGAAATTTCGTAACTTAAGAAATTTAATTTATTTACACCGAGAGTACATTTTGAAGGTTTGATATTTAAATTATATTCTTCAAGTCTTTTGAAAACTGATTTTAAATGATTTATATGTTGATCTTCGTTATCACTGGCAATAAGAATGTCATCAATGTATGTGAATACAAAATCGAAATCAGAAAATACTTCATTAATAAAGCGTTGGAAAGTTCGAGCACTGTTTCGTAAACCGAAAGGCATTCTTACGAATTCAAACATTCCAAAAGGAGTAGTTATTGCAGTTTTATGTATGTCTTCTTCTGCCATTGGAATTTGGTGGTAGGCACGCACAAGATCAATTTTGGAAAAAAATTGTTTGTTTTTTAAATCAATTGTTAAATCGTGAATATGTGGTAAAGGATACCGATCTGGTGTAGTAATAAAATTAAGTCTTCGATAGTCTCCGCAAGGTCTCCAATCATTTGGTTCTTTTTTAGGAACGAGATGAAGTGGAGATGCAATAGGAGAATTTGAGGGTCTGCATATACCAGTTCTAACTAAAAATTCAAATTCAGTTTTAGCAATTTTAAGTTTTATTGGATAAAGACGTCTGGGTTTCGAAAATGGTAAAATACCTTTTGTTTCTATCCTGTGAACCGTATGGTGTTTAACTTTTTAGTATAATCTGGTTCACAGGTAGGTAGGTAGGTTGAACTGGCCGGTCCATGAGGACCTCACATAGACTGATTGAGTCCGTAGTGTTACCAGAAGTTTGTTTTAACGACCAAACTGAAAAACCCTATCAAAAACCAAGACCTATGTTATAAAATAACTCCGTCCTCTTGGCAAATACTAGAAGCTTCCTAGGACTTAAGCCACTTGCTGCTTCTAGATCTGACAGCTGTATCACTCCTAATAGCTGGAGTCTTAGCCTGGCAAGTGCAGGGCACGAGCACAGAACGTGCTCGATCGTTTCCTCCTCCAACCCGCACTTCCTACATCTGCTATCACTGACCAAGCCTAATTTAAAGGCATGTGACGCCAGAAGGCAGTGTCCAGTCAGAATACCCGTCATGAGTCTACAGCCCTCTCTTTTTAATGATAGAAGCAACTGTGTTAGTCTAAGGATGTAAGACCTACACATAATCTTCGACACTTTACAGCCCCGCGCTTGAACCCACGCCTTTCTGCTTGGTCGATCATGTGCACCTCTCGCATTCGCTTAATCTCGCCCAATCTAATTGGGACGTCTACGGAGCAAGCTTCAAGTGATGCGCCCTTTTTAGCTAATTCGTCCGCTTTTTCATTCTTATCTATTCCCATATGCCCTGGGACCCAATATAGATGTATGCTTCTCCCTGTCCCGATTCTCTCCAGAGACTGCTTACACTCTAACACGCATTTAGATGCTGTGGTATGCGAGATTATTGCCTTAATTGCTGCTTGACTGTCAATATAAAAGTTAACACGGTTGCAGCTTAAGCTATTCTCTTCCAGGGTTGCTACTGCTTTGGTTACGGCTAATATTTCCGCTTGGAAAACGCTACAGTAATCCGGCAGCCTGTAGGATCTGCTTAATTCCGGATCAGCGCAGTATACCGCAGACCCTACTCCTTCCACTATTTTGGAACCATCGGTGTACACATGTATCGCCTCGTCCGCCATTTGCGCACCCTTGCGCCAACCGTCCACCTCTATTGTGGCCTTAAGATCTCCCTCAAAGTGCAGGTAGGGAATCATGTAGTCTGTTCGTCTTGTGACTGAGGACGCTATACTACTATGGCCATATGGTCGGCGCTCAAGCTGCCCCGAAGCATCGAGCCTGGTTGCGGTCGTTAACGCTTTGTTCTTTGCTACCAGGTCTACAGGTGGAATGTGCAGAATGGCATACAGTGCAGCCGTCGGGGTTGTTTTCAGGGCTCCCGTAATGCAAAGCATCGATAGTCTGCATACCCCCTCTAATTTTTTGAGGTATGTTGTTTTTTGTGTGGCTTTCCACCAAACAAGAACTCCATAGTATAGAATAGGGCTTATAATCGCTGTAAAAACCCAATGAGAAAGAGAGGGCGATAGGCCCCACGTACACCCCAGCATTCTTTTACATGCATAGAGTGCCGTTGAGGCCTTCTTGCCCCTCTCCTCCAAGTTGAGCTTCCATGACAGCTTACTGTCTAGGATGATTCCTAGATATTTTGTGCAAGGTTTCTCCTGTAAGGTCACCGCTCCTAACTTAGGCCTGGTTCAATTTGGGACCTAGTACCTCTTTGTAAACAAGACCATATCCGTCTTCTCCGCATTGACTTTCAGCCCGACATTAGATGCCCAGGTATGAATATCCCCAAGCGCCCGATCCATCAAAGAATTAATCGTTGGAAGGCATTTTCCACTTATGACAATTGCAACGTCATCTGCGTAAGCCGTAAGTTTTACGGGTCCCTCATCGAATTGCCTGAGCAGTTGGTTGATGACCAGTGTCCACAGCAGAGGTGATAGCACCCCTCCCTGCGGCGTGCCCCTGTCCACTGATTTCGTGGCCTCGTACAATCCCCATTGTGATGTAATCTTTCTGCAATTTAACATGCAGCCGATCCATCTGATTAAGGCAGGATGTACTTTAATGTAATTAAGACCATCCATAATCGCCCATTTTGCAACATTATTGAAAGCCCCGGCAATGTCCAAGAAGACTCCTAGAGCATACTCCTTATATTCCAGGGATTTCTCTATGCTTATTACCACCCTATGCAATGCGGTGTCTACCGACTTGCCTTTGGTGTACGCATGCTGTGTTGTGGAGAGCAGCTTTTCATCCACGTTGGACTTTATGTACACATCTATCAGCCTCTCAAAGGTTTTGAGCAGAAATGATGTTAAGCTAATGGGTCTATAGTCTTTGGGATACACGTGACCGATCTTCCCCGCCTTTGGTAGAAAAGCTACACGAGCAGTTCTCCAAGAGTGCGGTACATGATTCAGTCTTATGCACCCATCGAATATTATTTTAAGCCATTCCACGACCGCCCTACTTGAGACTTGTAGCATGGCCGGGAATATACCATCTGGGCCCGGCGATTTAAACTTAGAAAACGTCTTCACTGCCCACTCGATCTTGGTATCGGTCACCAAGCCCGGCACCACTAGCTCAGTGATCGAAGTGTGAGTGATGTCTGCTGGTTCTTCTAAACCGTCTCCCGATGGGAAATGTGTATCGAGAAGCACCTCAAGGGATTCCTCACTATCACGTGACCATTCCCCGTTCTCTTTCTTTATTAGTCCCTGGACTATGTTTCCCTTTGCTAGGACTTTTTTCAACCGTGCTGTTTCACTGGAGCACTCTATGTCCGTACAGAAACTTTTCCATGAGTTTCTCTTCGCCCTGGTAATTTCACGCTTGTAGATCCTCAGTAGATCCCTGGACTCGTCCCGACACGCTTCGCTTTCCGCGGTCTTTGCGAGTTTAAACATTTCTTTTACCTGTCTTCTTAGAAGACTCAGCTCATTGCTCCACCATGGCGGTTTTGCTTTTCCTATGAATCTTCTTAGAGGGCAAGCTTTGTTATACGCAGTCATAAGCGTCCTTGTTAGGAATTCATTCGACTCCTCCAGTTCCTCTACATTAGCAACCTCTTTGGGTTGTCCCAGTTTCGTTTCTACATGTTTCTGGAATTTAGTCCAATTCGTTGCCCTAGGGTTTCTAAAGGTTCCTCCCTTCTCTACCCTCTTTAGTGGGATGCTGAAGCTTATATACGCATGGTCGGAGAAGGATGGTCTATCGAGAACCATCCAATCATACCTTGATATATCACGCTCGGAGCTCAATGTAATATCCAGAACATTGCTGGATGTTGGACCAATGTATGTAGGAACATTTCCCCTGTTGGCTATCTGCAAATTGGTTTGCAGGATGTAACAAAATAGAGATTCGCCTCTCTCGTTCGTATCTGCTCCTCCCCACGCATTGTGGTGCGCATTTGCATCTGCGCCTATGACCAACCGCCCTTTGCGCCCTTCCTCCTGTACTAGCCTTTTGCACTCCATCGGTGGAACCTCCGCAGCATGGGTCATGTAGCAGGACGCCAGGATAAATGCCTGCTTATTCTTTTGCTCAACGGCCACCGCTACGAGATCCTCGGTGGTGTAATTAGGCAGCATATATGAATGCAGCTGTTTCCTTACCATTACTACAGCTCGCACCCGTCCTTCCGTTTGGGCGTGGTAAACGCCAAGCCCGCGCGCGTTAAGTCCAGAAACCTTTCCTCCCGATGAGAGCCACGGCTCCTGGATCAGCGCCACGTCAAACGAACCCTCCTCAAGGGTTAGGAGGAGTTCGCTCGACGCCACTTTACTGTGTTGGAGGTTTATCTGTAGGACTCGCAGCACCATTGGGCTGTTTGTCCCCCTCCAGCACCTTCGTCTTGACGTCGTCATCCTCCTCTTGCCCTTTTGGTTTAGAGTATTCGAGGCCGCCTTCAGCCCCTCGTGAATGTTGTGCCGTGTGTTCCTCTGTGCGAGTCACAGCACCATTTAGCGGTTGGTCCTCTTCTAGCACGTTCGTGGTGACGTCGGGGACCTCCACCTGTCTTTTTTCCCTTAGGCTTCTGAGGTCCTTTTCGACTTCGCCCACTTCCAGCGTGTTAGGATTTTTATCCTCGGGACTTCTTTTCCTGAGTCGCATGTAAATTTTGCCAGTGCCAAAGGACATTTTGCCAAGCTGCGTGTACAAAATATCCTCCGCCTGCTTGTTTATTTGGAAGATGTAGAACTGACCATCCTCGGTAGGCCGAGATACAGTAAGTACTTTCCAATCCTTTGTCGGTATGTTCGGATTCTGATTCTGCAGAAGTCGCAGTGTATCCTCCGACTTCATCACGCATGGTATCCATACCTTAACTTTTGGTACCGTGGGGATTTGCGCTTTATCCACCACCTCAAACCGCGCGTTCGTGCCTTGCCTTTGGAGGTTTGGACCGACTTCCTCCAGCCACCGCAAGCTCGCGATGTTGTCGCACGCTATCATCTTCACACCATTATACCATCCCCCCGAATCAAAGGTTGGAAGGGGCTTACTTGGTTGTTCCCGCATCATCTTAAGCATTAAGCTAATAAGCTCCCTTTCCACAGATCTCCACCTTTCAGTAGTCATTTGTCCGAACGGACTGCTACGATCAACCAGCGCCACAGTCAGTGGCTGCTTTGCCACATCACTCATCTTCTCGGGAAAAGCAGGAGTCTTAGTGTTATCTCCCTTTGGAACCTCCGAGAACACCGGAGTCTTCGCGTTAACTCCCTTTAGCGCCTCCGAGAAAGCCGGAGTCTTAGCGTTATCTCCCTTTGGCTTATCTCCTACTTCCGTAGTTGGAACTTCCCTCTGACTGGCAGCTTTCGAGGTAGTTGCTACCTCGCTATTGGAACCCATCTGTCTTACAGCTTTGGGCCTACTTGTCTTGTCTATGCGACTGCCCTGCCTCGCGGCTCTAGGACTGGGTCCTTTCTGCCTCTTGAAAGCAGGCTTGTCGCCTTCTGCCGAACGTTGCCTCTTCATTCTGCCATTCGACGCTTCTTCCTCCTCGTACCGGTTGCAGAACCGAGGGTTTCTCGCAGCAAACCTTTTGAACTGCCTTCGACCTACTTCTACCGCTTCATGGGCCCATTCCAAGCGCTCGATCTCTACTTCTGTTGGGTCGACCACTGCTCCCAAGCGTTGTACAATTCTTAGTGCTGCACGGTACTGCGAGAGAGCTCTTTTACTTCCTCTGCTCCGTACCCTTCTCCACTCTTCTACTCCGTTTTCATTTGTGTGCTTCTCCAACACGGAGTTCATTGAATCAGCACTACTCTCGCTCCCCGAGTCCGACGCATCGCTTAATTCGTATTTGTCGTCCTTGGATTGCGACTCAGTCCTCCTCTTTACATCCTCCTTATTACATTCAGGTAATGAGTTGTTCATTTTGGTCGTACGACCACCTGCCCGACAAGGCGGGCTCAGCGGTCCATTATTATATACGGGGAAAGAACCGTCCGCCACAGCAGCGCCCCTTACTGCGGTAAGGCCATAACTACTTCCCGAGATGGCCCGGTATCGGGAAGGCTCCGTTCAAATACAGCCGAATTTATCCCCTGGCTGCAAATCGTCCAATAGGCACGGTCCGCATAACACCCTGGATTAGGGGGTTGGCAGTTCTTGGTCACCGACATCCCGCCGCCCTCCTATGAGGCGAAACGGCGTAGATGTCAGTCCTAAACAGCTCCGCCTCATAGTCGGGCGCTATGGAGTTCGGCTAAGCCCTCACACCAACGACAAGGTGCCTACCCTAGTGAGGGTTAAGAATTCACTATTTAATCTTCACTAATTCTTGTAGATATTTTTGATTTAACTTTTCTTTGAGAATTCAGTTCACGCATTTTTGTATTGGATTGATTTGTCGAAACCGGTTGATAGTCTGCAATTGGTTCAGACAACTAAAACTTTTTTTTTTTTTGGTAGCACGTCACTTAGTTGCACCTCTATTTGCGATATTGCATTGTTCAGTAGCTCTGTGATACGTAAAGCGCCACATTCAGCATTTGTATCAAATATAGATTTAAAAATTAGGTCCGTTGGTAGGATCGCCAGTATATCAACATTCAAGTTGATATTTTAAAAAAATCTTTTATTTTCGGTTTGAAATATAAAAACTTATTTTTGTTTATTTTTGAGTTTAAATATTTTCCAACTAATTAGAATTTTCTTTTTTTTGAAGTTATTCAAAAATTTTAAGTTAAAATGAAAACTCAATTAAAAATTATTTTAAAAATTAAGTAAATAATACAAAGTAGTTTACACTATAGTAGGTTCCTGGGCACTCATCTCAGATCGCTATTTAAAATGAACGATATCGGACAATAACCACGCCCACTTTTTCGATATCGAAAATTTCGAAAAATCGAAAAAGTGCGATAATTCATTACCAAATACGGATTAAGCTATGACACTCGGTTGGTGAGTTGTATATATGAAGCAGAATAGAAAACTATTAAAATGTTGGACAATGGGCGTGGTACCGCCCACTTTTAAAAGAAGGTAATTTAAAAGTTTTGCAGGCTGTAATTTGGCAGTCGTTGAAGATATCATGATGAAATTTGGCAGGAACGTTACTCTTATTACTATATGTCTGCTTAATAAAAATTAGCAAAATAATAACTTTTTAAAAAATTTTTTTTTTTAAATTCCAATTTTAAAAGAAAAGTTAATATCTTTACAGTATATAAGTAAATTATGTCAACATTCAACTCCAGTAATGATATGGTGCAATAAAATACAAAAATAAAAGAAAATTTCAAAATGGGCGTGACTCCGCCCTTTTTCATTTAATTTGTCTAGGATGCTTTTAATGCCATAAGTCGAACAACAATTTACCAATCCTTGTGAAATTTGGTAGAGGCTTAGATTTTAAGACAATAACTGTTTTCTGTGAAAAAGGGCGAAATCGGTTGAAGCCACGCCCAGTTTTTATACACAGTCGACCGTCTGTTCTTTCGCTCGGCCGTTAACACGATAACTTGAGCAAAAATCGGTATATCTTTACTAAACTCAGTTCACGTACTTACCTGAACTGACTTTATATTGGTGTAAAAAATGGCCGAAATCCGGCTATGACCACGCCCACTTTTTCGATATCGAATATTACGAAAAAAGAAAAAAATGCCATAATTATATACCAAATACGAAAAAAGGGATGAAACATGGTAATTGTATTGGTTTATTGACGCAAAATATAACTTTTGAAAAAAACTTGTTAAAATGGGTGTGACACCTACCATATTACGTAGAAGAAAATGAAAAAGTTTTGCAGGGCGAAATCAAAAGCCCTTGGAATCTTGGAAGGAACACTCTTCGTGGAATTACATATATAAATAAATTAGCGGTACCCGACAGATGATGTTCTCGATCACCCTGGGCCACATTTTGGTTGATATCTCGAAAACGCCTTCACATATACAACTAAGGGCCACTCCCATTTAAAACCCCCATTAATATCTTTAATTTGATACCCATATCGTACAAACAAAGTCCAGAGTCACCCCTGGTCCACCTTTATGGCAATATATGGATAAGGCGTCCACCTATAGAACTAAGGCCCACGCCCTTTAAAAATACTTATTAAAACCTTCCATTTGATACCCATATCGTACAAACAAATTCTAGAGTCACCCCTGGTCCACCTTTATGGCAATATCTGGATAAGGCGTCCACCTATAGAACTAAGGCCCACGCCCTTTAAAAATACTCATTAAAACCTTTCATTTGATACCCATATCGTACAAAAAAATTCTAGAGTCATCCCTGGCCCACCTTTATGGCGATATCTCAAAAAGGCATCCACCTATAGAACTAGGGCCTACTCCCTTTTAAAATACTCTTTAACACCTTTCATTTGATACCCATAGGATAGGATAGGTTAGGTGGTAGCTGCCCTGATAAGGATAGCTCACTTGGACAACACGAAGGTCCGTTGTGATACCACATACACCAAAAATAACGGTGACCCAGATCCAGCTACTTAGAGAATCGTTGGGTAGCAACGATAAAGCTCCGAATGATACCGATCTCAACTTTGGATATATCCTCGGGAGATCCAAGTGAGTCGCGACCGAAGTACTTTCGCCTAATTCTGGCAAAAGCTGGACAATCAAGCATAAAGTGATTTGGTGATTCCACCTCATCATCCTCCATACAGCTGCAGCAGGATGGAGTTTCCAGTATATTGAGACGTACCGCATGGATACCCATGGGACAGTGCCCTGTCAAAACCCCAATGACCATTGATAGGTGAGCCTTAGTGAACCCAATTATTTCAGCAGACCTCCTGCCATCCACTTTCGGCCAGAAAGATCTTGCTACCCTGCAAGACGTGGTATCCGCCCAACGTTTGCTGAGCTGATTCGAGGCCCAGCTATGGAGGAGCAATCCACAGGTGGCCAGCGGGATCCCGAAGTCCCTACAGCCATCTTCATCCGGTTCAGTTGTACCGATGCGGGCTAAGAGATCCGCTTGACAGTTACCCGGGATATCACTATGGCCCGGGACCCAGATAATCTTAATTGTAAAATAATTCGATGCAATCGCAAGCGAGGTCAGGCACTCCCAGACCACCCTCGATCGCACTGTAGTTGAGCTCAAGGCCTTGATAGCCGATTGGCTATCAGAGTAGATGTTAAATTCCCTAACCGTGGTATCACTGGATAGCATTCCATCCACCGCATCCTTAATCGCAGCAATTTCCGCTTGGAATACACTGCAGTGATCAGCCAACTTAAACTTGCGGCTTAAATTTAGCTCTTGACAAAAGACCCCCCCACCAACCTTTCCATCCAGCTTTGACCCATCCGTGAACAAGTTAACCGGTCCCATGCCCCAGATAATTCCTCTTCCCCAATCCTCTCTCTCTGGAATAACCGGGGTGAAGGTTGTATAGGGAGCTGTTATCGGCATACAGTAGTCCGTTCTGTCCGGGATGAAGTCGAAACTGGTAAGAAGGCTAGAGTGTCCGCGGTCAGAAAGTCTATATCCCATATCTGATACCCATATCGTACAAACAAATTCCAGAGTCACCCCTGGTCCACCTTTATGGCGATATCTCGAAAAGGCGTCCACCTATAGAACTAAGGCCCACGCCCTTTTAAAACACTTATAAGCACCTTCCGTTTGATACCCATATTGTACAAACGCATCCTAGAGTCACCCCTGGTCCACGTTTATGGCGATATCTCGAAAAGGCGTCCACCCATAGAACTAAGTCCCACTCCCTTTTAAAACACTTATTAACACCTTTCGTTTGATACCCATATTGTGCAAATGCATTCTAGTGTCAACCCTGGTCCACTTTTATAACGATATTCCGAAAAGCCGTCCACCTATATAACTAAGGCCCACTCCCTTTTAAAATACTCATTAACACCTTTCATTTGATACTCATATTACTTACTTACTTACGTACTTAATTGGCGCTTAACCGTCTAAACGGTTATGGCCGTCCAACAAGGCGCGCCAGTCGCTCCTTCGCTCCGCCAACCGGCGCCAATTGGTCACACCAAGGGAGTTTAAATCGTTTTCCACCTGGTCCTTCCAACGGAGTGGGGGCCGCCCTCTACCTCTGCTCCCATAGGCGGGTTCCGAAAGAAACACTTTCTTGGCCGGAGCATCATCTTTCATTCGCATAACATGGCCTAGCCAGCGCAGCCGCTGCGTTTTAATTCGCTGGACTATGGTGATGTCTGCGTATAGCTCGTACAGCTCATCATTAAATCTTCTTCGGTACTCGCCATCGCCAACGCGTAGAGGTCCATAAATTTTTCGAAGAACTTTTCTCTCGAACACTCCCAAAGCCGCTTCATCTGCTGTTGTCATGGTCCATGCTTCTGCCCCATATAGCAGGACGGGTACGATAAGTGACTTGTAGAGTATGATTTTCGTTCGCCGAGAGAGGACTTTACTTTTCAATTGCCTACCTAGTCCAAAGTAGCATTTATTGGCAAGATTGATTCTTCGCTGGATTTCAGTGCTGATGTTGTTGCTAATGTTGATGCTGGTTCCCAAATAAACGAAGTCTTTTACTATTTCGAAATTATGGCTGCCAACAGTAGCGTGGTTGCCAAGGCGCATATGCGCTGACTCTTTGCTCGATGACAGCAGGTACTTCGTTTTGTCCTCATTCACCATCAAACCCATCTTTACCGCTTCTTTTTCCAGCTTGGAATAAGCAGAACTAACAGCGCGGGTGTTTAGGCCGATGATATCAATGTCATCAGCATATGCCAGTAATTGCACGCTTTTATAGTATATTGTTCCAGTGCGGTTAAGTTCTGCAGCTAGTATAATTTTCTCCAGCATCAAATTAAAGAAATCGCACGATAGGGGGTCACCCTGTCTGAAACCTCGTTTAGTTTCGAACGGCTCGGAGAGGTCCTTCCCAATTCTGACTGAGCTGATGGTGTTGCTCAACGTCATTTTGCACAGCCGTATAAGTTTTGCGGGGAAACCAAATTCAGACATAGCGGCATATAGGCAGCTCCTTTTCGTGCTGTCGAAGGCGGCTTTAAAGTCGACGAAGAGGTGATGTGTGTCGATTCTCTTTTCACGGGTTTTTTCCAAGATTTGGCGCATTGTGAAAATCTGGTCGATGGTAGATTTACCAGGTCTGAAGCCTCACTGATAAGGTCCAATCAGCCGGTTCACGGTGGGCTTCAATCTTTCGCACAATACACTTGAAAGGACCTTATATGCGATATTAAGAAGGCTGATTCCACGATAGTTGGTGCATTTTGCAGTATCCCCCTTCTTGTGGACTGGGCAAAGAACACTTAGATTCCAACCGTCGGGCATGCTTTCGTCCGCCCATATTTTGCTAAGAAGCTGCTGCATGCGCCTTACCAACTCCTCGCCGCCGAACTTGAATAGCTCCGCAGGCAATCCATCAGCGCCCACGGCCTTGTTGTTTTTCAATCTGGTTATTGCTATTCTAACTTCGTCATAATCGGGCGGGGGGACATATATTCCATCATCATCGATTGCGGGATCGGGTTCTTCGTCTCTGCGCGGTGAATTGCTGCCTCCATTTAGGAGAGCAGAGAAGTGTTCCCTCCATAATCTAAGCACTCTCTGGACATCAGTTACAAGGTCGCCGTTTTCATTCCTACAGGAGTTTGCCCCGGTCTTAAAACCTTCCGTCTGTCGCCGTATTTTTTGGTAGAATTTTCGGGCGTTATTCCTGGTGGCTAGCAGCTCAAGCTCCTCGCACTCACGCCTTTCTGCTTCTGCTTTTTTCTTCCTGAAAAGGCGTCTCGCTTCCCTTTTCAAATTACGATAGCGTTCACACACTCCTCTTGTCGCGCTCGCTTTTAACGTAGCCCTGTAGGCAGCGTCTTTTCTTTCGGTTGCAACGCGGCATTCTTCATCATACCAGTTGTTTTTTCGTGGCCGCCGGTAACCAATTTTTTCCTCGGCGGCAGTATGAAGTGCTTTGGAGATATGCTCCCACTGCTCCTGTATTCCTTCAGGATGAGTTGTGCCCTCAGAGAGCAGGTGTGAGAGTCGAGTTGCGAAATCATTGGCAGTCTGTTGTGATTGAAGCTTTTCGACGTCTAGCTTTCCTTGTGTTTTTTGTTCCTTGTTTTTAGCCGCGTTGAGGCGGGTGCGTATTTTGGCTGCAACGATATAATGGTCCGAATCGATATTAGGTCCTCGGATCGTTCGCACATCTAAAACACTGGAGGCATGCCGTCCGTCTATCACAACGTGATCGATCTGATTGCGAGTATTTCGATCAGGAGACAGCCATGTAGCTTGATGTATCTTTTTATGCATGAACCTCGTGCTTGATATGACCATGTTTCGAGCACCGGCAAAGTCAATCAGCCTCAGTCCGTTAGGAGAAGTTTCATTGTGTAGGCTGAACTTTCCGACTGTAGGGCCAAAAACACCTTCTCTGCCCACCCTGGCGTTAAAGTCGCCAAGCACGACTTTTATATCATGACGGGGGCAGCGCTCGTATGTGCGTTCTAATTGTTCATAAAAAGTGTCTTTCACCTCATCGTCTTTCTCCTCTGTCGGTGCATGGGCGCAGATGAATGATATATTAAAAAATTTTGCTTTTATTCACTCATATAGTACAAACAAATTCTAGAGTCACCCCTGGTCCACCTTTATGGCGATATCTCGAAAAGGCGTCCATCTATAGAACTATGGCCCACTTCCTCTTAAAATACTCTTTAATGCCTTTCATTTGATACACATGTCATACAATCACATTCCAGGGTTACCCTAGGTTCTTTTTACAACATGGTGATTTGCCCCTACTTTGTCTCCACAGCTCTCAACTGAGTATGTAATGTTCGGTTACACCCGAACTTAGCCTTCCTTACTTGTTAAATTTATGTTGCCTTTGTTATTTCAATTTCTATTGAACAAATGAACAAGAATAATGAAAGTATGCAAGTTCTTATGTAACTACGTTTAAACTCATATATTTAACTATTGGCCATTGTACTTTGTGCAGCGGTCGAATATATATCCCTGCTTCCTTTGTCCTGTGACCCAAAAGTGCAACGTTTTGTGCTTCATTAATATCTGCAAGGCTATTAAGCTTGAATAGGCAGAAAAATAAGCCAAATTCATATACATACTTGTGCGTCATCTAAAGAGTACTGAGCTGTGCTATTACATAATAATAGATACAAAAAAGTCAAAAACAAAAACAATAAACCATATTTGGGCATAATGCACTGAAAAAAGTAGTGCAGTATTATTTTACTTAGTTGATTTATACTAGTTATACATTCTGAATATACTTTTTTATACTCAGCTGAGCAGAGCTCACAGAGTATATTAATTTTGTTCGCATAACGGTACCCCGTAACGGCATAAACTAATCGAGATAGATATAGACTTCTATATATCAAAATGATGTTGGCGAAAAAAGAAATTCATTTAGCCATGTCTGTCCATCTGTCCGTAAACACGATAACTTGATTAAATTTTGAGTTATCCTAATGGAATTTGGTATGTAAGTTCCTGGGCACTCATCTCAGATCCCTATTTCAAATGAACGAAATAACCACGACTACTTTTCCGATATCGAAAATTTCGAAAAACCGAAAAAGTGCGATAATTCATTACCAAAGGCGGATAAAGCGATGAAACTTGGTAGGTAGGTTGACCTTATGACGCAGAATAGAAAATTAGTAAAATTTTGGACAATGGGCGTGGCACCATGGCTTTGCAAGCTGTAATTTGGCAGTCGTTGAAGATATCATGATGAAATTTGGCAGAAACGTTACTCATATTAATATTTGTGTGCTAAATAAAAATTAGCAAAATCGGATGGCGAACACGCCCACTTAAAAAAAAAAAATTTAATATCTTTACAGTATATAGGTAAATTATGCCAACATTCAACTCCAGTAATGATATGGTTCAACAAACCACGAAAATAAAATAAAATTTCAAAAATTTTAAAATCGAAAATTTCGAAAAATGCCATAATTCTATACCAAATACGAAAAAAAAATAATAAAAAAAATTTTTTTTAAGTTAAACGGTTTTATTGAAAACAATACTTACATGAAGTAATAATAATACTAAAAGCTAGAAAATAATTAGGTAGGTCCTAGGTTCTAGTCACCACACTCCTCATCAATCTAGGGCGTTGATCACGCAATTAAATAAAAGTATTGGACGCTTGAAATTTCTAAAAATGTAAGGCGTAGCATAACCTTATTAAGGTGCAGTTGGTTTTATATATGATTATCAATTGAAATTTGACGCGTCCAACGCTTTTATTTAATTATCTGATCAACGCCCTAGATTGATGAGGTGTGTGATGACTAGAACGTAGGACCTACCTAATTATTTCCTAACATTTAGTATTATTATTACTTACTTCACGTAAGTATTGTTTTCAATAAAACCGTTTAACTTAAAAATTTTTTTTAATTATTTTATTTTCAAGTTTTTAGTCTTTATTTAATTGCCTATTATTTCTCGTTATATTTAGTTCGTTTTTGTGACTCATTATTACAAGGACTCTTTCCTGGCAATTTGTTACAATCTAAGTCCTCAACTATGCGCCACGTGTGCTTGTCCCTCCTCCAACTCCAAAATATTTTGATGTCACTTCTACCGAACTGTATGTAATATTTGTTCCAAATATAAGCCAAATCGGAAAACAAATACAATTTTATGAATATCTCGATCCTTGCGCCACCCAGCGGCGTTTTTTTTCATAGGTCACTTTATTCTTGTATGTATTATGTGTTCCAAATATGAGCCAAATCGGACCACAAAGAAGATTTTTGTGAATATCTCGATCCTTGCGCCACCTAGCGGCAATTTTTTTCATAGGTCGCTTTCTATTCTTGTATGTATTATGTGTTCCAAATTCGAGTTTTGTGAATATCTGGATCCTTGCGCCACCTAGCGGGTATTTTTTTCATAGGTCGCTTTCTATTCTTGTACGTATTATGTGTTCCAAATATGAGCCAAATCGGACTACAAATAAGATTTGTGTGAATATTTCGACCCTTGCGCCACCTAGCGGCGATTTTTTCATAGGTCGCTTTCTATTCTTGTATGTATTATGTGTTCCAAATATGAGCCAAATCGGACAACAACTACGACTTTTGTGAATATATCGATCCTTGCGCCACCTAGCGGCAATTTTTTTCATACGTCGCTTTTTATTCTTATATATATTATGTGTTCCAAATATGAGCCAAATCGGACTGAAAAGACGATTTTTGTGAATATCTCGATCCTTGCGCAACCTAGCGGTGATTTTTTTCATAGGTCGCTTTCTATTCTTGTATGTTTTATGTGTTCCAAATACGATTTTTGTGAATATCTCGATCCTTGCGCCACCCAGCGGCGATTTTTTGCATAGGTCGCTTTCTATCCTTGTATGTATTATGTGCTCCAGATATGAGCCAAAACGGAAAACAAATACGATTTTTGTGAATATCTCGATCCTTGCGCCACCCAGCGGCGATTTTTTTCATAGGTCGCTTTCTATTCTTGTATGTATTATGTGCTCCAAATATGAGCCAAATCGGACCACAAAGACGATTTTTGTGAATATCTCGATCCTTGCGCCACCTAGCGGCGATTTTTTCATAGGTCGCTTTCTATTCTTGTATGTATTATGTGTTCCAAATACGAGTTTTGTGAATATCTGGATCCTTGCGCCACCTAGAGGGTATTTTTTCATAGGTCGCTTTCTATTTTTGTACGTATTATGTGTTCCAAATATGAGCCAAATAGGACTACAAATACGATTTGTGTGAATATTTCGACCCTTGCGCCACCTAGCGGCGATTTTTTCATAGGTCGCTTTCTATTCTTGTATGTATTATGTGTTCCAAATATGAGCCAAATCGGACAACAAATACGACTTTTGTGAATATATCGATCCTTGCGCCACCTAGCGGCGCTTTTTTTCATACGTCGCTTTTTATTCTTATATCTATTATGTGTTCCAAATATGAGCCAAATCGGACCACAAATACGATTTTTGTGAATATCTCGATCCTTGCGCCACCTAGCGGCGATTTTTTTCATAGGTTGCTTTCTATTCTTGTACGTATTATGTGTTCCAAATATGAGCCAAATCGGACTACAAATACGAGTTTTGTCAATATCTGGATCCTTGCGCCACCTAGCGGGTATTTTTTTCATAGGTCACTTTCTATTCTTGTACGTATTATGTGTTCCAAATATGAGCCAAATCGGACTACAAATACGATTTTTGTGAATATCTTGATCCTTGCGCCACCTAGCGGCGATTTTTTCATAGGTCGCTTTCTATTCTTGTATGTATTATGTGTTCCAAATATAAGCCAAATCGGACAACAAATACGACTTTTGTGAATATATCGATCCTTGCGCCACCTAGCGGCGGTTTTTTTCATACGTCGCTTTTTATTCTTATATGTATTATGTGTTCCAAATATGAGCCAAATCGGACCACAAATACGATTTTTGTGAATATCTCGATCCTTGCGCCACCTAGCGGCGATTTTTTTCATAGGTTGCCTTCTATTCTTGTACGTATTATGTGTTCCAAATATGAGCCAAATCGGAGTACAAATACGATTTTTGTAAATATCTCGATCCTTGCGCCACCTAGCGGCGATTTTTTGATCATTATTGCATTGTCATCGGGTTCTGAACTATATTCCAAGTTTCAAACTTGTAGCTTATCGGGAAGTTACTTAAATTTCAATTACAAAATTCGTTCACAGCGGCCGTGCATGCGGCCTGCCTGTCAAATCAAGCTAAATAAAACCGTTTAAAAAGGGATGAAACATAGTGATTGGAATGGGTTTTTGACGCAAAATATAACTTTAGAAAAAGCTTTGTAAAATGGGTGTGACACCTACCATATTAAGTATAAGAAAATGAAAAAGTGCTTTTCAGGGCGAAATCAAAAGCCCTTCGAATCATGGCAGGAATAATGTTCGTGGTATTACATATATAAATAAATTAACGGTACCCGACAGATGATGTTCTGGGTCACATAAAAAATCTTCACATATACAACTAAGATCCACTCCCATTTAAAACCCTCATTAAAACTTTTAATTTGATACCCATATCGTACAAACACATTCTAGAGTCACCCCTGGTCCACCTTTGTGGTGATTTCTCGAAAAGGCGTCCATCTATAGAACTATGGCCCACTCCCTTTTAAAATACTCTTTAATACCTTCCATTTGATAGCCATGTCATACAAACACATTCCAGGGTTACCCTAGGCTCATTTTCCTACATGGCGATTTTCCCTTATTTTGTCTCCAAAGCTCTCAGCTGAGTATGTAGTGTTGGCTTACACTCGAACTTAGCCTAGCTTACTTGCTTTTTTTTTAACTTAATAAAACCTCTAATCTTGTTTATTTCGAGCTCAACTAAACTAGACATGCCCCATTTCGCATGAAAACTTTATTTAAGTGCACTATACCCAACTATGCATTAGGCCAAATGTAACAAAAATTACACGTCTCAATAAGCTTCCCCTTACCCCTCTTGAGTGAGAGTACGGTTATTTTCTATCTACATTTAAATTTACGCAGTGATATACAACTATTAGCACAGAAATAGCACAGCTTGAACTTATGCATAAAGCAGCCGCTCATTTTAGTAAAGGGCGTGGTTAGCTTTAGCCCTTATACATTATTAATATATGTGAGACAAATTTGAGATCTTATAATGACACTAAGAACTCCCTTTCTACAGATTTCAATCTTTTAGTAGACGTATTAATGGATTGTTGCCAACTTCAAGCGCTACAGTCAAAGACTGCTACGTACCTACACTCGTTTTCTCAGGAACAAGAGGAGTTAGAGTTAACTTTCATTAGAATCTCCGTATGAGCTGGAGTCTCCTCGTTTCCTTCCTTTAGCTTAGCAACTATTTCATCTCTTCTTAGCATACTATCACTATTTCTTCACCAACTTATGTTTTGCAGCTTTCAAGAGCAATGATTCCTCGCTATTGCTAGTTCCTTTCTCACTCTACCTGCCAAATTTTGGAGTGTAAGTGTTGACATCAAAGTTGGCGTCACTACCCTGGGATTGAAGCATATCCTTTCCATCTTCTTTTTCAAAGTATGCTCGCTGAGTTCGGGGGTTATTCCCTCTTGTTTCAGCTATGGGGTCGAGAACTGCTGGAAGAATGGTTGTTTTTATCGCACTGCCTTCGACTTGCTTCCACTTGCTGTCGATTGGATTAATCATTGCTGGAAAGTTGTTAACTGTGGGAGAATTATCTTCCGAACCCTGTCACATTCCCTTCTGCATGACGTCCTCGCAGGTGCAAATCATCGTCGCAGACATCACGAAGTGGATAAGAGACTTTTAAAGGCTGCGCAGAGGTAGTGGCGACCAGGCAACATTAAGAGATCCAAAATTAGGATTGGAATACGACCAACCGTGGAAGATGCAAAGAGCAAATCAAATAGTTAAAGCGGAGGTACGGATTGGAGACAAGGTCTCTCCAACCGTAGACATAACTGCGTAGGAGTAAAGAAGCAATAACTCGAGATGTAGTGATTGTGTGGACATAGATTCTAGACAAAGCCTCTTTAACAGGGACAACTAACAGGCACTTCATGATCTTACCATGCATCGGAAGGAGGAAGATTTTAATTTGAGTCTAATATTTTATCAAGTTATTGAAATTTGGCGGTGACACGCCTGCTACTGTCGCTTTACAATATTCGGTGTAGAGATTCTATATACCAAATCTTGGAACTAGACGTCATCGATAAATTCCGAGCATGTTTAGAGGCTATTAAAAATATCTTCCCGTGTCTAACTTAAGAAACTCGGGTGGGAAATACGAGAAGTCTTGGCATATATCTTAGATGACCTAAATACTAGAATACTAGAAATTTGAATGTGGAAACAAGTGAAACTTGCGCCCGGAATTTGGGTTACCAGCAGAAGTTAGTTAATTAGTGTCGGACCTTACTCGCTATTATAAAGCGAAATCTCTTGTAGTGGGAAAAACATTTTTTTATAGAAAGTGTGCCATACCTCTTCCCATAACTTTCTACGTATCGTCTGTTGAAAAAATGATAATGACATGGTAAATATGCGGATGCGGATAAGCCATAGTTTCTAGGAAGGCTATCATTTGAAAATATGTTCACTTATTATACTTCAATTTTGAGCATCGGTCAGCGTGTTGCAGAGGGAGGCGCAAATGCGGCTGGTTGCCTTTGGTTGTTGCACTTTTAATATCTTTCCTTTCAAACCTTTTTTGTTTTGTTACCATTGCTCGCATTGTTGTCTCTTGTTATCATAGCTACAGTTTTTGTTGTTGTCGCATAGTTCATAAATTGCAAATGCGTCAAATATTTATCAACGACTATGCATGCAGCCACAAAAACAACAACAGCAAGCACAACAATGAGTATAGCTATGGCAAAGATTTGCGTTAGAGAGCCATGTCCCTTGTGTTCCTTTGTATAAAAGGTTATCCTGTGCCTCTCGTGTGCCCTGAGTGATGAAGCAGAAAAATGCCTCCGTTTCAGTAACAACAACAAAAAAGAAAAAAATACCCATACTATACGCTCAAGTAAAGTGAATTTGGCCCAGCATCAACTCGAGCTCAAGTCTAAGCTGTGATAGCGGCGGTTGGTTCTTCCATTCCAAATCACTTCACAAGGATATTCGTGTTTATAGTCAATGTATCGCATGCAAACACATCTACCCCTAACATCCTGCATCCCTCTGCCTTATTGTTGTTAGAGAGCTGTTGTATGGGCAGTATATATATGATTGTATGTACCGCTATTGTTATTGCCATCATTGCTTTTAATACTCTGGCAGCAGTGGTAGGATGTTGATATGTGTACTCGCATGACACCAACATAAATCATTTATGTTATGCTATGTAAAAAATGTTGTTACTGATGTTCTATTACAGTTTATGATGTGATTGCTTTTTCTGCAAGTTTATTCATTTTCTATTTTTTATTTATTGTTATCTTGCTATTATTGGTGAAGTACCAAACCAGTGTATTTGTGTCATCTTGGCTGGTTGTTGTTGTTATTAAAATGTTTTTGTGTGGGATATTTGCAAGTTCACACTTACATACATAAAATGTGAGAGGGCTGACCTAAGCAAAAATTTTGATGACACTCTTGATTATCGCAAGCTTTCAAAAACATTTTTGTAAGGACAAATTTGGAAGGAATTTAAAAAATTATAATTTCATGGAACTTAATCCAGAATGTTGATGGACTGTGATTTAAGAAACATAGCAGACGAATGCTAATTGAGTGTAATCTGATGCAGCCGACGCCTTGGGAGGCATTTAGTAACTGAGTGCAGCCTATCCCAGGCCTAAGGGCATTGTATCTTGCAATAGCTCCGCCAAATCTCTTACTACCTTATAAAAGAGCTGCGCGATACAAAAGCTTGTATCGCTATCGGTCAAGGAAAACATGCAGGTTCGCCAGAAGCTTGCTGAAGCTCTAGATTTTAAATGCCCTTGTGGAGCCTTTTATTCTGTGACGGCTAAGGTTTCCATTGTTAAAACAAACAAAGTTACGGTTTCACCAACTATAATAACTTGCGGATCTGCTTCTTAGGCACGGCACTTATAATTTCGAATATGACTGATCTCGACACTGCTTAAGTCTTGCAAAAATTACAGTAAGGCGAGACTAAAATACTAGTCCTGGCAGAAACTGCACGACTAAGCATGAAGTGACTTGCTGATTCCAGCCCGTCATCTCTCATGGAGCTGCAGCAGGAAGGGTTTGCGTTTATTTTGAGACATACCACATAAGTTAGTGACCTACTACAGACTAAGTAAGCCGACAATTCCCCCAGACCGCCTGCCATACACTTTCGACCACAGGGATCTCGCTAACCCACAAAGGGTAGTATATGCTCAGCGTTTCCTGCCATAGCGCGAAGTCCATCTCTATAAGACCAGAATACAGGCCACAGCGTAGCTTGAAATTCTATATATCACCACACGTTCGGTTCCGATATCGCTATGATGATATCAATTGCAGAAGTTAGATTGTCTAGCTGTAGTGACTATAGATAGGATCTTAATTAGTGCATTCCTAACTGTACAACTTCCACTTGAAGGATCCCACAGTTATTTATTATTAAAGCCAAAACAAGTTATCAATACTAGTGTTATAAGTGGTCTTTATGATTCGAAAATCGGGCTATTGTGCTACTGAGAGAAAATTCTGCGACCCTTCCAACATTCACTCATACGTGAATGCTTGACTGGTCCATTCCCACACTTCTCTCCGGAGGAAATAATGAAGCTGTAGCTTGCGCAGGGGTGATTGTTATAGTGAGCTGTCCAACCTGCCGCAGATAAGGTCCAGGTTGCTGTAATACTGGGTTTAAGAAACATCAAAATCTTTAAAAGTATTGTAACGAATTTAGTGAAAATCCGCTTATTTTACACCTTCTACAAACGTTCGTATCGCTAAACTGTTGAATAAATAACTCTAATATTCAATAAGGCAAAATGGCCTTTATTAAAGTACTTCCCAATAACACTGATACTTTACAACCAATAACTTTGCTTAAATCAGACTGATTGGTCGTGCCTCAGCTGGTGCTGCTTTTATACTCTTCGATTTTCTCGTTGGCATATTTCTAGGCGTTTCTATTTCTAGAATTTACTACTTGTTTACCAGCTATAACTACAAATGCACGTTTATAGCTTCTCAACATCACGCTGGAAATCAAGAAATGAGTACCTGGTTAGGAGTGCCAGTTCATCTGTGTAGGCAACCACCCGGCAGCCACAGCCTTCTAAGTCCAACAGGAGCTTCTTGCCCACCATAACCCAAAGTAGAGGTGACAGAACACTCCCTAGTGGCGTTCCGCTTTGTACTTTTCCTTCGATTGTGCTCCTACTCCACTCTCGTTTGTTACACAGGAGTTGGTCCGAAGTTCTTAAAATATATGTCATCATCATCATCCTCCTCAACTCCTATTGGAGCATAGGGCCTCGACCACCGACTTAAATCTTATTCTGTTAGGTGCAGTTCTTGTGATGTCATTCCACGTATATCCTGCGTCTTCGAGTTCTTTATCCACAGTTCTGCGCCAAGTTTTCGCAGGTGCACCAGGTCGTCGGCTTCCTTGTGGATTCCATCGCAATGCTTGTCTGGCTATATTTACTGGAGGTCTTCTGAGAGTGTGACCAATCCAAGACCATTTACGCTTGGTTATTCCTGTGGTAGCCTTAGGTTGATTTGTTCTAGACCATAAGTCGTCATTTGAAATTCTTTCCGGCCATCGAATTTTCAGGATTCGGCGCAGACATTTATTAATAAAAACTTGTAGACGTTTCTGAATTGAAGTTGAGCTTTTCCACGTCTCGCAAGCATAAAACAGTACTGATTTAACATTCGAATTAAAAAGTCGAAGCTTCGTTTTTAAAGATATTTGGCTGGACCTCCACACGTTTGCCAGTTGCCCAAAAACCATTCTTGCTTTGTTTATGCGAGACTGAACGTCCTCATCTGCACCGCTCTTATTTGAGACAATACTACCAAGATAAACAACGGACTCTACACCTTCGATTTCATTTTCGTCAACCGTGAGCGTCAATGGCCTTGATGAAATACTATAGCCGCATCTTATGACTTTGGTTTTCGCTGTATTGATGCTTAGTCCGGCCTCCATTGCATGTGTGTTGACAGCTTCTAAATTGTGTTGAAGGTCAGTACTTCTGTGGCTTAGCAGACAGACATCGTCTGCATATTCTAAATCCCCTAGCTGAGTGAAAGGCGTCCACTGTACACCATACACCAAGAGAAGGCGAGAGGTGCACATGATCGACCAAGCCGGAAGGCGTGGCTCCAAGCGCGGGGCTGTAAAGTGTCAAAGATCATGTGTAGGTCTTACAACCTTAGACTAACTAATTTGTTGCTATCATTAAAAACAGAGAACTGTAGACTCATGACGGGTATTCTGATTGGACAATGCATTCTGGCGTCACATATCTCTAAATTAGGCTTGGTAAGTGATAGCAGATGTAGGAAGTGCGGGTTGGAGGAAGAAATGGTCGAGTATGTTTTGTACTAGTGCCGGAGCTTGCCAAGCTAAGACTCCAGCTATTAGAAGTGACACAGCTGTCAGATCTATAGGGAGAAAGTGGCATAAGTTCTAGAAAGCTTCTAGTATTTGCCAAAAGGACGGAGTTATTTTATAAAATAAGTCCTGGTTTTTGATAAGGTTTTGCAGTTTGGTAGTTAAATAAGCTTCTGGTAACACTACGGATTTATTCAGGCTATGGGAGGTCCTCCAGGACCGGACAGTATAACCTAACCTAACCTAACCTTGCCAGAGAGAAACCGTCTAGAGCTGACTCGTCTAAGCTTATAGCAGTCTTTATTGACCCTTGGGATAAATTCACACATGCTAATCGTGTTTTACTAGACACAACTGCCAGATATACTATAGTAGTGTACCAATTAATCATCAAGCCCTGGATCACGGCCAAATATCATTGGAACGATCAGGATCCAATGACACATAGGAGGAAGCCTGTTATGTTCAAACTTCTTTTCCTGAATAGCTCCGTTAAATTTTACTAAAAAAGTAAAAACCAATTAACAAACTAATAACTAGTATTATTAGTTCCTTAAACTATATCAGAAATGCGACACACTTTCCATATAAAATTTTATAGAGTTTTGCATTTAAGAAAAGCTAATGTACTAAAGCTAACAAAGGTGTCGGCAGGTAAAACACGTCAAGAAGAACCGTTATGAACTTAGTCACTATCGTCACAAAGCTGAAATTAAAAATTTGTGCAAAGTGCAATTGCACATTTTGTTGTGGTTCTTGTGTTTTCAAATAAATGTATAGTTTTCCTATAATGATTTAAAATGAATGTAATGTAATTATTTTATGACCTTAGTAATTTGTTTTCTGACTTAAAGTTAAAATTTATGGGTTGTCGAGTGTTAAATATCGGATGCCCTAGTGCATATGTCTGTAAGTGCTACCAAGTACAGCGGGTATGCTGTTCAGTGGTGGATTTACCATATAGACAACATAGGCTAGATCCTAGGACGACAAAATTGAGGGGCGGTAAAATTCGAGTCGATTACTTAAAAAAAAAAATTCTATTCGAAACAGTATTTTTGTATGTATCCTATAAGAAATAATTCATTCTTTTTTATGCATTTCGAAATTAGAACGAAGCTGTAAATTATTTTTCCGCATAGCAGTTGCAAAAATATGCATACAACTTCTAATCGCGCGTCTTAGGAACCAAACGTAAAGAAACAGCCGACCCGCAACCCTGAGAATCAGAATCATCTAAGAGGTTACCACACTTGTTATCACTGCTAAAAAAAGAGCGTGCATTCGATGAAAATATTGAGCCCAAGCCCTTCTATTACTTGCGAATATAATATAACGAATTTAGTGCAATTCCGCTTATTTGCAACCTTCTACTAACGTTCGAATCACTAAACTGTTGAATAAATAACTCCACTATTCAATAATGCAAAATAGTCTTTATTAAAGTACACACAATAACACTTCTACTGCTCAACAGATAGCGTGCTTAAATCAAACTGATTACTGATTCTCAACTTTACCTCCTTTTATACTCTGTAATGTCTCGTTCGCATACTTCTAGGCGTTTCGGTTTCTAGAATTTACTACTCGTTTACCAGCTATAACTAAAGATGCACGATAATTATAGCTTCTCGCATAGCCCACGCGCGTGTATATGTGAGTGATACCTCCACAGATGATTGCCTACTTTCGGGAGTATCTCAGATATATGCATGTGTTTGTGCGTTGCTCTCCGCTGCTTGTATGGACATATGTATAGACATAATGATGGATTTGTTGATGTGCATACAAGTCACTGCTTAGTATTGGCTTAGAGATGATAGTATCCTTTAGTGTTGCTAGTTTTCGTCACAATATTATAACGCATAAAATCTGAAGGTCAAGTCTGGTCGTATGTCAAATAACAGGCAGTATATAGTCTTCTGTTTGTTTCGCGCGATAAATTTTCTCTTATCACTGATATGAGACATCTAAGCAACCAAGAATTACATAAGAAATCTACCATATTGAGCAACTACTACACTCAAGATATTGAGGAATATTTGGGAAGGCATACTGCATGGAAAAGATCATTTCAAATTATTCTCCGCTGGAACTGTTGAAAATGCTCAGACAGGATAATTTGCAAATCTCTTACCCTAATGTTGACATTGCGTTGCGAATGTTTGTTTCAGTTCCGATTGGAAATTGTAGCGCAGAGAGATCGTTTTGTTTTAAAACGCGTGAAAAACTACCTAAGATCTTCATTGGGTGAAGACAAACTGAATGCTATTGCGTTGTTGACGATAGAATCAGACTTGTTGATCCGAAATTGATACAGAGTGATATCAGTAACACAGCGTTGTTGTTGCACTTGCATTTTTATTTGCAATTTTATAATTAATTTCTATCAATATCTGGATCACGCTTAATTGTAACGCAACTTATATTTCTGGTTAAATGAAACTACGACTTTTTTTAACTGCTAAGAATGACGACTTCTCAAGGCAGTCGGTTCTATGTACCGGAGCGACTCGGGATTTTTCCCGACCAAGGACTGTCATTTCAGTGTAACCCCATTTAATTTGTTGCGTCCCTCCCACAAATTGTCATCCTCCCAGCAGCTCCTTGCAGCGCGACTGCTCCATATTCTCTTGCTCTGGGAAGGTATCGAATCCAATCCGGGTCCGTCTCCTGACCCCGGTCCTGAGAAATGGTTTTGCTGCATCTGCCGGAAAAGAATCTTTTTAGGACGGTCATACTCTGTTCAGTGTGTCTCGTGTAAAGGATGGTTGCATCGGACAGGTTGTTCTGGGCTTGATCCCAAAACCCGACGGTCCACGTAACTTTTATTAATCTTTTGTGGCTCCTTGTTGTTCACGCTCAAGGGCGTCTCGTAGTTTACGCCTAAGCGTCCCCCCACTACCTGCCAGCAGCCCCGCTGCTCAGCAAGCCACAACAAGTACCCGCTGCTGCTCGCGCCCCACGGCGCCAACAACTCAAACAGCTGCTACCACTCATAACTACTATCTTCGTAGTATAGTCGGTAGCAATGCTGAGCATCAGCCCCTGCCCCCGTCTTCTCCCCCTTTCTTTTCCGGCAGCAATCGTGTAGGTCAGGGAAACAGACTCTTAGTCCATACCTCCGTTTGCACCGTTTGCCAGCACAGAATATATATGTTTGCGACATCTGCCCAATGCAGCTCCTGCCTTGAGTGGTGCCACTTTCCTAGATGTTCTGGTCTCCGCGACGGCAACCCCCCGACGGGTTTCATCGCGCCATGTTGCCAGGTCGCAAACCCAAATCATCCGTGTACTCCAATGCTTGCCCAAAGACGCCGAGTCCCAGGGCCACAACAGCAATTGTGTCCTAGCCTTCCTCAACTCAGGCGCAGTCACCCGTCACTTACCCCCAGAGTGGCGAAGTCTCTCCTCATGCATTTCAGAATTCTGCAGTTGAACTGTAATGAACTAACTGGGAAGATTACGGAGATAGTCGATTTCATGAAGCGGCACAACATCCGCATTGCTGCGATTCAAGAGACTAAACTCACAGTAAGATCTGCATTGCAGACCTGTTCTGGGTATAATGTCCACAGAAAAGATCGCGAGAGCGGATATGGAGGCGGACTCGCGTTTATCATACACCACTCTGTGCAATATTATATATTTGATCCTGGCATCGACCGCAGGGACAATGTCTTAGAACGTCAAGGCCTATCTGTCCGGTCAGGCGATGCAAACCTAGAAATCATCAACATCTACATCCCTCTTGCCACCTGTTGCCCCAGTTGATACCGCCCTAATATCAGCGCCTTACTCACTGGCAACAATCGCATTATCTTAGGCGATTTCAATGCCCATCACGATCTATGGCATTCAAATTTGCGGGCGGACAGTAGGGGTGAGATGTTGGCGGATCAATTAGAAGAAACGAAGTTCTGCACAATAAACGGAGACGCTCCCACACGTGTGGTAGGAAGCTGTCACAGTTCGTCAATCGTGAGCGCAGAACTCGTAAACTGCGTCAACTGGCAGCCGATGGTAACACTGGCATCCGACCACCTGCCTATACTTATTTCGCTCGAGCGTGCCGCCGACCTCATTGTCAAAGAAAAACGCACTTTCATAAACTTCAAGAAAGGAAAGTGGGACGAATATAAATCTTTTACAGACAACCTCTTTTTTGCCCTCCCTATCCCGACTGATGCCCGCCAAGGGTAGCGTGCCTTCCGCAAGGTCATTGAATCCGCCTCGGCACGTTTCATTCCCGCCGGGAGAATTCCCGAAATTCGGCCCCACTTCCCGGCGGATGCCGCAAACTTAGCGAGAGAACGTGACCTCATAAGACAGCTTGATCCAGGCGACCCCCAAATAAGGGATATAAACCAACGCATCAGATTGCTTCTGGATGAACACAAGCGTGCGAAATGGGAGGAGCACCTAAGAGGTTGTAACCTCTATACCGGTGTGGGTAAACTTTGGTCCACCGTAAAGTCCCTATCGAATCCGTCTAAGCACAAAGACAAAGTTCCCATCGCCTTTGGCGATAAAATGCTGTCGGATGCGAAAAAATGCGCGAGCGCTTTCTGCCGACAATATATAATGCATCTTACTGTCCACAAAGATAGACGGAGGGCCAACAGACACGCACATAAACACAAATTCAGCGCGTCACCAATCACCATCACCGCTAAAGAGGTTGAGGACGCCATTGGTCACGCTAAACCATCCAAAGCAGTGGGCCCAGACGGCATAGCCATGCCGATGCTTAAAAGCCTAGGGAAATGAGGGTTTCAAATATTTAACGCATGTCTCCGACAGGTTTCCACCTTTGTCATACCCGAAAAATGGAAAATGGCCAAGGTGGTCCCGCTACTAAAGCCTGGGAAACCAGCTAACATAGGAGAGTCGTACCGTCCGATATCTCTCCTATCGCCAGCAGCAAAGACGCTTGAAGCCAATTTGCTCCCCTATTTCCAAGCAAATTTGCAACTAGCCTGTCATCAGCATGGCTTCAGACAACTCCAGAGCACTACCACCGCGCTAAATGCCATTAGCACTCAGATAAATTGCGGATTAAACCAAACGCCCACCATAGAACAGTACTCGTAGCGCTAGACCTATCAAAAGCTTTTGATACGGTCAACCATGGCTTGCTACTGCAAGACCTGGAAGGGTATACCCTTCCCCCATGTCTTAAAAGGTGGACCGCAAATTATCTGGGTGGTCGGCAGGCATCGGTGCAATTTAGAAACGAAATATCAAAACCAAGAAGAATTAAATAAAGGGTGCCTCAGGGTGGTGTCCTGTCCCCACTTTTGTTTAATTTCTACATATCTAAGCTACCTTCACCACCGGAAGGAGTCACAATCGTTTCCTACGCCGATGACTGCTCAATAATGGCCACAGGACCAGTCCCACAGATCGATGAGCTTTGCAATAGAATAAATGGCTACCTCCCTGATCTCTCCAGTTTTTTCGCCTCGCGAAACCTGACATTATCACCGACTAAATCTTCCGCGACCTTATTTACAACATGGACGTCCCAAATGTCGACCATTTTGAACATCCACGTCGGTGGCACTACGCTACCGACTGTCCTACACCCCAAACTCTTGGGTGTGACGTTTGATCAGGATCTACATTTTGGTGAGCACGCAGCCGCAATTGTTCCGAAAATTCAGAGCCGTAACAAAATCCTCAAATCCCTCGCTGGCAGTACTTGGGGAAAAGACAAAGCCAAGGTCGCCAAGCCTAAAAATTACCCACTGGAAGAAGCTACAGGCCTGCCAAAATACTGCTCTCAGAATCGCCATGGGCTGTCTTCTTATGTCCCCAGAACACCATCTGCATAATGAGGCGAGACTACTCCCCATCAGGGAGAGAAATGAGATGCTGACCAAACAGTTCCTGTTGAATACCCAGAAACCTGAGCATCCCAACAGACATCTGATTGATGAGCCAGCACCGCCTAGGGGCTTAAGGAGTCATCTCCGTAAGCATTTTAAGGATGAAGCGAAAGAACACAAGCAGGTCCTTGGTGAACTCCACAAACAGGCGTCGGACCATTATGCCGGGAATTGCCCGGTGAATTCTGTACTCAAAGAAAAGTATCCAAAACTCGCGGAAGAGGAACGCATACCCCCAGGGAAACGCGTGTCACTCTTGCTCAACTTCGTTCTGGATACTGTAACAGGTTAAACTCTTACCTATCCAGAATCAACCCCGACATACAAAATGTATGCCCCGCCTGCAATGACACCAACCATCTCTTTAATTGTAATGTGGAACCAACGCCCCTAACACCCCTTTCCTTATGGTCCACCCCTGTTGAAATGGAAAGTTTCCTTGGACTCCCGTTAGAGGATATTGATGACAATTTTTGATCGGTCGCGGATGTTAGGTGGGGCGAAGCACTGTTACAACAACAACAACAACACGACTTCGTTATAGTCGCATTGAGAATTCGATAATAAAAATTTGATACAAAATTTGAATTTTGTTACTAAACAATTTTCAGTTGCTTTGTTTTGTTGTTTCTCCTTTGGAACGGCATCCGACATATATTTTTGACTCGAGAGTTTGTTTCCAAGTACTTACCGTTTCGGAGGTTTCGAGGCCCTGCCTTCCTTACATGAAATGAACAATAAAATACAAACCTTTTGTCGACTAAATAAACGGTAACATTTTTTGTAATATCTCTAATGTAGACGCCATATAAATGTGTTCATTGATGAGGAAATATGCATTATTATATTCATAACATGCATTCACTTAAACCATTCATGCATGTATTATGTATTACTTTACCGAAAAATTAATTCACACCAGCAACATTTGAACATGTGCCCGTCACACTTACGACAAGAAATAATATCAAAATATTTTCACTACACATTTCACCCCCATCAAGTTTTCGTTCATTCTCACGCCGAAGTCCTGTCGTATGCGTGCCCTTTACTATGGAACTGTATATGCTCTTGATTAGTTCCTGCAGGATTTCCTGTTTCTACCCGATGAATAAGAGCAAACGGAAATGATCGACGATTAATCTTCATTCTTTACACTCAGCAAAAGATTCAAAGCGCAAAGGGCCAAAAGTCCAATGGACGACGCTGTTAGTTGCTCGAGGGGGGAAGAGAAATATATAGAGCGACAATATGTTTACAAGGACTCCTTTTACGTTCGCGAATATACATACATACATATGCATACTAGTACGAAATAAACACTTGCCACACGCATACATGCTCATAGAGTGATGGGCAATAAAATAACCACGTTAGGATTTCGATTTCGTTCGAAGATAAATTTCAATTCCCTTCTCATTTTCAGATTGAGAGGTTACTCCTTTTTTGCAAATATAGTTTCGATGCAACTCAAGCGTATTTCTCCAAAATTTCGAACTAATGGCGTTTTTCTGGAAGTAATGTCGCCCAACGTCAGTCTAAAACAGCGGCGTAGTGAGGTTTTCTTGCGCCCGGGAAAAAATATATTTAAGTTTAAGCAACTGTCTGCGCTGCCTTCACTTAGAGCTTAGATCGTGCCACAGTGGGTCAGGGGATTAGAATATACCCGCGGCAGGTATGCCTGTCGTAAGAGGCGACTAAAATAACTATTTGATTCAAGGGGTTGTGTAGCGCAACCCTTTCAAGGTGTTGCTAGCGCAAAATATAGCTTCTCCAACACAATTGTCAACCTCACCTACCCGTGGCGAAGTTCCTCACGGATCTAGGGGGTGGGAGGACGGTCATGGCCTTGAAGGTTTCATGTGGTCATACTAAATTTTTCTCGAAATGGTCAGGCTGGTGCCTTAATGGTGCTTGTTACCGGAACGTACCGGATCTGCATCCGGCAAAGGACCATCCACATCGATAAACTCACAAAGGCCTTCGTAGTGTCCTTATCGCTTTAACAACATCGTGCCCCACGGAGTCAATGAACTGACGGTGCATCCCAGCATTATTTGGCCGCGGCAGTTTTTGTCCAAGATTCTTCTGCTCAAAGTGCGGGACAAAATTGTCAATGCCTATTTTTTTTGGAAATATTGTGTGATCTTTTATTGCAAATTTTAGCATGTTGCGCTGTTTTATTAATTAGGCTAACTAGCGTAATCTCAAACTTAAGCCCATGTGCAACACGCCCTAACCGTATTAAAACGTGACTTAAATTTAAATGTGATAACTTTAATTTTTTTGAGCCTCCATAGAGAATTCGTAGATTTGACCCCTGCGAGAGACCGCTTAATCGTCTTCACCCGAAACCTAAACGTATGTGTAACATTTTTGACCAGGGTATTACCGCGTGAAGGAGTGAGATCGAAAAATTCGTTTATTTGATTAATAAGTCCCATCATAATGCGGACTAACGCTGATGACTCTAACGATTGTTTTATAACACATCTTTTTAAGGCATCTTGGAAAGAAACGAATAAATGTAAGCAAGAAATTTGAACGGACACTAAAGATAAATTCGTAAAAGAGATTTTCATTTCGTTCCAACATGTGTTAATTGTATTGCACAATACTGTATGTACGCTGCATGCATGTATGTATGTAAGTTTTGGCATGCTTTTAAGAGCCGAAAATTCGTAGCATACTTTCATGCACGCAATGCCCTAAATTTTTTCTCTGTAAAGCAACTCGTGTGTAATGCAATTGAAGTAAAAGTATTCACATTTAAAGGCAAGCAATTTACAACAGCAACAATTTACTAACAATACCAATTTATCGGTAGACAAGCAAACTTGGTGTACAGTACCTTGAAACTAGTACGAATACGCAGTGCAACTAATTACCTTTTTTAAACGGTTTTATTTAGCTTGACTCTGTGTAGCTACCGGTCGGCCGGCCGTTGTTTACAAATTTTGTAATTAAAGTTTAAGTAACTTCCCGATAAGCTACAAGTTTGAAATTTGGAATATAGTTCAGAACCCGATGACAATGCAATAATAAGAAAAAACCCCGATAGGTGGCGCATGGATCGAAATGTTTCAAAAAATCGTATTTGTTGTCCGATTTGGCTCATATTTGGAAAACATAATATATACATGAATAGAAAGCGACCTATGAAAAATAATAGCCGCTAGGTGGCGCAAGTATCGAGATATTCATAAAAATCGTATTTGTGCACCGATTAGGCGGAAGCGTTTGGAGAGCGCTATACGCCTTATACGAGGTAAGATGTCAAGATCTAGCACTAGGGATGCACTGAGAAAGTTGAAGTTACCAAAGTACCAGACTTCTACCAATTGGAATCATGATTTCAAAGAACACTTGCCTCGCAGGTAGACTAGTGATTGTTCTGACTTGTTTATTGATTCACTACCGGTTGGTATACTCAAATAAGTCTTTACTTGCAAGTGTGCGCGTACTACGATGCAGATAAGAAAATTTGAAAAATTGCAATGAAACGCACCAAGAAAGTTGATTCGATGAAGGAAAAAAGTTGTATTAGTAACATATCTGAATGAGAGAAAAGCCAATCAACAACAGTAAGAACAATACGGAAAGTATAGAAATAATTGCAGTACCAAAACAAATGACAGAGAAGTTGTAAGGTGCATATGTATGTAAGTACGTAGCACATGCATATGCAGAATAAAAGGCTAAAGTTTTTTTTGGGTAAAAAGCAGCGCCATGATTAATATTGATGCATTTCTGTGTATGTGAAATGTATTAAGTTTAGCAACTTTGGGTACGCGTACACCAAAAAGGCGTTAGAAACAATTTTAAACAAACCTTCAGTAAGCATGTACGAGTATATATGTATATGTATGTATGTATGTATGAAAATCAAATACCGCCATGCGCTGCACACTAATCATGTTTGTATGTGTGCTGACGTGGGTATATGTAAGCATGTGTTCTTCAATTGCCGTTGTCCAATTTCCTTTTATTGCATTGCCAAGAAAATATTCTCTTTCTGTTTTGTGGAAGTTTTACAATTTACCCTTCGCCCACTTCATTCGTATTCTTATCTCAAGAACAAATGCTTATCGCCGTAAAGTATGCAATACGCATAGCAAGCATGGTTAAGAGTTTTAGAATACAATTCGTTTATCTTCTAGCGGCGATAAGCTGAAACACAAATCCATGAATACTTGCTGTTATAAGGCTGTTAGAAGTGGAATACATAAGGCAAGTTGGACTCGTTTTTGGGTAAACTAAAAGTGATATGTCTAGACTATGTTTGTGGTGGTTGACTATTAACCTTGTAGGAAATATATAATGAGAAATGGAGTATGTTGATTTGTAGATATGGAGAATTCAAAATAGCCACAGACAGTTTTTTTCGTCTAGTCTTTTTATACTCAGCTGAGCAGAGCTCACAGGGTATATTAACTTTGTTCGCATAACGGTAATCCGTAACGGCATAAACTAATCGAGATAGATATAGACTTCTATATATCAAAATGATCTGGGTGAAAAAAGAAATTCATTTAGCCATGTCCGTTCGTCCTTCCGTCCGTCCGCTTGTAAACACGATAGCTTGAGTAAATTTTGAGGTATCTTGATGAAATTTGGTACGTGGATTCCTGGGCGCTCATCTCAGATCGCTATTTAAAATGAACGAAATCGGACTACAACCACGCCCACTTTTTCTATATCGAAAATTTCGAAAAACCGAAAAGGTGCGATGATTCATTACCAAAGACGGACAAAGCGATGAAACTTGGTAGGTGCGTTGACCTTATGACGCAAAATAGAAAATTAGAAAAATTTTGGACAATGGGCGTGGCACCGCCCACTTTTAATAGAAGGTAATTTAAAAGTTTTGCAAGCTGTAATTTGGCAGAAGATATCATGATGAAATTTGGTAGGCACGTTACACCTATTACTATATGTATGCTAAATAAAAATTGGCGAAATCGGATGACGAACACGCCCACATTAAAAAAAAAATTTTTTAAAGTCAAATTTTAACAAAAAATTTAATATCTTTACAGTATATAAGTAAATTATGTCAACATTCGACTCCAGTAATGATATGGGCAACAAAATACAAAGATAAAACAAAATTTCAAAATGGGCGTAACTCCGCCCTTTTTCATTTAATTCGTCTAGAATGCTTTTATTGCCCTAAGTCGAACAAAAATTTACCAATCCTTGTGAAATTTGGTAAGGACATAGATTCTATGACGATAACTGTTGTCTGCGAAAATGGGCAAAATCGGTTGAAGTCACGCCCAGTTTTTATACACAGTCCGCCGCCTGTCCTTCCGCTCGGCCGTTAACAAGATAACTTGAGCAAAAAACGATATATCTTAACTAAACTTAGTTAACGTACTTATCTGAAGTCACTTTATCTCGGTATAAAATATGGCCGAAATCCGACTATGACCACGCCCGCTTTTCCGATATCGAAAATTACGTAAAATGAAAAAATGCCATAATGCAAAAAGAGATGAAACATTGTGATTGGATTGGGGTTTTGACGCAAAATATAACTTTGGAAAAAATTTTGTAAAATGGGTGTGACACCTACCATATTAAGTAGAAGAAAATGAAAAAGTTCTGCAGGGCGAAATCAAAAGCCCTTGGAATCATGGCAGGAATACTGTTCGTGGTATTACATATATAAATAAATTAGCGGTACCCGACAAAAGATGTTCTGGGTCACCCTGGTCCACATTTTGGTAGATATCTCGAAAACGCCTTCAGATATACAACTAAGGACTACTCCCTTTTAAAACCCTCATTAATACTTTTAATTTGATACCCATATCGTACAAACACATTCTAGAGTCACCCCTGGTCCACTTTTAGAGCGATATCCCAAAATGGCTTCCACCTATAGAACTAAGGCCCACTACGTTTTAAATAATCATTAACACCTTTCATTTGATACACATGTCATAAAAACACATTGCAGGGTTACCCTAGGTTCAATTTGCTAAATGGTGATTTTCCCTTATTTTGTCTCCAAAGCTCTCAGGCGAGTATGTAATGTTCGGTTGCACCCGAACTTAGCCTTCCTTACTTGTTTAGTTATAGCTTATAAAAAGAATGTACCATGGAAGCATTCACATCGGTTAGGTTAGCTGCAGCTGACCGGTCAAGAAAGACCTCACAAGCACTGAATTTGTCCATAGTGTTATCAGAATATCGCTCACGATCAAACGGAAAAAAACTAAATTAGGTATTAGGACTTATGGTATAAAATAACACCTACCTCTTGCCAAATACTATACGTTTTATTGAACCTATATAGCTTGATTGCTGCCTCGAGATCTTGCAACTCTAGCTCTTACTACTTAGAGCCTCGACCACGCGGGCATTGGGCACGAGCATAGAACGTTCTCAACAGCCTTTGCTGCAGCCAATACTTCCTACGTAGAAGGCGGTGTCCAGATAATACGACCATCCTGAGCCTTACGTCTCCTCTCTTTAGACATATTAACAAGTTTGTAAGTCTTATATCGTAGCATTTGCACATGATCTAAAAAATTTTGCAGCCCAGCCTTCAATCAAAGCATTTCCAGATTGATGATTTATTTGCTACTCCTGTCTCCTTTTGATTTCTCACCAGCGGATTGGGACGTTTACTTTGAGTCAGCGGGAGCTATTTCCTTCTTTGCACAACTCATCGGCCTTTTCGTTAATTTATATCACATTATACCGGAGAGCCCAGTGTAGATGTACGGCCCGGCCTGATCGACGTCTTTCCAATGCTTGTTTGCATTCGAGGATACTTCCTTATGAAGTGGTGTGATATTATTACCTTAATGGCCTCCTCACAATCATTATATATGAATAAAGACACGCGGCGACTGCCGCGGTGTGGTGATAGCGTGCTCCGCTTACCACGCCGAACACCCTGGGTTCAAGTCTCGAGCAAAGCAATATAAAAAAATTGGAAATAAGATTTTCTAAGCGGAGTCGCCCTTCGGCAGGGATTTGTCAAACACTTCGAATGTATTCCAGCTTCTCTAAGTTGAAACCCATAAAGACGATGCGGTCCTAAAACCTTTAATGCTTAGCTCCTGGTAGGGGTTTGGGCGTGTTATGAATGCTGATGGTCCTTTGCGGTCTATTGATACGGTATGCTCCGTAAGCTAGCACCATTTAAGTATTAGCTCGACCACTTCGGGAACAATTTAATACGACCACATCGAAATGTACAGGTCATCCTATGCCCATCCTTGCATGAGGCGCTTTTAGTCGCCAGAGACTTACTTACTTACTTAATTGGCGCTTAACCGTTTAAACGGTTATGGCCGTCCAACAAGGCGCGCCAGTCGCTCCTTCTCTCTGCCAACCGGCGCCAATTGGTCACATCAAGGGAGTTTAAATCCTTTTCCACCTGGTCCTTCCAACGGAGTGGGGGCCACCCTCTACATCTGCTTCCATAGGCGGGTTCCGATAGAAACACTTTCTCGGCCGGAGCGTCATCTTTCATTCGCGTAACGTGGCCTAGCCAGCGCAGCCGCTGAGTTTTAATTCGCGGGACCATGTTGATGTCTGCGTATAGCTCGTGCAGCTCATCGTTAAATCTTCTTCGGTACTCGCCATCGCCAACGCGTAGAGGTCTATAAATCTTTCGAAGAACTTTTCTCTCGAACATTTCCAGAGCCGCTTCATCTGCAGTTGTCATGGTCCATGCTTCTGCACCATATAGCAGGACGGGTAAGATAAGTGACTTGTACAGTATGATTTTCGTTTGACGGGAGAGGACTTTACTTTTCAATTGCCTACTTAGCCTAAAGTAGCATTTGTTGGCAAGATTGATTCTTCGCTGAATTTCAGTGCTGATGTTGTTGCTAGTGTTGATGCTAGGTCCCAAATAAACGAAGTCTTTTACTATTTCGAAACTATGGCTGCCAACAGTGGCGTGGTTGCCAAGGCGCATATGCGCTGACTTTTTGCTCGATACAGCAGGTACTTCGTTTTGTTCTCATTCACCATCAAAGCCATCTTTACCGCTTCATTTTCCACTTTGGAGTAAGCGGAAGTAACGTGCGGGTGTTTAGGCCGATGATATCAATGTCATCAGCATACGTCAGTAATTGCACGCTTTTCCAGTGCGGTTAAGTTCTGCAGCTAGTATAATTTTCTCCAGCATCAAATTAAAGAAACCGCACGATAGGGGGTCGGCCTGTCTGATACCTCGTTTAGTTTCGAACGGCTCGGAGAGCTCCTTCCCAATTCTGACTGAATTGATGGTGTTGCTCAACGTCATTTTGCACAGCCGTATAAGTTTTGCGGGGAAACCAAATTCAGACATAGCGGCATATAGCAAACTCCTTTTCGTACTGTCGAAGGTGGCTTTAAAATCGACGAAGAGGTGATGTGTGTCGATTCTATTTTCAGGGGTTTTTTCCAAGATTTGGCGCATTTTGAAAATCTGGTCGATGGTAGATATACCAGGTCTGAAGCCGCACTGCTTAATTATATCTTCAAATAAATCAATCGGTGTGGTACATGCTATAGGGCAAATATATAAGTCTGTATCACCTATCTTGCTGCAAAAAAATTCTGTTTCTGTTATGTCGTTTTCTTTTTTAAAAATAAAATAATTAAAAAAAAAATTTGTTAAGTTAAACGGTTTATTGAAAACAATACTTACATGAAGTAATAATAATACGAAAAGCTAGAAAATAATTAGGTAGGTCCTAGGTACTAGTAATCATTCAACACATCAATCTAGGGCATTGATCAGACAGTTAAATAAAATTATTGTTTTCAATAAAATCGTTTAACTTGAAAATTTTTTTAAATTATTTTATTTTCAAGTTTCCAGTCTTTATTTAATTGCCTATTACTTCTCATTCCATTTAGTTAATTTACTTTAGTTACTCATTATTATTTAGTTTAGTTACTCATTATTACAAGAACTCTTTCCTGACAATTTGTTACAATCTAAGTCCTCAGTACATAATCCTTCCAAAGACTTTACTCGACTCTGCGCCACGTATGCTTGTCCCTCCTCCAACTCCAAAATATTTTGATGTCACTTCTACTGGACTGTATGTAATATTTGTTCCAAATATGAGGCAATTCGGACCACAAATACGATTTTTTGAATATCTCATTTGCGCCACCTAGCGGCGATTTTTTTTCATAGGTCACTTTCTATTGTTGTATGTATTATGTGTTCCAAGTATGGACCAAATCGGATCAAAAATACGATTTTTTTGAATATCTCGATCTTTGAGCCACCTAGCGCCGATTTTTCTTATTTTCTTCTTATTATTGCATTGTCATCGTGTTCTGAACTATATTCCAAGTTTTAAGCTTGTAGCTTATCGGGAAGTTACTTAAATTTCAATTACAAAATTCGTTCACAACGGCCGCGCATGCAGCAGTGCGGCCTGCCTGTCAAGTCAAGCTAAATAAAACCCTTTAATAATGTCGCCCTGTCGGTTCTTCTCAGCCTTCCCGTAAGTTTGTGTGTTCTTTTCACACAATATTTTCCACTTTACAAGAAAAGGGGCACTATTACCTACCACTTCAGTTTTTTGCAGACAGCAAGGTGATTTACGTCAAAAGTTAGAGTTTAAGAGTTCAACATCAGGGTCACATTTTTTCCAGAAAAGAAATGTCATTAGTAGGATTTCTGCATACAACGCCTGTTGTCCACAAGACCATACAAATTCAAAAGAATATATTTCCTATATATCTTCCTACAGGGCCAGTAGAAATAAATTGACTAGCAGCTTAATCGAGTTCATCGTATTGCCTTTGCACTCCATACAAGTGGGGTTGCAAACAAAGTGAAATTAGGGTGGCCAGGCATTGAACAATTGAATAGCATTGCGTTAGTAAAATAGTTATGAAGTCGATAATCCAAACTCACAGTCGTTAGGGGGCTCCCTTAGTGACCGTTCAACGAGTTTTGGCTAATAACCTTATCTATATGTTTGTATGTATATTTGCTGGTCAGTTTTGAACATACATGTGTACACATATACGAGTGTTTAGGTATATGTATGTATATTTACTTATTAAATTGGAGCATATTTATTTGCAGGAGTGGCATTTCAATCGTAAGAGGTAGAGTATTTGCTCTTTTCTATTTATTTAAAAATCTGAACAGTTGTAAAATCAATTTGCTTAATCGACTACAGCTTCCAAAAAATACTAAATACTTTCACTGTAATTGATATGATTTGCGAAATATCAGATTTCAAGGAGCTGAAGCGATTTGCTGCACGTGCAGAAAGTATTTTATTCACTTGATGATACGTCTATGTATGTATGTAAATAATATACTTTAAGAGCGATAAAAAAAAGTTATTTTAGCAATCAAAAGACATAAGGTTCTTGAGCCAGCAGTGCTTGTATGCATTTCTAGAAAGGCACGCGGTGCTGCGCTCATTTTTGGAGCAGAATTATATAAGTTAAGCAAGTCATATTGCTTATTCCAAATAAAACACAAACTTTATTTTATATTAGTTAATCACCTTTATTTAATAAATTAAATTGGTTGCTTTGCAACCTTACTTTACTTCCAAAGACGAACTGCCTTTGAAGGGCGATGATACCGCCTTAATTACCCTTGTGATCAGCGGTATTCACCTGTTGATGTTGTTGTGCAGAAAAAGGTCGTTATGATGCTATTGCTAGCAACCTAGCAACCGAATTGTATTGCTTCGGACGTGCATCAGTCATATCAAGGCATAACCTGTTGTACCGCTGGCCTACCTACCAAGCTCGTCAACCAAACGTTGCTTGCTATGCAGTGGGTGGTAAGGCGGGCAATGCTTGTGTGCTGTATGCCCATCATGTTGTTATGCAGAATAGGTCGCTTTGATGTTATTGCTAACGACCTAGCAACAGAGTTGTGCTGATCAGACGCACATCACTTCATATCGCGGCGTAGGCTGCTGGCCTACCTGACAAGCTTGTCACCCAAGCTTTGCTTGCTATGCAGTGGGTGGTAAAGCAGACAATGCTTATGTGCTGCATGCCTAGCCTGCTGTTGCTAAGATAAGTGCAAGCGGCGATCACCCTTTGTTGTGATAATAAACGAGCTCACGCATATGATGTTGCTATGCTGATTATAATATCATATCTGGTTTGTTAGGCAAAGGCAGGTAGCGGGTTGTGGGATGCTGTTGGGCTGCGTACCCAACTCGTGCAATTGTTGTTGCTATGCTGGTTGCTTATGCAGGCATTTAGGCAAGTTATGTTTCTAATGTAGTTGGATTGTTGGTAAGCTGCATCAACTGACTATTGACGCTTTAGTTTTCTGTTGCCCTGGTATTGCCTATTTCTGCAGCAGGTTATATGCAAGGAAATGCTTTTGTTATGTAGGTGGTGGTATCATACCTTAACTCCTCCCCTTCTTAAGTTCGGAGCGTCCTTGATATGACGAAATTATAAATACATACAGCTTAATCTAAAACTTATAACTATATCTTAATTGATTTTTTTGCAAGTGAATAAGTTTACTAATGACTTGTGGAAATGAAAATTTTGGTATCAGATCGAAGTATTTTATATCTTTTGGTTTGACATTTTGAGCAATATTAAGCTGAATATTTTAGCTTTTGTTACTAAATTAAATAATAAACATATCTTTACAACAATTTTAATTAGTATTTTTAAGAAAAATTTCAGATCTTAGGTTTTTTTTTTAATTATAATATTCGGAGTTTTTTTTTTAATTTTGTTACCACGTTAAATATATGAACGTACGAAAATTTCAATAAAAAAATGTATTTTTTATAATTAGCTTTTTAAGGACTACTCAGAATTTGGTTTTTAATTATATTATCAGAGCTTACACGTTCGCGTTGTTCTTGTACTTATTAAATATGACAACGGCAAAAGCCACGCTTGAACAAAAATGTATTAAGTGAAAATGTTTAACTTTTCATATATTTTTTTTTTTACAAAGCTATTTATATTCGGCCAACAATATTCTGCCGTAATTTGCTTTAGTTAGCATATTTAACACATTTTTGGGTCACTTAGGATATGTTAACAAAATTATACGTGTCGTATGCATATTTACGATTTTTTTGGCTATTAAATACTTTTAATTAATAATTTAATAATAATGATTTGTAAAAATCCGGTGTCTTAGTAAAAATCTCTTTTTTTTCATTTTTTTAATAATGAATAAATTTTGGGCAATAAAAAAGATTTTTAAATATGATTTATTAAATTAATTGCATGATTTCTAAATTTTATTAAGCAATGTTAGGGAAATTAAAGCTGCCGTATGCACATGTACGTTTGTTTATATAATAATTTCCTCCCCTATTAAAAAAAATGTGATTTTTCGAACTTTTCAAATTATTATAGCATAAATCTCAATTACTAGTAAAAAAATGTTATGGCAAAATTATAATGAAATATGTTTAAGTCGAAATTGATTAACACTAGCTTTAGTGCGAACAGTAGAAGTCGTTGGAAAAAATTTTGTTTTTAACAATTGGCGTTTTGTGATAAAAGTTTACCTTAAATTTTCTTTATGGACTTTTTTGCCATTTATTAGGACAGTTGTACCCAAATCTTTGCTGCTTTAACTAAGTCAAGATGATCTTTGGGAAATCATTAATAATATCAATAGGTTTTGAATTTACAGTAGAATGTATGGAATTGTTATATTTATATGTTGCAAGTAAGATTACTTCTTTAATATCTGTTATATTTTGTTCGGCTTTTATGCATCGAGCGATTTCTGTTAGCGTTGAATGCACTCTTTCGATTTGGCCATTACTTTTACTGTGTATGGGTGGTATGAAAATTGTTTAATAATGAAATGATATTTTAACATATTAGATATTGTATTCGAATGAAGAGATTTTTCATTATCGGACACGATTGTTTTGGTTTTTTTGAACTTATTCAGTATTATTAATAAAGCCGTTTTAATATCAGTCGTTGATCTGGTTTCAATGGGAATCGTAATTGCAAATTTAGAAAATTTATCTATGCAGGTAAAGAAGTGAAATTTCTCAACAGAGAAAATATCTACGTGGAGGATTTCACCGGGATATTCTGGAATTGGTGTTGGGCCTATATCAGTTTTTATTGGGTGTCTATTATATTTATTTTCCAGGCATGTTTTACAGTTGACAGGGTTTTTGATTGATTTAATTGTATGAGAAAGGGAAATTTCACTATGAACTCTATCATCTGTGTCGTCAAGGTTATGAATATATTGACGCGAAAGTGCATCAGCTACTTTGTAGTCTTTTCCGGGCTTATAAAAATATTTCGGCGCGAATGAGTTTATGAATGCAGTCCATCTTTTGATTTTGGAATTTGAATTTTTATCCGACATGGCAAATGTGAGGGGCTGATGATCAGTGAAGATATGTATATTTTTAATACCGTATAGGTAATGCCTTAACTTTTGGAATGCCCAAACTATAGCTAAAAGTTCGCGTTCGTTTGTAGCATAATTCTCTTCAGCCTCTCGTACACTGTAGACATCATCGTAATAGGTTTGCCGTTTTGTGAAAGTACAGCTCCTAGGGCTACGGATGAGGCATCGGTTGTTATTTCAAATGGCTTAGAGTAGTCTGTGTGCTGAAGAAGGACGTCTACCGAGGACAGAATAGTTTTTAATTTATTGAAATCCTTGACTGCTTCGTCATCAAAGGAGATGTTAACTTTTTTAGACTGTCGACTGCTAACGTGGCCATTATCGCCTCTTAAATATTTTGTGAGGGGTTTTGATATATGCGCATAGTCTTTTATAAACCTGCGGTAATAGCCGGAAAGACCCAACAGGACCGCAGCGAGCTCAACGACTTTGGCTGTTGGTAATTAAGGATGGCATCTACTTTGCTAGGACATGTTTGGATTCCTCTGTGTGAGACTGTGAAACTCAAAAACTCGACTTCACTTTTAAAAAATTTTGATTTTTCTAACGATACCCGCATTCCCGCTTGTTCAATTTTATTCAATATGGTATCGACATGCTTGTAATGAGAGCTTTCATCGGGTGAAAAAATGATGATATCATCAACGTAAACGTGACATATTTTCCCGATGTCATCGCGCAAAATGTCGTCAATTGTACTTTGAAATATGCTCGGTGCATTTTTCAAACCAAAGGGCAAACGACAAAACTCATATTTGCCGTTGTTTACGCTGAATGCAGTTTACACCTGTCTTTCTCTGAAAGAAAAATCTGGTGATTGGGTGTCTCCTATTTCGGAGCAGTAGGGTTCATCCAGAAATGGGTCTTCATATTCGTCCAATTCGGGAGGCGTTGATATGCTGAAGTTTTTGGGCAGGAGCCTGAGTGGAGGTCCTATTAGTATAAGGTCTTTTACACTGTTGTTGTGGCTGGGCGAAGTTGTTGGCTTGTTGCCGTTGCAAGGATGCCTGATTGGATATGTTATTAGCATAAGATCTCCTATGCTGTTGTTGTGATGGGGCGAAAGTGTTGGCTTGTTGACGCGACCGCTGTTGATAAGAATTTTGATAATTTAAACTATTTCCCTGGTGGAATGCTCGTTGATGGTTGAATGGCTCGGAGTTATTAGTTCTTGTTTGAAGATTTTGCCTGAAATAAGAGGATCCCTGATCTATTTCCATCGGGACAGGATATTGTACTGAATTGTTTAATCGATTCGGTTGAGGCCAAGTGTTAGACAATGGAGCACTTTGATACAATTGTGGTAATCTTCCCGAGGCATATGTATGTGCGAACTCATATCGTTCACGATTATGTTGCAACTCTTGCGCTGCGGCAAGTGCACTGGGAAGGTCAGGTGGATTTGCAGAAAAAAGGGTATCGCAAAGTGGGCGCTTGAGACCAGAAATAACAAGTAAGGAAGGTTTAGTTCGGGTGTAACCGAACATTACATACTCAGTTGAGAGCTATGGTGACAACATAAGGGAAAATAACCATGTAGGAAAATGAAACGAGAGAAACCCTGGAACGTGTATCAAATGAAAGGCATTAAAGAGTATTTTATGAGGGAGTGGGCCATAGTTCTATAGGTGGACGCCATTTAGGGATATAGCCCTAAAGGTGGATCAGGGTTGACTCTAGAGTGCGTTTGTACGATATGGGTATCAAATTAAAGGTACTAATGAGGGTTTTAAAAGGGAGTGGTGGTTGTTGTATAGGTGGTCGCCTTTTCGAGATATCGCCATAACGGTGGACCAGGGGTGACTCTAGAATGCGTTTGTACGATATGGGTATCAAATGAAAGGTGTTAATGAGTATTTAAAAGGGAGTAATCCTTAGTTCCCTAGGTGGACGCCGTTTCGAGATATCGTCATAAAGGTGGACCAGGGGTGACCCTAGAATTTGTTTGTACAATATGGGTATCAAACGAAAGGTGTTAATGAGTATTTTAAAAGGGAGTGGGCCTTAGTTCTATAGGTGGACGCCGTTTCGAGATATCGCCATAAAGGTGGGCCAGGGGTGACTCAAGAATTCGTTCGTGCAATATGGGTATCAAACGAAAGGAGTTAATGAGTATTTTAAAAGGGAGTGGCCCTTAGTTCTATAGGTGGACGCCTTTTCGAGGTATCGCAATAAAGGTGGACCAGGGGTGACTCTAGACTTTGTTTGTACGATATGGGTATCAAATTAAAAGTATTAATGAGGGTTTTAAAAGGGAGTGGTGGTTGTTGTATAGGTGGTCGCATTTTCGAGATATCGCCATAAAGGTGGACCAGGGGTGACCCTAGAATTTGTTTGTACAATATGGGTATCAAACGAAAGGTGTTAATGAGTATTTTAAAAGGGAGTGGGCCTTAGATCTACAGGTGGACGCCGTTTCGATAAATCGCCATAAAGGTGGGCCAGGGGTGACTCTAGAATTCGTTCGTGCAATATGGGTATCAAACGAAAGGAGTTAATGAGTATTTTAAAAGGGAGTGGCCCTTAGTTCTATAGGTGGACGCCTTTTCGAGGTATCGCAATAAAGGTGGACCAGGGGTGACTCTAGACTTGTTTGTGCGATATGGGTATCAAATTAAAAGTATTAATGAGGGTTTTAAAAGGGAGTGGTGGTTGTTGTATAGGTGGTCGCATTTTCGAGATATCGCCATAAAGGTGGACCAGGGGTGACCCTAGAATTTGTTTGTACAATATGGGTATCAAACGAAAGGATTTAATGAGTATTTTAAAAGGGAGTGGCCCTTAGTTCTATAGGTGGACGCCGTTTCGAGATATCGCCATAAAGGTGGACCAGGGGTGACCCTAGAATTTGTTTGTACAATATGGGTATCAAACGAAAGGTGTTAATGAGTATTTTAAAAGGGAGTAATCCTTAGTTCCATAGGTGGACGCCGTTTCGAGATATCGTCATAAAGGTGGACCAGGGGTGACCCTAGAATTTGTTTGTACAATATGGGTATCAAACGAAAGGTGTTAATGAGTATTTTAAAAGGGAGTGGGCCTTAGTTCTATAGGTGGACGCCGTTTCGAGATATCGCCATAAAGGTGGGCCAGGGGTGACTCTAGAATTCGTTCGTGCAATATGGGTATCAAACGAAAGGAGTCAATGAGTATTTTAAAAGGGAGAGGCCCTTAGTTCTATAGGTGGACGCCTTTTCGAGGTATCGCAATAAAGGTGGACCAGGGGTGACTCTAGACTTGTTTCTGCGATATGGGTATCAAATTAAAAGTATTAATGAGGGTTTTAAAAGGGAGTGGTGGTTGTTGTATAGGTGGTCGCATTTTCGAGATATCGCCATAAAGGTGGACCAGGGGTGACCCTAGAATTTGTTTGTACAATATGGGTATCAAACGAAAGGATTTAATGAGTATTTTAAAAGGGAGTGGCCCTTAGTTCTATAGGTGGACGCCGTTTCGAGATATCGCCATAAAGGTGGACCAGGGGTGACCCTAGAATTTGTTTGTACAATATGGGTATCAAACGAAAGGTGTTAATGAGTATTTTAAAAGGGAGTAATCCTTAGTTCCCTAGGTGGACGCCGTTTCGAGATATCGTCATAAAGGTGGACCAGGGGTGACCCTAGAATTTGTTTGTACAATATGGGTATCAAACGAAAGGTGTTAATGAGTATTTTAAAAGGGAGTGGGCCTTAGTTCTATAGGTGGACGCCGTTTCGAGATATCGCCATAAAGGTGGGCCAGGGGTGACTCTAGAATTCGTTCGTGCAATATGGGTATCAAACGAAAGGAGTTAATGAGTATTTTAAAAGGGAGTGGGCCTTAGTTCTATAGGTGGATGCCGTTTCGAAATATCGCCACAAAGGTGGACCAGAGGTGACCCTAGAATTTGTTTGTACAATATGACCATCAAACGAATGGTGTTAATGAGTATTTTAAAAGGGAGTGGGCCTTAGTTCTATAGGTGGATGCCGTTTCGAAATATCGCCATAAAGGTGGACCAGGAGTGACTCTAGAATTCGTTCGTGCAATATGGGTATCAAACGAAAGGAGTTAATGAGTATTTTAAAAGGGAGTGGGCCTTAGTTCTATAGGTGGTCGCATTTTCGAGATATCGCCATAAAGGTGGACCAGGGGTGACCCTAGAATTTGTTTGTACAATATGGGTATCAAACGAAAGGTGTTAATGAGTATTTTAAAAGGGAGTGGGCCTTAGATCTACAGGTGGACGCCGTTTCGATAAATCGCCACAAAGGTGGACCAGAGGTGACCCTAGAATTTGTTTGTACAATATGACCATCAAACGAATGGTGTTAATGAGTATTTTAAAAGGGAGTGGGCCTTAGTTCTATAGGTGGATGCCGTTTCGAAATATCGCCATAAAGGTGGACCAGGAGTGACTCTAGAATGTGTTTGTACGATATGGGTATCAAATTAAAGGTATTAATGAGGGTTTTAAAAGGGAGTGGTGGTTGTTGTATAGGTGGTCGCCTTTTCGAGATATCGCCATAAAGGTGGACCAGGGGTGACTCTAGAACGCGTTTGTACGATATGGGTATCAAATGAAAGGCGTTAATGAGTATTTTAAAAGGGAGTAATCGTTAGTTTCATAGGTGGACGCCGTTTCGAGATATCGCCATAAAGGTGGACCAGGGGTGACCCTAGAATTTGTTTGTACAATATGGGTATCAAAAGAAAGGTGTTAATGAGTATTTTAAAAGGGAGTAATCGTCAGTTCCATAGGTGGACGCCGTTTCGAAATATCGCCATAAAGGTGGACCAGGGGTGACCCTAGAATTTGTTTGTACAATATGGGCATCAAACGAAGGGTGTTAATGAGTATTTTAAAAGGGAGTGGGCCTTAGTTCTATAGGTGGACGCCGTTTCGAGATATCGCCATAAAGGTGGGCCAGGGGTGACTCTAGAATTCGTTCGTGCAATATGGGTATCAAACGAAAGGAGTTAATGAGTATTTTAAAAGGGAGTGGCCCTTAGTTCTATAGGTGGACGCCTTTTCGAGGTATCGCAATAAAGGTGGACCAGGGGTGACTCTAGACTTGTTTGTGCGATATGGGTATCAAATTAAAAGTATTAATGAGGGTTTTAAAAGGGAGTGGTGGTTGTTGTATAGGTGGTCGCATTTTCGAGATATCGCCATAAAGGTGGACCAGGGGTGACCCTAGAATTTGTTTGTACAATATGGGTATCAAACGAAAGGATTTAATGAGTATTTTAAAAGGGAGTGGCCCTTAGTTCTATAGGTGGACGCCGTTTCGAGATATCGCCATAAAGGTGGACCAGGGGTGACCCTAGAATTTGTTTGTACAATATGGGTATCAAACGAAAGGTGTTAATGAGTATTTTAAAAGGGAGTAATCCTTAGTTCCATAGGTGGACGCCGTTTCGAGATATCGTCATAAAGGTGGACCAGGGGTGACCCTAGAATTTGTTTGTACAATATGGGTATCAAACGAAAGGTGTTAATGAGTATTTTAAAAGGGAGTGGGCCTTAGTTCTATAGGTGGACGCCGTTTCGAGATATCGCCATAAAGGTGGGCCAGGGGTGACTCTAGAATTCGTTCGTGCAATATGGGTATCAAACGAAAGGAGTTAATGAGTATTTTAAAAGGGAGAGGCCCTTAGTTCTATAGGTGGACGCCTTTTCGAGGTATCGCAATAAAGGTGGACCAGGGGTGACTCTAGACTTGTTTGTGCGATATGGGTATCAAATTAAAAGTATTAATGAGGGTTTTAAAAGGGAGTGGTGGTTGTTGTATAGGTGGTCGCATTTTCGAGATATCGCCATAAAGGTGGACCAGGGGTGACCCTAGAATTTGTTTGTACAATATGGGTATCAAACGAAAGGATTTAATGAGTATTTTAAAAGGGAGTGGCCCTTAGTTCTATAGGTGGACGCCGTTTCGAGATATCGCCATAAAGGTGGACCAGGGGTGACCCTAGAATTTGTTTGTACAATATGGGTATCCAACGAAAGGTGTTAATGAGTATTTTAAAAGGGAGTAATCCTTAGTTCCCTAGGTGGACGCCGTTTCGAGATATCGTCATAAAGGTGGACCAGGGGTGACCCTAGAATTTGTTTGTACAATATGGGTATCAAACGAAAGGTGTTAATGAGTATTTTAAAAGGGAGTGGGCCTTAGTTCTATAGGTGGACGCCGTTTCGAGATATCGCCATAAAGGTGGGCCAGGGGTGACTCTAGAATTCGTTCGTGCAATATGGGTATCAAACGAAAGGAGTTAATGAGTATTTTAAAAGGGAGTGGCCCTTAGTTCTATAGGTGGACGCATTTTCGAGGTATCGCAATAAAGGTGGACCAGGGGTGACTCTAGACTTTGTTTGTACGATATGGGTATCAAATTAAAAGTATTAATGAGGGTTTTAAAAGGGAGTGGTGGTTGTTGTATAGGTGGTCGCATTTTCGAGATATCGCCATAAAGGTGGACCAGGGGTGACCCTAGAATTTGTTTGTACAATATGGGTATCAAACGAAAGGTGTTAATGAGTATTTTAAAAGGGAGTGGGCCTTAGTTCTATAGGTGGATGCCGTTTCGAAATATCGCCATAAAGGTGGACCAGGAGTGACTCTAGAATGTGTTTGTACGATATGGGTATCAAATTAAAGGTATTAATGAGGGTTTTAAAAGGGAGTGGTGGTTGTTGTATAGGTGGTCGCCTTGTCGAGATATCGCCATAAAGGTGGACCAGGGGTGACTCTAGAACGCGTTTGTACGATATGGGTATCAAATGAAAGGCGTTAATGAGTATTTTAAAAGGGAGTAATCGTTAGTTTCATAGGTGGACGCCGTTTCGAGATATCGCCACAAAGGTGGACCAGAGGTGACCCTAGAATTTGTTTGTACAATATGACCATCAAACGAATGGTGTTAATGAGTATTTTAAAAGGGAGTGGGCCTTAGTTCTATAGGTGGATGCCGTTTCGAAATATCGCCATAAAGGTGGACCAGGAGTGACTCTAGAATGTGTTTGTACGATATGGGTATCAAATTAAAGGTATTAATGAGGGTTTTAAAAGGGAGTGGTGGTTGTTGTATAGGTGGTCGCCTTGTCGAGATATCGCCATAAAGGTGGACCAGGGGTGACTCTAGAACGCGTTTGTACGATATGGGTATCAAATGAAAGGCGTTAATGAGTATTTTAAAAGGGAGTAATCGTTAGTTTCATAGGTGGACGCCGTTTCGAGATATCGCCACAAAGGTGGACCAGAGGTGACCCTAGAATTTGTTTGTACAATATGACCATCAAACGAATGGTGTTAATGAGTATTTTAAAAGGGAGTGGGCCTTAGATCTACAGGTGGACGCCGTTTCGATAAATCGCCACAAAGGTGGACCAGAGGTGACCCTAGAATTTGTTTGTACAATATGACCATCAAACGAATGGTGTTAATGAGTATTTTAAAAGGGAGTGGGCCTTAGTTCTATAGGTGGATGCCGTTTCGAAATATCGCCATAAAGGTGGACCAGGAGTGACTCTAGAATGTGTTTGTACGATATGGGTATCAAATTAAAGGTATTAATGAGGGTTTTAAAAGGGAGTGGTGGTTGTTGTATAGGTGGTCGCCTTGTCGAGATATCGCCATAAAGGTGGACCAGGGGTGACTCTAGAACGCGTTTGTACGATATGGGTATCAAATGAAAGGCGTTAATGAGTATTTTAAAAGGGAGTAATCGTTAGTTTCATAGGTGGACGCCGTTTCGAGATATCGCCATAAAGGTGGACCAGGGGTGACCCTAGAATTTGTTTGTACAATATGGGTATCAAAAGAAAGGTTTTAATGAGTATTTTAAAAGGGAGTAATCGTCAGTTCCATAGGTGGACGCCGTTTCGAAATATCGCCATAAAGGTGGACCAGGGGTGACCCTAGAATTTGTTTGTACAATATGGGCATCAAACGAAGGGTGTTAATGAGTATTTTAAAAGGGAGTGGGCCTTAGTTCTATAGGTGGACGCCGTTTCGAAATATCGCCATAAAGGTGGACCAGGGGTGACTCTAGAATTCGTGAGTGCAATATGGGTATCAAACGAAAGGAGTTAATGAGTATTTTAAAAGGGAGTGGGCCTTAGTTCTATAGGTGGACGCCTTTTCGAGGTATCGCAATAAAGGGCTGACTCTAGAATGAGTTTGTACGATATGGGTATCAAATTAAAGGTATTAATGAGAGTTTTAAAAGGGAGTGGTGTGAAGGCGTTTTCCAGATATCGACCAAAATGTGGACCAGGGTGACCCAGAACATCATCTGTTGGATACCGCTAATTTATTTATATATGTAATACCTACCATGATTTTAAGGGTTTTTTAATTCGCCCTGCAGAACTTTTCATTTTCTTCTACTTAATATGGTAGGTGTCACAACCATTTTATAAAGTTTTTTCTAAAGTTATATTTCGCGTCAATAAAACAATCCAATTACCTTACCATGTTTCATTCCTTTTTTCGTATTTGGTATAGAATTATGGCATTTTTTCATTTCTCGTAATTTTCGATATCGAAAAAGTGGGCGTGGTCATCGTCGGATTTCGTTCATTTTTCATACCAAGATAAAGTGAGTTCAAGTAAGCACGTGAACTAAGTTCAGTAAAGATATGTCGATTTTTGCCCAAGTTATCGTGTTAAAGGCCATGCGGACGGACAGACGGACGACTGTGTATAAAAACTGGGCGTGGCATTAACCGATTTCGCCCATTTTCACAGAAAACAGTTAACGTCATAAAATCTATGCCCCTACCAAATTTCAAAAGGATTGGTTAATTTTTGTTTGACTTATGGCATTAAAAGCATCCTAGACAAATTAAATGAAAAAGGGCGGAGCAACGCCCATTTTGAAATTTTCTGTTATTTTTGTATTTTGTTGCACCATATTATTACTGGAGTTGAATGTTGACATAATTTACTTATATACTGTAAAGATATGAAATTTTTTGTTAAAATTTTACTTTAAAAAATTTTTTTTTAAAAGTGGGCGTGGTCCTTCTCCGATTTTGCTAATTTTTATTAAGCGTACATATAGTAATAGGAGTAACGTTTCTGCCAAATTTCATATGATATCTTCAACGATTGCCAAATTACAGCTTGCAAAAATTTTAAATTACCTTCTTTTAAAAGTGGGCGGTGCCACGCCCATTGTCCAAAATTTTACTAATTTTCTATTCTGCGTCATAAGTTCAACTCACCTACCAAGTTTCGTCGCTTTAGCTGTCTTTTGTAATGAATTATCGCACTTTTTCGGTTTTTCGAAATTTTCGATATCGAAAAAGTGGGCGTGGTTATAGTCCGATATAGTTCATTTTAAATAGCGATCTGAGATGAGTGCTCAGGAACCTACATACCAAATTTCATCAAGATACCTCAAAATTTACTCAAGTTATCGTGTTAACGGACGGACGGACGGACGGACGGACATGGCTCAATCAAATTTTTTTTCGATCCTGATTATTTTGATATATGGAAGTCTATATCTATCTCGATTCCTTTATATATGTACAACCAACCGTTATCCAATCAAACTTAGTATACTATGTGAGCTCTGCTCAACTGAGTATAAAAACCCTTAAAGCATTTTCCCTTGCCTTTACATTAAATGCATGAGTGAGTTGCTCGTTGCTGCTATAGGTCATTATATTTTTATTCAAAATCAATGTCAGTTGTCTATCAACTGCATCAAAATATTCACTAATAGACATTTTACCCTGCCTCAAGGTCTTGAGTTGGTTCTCTAATATGTGGAGTGGTCTTTTATCCGCATATAACAGGTCCAACTTTGTTATGATAGCTTTAAAATTTAGTGGGGTGTTAAAGGCGCTAAGATTTTCATTAGCAGCTGAAGTTATTTTGTTGCGCAAAATACCCATGGCAATATAATAAGGCTCCGAGCCCTCAGTATAATAACTTATCGCGAATCTAGCTGCTTCTCTCCATGCTGGGTATTCAGAAATTTTTCCCCTAAATTCCGGTAGAGACTTACTAAATTAAGGTCCGTGTGGGTACTTTACACACCTTGGATAATAGTTACGGGCCTGAGCACTTCTATTTGTTGGGGCAAAATACTCTGAAATTCCCGTTTTAATTCTGCCAACTGTTCCCTAAAATTCTGTTCAACTACTTCTACTGTCGATTTTAATAAACTAGTCACTGCACTTCTATCCATTTTTAGTTTTTAGTTATTACAGTTTTTATTTTTAGAATCCAAAATATAAATCTTTTAGTTAATTTTTAATCGCCTAGTTACTCTAAATATTTTTCTGCAATACACTTAAAAAAATGATTTTTAAACATAAATTTTTTCTTTCATATGTACATATGCTGCTAGAATTTCTGGTTCTTTCCTCTCTCGTTCGATAAAGTTGGGTTTGGCCGCTTCCACATCCCATTCGTAGTTGAATATAGTTAATATTGCTTAGGTTTTCATCGCTTGTATTTAATTTTCAAAATTTTGCTTTGTTTTTAGTTGTTTTTAACGCAAAGGTTTCTATTGGGTACACATTTATTTTTGTGTCGAACACTTAAGGATATTCGCAATTCGTTTTTCTTACGATCCTCTTAAAAGGATTTAAAATTTTCTTAACGAATTTTTTGCAGTCACAATTTAATTCCTTATTCTTTTACGACTTGTATCTTTAATTAAATTCTATTCAATTTATCGAATTCGAAAATAAAAATTTTAACTTCCATAAGGATATTTTTCAAATATGCTTCCGCACACATTCACTATTTAATCCTTTTATTCGAAAGGATGTTTTTTAGCTAGTTATTGTTTATTTATTATTTTTGTTACACTTTTCCACTTTTCAAAATTTAATAGTTTTTCCTCTTTATAAGGATAATTTATGAAAAGTTAAGTTTTTAATTTTTTACACTTCCTTTTGTAAGGATATCAAATTGTATTTTCTGTTAAGTCACTATCCTTTTTTAAGGACATTTATTTTTTCACAGGACACTTGGTTCTTTTCCTAGTTGGGCGCCAGTTAAGCAAGTCATATTGCTTATTCCAAATAAAACACAAACTTTATTTTATATTAGTTAATCACCTTTATTTAATAAATTAAATTGGTTGCTTTGCAACCTTACTTTACTTCCAAAGACGAACTGCCTTTGAAGGGCGATGATACCGCCTTAATTACCCTTGTGATCAGCGGTATTCACCTGTTGATGTTGTTGTGCAGAAAAAGGTCGTTATGATGCTATTGCTAGCAACCGAGCAACCGAATTGTATTGCTTCGGACGTGCATCAGTCATATCAAGGCATAACCTGTTGTACCGCTGGCCTACCTACCAAGCTCGTCAACCAAACGTTGCTTGCTATGCAGTGGGTGGTAAGGCGGGCAATGCTTGTGTGCTGTATGCCCATCATGTTGTTATGCAGAATAGGTCGCTTTGATGTTATTGCTAACGACCTAGCAACAGAGTTGTGCTGATCAGACGCACATCACTTCATATCGCGGCGTAGGCTGCTGGCCTACCTGACAAGCTTGTCACCCAAGCTTTGCTTGCTATGCAGTGGGTGGTAAAGCAGACAATGCTTATGTGCTGCATGCCCAGCCTGCTGTTGCTAAGATAAGTGCAAGCGGCGATCACCCTTTGTTGTGATAATAAACGAGCTCACGCATATGATGTTGCTATGCTGATTATAATATCATATCTGGTTTGTTAGGCAAAGGCAGATAGCGGGTTGTGGGATGCTGTTGGGCTGCGTACCCAACTCGTGCAATTGTTGTTGCTATGCTGTGATGTCAGGCATTTAGGCAAGTTATGTTTCTAATGTAGTTGGATTGTTGGTAAGCTGCATCAACTGACTATTGACGCTTTAGTTTTCTGTTGCCCTGGTATTGCCTATTTCTGCAGCAGGTTATATGCAAGGAAATGCCTTTGGTATGTAGGTGGTGGGATCATACCTTAACTTATACTTGGCACACTGAGCCGATATAAGAGCGGAAAAAGGAGGGAGAGCAGAGACGAGGTAAATTTAATGGATTAGTTTAGAGGAATATAAGGGAAATAGGAGCAAGTTTGGCTAAAGTAGAGAGTAAACCTTTTAAAATACATTTCAGTAGGCCACTATTTCTGGAGAACTGGATATACGCATTATAGAGATAAAGAAGTAGGCAATTTCGGGAGAACGGGCGGTGCAACGCCCTCTTCAAGAATGAATGCAAATCCGTAAAATCTCAGCCAGAACTTCAAGAACACATCATATAATTGTTACAGTGTCCTTAGGAGGGAAGGAGATAGTTAAAAAAGAATAACTGAAAAAGAAGAAGAGGTCAGAGAATTAGACTGGTTTTCGAATAACAGATAACGTAAGAAGCAGTTTTGAAAAAGTAGGTGAATCATGATTATATTTACAAGAGATAAGAGTCGGAGGAAAAAAGGAAGCAGTAGACGGGTAGGAATGGGAGAGAAGAGACCGTGAGAGAAGTAGGACGATAAATTCGTTGAAGACGGAGTGATATGAAGAAAAGAAAAGGGAATGGAAATGGAAACAAGAGGAAAAAGAATAGAGAGAATGGCGAATAGCGAAAGGGATTTGCGGGAGAAGATAAAGGGGTGAGAAGGACCCATAAAAAGAAGAAGATGAAGAGAAATAAAGAGGGGAATAAACCGTTCGTGGAATTGAAAGGATGAGGGGGGAAAAGGAGGAAGAGTACAGTCAGAGAGCGGGTGAAAGTGAAAGTGAATAGAGCGAGAGACGAAGAGCAAAAAGAGGAAGAAAGAGAATGAGTCGATAAGGGAGGAGATGTGGTAGTGAGAAAAACGACGGAGAATGGAAAAGACGAACAATGGATACAACTAAAGGAGAAGAGAGAACAAATTGAGCGAGAACTCCGTGAGTGTTGATCGATACACATTCTTATCTTTTCTTTGCTTTAAATGGCTTTAAATGGCTTTAAATGACATGCGAAGCCGCAGTTTCGGGGTCTTTCTCCAACCCAATTCTCAACCTCACCTACCCGTGGCGAATCCTGTTTCATTAAGAGTCGAGGCTCTGGCACTCCTGATGGTTCTAGGGGAGGGCGGTATGGCCTGGAAGGTTACATGTGGGCATACCAAATCGTTCCCTAGATGGTCGGGTTAGTACCTTTATGGTGCTTGTTACCGGAGCGTACCGGATCTGCAGCCGGCAAAGGGCCATGAACATCGATAGCATTCCCCAAAGCCTTCGCCGAGTGCCATTATCGCTACAGCAGCAACAAAAACTTGCGCTTGGTATGCCAAATTGTTGGGTCCAATCGAACTACGAGAGGCAGCAAACTTGACAACAACCACACTCACTTGATACTTAGTAACAGTTATTGTGACGGCAATGAAAAAGCGGGTGAACTAGCAACCGCCGTTGGACCATTAGGCATCATAGTGGCAGTCACGGTGATTTGAGTGCTTTCATCAATTGGAGCAGAGATCGCCAAAAGCTTCTTATGGAAACGTGACCACACCTACTTTGAAATCCAAAAAATAAAAACAAAGTGGCGACGGAGCTAGCATAAAGTACACTGTAAAAACTTCGAAAATTCCAATTTGCGTCGTGCTCCTCTTGATTTTCCCTACAAATTGGCCGGACGGGATCTACATGTTTTATGCCGACTCCGAACGGCATCTGCAAGGCAGATGAGTTTTCATTGAGAGATTTTCATGGCAGAAATGCACCCGGAGCGCTTGCCAAACACTGCCGAGGGGCGACCCCGTTTAGAAAAATTTTCTTCTAATTTAAAAATCTTATTTATAAAATTTTGATGTTGCTTTGCCCGGGGTGTGAACCCAGGGCATACGGTGTGGTAGGCGGAGCACGCTACCATCACACCACGGTGGCCGCCTCATATCATATTCTGTTAGGTAAATGAGTGATAATTTTAAATTATCTTCTTACTTCAAACTTTCCATATTCCATATTCAATTTTTAAGCTTATGCAAGTGACGACGAAATAAATTTTTGTCAGTGCATGTCTATTCTTCATTTTGTTTTCTAAAAAAAATAGCGACAACCAATAAGCGAGCAGAAATGGCGCTGGAATGTACACAAACCCTGTCGGGCTTGGTAGCTTTCAAAATTCACGTATCGCGTTGTTTTCTTGAATGCATTTAAAAATACTTTTACGTGCGTTCAATTAAAATTTAATTTAATTTTAAATTTAATTATTAAATAAGTCAAACAAAGCTTCATTGTTTTCGTACAGGTGAACCAAAAATATACCCAAAAATATTACTTCAAAAGTAATTTTACACGAAATTATAGCAGTTTAGTTCCTAATGGGTACAGCAGAATACATTCGGTTGTAGGCGAGAGGATAAAATACGTGCGCGCGGGGATGTGTGGTGCGCTCGCCTTTATGGTGCGCTTGCCTGAGCGTTTTATAAAAACAATTGCGTGAAAGCGCTTATGGGGTGACGATCACTGACTTGGAGAGACAATTTCAATAAAACCGCAAATCGAGATTGGTACTCTACGGGCACCAGTCAAATAACCAAACTTGGCCAGACTACATAAAAAAAAGACCGATAATTTTATAAATAATTGTAAGAAAGCACTATCTAGGATCACAGTCACAATAACAGCACATTGGCCGTTTGACCCACATGAGTAAAGAATGGATAACCCCTTCAGCGACATGTGTAGGGTCTGTAGACAGGAGCGTTGTAAGGAAGGTTAGGTTAGGTTGAACTGGCCGGTCCATTAGGCCCTCACATAGACTGAATGAGTCCGTAGTGTTACCAGAAGTTTGTTTTACGGCCAAGCTGAAAACCCCTATCAAAAACCAGGACCTATGTTATAAAATAATTCCGTCCTCTTGGCAAATACTAGAAGCTTCTTAGGACTTAAACCACTTACAGCTTCTAGATCTGACAGCTGTACCACTACTAATAGTTGGAGTCTTAGCCTGGCAAGTGCAGGGCACGAGCACAGAACGTGCTCGATCGTTTCCTCCTCCAACCCTCACTTCCTACATCTGCTATCACTGACCAAGCCTAATTTAAAAGCATGTGACGTCAGAAGGCAGTGTCCAGTCAGAATACCCGTCATGAGTCTACAGTCCTCTCTTTTTAATGATAGAAGCAAATTAGTTAGTCTAAGGTTGTAAGACCTACACATAATTTTCGACACTTTACAGTCCCGCGCTTCAACCCACGCCTTTCCCGCTTGGTCGATCATGTGCACGTCTCGCCTTCGCTTAATCTCGTCCAGTCTAATTGGGACGTCTACTGAGCAAGCTTCAAGGGATGCGCCCTTTTTAGCTAGTTCGTCCGCTTTTTCATTCCCATCTATTCCCATATGCCCTGGGACCAAATATAGATGTATGCTTCTCCCTGTCCCGATTTTCTCCAGAGACTGCTTACACTCTAACATGCATTAAGATGCTGTGCTATGCGAGATTATTGCCTTGTAAGGAATTATTGCGTTGTAAGGAAACAGTTACCCATTTCCTTTTCTAGTGCCCATCCCTAGCGAATATAATTTACTTAAGCAGTTTTGCGACCTCGATTTAAGGGCGATATAAAATTGCTCCATAAAGAACATCAGTAGCTATATTAATTTTAGCAAATGGTTTCAGTGAAAAAAGCATAGCGTACATCAGTCTAACAGTTAATTGGTTACGGGAGAAAGTGTATCAAAATGGCCCGATTTCTCTGCGCGGGGAGTATAGCAATCAACCCACCAACCGTGACCTGGCGTGTATGTACATCGCACAGTTCAAAATTTAATCTCCGTCGATACTTACCGTCGTCGCAGCGCACAGGTCCATAACTCTTTCCAGAAACTTGAATCTCGAAATCTCCCAAGGTCATCTGATCTTGAATTGTCATTGCGATGTTTTTCGCTGGGAAGCTTTTCATGGAAGAAACAAACACTCAGAGTTTTGCCAAACGTTAGCATATTAAGAGAACAAATTCTCTTGTGTAAGAACAAGGTCAGGCGATAAATGCAATACGAACTCGTCACAGGATTTGTATGTTTGATAGCCAGGAGAAAGGATGGGGAAATATCTCCACATGGACAATGAATTACAAGTAAAGTGTATTGAAATTAACGATAAGGTCGTTATAATGAAGAACATACAAACGTCAAATATGTTTAACTAATTGATAATGTTATCTTACGCCAACAACAAAAAACACATGAATAAAGCAACAATGATAGGGAAAAGAAATTGAAATTCAAGTCAATTTAATCATTGTCCAAAAGTCTTTATGACACCTATAATTGGAGACGTGTGTCTTCGTTATTTGTCGTTGTTATTGTGGCTGCAAACTGACAGATTTTCTATGCCAACATCCGCCCTAAAGTAACACAAATACTTACCTAAATAGCGTGTACGCATACACACATACACAATATCTACAAACGAGAATTTGATTAAATACGAAGCTTCATAGGCATTTAACACTGTCAGTCAAGACGTGCTATACCAACATCTCCATACACACGCCTAAGCAAATATACATACGTATGTGTGTATCATCGTGCATGCAGAGAAAGTCAAATCCTTCACAAATTCGGCATTATCGGCACGTGCGGCCCGGTAAAAGTTACGTTGATTGCCGTGTCGATTTTTAGTTTTCGACAGGCAAATGTTCTATATGCCATTTTGGGTCTATGTAACTACTGCAGGCCGAATTCGTGAAAATGTACGTGCTTAGAATGTGAGAGTTCACTAACATGTGCTGAATATTAGTTCTAAGGGCATAACTGATTGCATACTATTGGGCGCATAAGCTGATGAGCGTCAAAAATCGATGTAAATGGCATATATCTGTGGGTGACCATGTGTGTATATTTAAACACAAATACATGCATATGTTTATGTTAGGGTGGGGCGATTTTTTTGGGCAAATGCTTTCTATTTTGCTCGGATTTTATATACAATTCGGAGGCAGCGGGTGGACAGCCTTCACGCTGAAAATAACTAATCTCTTTCCTCCAATTTATCAAAGAATGTTCTAACGAAACCATACTGAGAGCAATATTCGAAATGACTATGTAGCAGGGCAGTGGAGGAACGTTTCTTTTCTGTTACGTGCCCACGCTGTGGGCACCATAGGCTTCCAGCGAGAACGCAAAAACAACCTGTAAATAACTATGTACATACTTGGCGCGATTTACCTCCGAGGGGATTGAAGCGGAGAAGCAAAAAAACATTCGGAGTGTTTCCCATACCAATGCCGATAGGAGACCCCTGTAGAAAAACTTTTTCTAATCGAAACGGAACTTTGCGCTACCTCGGAAGAAAAGGACATAGCTTATAGGACCGCTCTGCGTACGCACGTCGCAATGCGCCTTGTATTAAAGTGTTATTGTGACGCAACAGGGAAAGAAAGAAGGCTACATAGAAATAAATGGAAAGCATGACGTCTTTCGGTGCTCCGTTCAAGTCAATGAACTTGCCGATATATTTTACAGACCATTTAGCAACCTCCTGATATATAACTGATAGTTTGAAATCTAGTGTGCGCTAGAGCTGGGAATTCGAATCGGCCGTTGTTTCTTTGCTGCCCTCCTTGCCGTAGCTCCTGCAAATGCTGTTAAAATGGATCGCCACTCTCAGCTTGCAGGCCAAGCGGCTATTGTCTCGTGATTGTGTTAGTGACTCTAAAGATTTTTCCCATTAAACTATTTAGCAGATCCTTTGTCTTCCCGCTATCGTAAGTTGGCCAAGTTCGCTTGAATATCTTTCAGGTTTCCAGGGAGTACCATCTAGAGACTACAATCTGAGTGGATAATGCATCTGAACCACCTCCGCTGCATCCTGCAGTGACCCCATCTTTGAAAGCTCGTCTACTTTGTCATTGCCCTCAATGCTTCTGTGGCCAGAAATCCAAATAAGGGTTATGTTTGCGAAGTAAGCTGCGCCAATATGCGCTTGGCTATCTGAGAAATTGAATACTTCATTGTTTCTCACCGAGTCCTCCGACAGGATCGAACAGGACCTCTATACCCAAAACTTCAGTTGGAAAATACCACCCGAACTGACAGAGACAAGCTTCCACGCCGTAGTCCACTTTGTATGCATCGGTGTAAAGTGAAGTTGCATCCATTCCTTGCACCCCATCCCCGATGAACACTATTTGGTTGGCAGTTTGTTGTAACCTGATACATGTTAACTTGTATCCGTTTAGAACCGACGCTATGTGGATGTCAAAGAGCCCTTACAGTACATTTATCTCGAAGAAGATAAAGCATGTGTTCAAGTGTTCTTCTGCTTACTTTAGATAAGAACATGACTTAAACCCTTCTCCAACTTTGAAGAATATAGACTAGAGTGATGCTAGGTGTATAGGCCACCCTCTCCAGCCAGAGAATGGTATGCTCATCAAGTTTCAGAACCGAGTAGACAAATGAGAAGTAAAGTTCTCTCTCGACGAAGAAAAATTACGATCTGCAGCTCTCTCATCATACCTGTTTTGTTGGATAAGATGGATGGTGTCGTAAGAAGATTATACTACTTCTTGATTAAAAAAAAAAGTCGAGATGTATGAGCACTATACAAATACGAGCATAATGCAACGTATAAAAAAGCCCAAAGTCTTCGCTCAAAAAGTCATGGTATGCGAAACAAGGAACATGCCCGGCTCTGAAAGTATTTCTAACGACCCCTTATTTGGAAGCAAAGGAAGGGGAGTAGCTCTTCTTAACATTGAGGTAGACCTCTTGTCACTTGTATGGTTTATAACGCAATAGTGATGAACCGTTAGTACTTAACCAAAAGTATATAATTTATTTTTGCCCAACCTAATGTACAGATGAAATTTGCGGTTTCCAACACCGCCAGTACCGCCACCTCCAAATTTGCTTCACCAATTTGTGACTGCTGTTGCATTAGTTCTCTTTCGATGATTGCCCATAAGGGGGATATTCAAGTTTTGATTTTTCTTCAGATTCCGAAAGATATTTTTTATTGGTAACTTTCACGTTGTGAATCTTACTCGTATTGCGTCTCCCACTACACAGAATTTCCAAACGTGTTAATAAGCTTTGAATTGTTTGACTGTGGTGATTGTTGTGAAGGGCGTTATCTTAAAAAAGTGAGCAATACCTAATCTCAAAATAATGAACTCAACAAAAGTAGTTGAAATGGCAACACCAACGTTTGTGATTAGCCGAACTGCAACCCCGAAATGTAACATAAAATATTGTTGTGGCTTATCGGTAACTCGATGCCTGCATCATCATCAACTTGCAATACTAGCTATTCAAACAAACAACCACCACACCTTAAAACACCACCCCTCTTGAGCGATCTTGTCACAAATGTACGCATCTGTCATTGTCATTTAAAAAAATTATTTGTGCCGGCATATCTGATATTTTTTTTTTCTTTCACCACACATAATACATGCAAAGTGCTGACATATAATAAATAATAGTTTTTATTTTTGCGATAAGCATCTAAAACTGGTTAATAACAGCAACAGTGAGTAATGGGGGTGAGGGCTGTTGTCAGTCAAATACATTTTTTTTTGGTATTTTCTCTAATAAATAAGTATTTTGAATTTCACTTTCCTCAGCACCGCTTCTTGTACGGGCACGCACAGATATCGGCCTTATGGGGTTAAACGCATACACGTGCAACGTTACGTAATATGACACCCCTTTCCTCTACATCATCTATACATATGAAATTGACATTGTACGTTAATTATGAATGATTGTTGACTACTTGAAACAAAAAAAAAAAAAAACAGTTATTTTTTCTTGTTATTAACAATTTATGTTAATCATTGAGTACTTAAAAAGTGTTACTCGGTAATTTAGCAATGTGTTGACACTAATTGAGTGAAGGTATGAATGATTTGAGCCTCCCGTAAATTATGTATGATTTTAAAATAAAGCATTATGTTTATATATTAATTAGATATATGTATATGATTTAAGCCCTGAAAAAAGGACGTGAGTATCAAGTGCTCGATAACTTTATCAGAGACAAATAATTTCGAGATTTTGAAAAAGCTCACAGGTGTGGAAATAGTATCCCTACTTAAGTTGTACATATGACGGGATCTTTTAGGATCCCATTTTGGCCATGTTTGCTTCGATGTTCGACACCCCGGAGTTTGTAGCCATCTTTCGTCGACTTGACGGTGGATGTGTTTTTTTAGCATTAGCTTGCATATGAAGAGCGGCATACCAAAGCGTTCTTGGTCAGGAAGAATCTGCCTGGTTGTACCCAATCTAGCGAGTTCATCTGCAATGCAGTATCCCTCGATGTCCCTATGTCCAGGGACCCATGTGAGGTGCACACGGTTCTGTTGGGCCATCTCTGCAACTGTTGCGGTCGCACAGCGATCCGTGCTAGGAGGAAGAAAACTGTATTTTGTTTAGTATAATGGAGTGTCCTGTGGTCTTGTTGTTCCAACACGACAACTGCCTTAAGCGCAGGGTTGACGTTGCCGCCGCTCGATAACCAATTAGATCCAATGGAAGAATATCAAGAATGACCTGAAGAGCTTTGCTAGGCTTTGTTCTTAGAGCACCGGTTATGCTGATCATGCTGGATCTGCGGACTTCACCCAACAAGTTTAGCTTTGACGCCTTGCTCAAAGCTGGCCACCATACAACTATCACATACAGTAGTATTGGTCGGATAATCGCGGTATAAATCCATCTACATATGTATGGGGTGAGTCCCCATTTTTTTGGCAATGGCTCTTTTATACGTATATAATGCAATGTACACTTTCTTTTGTCGCTGAATGACGTTGTCCTTCCAGTTTAGCTTTTTGTTCAAAACTACACCTCGAAATTTGGCCTTATCTGCCAGGCGCATGTTAACGATGGTAAATTATATCGTTTAGTATATAAGTCAAGCTCAACTTTATCTGAATTGACAGTGAGTACACATTGGGAAGCCCATAGGAAAGCCTCTCGCAATGATACCTGCATCAAGTCGCATAAAGTTTGAGGGAACTTGCCTCTGTAAGAAATCGCTAGGTCATCTGCATATGCCACAATCTTCCCGCTCCCCCAACTAGTATATTTTAATAGTGAGTTTACCGTTAGTTTCCATAGTAGAGGAGAAGGGACACCACCCTGGGGTGTGCCCCTTGCGAAAAAGCGTGTCAGAAAGCACTTTCCTTCCCTTGATTCCAATTTTTACAATAACGGAATTTTCAGAATAATGGATTGGCATACCTTATAACAACCGATAGCGATAACTCATTGCTTTATTGTCAACTTTTCGTCGTCAAGTTATCTTTTTGTTATCGCTTAGTCATCGACTTTTTATTGGTTTCTTATGGGCTTGTTATCGATATTTCATCAATTTTATCGGTATCCGTTATACAAAAAAACCAACAAGTCGTCGATAACAAATCGGCGATAGCAAATTTGTGATAGAAATCGATAACTTTTTTATAACAAATTGATAAAATTTCAAAAGTAAAGCAATAGCTTTAAAATAACAACCGATAAGTTTTTGAAAACAAGCCTAAAATACGCCGATGACGAATTGGTAAAACACCGACTAAAGTTGACCACTTTTCGATTAAATGCTTTTTGATTGCATATCGACATTTCATTTAGTTTCAATATTTTTCCGATAACACATCGACCAGGTTTTGATAAATATTTGATAAGTTTTTGATAATAAATCGACTACTCTTCCTTAGCAACTCACTAATTTTTGATAACATATCCATAACTTTTCGGCAGGTAGTCGATAAAATTCGATATTAAATCGATAAATCATCTGAAAAAATAGATAAATCATTGACAACCTTTGTTTTCAATACTAAGTTTTCGATCACAAATCGATATCTTTTATCTACCCCGCCGACAGCACGCTTAAAACAAACCGATAGCTTGCCTAAAAGAAGTAGATAAGAAGTTCTTTTCTTGACTGCTTACGCTCATATCAACTCTACCGCATACATTTTTTCCACATAACGCCTTAATGTAACGACTACACTTACGCTTACATTCTGTAAGCCCTCACACATCATAACAATACCACACACTACGCTTACATTTAATGTCTGTATTCCCTCTTTATAGCACATCACTTTTAAAAACTACGCTTACATTCTGGTTTCTCCCATACCGTGAGCAAAAATGATTGCACATCAAACAAGTTTTTATATGCATCTACGAAGCTAACCGCTGGACTATTTTACGAACTTGCGACGGCAATGCCGTCCATACATTGTCTATAGATCGCGAATGATCATCACCAATAATAACGGGCAATATAATATTTTTGAACTTGGCATCGGCTGCAGGTAACAGTAACTCAGAATGAGATATATCTGTTTGGTCAGGCTATGCCAAATCTTAAACACCTCTATCCTCGCCTAACTACTGCTGGCACCGCCTTAATATCAGTGCGAAGCTCACTTCCAAAAATTTCAAATTTCTTGAAGATTTCAACGAACATAGCGTCATATATGTTTTTTGATTGAGAGGCAATACTAACTCTAACATCCGACCATCTACCCACCAACCCACACATTAGAACGACCAGCTGATTTCATAACATCGGCACCTTGCACTTTCACTGATGTCCGGTACGGGGAGCACAAGCATTCTCTCTGGTAAAATACCAGAAATCCTACCATATTTCTCTGCAAAAGCTGCAGCCTCAGTGAGAGAACTTGATCTTGTGAGTTAGATACATCCTGCGGAGTCCCAGATTGGGAACGTCAATAAAGACATCAGATGGATGGTGAGTGAAAACAAACGGATTGCATGGGAGGAACAACTAAAGATCTTCGACTTCTCCGCCGATGTTCAAATACGACGCAATACAATGACGAAAAATCCGTCGGTATCTGCGACAAACTGGATAAAGTGCTGTCGAATTCAAAAAAATATGCCAGAAAAGTGATTCCACCCGATAAATTGCTGATAAAGTAAAAACAGTGCTCATGGGTGGCGATTGAAAGGCCTGTGGCACATTCAACCATGGAAATTTACTACAAAACTTTGCGAGATGATCTGTTTAGTATGTGGACGGCGGAAACAATAAATGGACCGGATCAGGCTCTTCGAAAAATAAACCATGTTCTTTACAAATTTTTCACCTCATGTAGGTTAGTATCATCAATGACCACTGCGATCCTATGAACGACGTGGGGGGCTTTTGGACATCCCCATCGATGGCATTGCGCTACCGACTGTCAGATATCCAAAAATTTTGAACAAAGCTTTCAATAGCAGTCTCACTTTCCATGCTCATGCAACCGAAATTATATCTAAAACACAGGGCCCCAGCTTAATCATCAAGTCACTTGCAACGCTGCCAACGATTTATAAAGCAGTTGGTAAGCAAGCCACTTATGTGTTACGCGTCGGCCCACATAGTGTAAGGCTGCAGGCCTGCTAGAATACTGGCTCAGCACTACACCGCGATGTCTCCGTATAAAAAAAATAATTGTAAGGCGCGATAACATCCGAGGAGATTTTAGGCCGAGCTTCTCTTCCAATTTGGGTCTCGCTTCTTTGAAGTTTTCTTACACATTGGCGAGAGGGGACCTACTTGTTTTATGCCGATCCTGAACGGCACCTGCAAGGCAGATGACTTTTCACTGAGAAGCTTTTTATAGCAGAAACACGCTCGGAGTGCGTGCCAAACACTGCCAATGGGCGACCTCGCCTGAGAAAATTTTCTTCTAATTGAAAAAACTTGTTTCTAAATTTTTGATGTTGCTTTGCTCAGGGCGTGAACCCAGAATTTTCGGTGTGGCAGTCGGAGTACGCTACCACCACACCACGGGGGCCGCCTCCGTATAACATAAATTAAATAATGAGGTGAAAATTCTCAACTTAAAGGTTACTAATGAAATGCTGAATATGCAAATAAATGGACGGCTGTAAGCACTGCAAAGAAATTCGGCATCTTAAAACATAGGTTTTTATGTGAAACCAACGCCTCTAACCGCCCCTTTTGTCCCAGCCCTTTGAAACTGCTGGTATCTTGGACTTCCGTCGCAGGGTTTTGGAATAGGATTTTCCGCACGTGGTTGGAGTGAGAAAGGAATTGGGAGTGGAATTGGATGCAAGGAAAGGGGAGTAGAAATGGGGTTTGGAGAACTGTTGGCGGCGAGTGAGAGAGAGGGTGTTGAAGAAATAAATAAATCTGAGATAACAAAAAAAAAATCTATATATATAAAAGAAAGTGGTGTTAGTTACATTACGCATAACTCAGTAACGGATAAACCGATTTGGCTGAAAATTGGTGGAGAGGGAACGGACATAGGATACTTTTTATCCCGTTCTGGCTAAGGTCTTGAGATCACAACGTGGACCTGGGTAATCCTGGGATATGTTTCTACAATATGGATATCAAATGAAAGCTGTTGATTGTGCTTTAGGACAGGGTAGTTTTCATACCTATTGGTGACTAGGGTCTCGAGATATAGGCCAAAACGTGGACCCGGGTACCCCTAGAATGTGTTTATACAATATGGATATCAAATGAAAGTTGTTCATGAGTGCTTTAGTACAGGATAGTTTTCATAACTATTGGTGACTAGGGTCTCGAGATATAGGCCAAAACGTGGACCCGGGCACCCCTAGAATGTGTTTATACAATATGGATATCAAACGAAAGCTGTTGATGAGTGCTTTAGTACAGGGTAGTTTTCATACCTATTGGTGACTAAAGTCTCGAAATATAGGCCAAAACGTGGACCCGGGCACCCCTAGAATGTGTTTATACAATATGGATATCAAACGAAAGCTGTTGATGAGTGCTTTAGTACAGGGTAGTTTTCATACCTACTGGTGACTAAGGTCTCGAGATATAGGCCAAATCGTGGACCTGGGCACCCCTAGAATGTGTTTATACAATATGGATATCAAACGAAAGCTGCTGATGAGTGCTTTAGTACAGGGTAGTCTTCATACCTGTTAGTGACTAGGGTCTCAAGATATAGGCCAAAACGTGGACCCGGGCACCCCTAGAATGTGTTTATACAACATGGATAACAAATGAAAGCTGTTGATGAGTGCTTTAGTAGAGGGTGATTTTCATACCTCTGGGTGACTAGGGTCTCGAGATATAGACCAAAACGTTGACCCGGGTACCCCTAGAATGTGTTTATAGAATATGGATAACAAATGAAAGCTGTTGATGATTGCTTTAGTACAGGGTAGTTTTCATAACTATTGCTGACTACGGTCTCGAGATATAGACCAAAACGTTGACCTGGGTACCCCTAGAATGTGTTTATAGAATATGGATAACAAATGAAAGCTGTTGATGATTGCTTTAGTACAGGGTAGTTTTCATAACTATTGCTGACTACGGTCTCGAGATATAGACCAAAACGTTAATGTGTTTATACAATATGGATATCAAACGAAAGCTGTTGATGAATGCTTTAGTAGAGGGTAATTTTCATACCCCTAGGTGACTAGGGTCTCGAGATATAGGCCAAAACATGGGGTCGTTGAGAAGGAGAAGGAGAGTGAGAAAGAGATAGAATGAGACAAAGATGGAAAAAGATGAAGCGAAAAATACGGAGGGAGGAGTGAATACAAAGATTAGGAAAAAGTGTAGAGGGGCGAGGGCAGAGTTAGACGGAAAAAGCTTATCAAAATGTATGCAGATAGACCAAATTTAGGGCAGAACAACGTCTGCCGGGTCTGCTAGTAAATAAATAAAATTCAATTAAATCAAACATAATGTTCCTATCTTCACTTACCTCAGCTACGATATGGCGCCATCGTCTAGCTACTTCGATATTTGAGATGCTATTTATTTAAACGAAACATTAATCCTACTCTGTAAAATAAACCTCAAACAAAAATTCCCGTATGACACAAATTTGTTATGACAGGCCTTCCTAAGCAGTAGCTATGAAGTCATCTGCGAAAATACAAGGGACTACTATGTATTAGTATTTCTTAGAAAAAACGAGGGTACCTTCTTCACAGGCGGCTGTTTATGTACATATGTATGTATGACTTAAAAATTAGGATTAGAAAAATATTAGCTTACATTTGAGGAGAGAGACAGCGAAAAATATATTATTTTGCCCAACAAAAAACTGAAATTCAATGAAGTGAGTAATTTAGTAGAAAAAACCAAGATTTTTACAAACATTTGGTTGAATGAATTTTACGGCTGAAATATTGACCAATAAATTTCTAATGAAACATGCAAGATATTAATAGCATGACATGATTTACTCATGTACCAAAAAATGCTGCAGATGACTTTAATACGCAGATGTATTAATCAAAATGTTTAGATGTCTTCTCTCCCACTAGCGGGGTTAAAAGACTATCTAACCGCTCCACTAACAAACTGTTATAATAAATTCCATATTAACTGCAGTCACGAGGCCACAAATGCGGCCGCAGATGCGCGAAAAGTTGTAGAAAACTTAAATAAGGAAAAAGAACAAAAGCCAATTCTTCTGTGATGTGGAAGAATCATTGGCCTTTGCTGCGATCGATTGTGGACATTTCAATAATCATTTTAATCATTCCGTTTAACGTTTATGACCCTTTTTATGTGTCTCATTTACGATTGGAAAAAAAAAGAAAGAAAAAAAAACAACAACAACCACAACTATGTACTTAAAAAACAATTACTAAAGTGAAGTAGAGCTTGTGAAAAGACTTAGTAAGAAAATTTGTGAAGGAATTTCTAAATTATCTGTAAATAATATGAGGCGGAACCTTCACTTAGTAAAAGCAATAAACATTTTTCTTCGACTTGCTTACGTGACGTATTTGATGCATATTTATGTACGTGTTCTTTGTTGATGCTAAGGTAATTTTTTTGTTTTTGAATAAACCTTATTGAATATGCAAATGCGGTAATTTGACTCCGCTGGTCCTTTTCTAATGATTGCGTAGGCTCTTTCTTGCACAAACATACATATATACACACATACGAGGGCTGACCTGAAACTTTCCACAAACGAGAGGCATATAACGGTCTGTGGCTGAAAAACTTAAAATTTTCTAAAAAGTTTCTACGGAGATTTTATCACAAAAATTACTCGAAAATTTATTTACATAAAGGCCCAAATTAATCTAAATCTGAAAATGAGATCTGGAACGGCGTAATGTGCGGCTACGTCCCAAACCGATCACCATGAAATTAAAAATGCTCCTTGAAAAAGGGACGATGTAGGAATGGCCAGTGATAAAAACTGTATTAATTTTAAGAGTGAATAAAAGCTAAACTTATCCTAAAAGTGTGGTAAAAATTAAAACGGCAGTAAAAGCTGGACTCATCATTTGTTCAATTAAAGCATGGACTTGTAGTTTTTTTCTATAAGAAGAAGACATAAGAGACCATTCAATTAAGAGTGGACACGTCACGCTATTCAATTAAGGGAGAGGGGCGCATGCATATGAACTAATTGGAGCTAAGTGTAAGCTTTATGCACGCGTAAAGGATTGACGGACTTCGATAACATTTTGAGGGGATGGAACTGTATCATATATACTTGGACCATTTTGGAAGTACTTCGGCGCATTTCGAGAGTATATGGGAACCGATTCTGAATAACTTCAGGAACGCTTCCGGATTATTTGAGATATCATTGCGGGGCAATTTCATTTAAAGACTATTTCGAAACAAATTCGTGACAGTCGACATTTTCCTAGTGGAGGTATTTGTTGATAGCTCCGATTTCTTTTCGATGTTAACAGCCTTGCTCACCGTTTGAAGGAATCCAGAAAGTAATGGAGAGTATAGGAAAGGAAAAGCAAGAAAAGGAAAAAAAGGGAAAGAAAAGGAAAGTGTTATCGACCAGACATAGACAAGTTATCGAAGTGCTTCGAAACTTTTAACGACACCAAAGGTTATAGAAAAGTTATAAATTTTTTTGACGATTTATCGTCGTGGTAATGAAAAATTATCGATTTATTATAAAAAAAATTAAATATTTGTCGAAAGTCATCGATATGTTACCGCAATTTGTATGCATTTGCTACCGAAAAGCTATTGAATTGTAAGCGAAGTGTTACCAATTTGTTAAAGCTTTGTTATAAAAAAGTTATCCATTTGTCATCGAAAAGATGTCGCTAATTGATTACTTTGAAGAATTATTTCCATGTTTCAACAACGCAACATTTCTAATAAACTATTGTTAATATAAGTATTAGATAAGCTTGAAGTAGGCTACTTTGACCCAATGTTGTTGATACAAATAAAACACTGTGTTTCACCCTTTTGCTCAATGTTTCGGTGACATATTTCAGCATTAGGAGCAATTTTGTTTATTTTTTAACAACTACGTATATACAAAAACAATGGGACCTAAATGATAAGCAAACAAAGAATAATTTTTTCAAAATAAACAGTGCAACCCTCGTACCAATATTGCTGTGTTGCGTGAGCAACTTGGTGTATCTAAAAACGGGTCATAAACTTTTGGAACAAAAGAAAATAAATGAGCAATTGCAGATATTTCTCTTAGCTATCGAATAACTTATTTTGGCTATGAAACGAGTTGTATTATCTAACCATCTTTGGCGAACGAATGGCATCGTTCATATCATAAAAATTTATTATCGCTTGGAAGTAATAAAACGCGAATAACTTTCTCTAACGCTTATCCAACGCGAATAAGCCAATGTATGTTGAACTGCTAAAGTGGAGACAACAATACTTGCCATGCTTATTATATCAGTTGATATTCAGGGAGTTCCAATGAGCGCTCTGGATCACGATCCCGATAAGTTTTTTGAAAGTTGCAGCACTTACACATCTGTAAACATAAAAAGTACATGTTATTGACATTTTTTTTTTGAATCGGCCCCTAAAGTTTAAGTTTAAAATTAAAATAAAATCGCTGAACACCGTTAATTCGCCAAAACTTTACACAGAATGCTCCGATTTTAAAACATTTTTTTTGCATTTGAAAGCTTAGATAAGCTGAAAAGGATATATTCAATATAATTTGAAGGTACATCTTACAGAGGTGTGAAAAATTGCCCAAATGAAGCATAATATAAGACTTTGAAATATTTAACTTCGTTCTGCATAAAAAAAAAAATACTTGATTCCTTTCTAATATGAGCAAAATTGTTTAAACAAAAATAAATTTTTTTCCAAAAAATGCAGTTGTTGTGTTTGTTCGCTCTAACTATTCGAGACATTTGCTTTGAGTGGGATTTTCACCACATCACATTATGCGTCACATACATGTTGAATAAGATCGGATGGTGAAAAAAAGCAGCTTTCGCTAGCGTTATTGAACTCGGTATATGTATTGTAACGAATTTAGGGAAATTCCGCTTATTAAATCTTCTGCTAACGTTCGAATCACTAAACTGTTGAATAAATCACTCCAATATTCAATAATGCAAAAATGGTCTTTATTAGACTACTTGAAAGTACTTCAGAATAACACTTCACAACCAATAGCGTGATTAAATCAAACTGATTTGCTTACTCAGCTTTTGTTCCTTTTATACTCTCTGATGTGTCGTTCGCATACCTCTAGGCGTTTCTACTTCTAGAATGTACTACTTGTTTACCAGCTATAAGCTTACAAGCTATAAACTAGAGATGCACGTTTATGGCATTGTGAATCAAACTAAGTGTGATATCTTATCTGTCAACTGCCTGACAGGATGTTCAAAATGGCGGCGCATAGGGCCGGCTATCTTCAGCGGGTGATAGAAAGAGATACAGAAAGAGACAGCGATAGTCAATTATAAATCAGGTGATCCAATCACTTTGGAATTTTGACGTCTATGCAGAAGATATCACACTTAGTTTGATTCACAATGGTTTATAGCTTCTCATATGCGCGTGTGTATGTGAGTGGTACTTCGTGATTGCATACTTTTGTGAGTATCTCAGACATATGCATGTGTTTGTGCATATCTCTCCGCTTGTTATATGCACATATGTGTAGACATAATGATTGAATTGTTTATGCAGATACAAATGATTGCTTAGTATCGGCTTAAAGATGATAGTATGCCTTAGTGTTGTTAATATTCGTCACACTGCCCTCCACCTAAGTCTGATCGTCCCGATCAGACAAATTTCCTGATCTAAACGCAACTAGCATCTCCTTCGTGGTTTCCCAATGGTTTGCATGCGGTAGATGGTATCCCTGATCTTCTTCACAACTTTGTACGGGCCTTCCCAACTGCACCAAAATTTGGATGCAACACCTTCCGCCGCACAGTGGACGGGATTTGGCTTTCAGTGGACTTAGGGAAATGAAAAAAATATTAGTTAATAACACAAAAACTTTGATGGGGTTCGATTTTAAGCCTCATTACATGACTTTTTTATATACGCGTATTTTTTCATAAAGTCTTAAAAAAAAGTTATAGCAAATAAAAAAATTAATGTATGGGAAAAATCACATTTTTACCGTTAACTCATTTTCCTCACATTTCCTCAAAACTTGATTAATTTATTTATATAGTTAGGGTTATATACTATGCAATGTACTTGGTTTCATGGTTCGAAAAGGTTCGCGTTTTTTTTTTGTTTTTATTTATTTATTTATTATTATTTTTTATTTTAGTATTGCGAATCACTTTTCAAATTTGGGTAGAATTTAAAAACAAAAATAATTTTTTTTGTTTTTTTTTTTTTTAATGTTAGTCACTTTTTAATTCTGGGTAATATTAAAAAAAAAAATATTTGATTATTGATATTATACATTTAGTTTTTTTTATATCGAAGTTATATTTGACAATCCAAAAAAGTTCAGGTCAAAAACTTAGCTATTCCAGCTTGTTCGTAAATTTTTTGTTTGTTTATATGATGCTTACTATTCCAGCTTGTTCGTTAATACCAACAGATTAATTAAAAGCAAAAATTATTCGATCGGTCAATAGTCCATGAAATCTCCAAATATACATATAGGTACATGACAAAAAAAAAAAAAAACTAAAAATAATAATGTTACGTTTCATATGTATTATTTATATTCGTACCCAATTAAAATTGATAAACTAAAATATTTAGTTTTTTGTATCATATTCGAGGTTTTGCGGTATGAGTAGTAGAGATTTCACTTCTTCTGATATTTCCTCATACTTACTAGGTAATTTCGATCTCCTCGATGAAATAAATGGATCAGAAGTAGCTAACAAATTATTTAAAATGTTCTCATTTGTGGCTAATGTTTCTTGCATGGTCTTGACGATATGCTCCAAAATCTTTATTTCTGGATTCAGCGGCTTCTTCGGACAACTTTCCAATAGGACTGGAACCAAAATTTTCTATTATTGAAGCTCTGTGTACTAAAATTGTATGCACACTTGAAGGCATGTAATACTATTCATATAGTTCGACGTAAACTCGAATGGTTTCTCTGGCGTACATGTTGAACTTTTGTACATCTATTGGACACCCACATGAAAGTGCCCCTAATATTGTGGAGAATCTTTGAATGAGATTTTCACTAACACCAGTTATAGAGGCGGTAATTTTAATGTCAGCGAAAAATCATCTAGCGGTATTTCCATCATTCGTTGTACCGTGTCCTTGCTTTACCACGTCTACCAATAAACCAGTCTGGTTTCTGAAAGAATTCTGTACCGCTCTCCGCTTTTCTTCCAATTTAGATTTATTATCTCCTTTCGCTACAATTTCGACTTCAGTCTGAAGTCATCCTCAGGAATCTTAAGCTATGCTTTGAAGAAATATTGAAAAATAAAAACAAAATAAAATACACATCCAAGTATTTTATTTAAGAAAACCCGGCCTTGAGCTCAACCAAAAATTGTCAGATTATCTAAACACTAACGGCCAATAACGAGACAAATAATTTTTTAAATTAGGTTTACGAAAAAATGTTATATAACAATAAACTATGGAAAAAGATCACAGAAAACGAAAATGTGCATTTAAAGTCCTAAGTCCCAAACTTTTCAATTTCGGTCCACTGTGCGCCGGTGAGGGTTGTATAGCAGTACCAAATCTCCCTCCAGGAAACCTTCCGAATTATTGTTCTGGTCGTACCTGGGTTTCATCCTAGTACTCATTATCCTGGTTCGTTCCCTCGCACACTGTTGCTTGGCCAATGAACTACTTCGTAGAGCTTGCGCTTGACGGATTGGCTTCGTATAATCAGTATCGTTCCGACGTTTCACAACAGTAGTGCGCCTTGGCTTGAAACTACCCTCGCATTCCTTCTGCGAAATTCCTTCCTTCGTTTTTGTGCGTCCATTCGGTTTTGTCAAAGCCAGTGTTTCTCTCACAGGTACTTTTGATTTAGCTTTATTTGGCCCATTCGATCCATCAATCTTTACCTTTGGCTTTCGTGGTATTTGTCGAGTCTTCTCCACCAGCACTCGCTTACTGCTGAACCCTTTCTCAAAACTGAAGTTGGGTGGTATATCCTGGTTCTTATAACGCATAACCCTTCTCTGCATATCGATCCTGATGTCATGGTCAACTAAGAAGTCCACTCCCAATATGACTTCATCAACATTCTCCGCCACAACGAATTTGTGTAGAACGATGACCTTCCCAATTAAGACTTTACAGATCACTTCTCCCGGACTTGGTTATACTGTCAAATTTGCGATACAGATATCACAGGACATTCAATACCTGCAGCTAGCTCTCGATCTTTACATCTGACTCGCTCTTGCTCATCTCCTCCAGCTTTGTTCTTAAGACCACCCATGCTGTTAAAACCACTATAATCAAGATCGCAATGACGTGCAATGTGACGTAGCTTCCCGCATTTGAAGCATTTGATAACTCTTTCACTCCGCTTTTGCGATCTTTTCAGTGCCTCCAATATAGTGTTCACCCATTCTGGCCTTTCTACCTCCACACGGCGCGCTTTGAAAGCTGGCTTACACAGAAGCGATGCTGTATCCTGAATAACAGAATATGATACCGTTTCTGTGAATGTAGGTTTTGGGTTTGCGTATGTCGCTCGCTTCGTTTCGACATACCGTATTCCATTAATAAAGCTCTGGATTTTTACCCTTTCGGTGTATTCCACGGGTGCGTCCGCATTGTATAAATGTGCCAGCCTTTCAACATCCGATGCAAACTCTTGCAATGTTTCAGCAGGCCTCTGGAAGCGGTTCAGAAAGACCATTTGGTATGTCTGTCTCTTATGCTCGGTTCCGTATCGCCTCTCTAGTGCACCCATCAATGCTTCATAACTGTTCCGTTGGTGCTCTGGAATAGTCTGTAAAATCTCAGCAGCAGGTCCTTTCAACGCTACGAACAGTGCAGTAATTTTATCTTCCGCATTCCAGTTGTTCACTGCTGCGGTCTTCTGAAACTGTAGCTTAAAGACCTGGAAAGGAACAGAGCCGTCAAAAGATGGAGTTTTTACTTTCGGATTACTTGTTGGAACAGCTGGGCGATTTAATGTTTCAATATCGGCTTCGATTTTGTCCCCGAGTTGTAAAATTTGTGTATCTTGTGCCTCCAGCTTCGATGATACCCTCGCTTCGTGTGCTTCCAACTGCGAAGACATCTGTGCCACCTGCAATGATAAGCGCTCCTCTTGTGCTTCCATCTTAAATGTAATCTGTGTCGACATTTCTGAAATACGCGTTTCTTGTGCTTCAACCTTCGATGTTATTTCTGATGTTATTTCTGACGACATTTCTGCAATTTTCTGTTCTTCCATCTTGGATGTTATACGGTTCTCCTGCGAGTTGAGATGACATTTCGGTTGATATTTGTGACGACATTTGCTTCAACACTGCTAGTATCGCGTTAGTGTCAACACTTGCCAATGTATTCGTAAACTCTATCTTCTCCTCCATTTAAGTCGCTGGCTCTTCCACATCAGGATAAAAGACATACTCGTCCACATTAGTTCCTTCCAACTCCAATACCTCTGGTAGTCGTGCCTGTAGTTTGCGTTTATTGCCGGTTGTATTCAATCCACGGCTCTTCAACTCCTTCTTCAGTTGCTGGATCCTCAATTCACTCCACTTTGCCATGTCCTTGTTGTATTCGAAATCTTCGGAATTTATTCAACAATTCCTCCTCTGACACCAATTGTAACGAATTTAGGGAATTCCGCGTATTCCATATCTTCTGCTAACGTTCGAATCATTCAACTGTTGAATAAATATCTCCAATAGTCAATAATGCAAAAATGGTCTTTATTAGACTACTTGAAAGTACTTCACAATAACACTTCAAAACCAATAGCGTAATTAAATCAAACTGAATTGCTTACTCAGCTTTTACTTCTTTTATACTCTCTGCTGTGTCGTTCGAATATTTCTAGGCGTTCCTTCTTCTAGAATTTACTACTTGTTTACCAGCTATAAACTCACCAGCTATAAACTACAGATGCACGTTTATAGCTTCTCATATGCGCGTGTATATGTGAGTGATACTTCAACCGAGGATTGCATACTTTTGTGAGTATCTCAGATATATGCATGTGTTTGTGCATATCTCTCCGCTTCTTGTATGTACATATGTGTAGACATAATGATTGATTTGTTTATGTAGATACAAGTGACTGCTTATTATCGGCTTAGTGATGATAGTATACCTTAGTATTGCTAATATTCGTCACAGTATGTATTTTCATTTCATATGTATCATGAGCATATCATGTGAGCATATTTAATGCAACATTAGTAGTTATGAATGTACACATCTCTTAAAAAATACCCTTTCTTTAAAAATTTAAGCATTTCAATACCCATAACAAAAGTTCTTTTTTGGAATGTTTGTAGAAAATGTGGAGAGAGGGATAAAGAAGCATATAGACACTGCCCATTATTGAAGTTATATATTATAAAAACCCTACGAATGTATGGAAGTTAATTGTTTCGTTTAAATACTTTTAGATAATCGATCATTTGGGAAATCAAATGTCGTAAAAATAATTATTTTTTCTAAAATGATTGTATCGCTATAATCCAAAATATGAGTGTCACGGGTGAAACATGGTCCTTTAAAGATTAAATAAAACAATTTTAAGTTAATTGAAGGTTTTAACAACATTTTTACCCAAACTGTTTCCAGTTTTATAAGAAAAATTATTTCCGCACCGAGGTTTACTTTCTCATGGATGCTCCCTGCTGTTGCATTTGCATGTTAAATTTTTATTGTGATCTGGTTTGTATTCATTGGAACTCAGCTATTAGTACTCAGAGCTATTTAAGTATATCTATTGACGGTCATCAGATGAAGGCTGCGCCATCGTTAAGGCATCTTCGGTAAAATCCCATTACTCCAGAGCCCAGATAAGAAATTATTAGTGTAATGTGTGGAGTCAGTGGCGGTTCACCAATGTTATAGTATTTTCAGATCAAATGAAACTTTTTTCTCTTTAAATGAAACTTCTTCATTGCAAATGAAACTTTTTTCAAGTCAAATGAAACTATTTTCATTTCAAATGAAACCTTTTTCATTTTAAATGAAACTTTATTCAAGTCAAATGAAATCATATTTGGCTTTTAAGACATCGTCCATCTACAGGTTTTGTCACTTACTTTTACACTCTAAAAAAGATTATGCTTCTAAAAGTGAACTATGACAACTGCCCCACTGTAGCTTTTTTTATTACTTTTCTGTTACTATTATATAAGTTAACATAACAAACATTTAATAACCAGAAATTCATTCTCTCACGCTGATACAAAGTATCCAGATGCAAATATTGCAATTCTACACGCGCAATCGCCAAAAGTGCTGCCTGCATGTCTGGATACCAGATATCTTGAATTAAGGCCATATTTTCTGAGCTGCGGCGCAACAACGAATATTTACCAAGCAGTGACGCGACAGCGAAGATCCGGGTATATAACTAAGTATCTTTCCAAATTGTAATTCAGTTCTATTTTTGACATTAAAAAAAAAACATACGGCTTCCTGCCGTAGAAAAAAATATTTTTTTAAACAATTTAGTTCGGTCTAAATTAACTGGCACCCAACGTCAAAGGGTCTAGTCGCGAAATAAAAAGTGCATAAGTCGATCTAAAAAGGCTCGCCGTTACCATCGGACCAAGGACCAAGAACTCACCCCCTTACCCACGCTTGAGGAATGGGCAGCAAGTGAGTGTAATTCAAGTGGAATAGCCGATCCTTAGTACCCGGAAGGAAAAGAGGAACCAATCGAAAATCCATGCTTGCTGTCTTATCGTAAGAATATTTAAGTGAAATTGTTTTTTAAAAAAAGGAAAATAGGTATTTTTACTTGTGTAAAATTAAGAGTTTTAAGGAGATATTGCAAATAGGTTATTAACATTTGCATTTCAGAGTTTTTTTCCCCTAATTGCACTGAATAATGGAGAGCTCGTACAGCTCATAAATTAAATAGGCAATTAAAAATAACGCAAATCCAACTCTGCGATTCACCTAAAAAGGGACCCTCCAGAGATTGTTAAAGGAAAACACATTAATAACTTAGAGCAAAAATGGCGCAAAATAATGTGCTACGACCACCTTTGTTGGCTAATGCAGGTGCACCTACAGCAGGGGCACCAGTACAACCACAACCTCAGCTGCAACCAGCTGGCATTCCCCAATCGGTGAATGCCTCCCCTGAGTTAGGAACCTTATTAAGGATCTAATAACTGAAATTCTGGTGACGGACGAGAATAACATAGTTAGGAGCGTACTTCATCCCACACAACAACCCTTAACGGACCAACTAATTGACGAACAATTTCGAAGTAACCTTTCAGACATGGACAAAGTGCCCGACGTCGTGAGATCCCTGCGCGAGTTCGGTGGCAACCCAGCAGAATTCAGTAGCTCGAAAAAAAGTGTAGAGCGAATCCTGAAGATTTATGAACCAAGCATAGGTTCACCTAAGTTCTTTGGCATTCTAAGCGTGATTCGCAACAAGATTGTAGGCAGTGCAGATGTTGCACTCGAATCCTACAACACCCCCTTCAATTGGAAAGCAATTTCCCAGTGCCTCACAGCACACTATGCTGACAAACGGGACTTAAGCACCCTGGAGTACCAGATGACTTGTTTGGTCGAAGGCAGGAAATCGGTACAGGAATTCTACGCGGAGGTGTATTCCGGCCTTTCGCTGATACTCAACAAGGTATCCTGCATGGATGTTGGCGGGGAGGTCATGCGTGTCTTCACGCGTACATACCGTGACAAGGCATTAGATACCTTTATCCGAGGACTATCGGGAGACCTATCCAGACTCCTTGGCATGAAAGAGCCGTCTGATTTGCCCGAAGCCTTGCATTTATGCATTAAGCTGGAAAACCAGAACTTTAGAGCTGCTCACGCTAACAGCCAGTACAATTTACCCAGAAGACCAATGCTACCTGCAGCACCATTTGGCACATACCAACAAAAGCCTGCGCTTCCACCGAGGAAACAACCCAATCAACCATTTTACCCGCACCTTACGCATTTCCCCCAATCAATATCTCCATTTACCCGATTTCCCCAGCTACCTCCATACCATCAGCAACAACAGTATCAGCAACCTCAATACCAACAATATCAGCGGCCATATCTACACATCCCACACCTATGGACGTGGACCAATCGATGCGAACAAGAAATATTAAATACATGAACAGGCCAGGATACAGCAACGTAGCGTCGAAACGACCACAAGGCAATTCAATAGAAATGCTGCTCCTAAACTTCAAAGGATAGAGCACATAGAACCAACACCTGACGCTGCCGTAGCCGAAGCACAGCAATACAAAGCAGGTACATACGGACGCGAAACTGACGAACTGAACGCAGAAGAAACAAAATCCTGGGAAGACTACTATCAGGATTATTCGCGGTACGCACATGACAGCGAAAAGGAAGGCGACGAGTTTTGCGACGTTCATTTTTTAGTCTGACGCACTCGACATTGCCCTACATCCAGTGCAAAACCGGCAATGGAGAGGTATTAAAATTCCTTATAGACACTGGCTCCAACAAAAACTACATACAGCCTTCATTAGCGAAAAACCCCTTACCAAACGAAAACAATTTTTACGCGAACTCTGTCGGAGGTAAAGTAAGAGTATCGCATCATATATTTTTGAATATTTTCGGTTTGAACGAGGAACGCCTTAAGTTTTTCGTTTTGCCTTCATTGGTGTCATTCCATGGCATCATTGGGAATGACAGCCTCAAACATTTGAATGCGGTAATTCATACCTCTAGGGATTACATGATTATTAAAAATGGTAAAAAAATCAGAATAAAGCAATTGTTATTAAGATCGGTAAATAATTTGGAAATAAAAACTGAGCACCTAACAGAAGAACAAAGGGGACGGCTTCATGATCTCTGTAACCAGCACTCAAAACTTTTCGCAGAACCCGATGAAAAACTGACATATACCACTGTAGTGGAGGCAGAAATTAGGATGACGACCGGCAACCCTGTCTACTCGCGAAGTTATCCATACCCAATGTTCCTAAAATCAGAGGTCGAAAGACAAATTAATAAACTCCTGGAAGACGGCATCATAAGGCCATCACGATCACCCTATGATTCGCCTGTCTGGATAGTGGATAAAAAACCAGATTCCCTGGGAAACAAGCAATACAGACTATTTATAGATTATCGGAAGTTGAACTCTGTAACAATAGCAGACCGTTACCCTATTCCCGAAATTAACGAGGTCCTTTCCCAACTGGGGAGCAATAAACTCGGTCATTGACCTGAAAAGCGGCTTTCACCAAATTCCTTTAAATATATAGAAAAAGATATAGAAAAGACCGCTTTCTCCATAAATAACGGGAAGTATGAGTTCACCAAGCTACCATTTGGCTTAAAGAATGCCCCTCCAATTTTCCAGAGAACGCTGGACGACATTTTACGAGACTACATAGGACATTGCTGCTACGTTTACATGAATGATATCATAATATTCAGCAAAACTGATGCGGATCACACAGCTCATTTAAAAAGTATTTTCGGCACACTCGAAGATGCGAACATGAAGGTACAACTGGATAAGTGCAAGTTCTTTCAAAAGGAGGTCGAATTTCTGGGATTCATTGTAACGCCGGAAGGAATCAAAACAAATCCTTCAAAAATAGAGGCTATTCAAAATATCTCAGTTCCACGGAACCTCAAAAAGCTCAGATCCTTTTTGGGTCTGTCGGGTTATTACCGGCGCTTAGTTAAAGATTTTGCGAAGCTAGCTAAACCCCTTACAGCCCTTTTAAGAGGGGAGGAGGGACGCGTGTCTAAAAATCAATCGGCAAAAAACAGATCACCCTTGATGAGGACGCAATGATGGCGTTTACAACACTTAAAAATGTTCTTGTCTCAGGAGAAGTAAAGCTGACCTACCCCAACTTGAGCACAGGCTTTGAGCTGACAACCGATGCCTCCAATTACGCAATAGGCGCAGTCCTGTCGCAGGAAGACAGACCCATCACATTCATATCCAGGACCCTTTCAAAAACAGAAGAAAATTACGCAGCCAACGAGAAGGAAATGCTTGCCATTATATGGGCATTGAAATCTCTGCGTAACTGTCTTTACGGTTCGGCAAAAGTCAGAATTTTCAACAGAATTTTTAAGCAACAAAAATAACAACAATAAAATGAAACGCTGGAAAGCTATACTTGAGGAATATGATTACGAATTGAATTACAAACCTGGCAAAATGAACGTAGTTGCGGACGGACTATCTAGACCACCGCAACAAGAACAGATAAATTCCCTAACAGCAACCCGACATAGCGACGACAGCTCAGTTCAAACGTTGATACCCTATACATACGCACCCATCAACGCATTCAAGAACCAACTTTTCATTTCCATAGGTGAAACCTCCTCATACCAGTTTCAAATAATTTTCCCAACCTATCATAGGCACACTGTGGTGGAGAGAGAATTCACGGAAGATAGTATTATTGCTTTATTAAAAAGATATTTGAATCCCTCGGTTACAAATTGCATAAAGACATAAGACAGTATATTAGGAAGAGTCCAAACCATTTACCAAACCCACTTCAGTAGATACAGGGTGCGCTACAGGCGAAATTTTGTGGAGGATATCCTTACTGAGTCTGAACACGAAAGAGAAATTATCTGCGAACACAACAGAGCTCATCCGCAACCCAACAGAAAATAAAGCTCAAATTTTGGAGATATGCTATTTCCCCCAGATGAACGCGAAAATAAAAAAAAATGCGAAACAGTGTAGGATTTGCCTTGAAAATAAGTACGAGCGACACCCAGTGAACCCCATTCTAAAAGCCACTCCAATCCCCAATTATCCAGGACATATTGTTCACGTAGACCTGTATTATACCAGCAATAAAATAGTGTTAACATCAATAGACAAATTCTCAAAATACGCCCAAGCAAAGATTGTAAAGTCCAGATCATCCGAAGATATAAAAACCCCTTTAATAGATTTGTTGGAGATATTTGGATTTCCCGAAAATCACTGAATTCGGCTCCCATAACCTTCATGCTGCAGAATCGATTTGGAATAGAAATATTCAGAACCCCACCATATAAAAGCACAGTGAACGGACAGATAGAGCGATTCCACTCCACCTTGTCGGAATTATTGCGATGTACCAAAGCAGAAATTGTTCACTCCGATTTCCGTGATCTCCTTGATAGATCCCTATACAAATACAATTTCTCAATTCATTCCACTACTAAATGAAAGCCTATAGAATTATTTTTTGGACGGACAGTTGGACCGCACCCAGTCGACCTGGACAAAGACGAAAACACACAAAACTTGAAAATTAAACAAGGAAGGCATTTAGAGGTCCACAATAAGAGAAGAACAGATTTCAGGACATACAGTGCCAATGACGTGGTTTATGTAAAATTAAACAAGCGAATAGGAAATAAATTGTAAGGAATAATAGGAAATAATTGTAGAGTAAACTAACTTTTCAAAAAGCAGAGAAACAAAAAAGCAAGAAAGAGGGAAGAAGGAAGTTTTTCTCTTCTAAAAATTAATCAGTTAAAGGAATGAAAATAAAAATTACAAATTATAATAATAATAAAAAGGATAGTACAATAGCAATAATTTAAGTCAAGCCGAGCTATATGCCATAGGCGTACGATTTTAGATATAAGCAATAATTGAGTGTTCATCGTCATTAAAAAAAATAAACGCCTTTTTCAGTCTCCTTGCCTGCATGGCACATGCGGATATCCAAATCCACAATTATTCATCATCCCACTTAATAACTATAGATAACGGCCTCTCAAAAATCAAAGATGGCACCCTCAACTTTATCCACATTATTAACACCCAAACATACAGAAAACTTTTGGAAAATATAACGGTGACCATAGGAAAAAATTTACCACCATCGAATCCTTTATATCCTACCCTGCAGCATGAGGCCCAACAAGCTGTTGCAACTCATTGAACCCATCCGAAATACTAAAACCCGAAGATTCCTAGATTTTCTCGGTACCGCTTGGAAGTACATAGCGGGAAGCCCCGACCATGATGACCTCAATATTATAAATTCTAACTTGGGAAAATTGATTATAAACAATAATAAACAAATTATTATAAATAATGTGTTGAAACACCAAGTAAATAAAATTACTGAAATTACTAATAGTTTGTTAAATGCTATAAAAAAGAAAAATGTCATAACAAATGAGGTAGCAGTAAGCCTCCAAAATAAGCTAAGATTAATCAAAGAAGAAATTGTAAATGTTAAGTACGCCATACAATGGGCAAGAATTGGAATTGTAAGCCCAATAATATTAAATAAATTGGAAATTGGTTTAGCTATAGGAGAAATGAACAAAGAACATATGCCATTTGATACTGCCGAGGGGGCATTAGAACTAGCTGAAGTAAGTGTACTTAGAAATATTTCATCAATTTTATACATTGTTAAAATACCATTAACCACCATGGACATATATCAAAATTTAATAATTAAAGCTGTTATAAGGAATAATATATATTTTTATAAAAATTATAATTGACCTAAAATATAATAATGTCATAAAAAATAAAGACCGTATATTCGGCATAACAAATGATTATAGAAAGTATAAAAAATAAGCATATGAAGCAAAATGAGTTAATAGATTTAAGTAATGATTCTTGTATGCCTAAGTTAATAAAAAGCCTCAACTCTTCGTGTGACTTCATCAACTGCCACCACATCCCAAAGGACGAGCTTGTTGCGCCCGGAATGCTTTTCCTAAACAACTACAACGGTAATATTACCACAAGCAGCGACGTGAGATACATGAATGGGACCTACATCGTAAATTTTAAAAATGAGACCATTGTAGTCAATGGAAGAACATATAGGAATTTCGAAGCACCCCCTATGTTATAAATATGATAATGAAAATGCCTTTAGCTTTAGAACAAGAAATCCTTCCCTAACTGATATTTTTTTAAGTACCGTATTACTTTCTGGGTTCATTTATATATTAGGGTGCTTTTTTCCCATACTGAAATTTTGTGGGAAATACCTAAAAAAAACATTCTTTGAAAATTTTAGCTCTTAATATACATATTTAGTACTCGCCCTCCGCGTATGAAGATTTCCCATATCAAATACGCGTCAACTAGAGTTTTTTTAAATCCCTCTATCTCAGCGGTATTGTATGCGATTTCATTGTTTCAAAAAACATGTTACTCAGAATGAAAGGATCTACTAAAAATCGGCTTTATTGCACAGCACTGGCTCAGCAATTTTGTACATCCTTTCATATTTGGTAATATGTTTTTCGAAACAATCAAATCGCATAAAAAACCTCTGAGATAGAGGGATTTAAAAAAAAAATGTAGTTGACGCGTATTTGATATGGGAAATCTTCATACGCGGAGGGTGAGTACTATATGTGTGTATTAAGACCAAAATTTCAAAGAATGTTTCTTCAGGTATTTCCCACAAAATTTCAGCGTGGCAGTAAAGAAAAAAGTGATGGTGAAAACAAGCAGCCTAATATATATGTATGTATATAAATTCGAATATGTATATAATCTAAGTATTACATTTAAATACAATATACAATGAAAAATAATGGAATATTTGTTTTTGCTTTTCAAAGGCCCAAACGAGTGAAGTGCAGTGTGACTGCGCCACAGAGTAGAAAAGCTCACTTTTTACGGTTATGTTTTTCAGCATAGTTAAAAAAGATCTCTCCACAGTCCACATGCTCTACTTTATAGTTGGTAAAAGTAATGTTTCTCTCAATACCTTGCAATCGTTCTATGTTGTTTGGTAAGTCGTTGGTCTGTACAAAGAGCAAAGCATAATACAGAGGATTCAACCGATGTGTTAGTTGGTGTCAGACAGTGAATAGGAAATTCGCTCACACCATGCTCTTTGGTTCCTTCTCTTTATTCTCTACGTTGTTTTATTCCTACGTTATTAATGAAGTATATGTAAGAAGAAGAATGTGCTTTATATATACATAAAGGAGGAGATACATGTAAAAAATATAGGTGCTCATTTTCAGTGGAAGGTTATACTGTAGTATAAAAATTGCCTAGCGTTTAACCCTGCTTATTATTTATTAAACAATTAAAACGATCAAAAGGCAAGGCTAAACTAAGCTGACTTTAACTGCAGCTTAAATTCACAAAGAAAATTTGGGCAAAAATTTTGCCTTCAATGTGGTTAATTAGAAATAGTTGTCTTAAAGAAAAACATGATAAATAGCGTTATAAAGTACGATATAAATATATTGACAATTACCTTAGTAGAACATTATATGGTTTCATTTGACTTGAAAAAAGTTTCATTTAAAATGAAAAAAGTTTCACTTCACTTGAAAAAAGTTTCATTTGAGATGAAAATAGTTTCATTTGACTTGAAAAAGTTTCGTTTGAGAAGAAAATAGTTTCATTTGACTTGAAAAAAGTTTCATTTGACCTGAAAATGGTATAACACTGGCATTGGGTATGATTACTTTTCCCCATTTTTGCTTTTGTTGGGCAATTTAATAAATACAAACGCCAATACGGTCAATTATTGAAACTGTTCAGTGTTATAATATTTGGTTACTGCATAGTTCAGTTGACACTTTACCAATTGACGCCAATGTTACCACATTAATTCCGCAGGTTTCTCTTTATTATTATTTCTTTATAAAAATTAATGTAAGTACTTGCTTTTGTGTTTATATTTTCATTGATAACAATCAGTTTCATGTGAGCACTGTTAGATTCAAATTTATTTTTGATAAACGTTGTTTTTGTTGTAGCGGCGCCACTAGGAGCACCTGTAACATTAATAGCAAGTGAAAACAAAAAAATTATAGCGTGTTTAAAGCTACCACTATATTGTTATTGTTTTCACAATGACAGTTTTGTTGGCATCAATAGCACAGTATGTATTTATATTAGTGGCAGCTCGTTTGTTAGACACCACATGACGTCGCTTTATATTTATTTTACTGCCCTCGTGTAAATGTCAACCGATTTGTAATGTTATTCATTGCCGGGTCAGCAACATAATTTAAATGAAATCAAATTCCAAATCATATTTGTAGTAATTACACATAAGAGCATACACCAGTGGTGCATCAGGTTGTTGGGCATTTGAAAGGAACACTGCATTTATGTTCCACCTCACGTTCGGTTGTCAATTCCAATTTGCTAAAATTATACCTCAGACTCAATTCTAGAAGTTTTGCGCAAGGCAAATCAATCAAGGTAGAAATGACAACTTAAATATTTTGTTTTTGTAGGTGTTCTAACTTCAAATGTTTTTATTCCTTTGAGATCCAAGCAGACTTTCAGGTTATACTCGTACATATATATTGTAACGAATTTACTGAAATTCCTCTTATTTGCAACCTTCTGCTAACGTTCGAATCACTAAACTGTTGAATAAATAACTCCAATATTCGATAATGCAAAATGGTCTGTATTAGATTACTTCAAAATAACACTTCTACTTCTCAACAGATAGCGTGCTGAAATCAAACTGATTCGTCGTGCCTCAGCTGGTGCTGATTTTATACTTTTTGGTTTCCTCGTTGACATATTTCTAAGCGTTTCTATTTCTAGAATTTGCTATTTGTTTACCAGCTATAAATTTCTCAGCTATAACTACATATGCACGATTTTTATAGCTTCTCGCATAGCCCAAGCGAGTGTATATGTGAGTGATACTTCCACAGACGATTGCCCACTTTTGAGAGTATCTCAGATAAGATATATGCATGTGTTTGTGCGTCTCACCGCTGCGTCTACGTACATATGTGTAGACAAAATGATTCATTCGTTTATGTAGATAAAAGTGACTTCCTGCTTTATTGTTGTTGTGGCTTCATTTACTTAGCATCAGACTAGTGATGTGAGTATCACTTAGTGTCACTAATATTCGTCACAATATTTAACTCAAAAGCCATATTATGTATGTTTAGTCCCCCACAAAGGGATTGAAATAGGTACAGATTTTGAGAGTGCAGCAAATTTTAGCATTATGTTTATTTTAGTATCTTTTTATGAAAGGAACAAGGACTTTGTGTCCTTGGAAATCAATATTGACAGACAAAATTATTTTCCTTTGGAAAGGAAAGCCGCTCTTGCTAACAAATGCTAGTTTGAAATGTGGAAGTAATTGAGAAGTAAAGCCTTTGTTAGCCGAACAGAGGCCACACTGTATAGAAGTGAACAGTAGATGAGTGCTGGAGTATTTGGAGGAGTTTCTTCGATGTATATTTCTGCTCTAACTGCATTCATTTCATTAGTTGCTGAATGAATAAAATTTACTAATTAGTTTAGGTAAAGTGGTGAAAAAAGTGCTTCATGCGCTGAATGAGGGCAAGACGATGTGCTTGTGTAGGACATCGTCTATTTGTATCGAACAAAAATTGAAGCAAAATCAACGGAGTGGTTTCGGAGTCCACAAGATACATATCGCTAGCTCAATTCACAACAAATTTAAAATATTTTGTTAAATATTTTTTTTTTCACAACCAATGCGAGCAGATATGGCTTTTTAAAAGTGGAATAACTGCAAACACTTTAAAATTTTAACTGCGGTTGTATTTTAATTAAGCTAATGATATGTGTATACAATATAGTACACGATGACCTAAGTACTCGACTTACTCAGTCTGCATTTGCGCGTTTCTATACAATAGCTCTTCATTAACGTATAGAGGCGTTGCATCTAGAAATACTTTAGGCATTTCAGACACTTTCACCTATCAATGATACCGCACTGAGAAGTCCATAAAATCTTTGGAACTAACATTTTTTTTTCGCAAAAATTCTTCACTTGAAAACAATCAAACACTAAAATGTAATAATCCCGTTATGACATTTGAAGAACTTTGAAACTGTTCTTAAGTTATACCGAAAGCTATCCTGAAATAGTCCCGAAATTATTCTTAAAGTGACTCTGAAACTATCCAAAAATGCTACATAATTGACCAGAAAGTGCCCAAAATGATTTGAAAACGATGTAAAAAACAATTTTGAAATGGTCAGGAAACTGGTCACAGAGCATCCCTAAAACTGTTTCGAAATTATATATGTGATCCAGGCTATGAAAAGGTGGCTTATGACTAAAAAAATAAATTGCTAGAAACAGCTGTTAAAAGCTGTTTTTTATGCGAGAAACAGCTGTAAAGAGCTGTTTTTTTTTTTTTTTTTTGTCATAAGCCACCTTTTTATAGACCGAGTCACATATAATGCTGAAAATATTCAGAAAACATTACCAAGAAATAGCTTTGAAAATGTTTCTTTATGATGCAAACAACATTTAGGAAATAACACAAAAATCCACAAACAATACCTTAGTGATCCAAACAAATCTCGAAATGATGGTGAAAAGTTCCGAAACTGTTTCAAATTAGACTCGAACACTCCCAGTGTATTTCTTCCGTGAAAAGATTACCAGCTCCTCATTTCATCTATCATTTCATTTATTTTCGATGTGTCTCCTAAAAAATTTCCGAATAGAAACGAAATTATTCAAAAAAAAGTTCCTTCTCAGCCGATTGAATTTTGCTGTCCCTCCTAGAGTATACAGACACTATGTGCCTTTTTATTTACCTCTTTGTCGTCGAAACTTTGCTAAAAATAATCCTTTGCATATCTGGTGTTCCCACTACAACACTTTTATACCTGTTTTGAATGTACTTTGGTCACTTTACGTAATGCAGTACTCGTCTATCTCAGCTGAGATATATTATCTAATTTTTTGTTAAGTATCCCGACGTTATTTCTTTCGTAAAAACCCGGAAACGATAACGTATAATGACTGGATTTGTCACATGGACTATTCAACGTGGAACATTAAAAAGAAACAAAACAGTTCTATGATAATTGGAATCTAGTGATTTTCATCAACGTTCAAAAATGCTTTCTCACGAGATACTAAACGGAATCGTTTGCATTCCGGCAGTATAGTTCTATAGGTCAGGCATCGATTTGATTGGTATCTAGTGCATCCCAACAACGTAAGTCATGCTACTTTTAATGCATTCTATGGCACTCACTACACTACTCGGAGTTCTGCCGCATTCCGACGACATGCTGAGCAGAATCTGATGCATTTAGCCAGTATAGGATTTTATTATTACTCTTACTTCTCAAAATATAATTCAGAAATCCAATTATATTGTTATATTTATTAATAACTCAAGTTGTATATACATTTTTCAAAAAACTGTTATCGACAACGTTTTCAGCGGACATTTTTGGGTCGGACAGGGTATACGTAAACATTTTACAATCAAATGAAAATTTTGATACAATTTAGTAGCCTTGAATGTTGCAAGTAATTAGATTAGTTGAGCTGAAAGGCCGCGGTTAATGAATAAAACTTCCTTTTGGTCTGTTTTATATTCATAAATTTTAATTTTGGTCGATATTTCGACTTCAATCTGAAGTCATCATCATGGACATATGGACATGTATGATCGATCAGCTCAACTAATCCAATTAATCAAATGAAAATTTTTTAGGAGGTCATGAAAAAAAACTAAAAATCAAAGTTGCAAAAAAGTCAAAAAAAAGAAATTTCGCAGGCTTGAAAATGATTTTTTTGGGTATGCGTAGTGGAAATTTTTTATCCTGAGCCCAAATCCTATCGAAAAATCGATGGCGCGATATCTGTTAATAAATCGAACCAGTCTAATGTACATGCATATGTACATATATGAATCTCGCGTTGATCCCGCTGACTGCCTTCTACATATCTGATTTATATTTCCGAACAAAAACTAGTTATGCAACTGTTTGTGTGGCTTTGTAACGGAAAATATGTTTACTTTTGTAAGCATTTAAAATAACTTTGATCAATATGATAACACACATTTGTGCTTGAAGGTGTGGTATCGAGCTCTAAATAATCACTTCATTTAAAAAACTTAAGCCTCCGCTATTTTTTTACATGATTTATATAAGCTAAATATTTAAATTTTTCATAGCTGATCGGTTTTGTTAATGATTTTAAATATTTTAACAAATGGAAAAAACTTTATCGCATTTTTGAAGATCTGTCTCGTACTTCTTATAGTTGGAGCATACATCTTTTTTGAGGTACATACATGACCAAACCAAATATGGTTTAAAATTTAGTTTATACCGGTCTTCGTGAAAACGCGTGCACAGTGCTTAGTTTAAATTTTAAACCAAATAAGTATTCACCAGCAGATTGGGAACAAGAAACATTGTGTAGTCCATCGTTAGGCTTTGAGTCGAAGTTGTCCGAATCTACCTCCTGAGCTATCGTATCTGTATGACCTAACGTATCAAAAAACTTTATATGTTTGTATACAAAATATTTTGAAAATTAATCAGTGACTTCATGCACTTTCTACAAACGAAGAAGATAACAAGTAACGAAGGCTAAGTTCGGGTGTAACCGAACATTACATACTCAGCTGAGAGCTATGGAGACAAATTGAAAATCACCATGTTGGAAAATGAACCTAGAGTAAGCCTGGGATGTGTTTGTATAATATTTGTATCAAATGGAAGGTATTAAAGAGTATTTTAAGAGGGAGTGGGCCATAGTTCTATAGGTGGACGCCATTTAGGGATATCGCCATAAAGGTGGACCAGGGCTGACTCAGAATTTGTTTGTACGATATGGGTATCAAATGAAAGGTGTTAATGAGTATTTTAAAAGGGCGTGGGCTTAGTTCTATAGGTGGACGCCTTTTCCAGAATAAGCTATAAAGGTGGACCAGGGATGACTCTAGAGTTTGTTTGTATGATATGGGTATCAAATGAAAGGTGTTAATGAGTATTTTAAAGGGGAGTGGGCCATAGTTCTATAGGTGGACGCCATTTAGGGATATCGCCATAAAGGTGGACCAGGGCTGACTCAGAATTTGTTTGTACGATATGGATATCAAATTAAAGGTATGAATGAGGGTTTTAAAAGCGAGTGGCCCTTAGATGTATATGTGAAGGCGTTCTCGCGATATCGACCAAAATGTGGACCAGGTGATCCAGAAAATCATCTGTCGGGTACTGCTAATTTATTTATATATGCAATACCACTAACAGTATTACTGCCAAGATTCCAAGGGCTGTTGATTTCGCCTTGCAGAACTTTTTCATTTTCTTCTACTTAATATGGTAGGTGTCACACCCATTTTACAAAGTTTTTTTCTAAAGTTATATTTTGCGTCAATAAATCAATCCAATTACCATGTTTCATCCATTTTTTGCGTATTTGGTATAGAATTGTGGCATTTTTTTCAGTTTTCGTAATTTTCGATATCGAAAAAGTGGGCGTGGTCATAGTCGGATTTCGGCCATTTCTTATACCAATAAAAAGTGAGTTCATATAAGTACGTGAACTGAGTTTAGTAAAGATATATCGAGTTTTTCTCAAGTTATCGTGTTAACGGCCGAGCTGAAGGACAGACGGTACACTGTGTATAAAATCTGGGCGTCGCTTCAACCGATTTCGCCCTTTTTCACAGAAAAAAAGTATCGTCCTAGAGTCCAAGCCCCTACCAAATTTCACAAGGATTGGTAAATTTTTGTTTGACTAATGGCATTAAAAGTATCTTAGACAAATTAAATGAAAAAGGGCGGAGCCACGCACATTTTGAAATTTTCTTTCATTTTTGTATTTTGTTGCACCATATCATTACTGGAGTTGAATTTTGATATAATTTACTTATATACTGTAAAGATACAAAATTGTTTGTTAAAATTTGACTTAAAAAAAAATTTTTTTTTTTAAGTAGGCGTGGTCGTTTTCCGATTTTGCTAATTTTTAATAAGCATACATATAGCAATAGGAGTAACGTTCCTGCCAAATTTCATCATGATATCTTCAACGACTGCCAAATTTCAGCTTGCAAAAGTTTTAAATTACCTTCTTTTAAAAGTGAGCGGTGCCACGCCCATTGTCCAAAATTTTACTAATTTTCTATTCTGCGTTATAAATTCAACTAACCTACCAAGTTTCATTGCATTATCCGTCTTTGGTAATGAATTATCGCACTTTTTCGGTTTTTCGAAATTTTCGATATCGAAAAAGTGGGCGTGGTTATAGTCCGATATCGTTCATTTTAAATAGCGTACCAAATTTCATCAAGATACCTCAAAATTTTCTCAAGTTATCGTGTCAACGGACGGACGGACGGAAGGACGGACGGACGGACATGGCTCAATCAAATTTTTTTTCGATCCTGATGATACTTATATATGGAAGTCTATATCTATCTCGATTCCTTTATACCTGTACAACCAACCGTTATCCAATCAAGTTAAAATACTCTGTGAGCTCTGCTCAACTGAGTATAAAAAGCGCACTTCACAGCTTCCACAACCCAATTGCTAACCTCACCTTCGCGAGGCGAATCCTGTTACAAATATGAATGTATCATACACAAACACATCACAGAGTAGAAATGGAAGTAAGAGAACGAAGGACTGGGAAATCATCGAAAAAAAGAAGGGGAAGAAAATCAATTAGGAAAAAACGAAGAGCATTGGGAATATGAATAGGAAATAGAGGAGTGAAGAAAATCTTAAAGGTAGCTCGAAGCTTTGAGTCCACTGTTTTATAGGGGCCGAATATTTAGTCTGCCCTTTATGGTATTGGAATTGCTATTTTGGGTTATACTCTCTCTAATCCTAAGGGGCGTAGATTATTGGCCTGACATTCCGTGGATCCATGGGTTATATTCGTGGCAAATATAAGCAATTGCAAAGAGTTTTTTATGACATGCTTTTCGATTGACAGTGGTCTTACAAATAATCGACTGAAAAGCTTCTACACAAGTTCATTGCCTTTGGCAAATTTCATTCGATTTCGGCATAAAAACTGTAGGTACGGCAAATTCGTAGAAAAGGTATAAGTAGAAAGCTTCAAGGAATAAGAGAAATTCGTTCTTAATCCCTTCGGGGAGACATAACACTTCCCGAAATTTACTGGGAGTCTAATCAATGTGGATTAAGCATAATCTGTTAACCGGACTTTTCCCTAATTAATTTGAAGTCGCGGAGCTATTTTTATACTCAGTTGAGCAGAGCTCACAGAGTATATTAAGTTTGATTGGATAACGGTTGGTTGTACAGGTATAAAGGAATCGAGATAGATATAGACTTCCATATATCAAAATCATCAAGATCGAAAAAAAATTTGATTGAGCCATGTCAGTCCGCCCGTCCGTCCGTCCGCCCGTTAACACGATAACTTTAGTAAATTTTGAGGTATCTTGATGAAATTTGGTATGTAGGTTCCTGAGCACTCATCTCAAATCGCTATTTAAAATGAACGATATCGGACTATAACCACGCCCACTTTTTCGATATCGAAAATTTCGAAAAACAGAAAAAGTGCAATAATTCATTACCAAAGACAAATAAAGCAATGAAACTTGGTACGTGAGTTCAACTTATGACGCAGAATGGAAAATTAGTACAAGTTTGACCAATGGGCGTGGCACCGCCCACTTTTAAAAGAAGGTAATGTAAAAATTTTGCAAGCTGTAATTTGGCAGTCGTTGAAGATATAATGATGAAATTTGGCAGGAACTATTACTATATGTACGCTCAATAAAAATTAGCAAAAGCGGAGAAGGACCACGCCCACTTCAAAAAAAATTTTTTTAAGTAAAATTTTAACAAAAAATTTAATATCTTTACAGTATATAAGTAAATTATGTCAACATTCAACTCCAGTAATGATATGGTGCAACAAAATACAAAAATAAAAGAAAATTTCAAAATCGGCGTGGCTCCACCCTTTTTTATTTAATTTGGCTAGGATACTTTTAATGCCATAAGTCGAAGAAAAATTCCAATCCTTTTGAAATTTGGCAGGGGCATAGATTTTATGACGCTAACTGTTTTCTGTGAAAATGGGCGAAATCGGTTGTAGCCGCGCCCAGTTTGTATACACAGTCGTCCGTCTGTCCTTCCACATTTTGGTCGATATCTGGAAAATGCCTTCACATATACAACTACCACCACTCCCTTTTAAAACTCTCATTAATAACTTTAATTTGATACCACTATCGTACAAACACATTCTTGAGACACCCCTGGTCCACGTTTATGGCGATATCTCGAAAAGGCGTCCACCTATAGAACTAACCCGACGCCCCTTTAAAATACTCATTAACACCTTTCATTTGATACCCATATTGTACAAACTCATTCTAGTGTCACCCCTGGTCCACCTTTATGGCGATACCTCGAAAAGGCGTCCACCTGTAGAACTAAAGCCCACTCCCTTTTAAAATACTCATTAACACCTTTCGTTTGATACCCATATTGTACAAACGCATTCTAGAATCACCCCTGGTCCACCTTTATGGCGATATCTCGAAATGGCGCCACCTATACAACTACCACCACTCCCTTTTAAAACCCTCATTAATACCTTTAATTTGATACCCATATCGTACAAACACATTCTAGAGTCACTCCTGGTCCACCTTTATGGCGATATTTCGAAACGGCGTCCACCTATAGAACTAAGGCCCACTCCCTTTTAAAACCCTCATTAATACCTTTAATTTGATACCCATATCGTACAAACTCTTTCTAGTGTCACCCCTGGTCCACCTTTATGGCGATACCCCCGAAAAGGCGTCCACCTATAGAACTAAAGCCCACTCCCTTTTAAAATACTCATTAACACCTTTCGTTTGATACCCATATTGTACAAACGCATTCTAGAATCACCCCTGGTCCACCTTTATGGCGATATCTCGAAAAGGCGACCACCTATACAACTACCACCACTCCCTTTTAAAACCCTCATTAATACCTTTAATTTAATACCCATATCGTACAAACACATTCTAGAGTCACCCCTGGTCCACCTTTATGGAGATATTTCGAAACGGCGTCCACCTATAGAACTAAGGCCCACTCTCTTTTAAAATACTCATTAACACCTTTCGTTTGTTACCCAAATTGAACAAACGCATTCTAGAATCACCCCTGGTCCACCTTTATGGAGATATCTCGAAACGGCGTCCACCTATGGAACTAAGGATTACTCCATTCTAAAATACTCATTAACACCTTTCATTTGATACCCATATCGTACAAACGCATTCTAGAATCACCCCTGGTCCACCTTTATGGCGATATATCGAAAAGGAGACCACCTATACAACTACCACCACTCCCTTTTAAAACCCTCATTAATACCTTTAATTTGATACCCATATTGTACAAACGCATTCTAGAGTCACTCCTGGTCCACCTTTATGGCGATATTTCGAAACGGCGTCCACCTATAGAACTAAGGCCCACTCCCTTTTAAAACCATCATTAATACCTTTAATTTGATACCCATATCGTACAAACACATTCTAGAGTCACCCCTGGTCCACCTTTATGGCGATACCTCGAAAAGGCGTCCACCTATAGAACTAAAGCCCACACCCTTTTAAAATACTCATTAACACCTTTCGTTTGATACCCATATTGTACAAACGCATTCTAGAATCACCCCTGGTCCACCTTTATGGCGATACCTCGAAAAGGCGTCCACCTATAGAACTAAAGCCCACTCCCTTTTAAAATACTCATTAACACCTTTCGTTTGATAGCCATATTGTACAAACGCATTCTAGAATCACCCCTGGTCCACCTTTATGGAGATATCTCGAAACGGCGTCCACCTATGGAACTAAGGATTACTCCATTCTAAAATACTCATTAACACCTTTCTTTTGATACCCATATTGTACAAACCCATTCTAGAGTCACCCCTGGACCACCTTTATGGCGATATCTCGAAAAGGCGACCACCTATACAACTACCACCACTCCGTTTTAAACCCTCATTAATACCTTTAATTTGATACCCATATCGTACAAACAAATTCTAGGGTCACCCCTGGTCCACATTTATGGCGATATCTCGAAACGGCGTCCCCCTATGGAACTAAGATCATTCCCTTTTAAAACACTCATTAACACCTTTCATTTGATACCCATATTGTACAAACCCATTCTAGAGTCACCCCTGGTCCACCTTTATGTCGATATCTCGAAAAGGCGACCACCTATACAACTACCACCACTCCCTTTTAAAACCCTCATTAATACCTTTAATTTGATACCCATATCGTACAAACAAATTCTAGGTCAACCCTGATCCACCTTTATGGCTATATCCCTAAATGGCGTCCACCTATAGAACTATGGCCCACTCCCTCATAAAATACTCTTTAATGCCTTTCATTTGATACACATGTCATACAAGCATATTCCAGGGTTTCCCTCGGTTCATTTTCCTACATGGTTATTTTCCCTTATGTTGTCACCATAGCTCTCAACTGAGTATGTAATGTTCGGTTACACCCGAACTTAACCTTCCTTACTTGTTATTTATCTATTTAATAGTCTACGAATTGAGCAATTTAAACAGACTAAATAGCAAATATCAGTACATTTACAAATAGTATGTCTTATACAAAACGAATGTGCAGTGTAAAACATTAAGGAAATGATCTTAAGAGTTATAGTTACATATTTGATATTAAGAGGTGACATGTATAATTATATGCGCGATAATTTAAATAAATAACTTAACTTTACAAGAGGGTATGAGTTTTGTATACGTATGCCCAGTAAGGGGCAGACGAAGGTGCTCAGAAGGGAGCTGACGCGAATTTCTCAGAAAAGAGCTGATTGCCCAGTAGGGGGCTAACGAAAGGTGCTAAGAAGGGAGCTGACACGAACCGCTCAAAAAGAGCTGCTATATTATATATACATAAAATGGAGTTACAGTAAGTTATAGTTAGTTATTTGAAATATGTATACATCTATACTAATTTAACTCAAATAAAATACACCTCTTTATTTTGAAAAGCGATTCCGACGTATCAAAATTACTATAATGCTTGTTAAAATCCAATCACAAACAACGAAGAGCTTCGTGCATTTCGAAATTCGACCTACATGTGCTCAAAAAAGCGGATGGAAATGCCTTGATAGCCTCATGGTAACATTAAATTTGAGCTCGCTAAGTAAAAACGGGCTATTCACCGTTCCACTCAATAATTTCACCATAAACAACACACCAAGCATTTCCCTGCGACTCTCGAGAGAAGGGAGGTTTATAAGCTTTAACCGACTGTTGTAAGAGGGAAGATTTCTTGTTGGATCCCACGCCAAATGACTCAAAGCAAAAAGTAGGAATTGTTTTTGAACCGATTCAAGCTTGTCATGATAAATTTGATACCGCGGGTTCCAAACGATTGATGCATACTCCAATATAGGTCTCACTAAAGCAGTAAAGAGAGATTTTGTAACGTAGGGGTTATTAAATTCCTTAGACCATCGTTTAACAAAAGCAAGAACTCCTTTCGATCGGGTCACGCAAGTTTCAATATGAAATTTAAAGTCAAGTTTTGGGTCCAATGTAACACCCAGGTCAATAAATCTAGTGACTTGCTTCAGCCGGTAGTCACCAACCGTGTAATTGTGCACTTGAAATGATTTTCTACCAAAACTCATGAATTTACATTTATTTAGGTTGAGGCTCATATCATTAATATTGCACCACTTGACAAAACTATCGAGATCTTCTTGAAGGAGCAATCTGTCTTCCGGAGTGAGTATAGGTTTAAAAAGCTTTACATCGTAAGCATACATCAAAATCTTGGAATAGCAAATATAGCAAAGAACCATGGTGACTACCTTGCGGTACGCCAGAAGTAACCTTAATGAATTGAGATTCGCTGTTTTTAAATAACACCTTTTGTTTCCTTCCTTTTAAGGAAGAGGAAATCCAACTCAGAAGTTGAGGTGGAAATCCTAAACCATTAAGTTTATAGGTGAGAATAGTGTGGGAAACCTTATCGAAAGCTTTGCTGAAATCCGTGTAAATTACATCGGTATGTTGGTTATTTCTAAAGTTTCTGAAGACATGAGTAGTAAATTCCAACAGGTTCGTCTCAGTTGACTTGCCTTTGCAGAAGCCATGCTGAGCTGGGTTAATGATAGTAGAAACTGAATGAGCTAGTTGTTTAGTTATAATGGATTCGAAAAGTTTAGGTATTTCGCTAAATTTTGCAATCCCTCTATAGTTTGCAACAGATGATTTACTGCCACTTTTGTACAGTGGTATAATAAAAGACTCTTTCCAGAAACAGGGAAATACACCTTACTTTAGAGAAGCATTTAAAATATTCGTTAAGGGCCGATACAAATATTCTGCGCAACTTCTTAGAACAACAGAAGGAATGCTGTCGGGACACTAGCATAAGAAGTTTTTAGGTTTTCTAGGTGTAAAAACACGTCGTTACAGGATAAAAACACGTCGGTACGTTACGTTATGTTTTTATTTTCGTAACAGAATTCGTTAGAAAAGAAAAGGAAAGGAAAGGAGAAGAAAGGAAAGGAAAACGAAACAGGAAAGATTAAAAGTCAAGACCAAAGCCCAAACCGAAGCGGGAACCAATACCGAACGGCGTATTTTCATTTTGTTATCGAAGTTTTATTGGCTTGTTATCGATGAATTATCGGTTGATTACAGGTTATATAAAATTGCCATCCATAACGAAGGTTGTCAGTGATTAACTGATTTTTTATCGAGGACTTTTATTGAAATATTATGGATATGTTTTCTACAATTTACGATTTACTATTAAAAATCTATCGATTATTTATCTAAAATTTATCTATTTTGAATCGCGAAATTATCCATTTGTTATCAAAAAGTTATCGATTTGAAATCAAATAAATTTTGTATCGGTGTTACCGTCTTGTTATTGGCGTGTTATCGGTTTGTTATCGTACGTTTCTCAAGTACATTTGATGATCTGTCCAGTGAGTTGAACTGGGGAATTTCATTGTTATAAGCAATCACATTACCCACTCCTCAATGGTGGCCGCAGCGCATCTTGTCGTCTCCTACACTGTCTTTTACTTCAGAGCATCATTTAACTTTATTTCATTTGTCAAAAAAAATTGAGTGCATGAAGGAACTCTTTTAGTTTTCAGAGGAATACCAAACATTACATTGGTAGAAAAAAGGAGAATGGAGAATAATCATAATTTGTCATAATATGCGAAAATATAAAAAGCAGTACAGTTGAAATCACAAATTATTTTTACGTTGTTAGCTCGTGGTCGCCATTCGAGAAGCAACCAAAGAAGTAAGGGAGCAAAGAAGCGACAAACTGCAAAGCAATTGACAACAAAGTAAGAAGGTAAACAGCTAGTGGACCAGGATAAATGACAGCATTGATGCGTCCTGCCAATATTTGTTGTCACGACAAATTCGCGGCAGCTGTTGACAAAGCCTCGAACAAGCATGCCAATGATGCGCCGAAGCTTATATGCTTTGAAACGAATAAATGTGTTGAGCGGCCAAAATCGCGAATGTAAACAGTCAAAGCGCGCTTCTTCTTTCATTGTAACAATGTCCTCTTAGCTTTGTCGGTCGAATTTTTGAGATCGGGGGTATACGTGGTTGGCCACATGGCATATTGTCAGCATTTATTTCTTCGTATCGCAAACTTCACATACGTATACATATGCACAAACACACACATATACAAATGCACAAAGTTTGGGGATATTTTTCACAGACAGTCAGTCATTGACATTACGTATTCGCGATTTTGTGGCTTTGTCGTCGTAATATTTGTTCAGTCGTCGAACATCTTTGCTTGTAGAACAATATTTATTATTTTTATTATACTCAACTGGACAAGCAAACAACGGATATATCTATACAGAAAATTATTTCCTTATTCAACTTTTGAGTTCAAATTTATGTGGGGCGACATATGTGAAGGGGGCGAGGTAAAAAAAAAGGGAACCCAGCAAAATTGAGTTAAATAGTTGAATAATGTTATGTTGTTCTTACCCAAGCATTGAAATAGTGATGATGTTTTTCCCACCCATAAAATATATAGGTACGCATTTGTCAGATATCTGCTTCTTCTATTTTGGGCTAAAGAACAGAGATAACGCAAACCGACGTAGTATATTGGTATTCGGTTTTATTCTCAATAAGCAGCTACTGTTGTTCGACCTTGGATAATTTCGAAGTCCGTAACCTCGGTAACAAACTTTGGTATCTGTGAAGCTGTCAGGAAGAAAACAAATATGCCTAACGAGGATTATACGAAGTCTTCGACATTGCCCATATATAGGGGGCAGCTTTTCTGTTGAATCTGTAGAATGGAAAAACTATTCTTCTCATTAACCAAGGCTTACGTCGCTATGTAGTAGTGGTATATTGCGCTTAAAATTTCCTTTTTATAAGACTACCACAAACATACCAGTAAATACTAAAAAAAAAAACAAGTTGTCAAGTTCGGGTTTAAACAAACATTATATACTCAGCGTGAGCTTCAGTTGCACATTTCATTTCAGATAAATTACTTTTCTACATAACACGTGGCACCGCCCGTTTAAACAAAATGTCTTCCCATTTCATCTTACAATACAACTTGATAAGTGAAATATTATTGATTCAAAAGTATTTTGTGCTAAGTTATAGCTTATTATTTTCGCCTACGACCCTTTTAAAAATCTTTTATATAAAAGTGGACTTGGTCCCCAACCGATTTCATTAATTTTTCTTCAAAGCATTCCTTATGGTAAAGGCAACCTCTCTGCCGAATTTTGTTACGATAGGTTTGATGATTTTTGATTTACGATTAATTATATTTGTAAAATTGATTTTATCACAAGTGGGCGGTGCCACGCCCATGTAAAAAATTTTTTTTGAAGTTTTTATCGAGAGTCTCAATATCAGTCCACACGTCAAATTTCAACATTCTAGGTGTATTATTTACTAAATAATCAGGTTTTTTGTGTTTTCCATAATGTTATATATATTAAAAGTGGGCCTGGTTATCATCCGATTTCGTTCATTTTCAATACCAATCTATTCTGGATCCAGATAAGCTCGTGTACCAAATTTGGTGAAGATATCTCAATACTTACTCAAGTTATCGTGTTATCGGCAGATGGACGGATGGACGGACGGACGGGCGGACATTGCTCAATCAATTTTTTTTTTCGGCACTGACGATTTTGATATATGGAAGTCTATATCTATCTCGATTTCTTTATACCTGTACAACCAACCGTTATCCAATCAAAGTTAATATACTCTGTGCGCAAAGCACGCTGAGTATAAAAACAAGACGCGATATACCTCCGAGAGGAATAGGGACGATCTTATCATTCAATTTGCGTTGTGCTTATCTTGAATTTTTTCCTACAAACTATCGAGACGTGACCTACATGTTTTATGCCGACATCGCAGGCACATGATGTTTCGCTGAGAAGCTTTTGATGGCAGAAATACACTGGGAGTGTTTGCCAAACCACTGTCGAGGTGCCACCTCGCTGGGAAACATTTTTTTATTATTGAAAAAACTATTTTCTAAATATCTTGATGTTTCTTTTCCGGGCCCTTGAATGCAGGCCCTACAATCGGAAAATAAAATTTCAACGAAACAACATCTACAGTTTACAGACGGCTGATCAGAGGCTGCATATTGCGCCAGTGGCAGGACATTGGATGCGTGCACTCAACAACATTTAAAATAAAACTTGGCCCAAAGTGCTCACGCAACCGACAGATGATAATTTCTAAACTCAGCTCGCACTCTTGGTGCCGTGTATTTGTAAAATTGATAATAAATTGTGTATCTTATGAGTACGTAAAGATAGCACAACGGATTACTGATGACGGAAAATCGTGCCAATATACATCAAGACATGGCCGATCAGTGGGAGCACACTCCCAAATTAAGACGTACCGCCACTGCGGAAGTCATAGCGTTTTAGTGAACACGGTAAAACATGAGAAAAAAAAGGCGTTGCCAACAGATTGAAGAGGTGTACGAACGCTGGAATGCGTCATGTATGTGAGCATTATCGGGACATGAAGAGGGAATAGAGTGAGGTGTCCTGGAAGAAAATGGCGTGAGGCCAAACGAAGTAAGTGAGATAAATTTCACGTACTGGCTTATTAAAATAGTGCACCGAAATTCTACCAGAAAGTTCTAAAATCCGTAGTAAATACCTGGAGGAATGCTCTTTAGAATACGGTATTCAGCCAATGCCCACGGAACATAAGATCCAGCCCCCAAAACGACATTGTGAGGATGGAAATATCCAGATTAAATAAGCGAAGCGGGGAAATGACGGACTACTGGCTGGGATGTTCGAAAATAGAGACGAAGAGTAAGTAAAGAGCGGTAGTGTGGAAAATATTTATCCACCACAATGATCACTCTTATGCCGCTATGCCACTATAAATTACCGGTGTTGAAGAGGCACCGTTAAAATACAGCCCAATTTACCTCCTGATTGCATAATACCTTGAATGCACTCAAGCCGCTTATTCACAAACTCAGGCGCTTGTGACTTCAGTCAAGCCCTCGCACCATCTAAAAGATGTCTGCCCAAGCAACGGGAGCTCACATCAAATCTTATGCAAAATATGGTCAGACGAGGTTGATTGAACCGCATAAATACGGCTTAAGATTTGGTAAATATACGAACGACAGTCCAAACCTTGGAGAAGAGCTACACGTACCATCTCTTTGTCGACTTTAAGCCAACTTTTGACAGCATGAAAATTTGCTGATCAGCGAGGATGCTGATGTATCTGAGTTTGTGCTCCCAGCAACGTTTAAACGACTTTCTCAAATGGCATTGCGCAAGGAACTCTTCAAACCATTTCCATCTAACTGAGGCTTTATTGAAAATGCTAGAGAAGATAAGAGAAACTCGATCTCGCCTGGTGCTCCCGATTGTTGGCAGTCATCACTTATGACGGTCAAAGAAAGATGGTGCAAAGTCTCACTGCAAACTAGCAACCAGCGTTGAACGCAGAAGTGAGACCTCCACTGGGTAAAAAAAGATGAAGTTTCTAATTGGAGCTAGATATCGCCAAGAACGTTAGGTTTGGTTGCACTGGTTCGTCGATAAAGACCTCGCATTTATTGCATGTGTTCAAAGTACTACTAGAAATAGTTTGCGACCAAAAGGAAAAACCCAAATAAGTATCAGGACTTTTGTTACAAAATAGCAGTGCCCTCTTTGAAAATATCTACTAGTGACCGGAGCTTTGAACTCGTAAGCGGATGCCTCAATCAAAACACTTGTTCAACGGATTTCTTCTGTAACCCCCTATTCCTAAATTTGCTTTCATTGACTAGGTCTATTTAATTAGCTTAAAAAGCACATTATATCATATCTCCCTTTTTCCTTTTTTATTAAAATCAACAACTAGGTATATTTTGACCGATTCTATCCGAGTGAATTGTTTTTTACTTCGTTTTTTATTATTTTGATTTTCATGTATTTCTTTGTGCTTTTGACTTTCCTGCTTTGTGGCATCCACTATTTATCAACATTGTTGCCTTTAACTAATTGGATGAACTGATTTGTTAAATTTATGGCAACCAACAATGTGCCGTCAATTCTAAAAGCGATCTCATCCTCTCAAACAAGTTCCTTTGCTGTGATGAAGCAATTTTAGCTCATCGGTGCTTTGGTATCGGTAATGTGTGCATTACGCTTTGATACTTCGAAAGCAAAAAAAAAAAACTAGCACCAGCGTTTTCCTTCCTTGATTGTTGACGGCAAACGCGCTTGTTATCCGGGATTTATCCGCCACAATTGCAATTATTCATTTTCTGATTCCATTTATTCGCTGCTCCATTTACGCTGAGCGTTTTTATTTCGCCAAACAAAGCCAGCGCCTGAGCTTCGAGCACGCCACGCCACTGTAATTGCTCAGCTACTCTCCATTTATTTTCAGCTATAAAAGTTGGTTTGTTTTTTTTTGTTCATATTTATTGGCTGCCATACTTTATTTCCTCGTATTGAAAACATTGTGCTATGTTTATACATAAATACATACAAATATATACGCATGGTTGTTCGCTGCATTACAAACACATTGGCATAGGAAGCAGTTAAAACATATTGTACCGCCTTCCTATTTTTCTTTATAGCGAAATTGCTGATGAAAGCTGATTTATATTTATTAGTCTGTAATATGTTGTATGTTTGTTTTATTTATAACATATCTACATATGTGCATTTACTTGTTTTTATAAAAAAAGTATGTAAGGCTGTGTGTGTTGCCTGCAATGTTGTCGACATGGTCCATAAAAGCATCTCTCACATGATTCAATTTGACTTATGGTCAATTTTTTAAATTGAATTCTTTGCCTCTACAATTATTGCAACAAAATAATATCTCTTTTCCCTTTGACTTTAACTTAATGCTTACGACGAAATATTTAATGATTTAAAGCAAGAATCTTTTTACAATTGCCACACGATAGCAACATTATGATCGTTTAGTGTGAGATATGATATCACCAAGTGATTAAATAAGGAAGTCACATGAAAAATCGAAGATATTTCAAAACGTATTGTACAGAAATTATTAATAAAAGATAATCTTATAAAATTGTCAAATGGTTTCTAGATTCGGGTGAAAACGAACATTACCTACCCATGGCATGTCTCTGTCACGAAAATTTTATATGAAAGCTGAAATACTCTACCTCTACATATGCAGCGAATATGGGAGACAGACGCGCAAAGCTACAGTTCGGCACTAAAAACGTAATGACTACCTCCGAACTGGTGCTAATCGGGTGCACAGCGAGACAGTTGTGAGCCACACTTGTACCAACATCGCTTAAGGCCCGGTTTTTCAGTACAAGTTCAATTTAGTTTGTCAGTTAAACTACGCTTAAACATATTCTGCAGTTTTTCAGTCTACTTTAACTGAAGTTTAAGCTGAGCTGAAGCGGTCGATCTGGCTGGGTTAAACTCTAGTTAACTTATCGGTGATTTCCGTTCATTCGAAATGGCGTCGAATATACCCAACAAGCATTTGGGCTTGAGTACCATTAGAGTTCATGTTGATAACTGGGCATACTTCTAAAATCTCAAGAGTTGTTTCGAAACAGTGGCTCAACTCGAGAAACATATCACACTCAGCTAAAGTAGGAATTTGTTTTACAGCAAAAAATGCTATTACTTAAATTGAAAAAATTTAATGAACAGCTTGCGGATCTCTAACTGGAACCAAATGTAAGATTCGTTACTACAGTATTTTCACGAAAATAAAATGAAATATATACACATAATTTAAAAAATAAATAAATGTGAGACGCGATAGCCTTCGAAGAGATTTTAGGTCGAGCTTCTCTTCCAATTTGCGTCATGCTCCTTTTAATTTTTCCTACAAATTGGCGGGACGGGACCTACTTGTTTATGCCGACTCCGAACGGCATCTGCAAGGTAGATGCGTTTTCACTGAAAGCTTTTAATGGCAGAAATACTCTCGGAGTGCTTGCCAAACACTGCCCAGGGGCGGCCCCACTTAGAAAAAGTTTCTACTAATTAAAAAACCTTGTTTCTAAAATTTTAATGTTGCTTTGCCCGGGGCGTGAACCCAGTATCTTCGATGTGGTAGGCGTAGCACGCTACCTACCATCACATCAACTCGGCCGCCTATATAATTTATTTTTGATTAATTATATTTCATTACCGCTATCAACCAGGTGTTTATTTCTCGCAATAAACAACCGTTGGTTTTGGTGGTACCACCTTGGAGATTTTTTTCCAACTCCAGCTCAACTCGATATCCAATGTAGGATATCAACTGGAGAAATGTGTTGAATATTCATTTGAGAACTGTACGTATCTCACAACCTCTCGAAATTAGAATAATAATTGGAAAATATTAATGATTTTGGAGATCAACTCGAAAACTTATAATTTTACAAAATTTCTCAATGGTTGGATAGTGATTGGAAAATGAAGTTGGATATCAATTCGAGAACTATCTGGTTTAAGAATAATTAAATAATGCTGTTGGATATTTCCGGAACTAGATATATATTTCGCTGGAGAATATTTTTTTTCCATGTTTGTTGTGTAAACAAGGTCCACCTGTTGCCGTATCTACAAATTATTTAGGTAATGAAAAACCAATGTTGCCGCACAAAAAAGCATACCCCAAACGCGGCCTTAAACTGTGACTGAAAAAATGCTCAGTAGTTTAACAGGAGTTTGAATTTGACTAGAGTTTAAGCAAACTTAGTTTAAGCGTAACTTAACCAACTACTGAAAAACCGGGCCTAAGTCTGAGCTTTATACATATATTTAACTTGATCAATCAAGTGCTGAAAATTATACTAGCTGCAGAACTTAACCGCACTGGAACAATATACTATAAAAGCGTGCAATTACTGGCATATGCTGATGACATTGATATCATCGGCCTAAACACCCGCGCTGTTAGTTCTGCTTACTCCAAACTGGAAAAAGAAGCGGTAAAGATGGGTTTGATGCTGAATGAGGACAAAACGAAGTACCTGCTGTCATCGAGCAAAGAGTCAGCGCATATGCGCCTTGGCAACCACGCTACAGTTGGCAGCCATAATTTCAAAATAGTAAAAGACATCGTTTATTTGGGAACCAGCATCAACACTAGCAATAACATCAGTACTGAAATCCAGCGAAGAATCAATCTTGCCAATAAATGCTACTTTGGACTAGGTAGGCAATTGAAAAGTAAAGTCCTCTCTCGGCGAACGAAAATCATACTCTACAAGTCACTTATCGTACCCGTCCTGCTATATGGGGCAGAAGCATGGACCATGACAACAGCAGATGAAGCGGCTTTGGGAGTGTTCGAGAGAAAATTTCTTCGAAAAATTTATGGACCTCTACGCGTTGGCGATGGCGAGTACCGAAGGAGATTTAATGATGAGCTATACGAGCTATGCGCAGACATCAACATAGTCCAGCGAATTAAAACGCAGCGGCTGCGCTGGCTAGGCCATGTTATGCGAATGAAAGATGATGCTCCGGCCAAGAAAGTGTTTCTATCGGAACCCGCCTATGGAAACAGAGGTAGAGGGTGGCTCCCACTCCGTTGGAAGGACCAGGTGGAAAACGATTTAAACTCCCTTGGTGTGACCAATTGGCGCCGGTTGGTGGAGCGAAGGAGCGACTGGCGCGCCTTGTTGGACGGCCATAACCGTTTAGACGGTTAAGCGCCAATTAAGTAAGTAAGTAAGTAATCAAGGGCTGCAACTGTCTAAGTACCTCTTACGACTAAGCTAGTTTAGAAAGCGTCCAAAAGGTGTGCAAGGGGAGACAATTGCCATTTCATGGATCATCGCAATGTTGAGAGTGTCCAGTTAAAGCATTGCAAGGGGACATATCTAGAAGTAGCACTAAATCTTATTGCTATAATTACCGTCCTAAAATCAATGTGCCTCCAAAATTTATTTTTGTTATTCGTATGGCATTGAAATTGTTAAGAAGAGAGTAACTAAAAAATATAGTTAAAAAAACTAAAAATGACGCTTTTAAATAATATTGAACTGAAAAGTTAAAAATAATTTTCAATATAAGTTTAAAACAATAATAAACGAAAAATAATAGTATATTTGTTAAAAAGGCTTCGTGCGCTCGATATACGAAAAATATGGCACAAAGCGCCCAGGTTTTTTTTCACAACAATCCTATTATTTTCCGTTCATTTTTCTTTTAAGCTAATTTTGAAAATTATTTTTAATTTTTAGTTCAGATAAGCCCCGTCACATAAGATTTTTGATGCAGCATAGTGCGCTTACAGGTAAGTAGATTGCATGTATTTGCATAGAGGGAGACAAATAGCGTATCACCAGCGTCATCTGACATGAAAAAGTAGCCAACTTCCAACTTTTGTTGCAAGCAAAGCATAAGAAGAGATTTTTAGATTGAATTAAACTTTTTAAACTCATTTATTTAAAACAAATATTTTTATGAAACAGGCTAACAATTAATATGTTTACTGTGTTTAATCCGAATTCAATATTCTATGGATTAAATTTTCACACGTTATTTTAAAACGCAACACTTGCCTTGCAAAATGAATATTTAGGTGTGCGAAATGTCAAACATTGATAATATTAAGAACCACAGTAGGGATGAACTTTTCTTCTTTAGAGAGTTGCATGCGAATGACCTGAAAACAAGCGAAGCCGCAAATATGGTCATGTTTTGTAGCAGATTAAAATTTATTAATTTTGATATTGTGAAAATGCGGGGACATAACATTTCCCGGCGGGACATTTTAAAATTTGTGAAAAATACGGGATGTCTCGGCCAATACAGGACATTTGGCAACACTAATAGGAGACAAAATATGTAAGTATATTTCTAATATAGCGGGAATGTTTATGACAGTGCTTCGAGGAGTTTTATGTATGAACGGGCAAGGCGAAATACACTTCATTTGCTACGCCTGAAATTCTTTTATATTTACAAATACACCATCTTGCGCGATTGTGACGATGCTCGCTTTTGCATTGTTCATCAGACATGAGAAATTTCACAGTGACGCGGCCATATAGTTTTTGAAGAAATCTCAGTGTATGCTCAATTTAATGTGTTAGCGCCCGGACGGACGGCTGGCTAAAATGGTGGGCGTGGCTCGCGACTGATTTCGACTATTTTTAAAGAAAGTTTTTGCCATAGGAATATTCTTTATACCAAATTTTGTTAGGGTTAGTCGATTTATTGCATTAGTAGTATTAAAGAGAGATTACCTAAGAAGGAGCGGCTCCAGGTCCCTTTTCTACAATTTTTGAATTGTCGTACTATGCTACACCATAAATTCCACTATCGATGTGAAATATCAGTTTAATTTAGTGACTTACCGCAAACATATGATTTCTTTTGTTACTATTTCGAGTCATAAGGTCAATCCACGTATCAAGCTCGATCATTGTATCGACCTTTGATAATGAATTAAAGCACTTCGTTCATTTTCATTTTGATTATAAATAAAATAAAAAAAAAATTTTCTTTAAGTTAAAAGTTTTTATTGAAAACAATACTTACATGAAGTAATAATAATATTAAAAACTAGAAAATAATTACGTAAGTCCTAGGTACTAGTCATCACACTCCTCATCAATCTAGGGCGTTGATCAGACAATTAAATAAAAGTATTGGGCGCGTGAAATTTCTAAACATGTGAGGCGTAGCATAACCTGATTAAGGTTCAGTTGGTCTCATATATGACTATCAATAGAAATTTGACGCGTCCAACGCTTTTATTGAATTGTCTGATCAACGCCCTAGATTGATGATGAGTGTGATGACTAGTACCTAATATAATTATTTTCTGCTTTTAGTATTATTATCACTTCATGTAAGTATTGTTTTCAATAAAACCGTTTAACTTATAAACAATTTTTTTTAATTATTTTATTTTCAAGTTTTTAGTCTTTATTTAATTGCCTATTCTTTCTCATTCTATTTAGTTCATTTAGTGACTCGTTATTACAAGGACTCTTTCCTGACAATTTGTTACAATCTAAGTCCTCAATACGTAATCCTTCCAAAGACTTTACTCGACTCTGCGCCACGTATGCTTGTCCGTCCTCCAACTCCAAAATATTTTGATGTCACTTCTGCCGGAATGTATGTAATATTTGTTCCAAATATGAGCCAAATCGGACATCATAGGTTGCTTTCTCTTCATGTGTGTATTATGTGTTCCAAATATGGACCAAATCGGACCACAAATACGATTTTGGTAAATATCTCGATCCTTGCGCCACCTAGCGGCGATTTTTTATAGGCCGCTTTCTATTCTTGTATGTATTATGTGTTCCAAATATGAGCCAAATCGGACCACAAATATGATTTTTGTGAATATCTCGATCATTGTGTCACCTAGCGGCGATTTTTTTCTTATTATTGCATTGTTACCTAGTTCTGAACTCTATTCCAAGTTTCAAGCTTGTAGCTTATCGGGAAGTTACTTAAATTTCAATTACAAAATTCGTTCACAACGGCGCATGCGGCCGGCCTGTCAAGTCAAGCTAAATTAAACCGTTTAAAGAGGGGCGTGGCTCTTGTGCGAATTCGACCATTTTCAATCTATTTTGAGGCGATATAAGCCGGTATACCAGAAATTTGTATGGATATCTCAACTTTTGTTGAAGTTAGGACGGACGGACATGTCTCAATCGAAATCTTACCATAAACACGAGTTTTTAAAATATTTCTAGCAGAACTATAAAATCAGAGCATTTCCTTTCTATAGCTTTCTCTATTAAGTAAAAGTACCTGGGCGACCGAGCTTTGCTCGGCAACGTTTCTCGAGTATCTCCATGCACTGAATTATTAATTTCAATCATTTTCTAAGTTATACACTATGAAAGTCTCAGATTGTTACATTATTACATTCCAAAAACTTGAAAATTTCACGAATGACAAATGTCAGCTTACTTCCCTAAGTGCCATCTGTTGGTAAGAAGTTAAATGGTTAGATGTCGATTTCAAATTGAACATATACCTATGGTGTTCAACGGTAGCAAATTACCATGGTGAGATACCTTGTTGCCATGGTGAGAAATCTTTCTTATAGTAATCTGTGAGAAATTGCAATTATTCATTTCATATTTGCCAAAAATATGCATTTAAATATATTTTGCTAGAATTTGCCACGGTGCCTTGATATTACATTTCAATTTTATTAGCGTGTGTGAAATTAAGAAAATTAAGTGGAATCATGTGTAAGGTTTTTTTATGAAGATTTTTAACTTTAATGTTCACCTTTAAAGTTTTAATAGAATATGATTAATTATAGTATTATTTCGTCTAACTACCCCAGCCCTAAATGGCAACCCTGTTCAAAACTGTCCCTATTGTACTGTGGAGTGAAATACCTTTCTTTTGATACCCATACCGTCATATCTCATGCAATTTTTCTTTAATTTCGGATAGGTGGCAACCCTAAATGGCACCCCTACTCAAAAATGTCCCTATTGTAATGCGAAGTGAAATACCTTTCGTTTGATACCCATATCGACATATTTCATGCAATTTTTTTAATTTCGAATAGGTGGCAACCCTAAATGGCTACCCTAAATGGCAACCCTACTCAAAAATGTCCCTATTATAATTCGGAGTGAAATACCTTTCGTTTGATACCCATATCGGCAAATCTCATGCATTTTTTTAATTTCGAATAGGTGGCAACCTTGTGAAACATTCTGAGTGGCAAGTGGTAGAAAGTCTTAGCAGGTAATACATTATCTCTGTCCCAAATTTCATTTAAATCGGTTGGGCAGTTCCCGAGGACGTTCGGCCATACAAACAATCAAAAATTGCTCCTTTAAAGTTATAAGATATTTCATTTGGCCACTCTGTGTTGGTGAAAACGAAAATGGGCGCTTCCAGAGAACATTATTTTTGTTGATATGTTGCAAACATGTTTTCGTCAGTTGAGTGATAGAAAGTTTGTTCTCTGAACGGCGAGTTGAGCCAACTGCCAAAAGAAAAAACTATCCTTAAATTTTAAGGCAAATAAATTCCTAAATAATTTTTGCACTTCACCAATAATTTGGTGGAAACATTTTATTCATAGCCAACACTTTAAAATGTCAAATAACTGCCAGACAGCCGAGTAAAGAAGTTGGGAAAATGTAGCGAAAAATTTTCTTCTCAGTATTTTCCCATTCAGAAAGTAATCACTCAACGACTGTGTTTTCTGAAAGCGCCCAATGTCAAATGAAGCTATTTGAAGGATTTTAACTTAAATTGTGAGGGTCCTGAGTAATAATATCCAAAAAAAAACATGCGTTTGTAGAAGACAACTTCTAACCACCAAGATTCACAGTCACATCGTACATGCATTAGACCGGGTCGGTTTACCCAAGCGGGTTAGGGGGCTGGGAATATACCCGCGGCAGGTATATCTGTCGTAAGAGGCGACTAAAATTGACTTAAGGGGTTGTGTAGCGCAACTCTTCCAAGGGGTTGCCAGCGCAATATATACATAGCTTCTCCAACACAATTGTGAACTTCACCTACCCGTGGCGAATCCTGTTTCTTTAGCAGCCGATGCTCTAGCGAACCCAAGTTTCTCATGGGCACATGGAGCAAGGAGGTGGGGGCAAGATGACCTAACAGGTACTATGAGGTCATATTAAATCGTTCCCGAGATGGTCGGGCTAGTACCTTAATGGTGCTTGTTACCGCAACGTACCGGATCTGCATCCGGCAAAGGACCATCAACATCGATAACACTCCTCAAGGCCTTCGGGGAGTGTCCCTATTGCTACAACAACAACAAAAACAACAAAAGCGTCGGTTCCAATACGAAATATAAAAAGTTGCAAAATACCGCCCTTAAGTTTGAATACTGCTGAAATGGTTATTTAATTGTAATTTGATTACTTGACATCTGATTTTTAAAATTGATGTGCCAATATTTTTGCTTTAAGAAGTTCTTTATTTCCTTTTGTTGTCCTTTTGAGCTTTGAAGTCGTGCTCGTACAGTTTTGTGGAAATGACTAGAGAGCTGAAACGAATTTAATAGTCTTCCAACATAAAGGCGGCCTTTCGTAATTTTTTTAGTTTGTGTTGGAACCGACTCAGTCTAATGTACGTAAGCAGACATAGATCTTTGAGAGTCACAAATCTTTTACACTAAAGCGCATTTAAACGTCAATAGAAACTAACGCTCTCCTTTATCCTAAATAATATCACCTGTAATCTAAATCGAAAAGTATAATCTACCATAAACTACGGATTTAATGAAAATATATGTGGTAATATCCTTTTTGTGAACTGAACACATTTTCGCAACTCATTTATTTTCTTAAATACTTTGAGATGTGAATATAACTCAACTCAATAAAACACAAATATATATTATGTAAGAAAATTTCCATAAACTAGAAACATTTATCAAAAAAAGCTTTTCACGATGAAAACACAAACAAATGCGGCACAAAAATTTAAACACTTCCACAGGATGCCCTCATACTTACATACATAAAATGATGATATATATATAAAACAGGATATGAACGAATGAATTTAGTAAATAAAATTTGTATGCATAACATACGTGGTATAAATTTAAATTAAGAATGAACGACGACGAATATGTTTTCATAAAAGCATTTATTACTGCAGTGCATTAATTTAATGTGCTTTTCTTGCTTTATCTACATAGTTACGAGTATGAATATATTTTTTAGAGTAAAGTGAGATCGAGTCAGTTCTGGCAGCGCATTTTGAAGTGCTTCAAATGTGTGTCTCTCATTTCCGATGGCATTTTTCATGTTCTTATCTCACGAGTCGGTTGCATGAATAAGAAAAATTTTGCTTTTTTTGTTGGTTGAATGTTAAAAAAGCTACAACAGTTACACTACTTTCAGCCAAAGACACGAGAATAAAATGCTTGTAAATTAGGGTGGTCCCATTTGTTTTATTTAATGTGTGAATTAAAGATTTAAACGATTAATGGAGTGAGAGTTGACAAATAAACTTGGAAAGGAGCAAACAGATTATATATTGGAATCTAAAATAAAAAAAAAAAACAACGCTTTAAAGAAATTGCCTTAAGGGCTCTAATATTTTATTTATTAACCGATAGTTTGGCGAAAGACGGTAAGATGACTCGTAAAGGAAGACAGGATGAGCAGTCGATCTTATTTCTACTAACGAGGTCAATAAAAATAATTGTTGACCAGTTCGGTCTTTTTAAAGTTTTTTTTTGTGTGGACTTTAAGCATAATCAGAAGTGGAGAAAACTGTTATTCCAATAGACTTTTTGGCACACACTCGACAACAAAGAGCGGTAGGAGAGAATATGACACGCAATTGTAAGGAACAGCCAGGATAGGTAGAGCCCAAAACTCAAATCATATGCAGATGGAATACTTAACGGCAATACTTGGGATCCAATCTTTGAAGGCACGAAATTTAGGTGCAGTATTTTTGCTGTAAAATGTTTTGCTCAGCTAGGAAGGAAAAGCAAACTGGGTAGTCATATATTCTGATAACAGTTATGTATTAATACCACATATAATGCCTAATCAGCAACCTTTTAAGTTTTCTGTAGTACCGCGTGATTAATAGGAGCACATGTGTAGTCAAAACTTCTGATTTTCCTGACATCATTAATTCAGCTTACCTAGTATAGCACCACAAGTTTTACTAGTCTCGATTTAATGAAATATTCGAAAAAGTACGAGAGTATCTCCAAAGAGGGAAGAACAAAGCCTTATGAGTACTTTGTGACTCAGGAATGCCTCAGTAGCCCATCATTGTAAAGAGCCCGGCCATTTAATCTTCAGAAGCTCCTGTGTTAACTGGCACCCAAAGTAGAGTACGCGCAGTAAGTTTAAAAGAGTTAAAGGGCTACACAAAGTATATAAGGAAACTTGTATTTCATTGCAGGCACTTAAGTTTCTGCTTCTCCACCTGTAGCTTAAAATAAAATCGAGTACATAACCTTCAGAAATGCGAATACCTCAGGTTGGAAGACACAGTTGGGGGAAAAACTGAATTTGTATGAATATTGACAGAGAAAAACCTATAAAAAAGCCGTAAGAACCAAAGTTCGTAAAGTTCGATATGTAAACATACAGGTATAAGTCCAGGAAACTAATGTTTTTAAACAATAGGGGATGAAGTCAAATCACACTTTATCAGAAACAAATTTTTCTTTTTATCGTCGGCTTATTATCGGTATCAACCGACAGCGCCGAGTTATTGTTTAATTATAGGCTTTTTATTGATAGAGAGAAAAATTTTTGCTGAGTATCAGTTTGTTATCGACTTGTCCTCGCCGAGTCCTCGGCTCTTTATTCGTTTCTTATCGGCTTGATATCGACGGGCTACAAAGGTTTTATCGTTATCTGTTTTGCAGCAAACCATTAGCAAATCGATTACACACCTATAAAAAAGCCGTAACACTCCGATAAAAAATCGACTAATTTTCGATAAGACATCGATAAATTCGTTAAAAGATCAAAAATACGCGGATGAAAAATTGGTAGCACTTCGGTAAGCAACTCCATATGAAATTGATAAATTCTCGAAAATAAGCCGATAAATTTTCACTAACAAACCAATTACTAGTACATAAAGAACAGTTTGCTCACCGATAATCTTTGTTATTAAAAGCAGATTTATTACAATTCCATAACTAACCTTTCCTTTCCTTTACCCTTTGTGATCGTTTTCTGCCATAGCATACAACTTTACAAAGATTACGCTTACGTATAAATACTGGAATACCCTATACCGTGAGCAAAGTTGTTTACATATTAATAAGGTACATCATTCACATCATCTGGTATCACATATTAACGGACACCAGAAGTGATCTAACTTCCAAATAATGTAGGAACCATCCCACCAGACGGAAAATATTATTGAATACACGTGTTATATGTTGAATACTGCCTGTCTTTACACCAGAATTAAAATAATCCAATGGACAAGCCCATCATTTGGTGAGGTAGTTGATGCGGAAATTTTGTAATGACTATGCTTCCTCTCAAATGCTTAGCTTAACATAAAAGTGATTTGGAAGTAAAGATACCACAAACCAATATCCACCAGTGTCAGGTATACTCAAAAAAAAAAAAAAAGTATCACTATTAATTTAATACACGATGTGGAAAAATGAAACTATAAACGGTATCATTTTCGTGGTATCAATGTAACGATAAATATTATAAAAGGTATAATTAAAAGTATCAATTTTGTATCTTGACTATTGATTTTCCATTGGAAAATATTTGTTTCGCCCTTAAAATATAGTAAAATGATACCTGTATAAATTTCCAAGTTTCATTATGATAACATTTAACATTAGATTGATTATAAAACGCATTACATTTGTATGTAGTTTATTAACTTGACATATACAAGTATCAAACTAATATTTCGAAAATGCCAATAACATAAGATCATTGATGACGAAAAAAAGATAAGCAAAAATTGCACATTGCTGCCTAGATGGCATCGCCTTGATGATAACTTTTTTTGAGTGTAGTGCAATTAACGCTGTGTGCTGGTAGCGCGTTCCACCTACCAAACCGAATATCGTGGGTTAAACTCCAGGGCAAAGCAATATCAGCAATTTAGAAAAAAGATTTTAATTAGAGAAAAGTGTTTCTGAGTCGAGTTGCCCATCGCCAATTATTTGCAAAAACTCTGAGTCTTTATCTACCATGAAAAGCTTTTCAGTGGAAATTCAGCCTTGAAGTAGGCGTTCGGAGTCGGCGTAAATCTTATAGTTCCCGTCCTGCCAAGTTAAGGGACAAGTTTAAAGGAGCACGACGCAAATTAGAAGAGAAGCTCGGCCCAAAGTCTCTTCGGGGGTTTTCGCGCCTTGCATCTATTGCATCACTGTGAAAATATTTGGCAAGCTTATCATAATCATACAAGAAAACCGAACTGTTTAAAACCTCCTGAAGATCCATAAGTTGCACCTCGTAAATTTTGGCTCCCTTTATCAGAGGAGGTGAAATTGAAGCCATCGCCTGATTATATGGCAAGCAGCAATAACCGTTTTGAAAAACGTGCCGGCCGAAAAGCACTATTACTGACATAGCGAGATTTTAATGTGGTTTCTGATGCGCCACAAATGTGCAGATAAAGAGCCTTTTTTGGTATTGCCAAACATAGGTTAAGTAAAGGTTCAGATAGAGTTCGCTTTTTGAAAAATGAAGTTGTGACGGATCGTGTACAAGTCAATTTCTTGTTGATCGGTACTTCTTAACAACTAAGTTGGAGCTTTTGGTTTCTGAATAGTTAAACAAAGCACTTTATGCATGTGCGGGGATTGACGCCAGTTAAAAACATCAAGTGAGATGAAGTCTTTCTCTACTTGAACTTAATAATGTAGTGGAGGTAGTTACCACCGGCAAGATTCTATTGAAAAATTAGGTGAGCTCGAACTTCTCTTTTATTCCTTCACATAGCATTGCCTAGAAACCACAGCTTCTCCAAGAAATAAATATTTGGCCAACTCTGCGTATGAGCAACATGTTTTTTCAGCTGCAGCTCATAATTTTACCTAACTAAGAATAAAAAATATTTTTCATTTAAAGCCCCGTCACATAAGCAGTTTTTCATACAGATGCGTTTCCCTCAATATTAGGCATTATGCGTAGATTCCACGTATTTTTATGGAGAACGGTAGATAGAGCGACACTGGCGCCATCTGACATGAAAAAGTAGCCAACTTGCAACTTTTGATGCAAGCAAAGCATAAGAAGAAGAATTTGACATTTGCTTTGGTTAAGGGTGATGACACACTTTGCAAGTGAAATTATTTTCCCACTCGCTGGTAGCTTTTCTAATATTTTTCATAGTTAAAAACCGCAATTTAATATATAAATAGGACACAAAATATGTTAGAAAGTGTATTTCTTGTATAGTTAGAATTTTTATAACCGTGATTCGCTAAATTTTGTATGTGAATGGCCAAGGCGAAATAAACTTTAAAGGTTGAGATACATTTTTTTTTTTACTGCGACCTTTATTTAAATCTATTGTGCTTGAACATTCAGCTTGTTAAGAACCTCTTCAGGCTTTTTACTACATATCACGAGGGGATTAAAAGGGTTTGTGTAGCGCAATATATAGCTTCTCCAACCCAATTGTCAACCTCACCTTCGAGCGGCGAATCCCGTTTCACTAACAGACGAGGCTCTGGCGACCCCAAGCTCCTCATGGAACTTGGGGGTGGGGAGGGAGGGATGGCCTGAAGGTTTAATGTGGCCATATAAATCGTTCCCGAGATGGTCGGGCCAGCGCCTTAATGGTGCTGTGTTACCGGAGCGTATCGGATCTGTATCCGACAAAGGACCATCACATCGATAACATTCCCCAAAGCCTTCGGGGAGTAACCTAATCGCTACAACAACAACAACAACAGGGGATTAAAAGTCACGCCACCTAGATGGGAGAGTCTCCAGCTTGCCAGATGGAAGGGCTGTGGATCATATAATGGTGATTTGACACCCTTCTTAGTAAGGTAGTCTGCCTGCTCATTACCTTCATGTCCTTGATACCCGGGAACCCATATTAACAAAAGCTTGTTTTTTTTTCCAGATCATTTAGGACTTCAATACATTAATCCACTAGCTTGGAAGTAGTTGTCTAAGACTACAAGGCACGCAAGGCTGCCTCCTGGAGGACAATGAATTTCTGCCTGAAAAATAGTGGGGTAGCATCCCATCGGTATCGATTTTTGGATATCGACAATTAAATTCTTATCTTCTTCGATAATTTAAGAAAACAGTTCCATGCATTTTTCAACTAAAACTATGCAAACCAGTCTCATAAATGTTTCTTAGTTTCGATTGGAGATGGTTAAGGGGCGTCGCACAGTAGCTTAAGTTCAGATTTTAATATATTGAGTCTTCGTAGAGTAATCTGAGCTTGGAACCTTGTGTTGTATGCTTTATTTCCAATCAGGACCAAAATTTAGATGTTATATCGCAAATATAGTATTATAGATTTTCTATTATGGAAAATAAAAGCTTTGATTGATTTTTTGAGCCTCCAAGAAACGTCTTTTAATGTTCTCAAAATGGGGCCAAAGTTTATGTATGATATTTTTGACCTTGGTGTTACCGTTTGAAGAAGGAAAGAGGCTGGGAAAAATGGTGTACTTGCTTTATGCCGTGATGTGGTGTTAGCGGGTTTCACCTACCACACCGAGTAACATCAAATATTTAGAAAAAAATTCTTTCAATTACAAGACAGCTTTAAAATCAAGGTTGTCCCTCGGAAGTGTATTGGCAAACGGTCCGAGTGTATTTCTGCCACCAAAACTTCTCAATAAAAATTCGTCTACCGTACAGATGTCCTTCGGAGTCGACATAAAAAATGTAGGTCCCGTTCTGCCAATTTTTAAAGATAAGTAAAAGGAGTACAATTCAATTCGGGCGGGAAGCTTTGCCTTAATATCTTCGGAGATAAATGGCGCCAAGTATTTTTTTTTATCAATTCTCCCATAGAAGTCCGGACTACGCCTCTTGCCTGTAAAACACCTATTCAGCTTTATCTCCGCGAAAATTAGAGAATGACTAAGTGCAAGAAAGGGTTGAGAAAAGGGAAAAGAAATGGAATAAGATAAAGTATAGTTTATATTAATAATCACAGCGATATACTCAAGTGAAGATTAAAGCGGCCGATATATTTAAAAAACATAGGGCTGACCATTTCGTGAAATTCATAACATATGTGTAAGTTTTTCTTAACTTACAGAAGGATTAAGGTATCTGCGGTATTCATTGCTAAGCCATGCACACTAATTCACTAATAAGCTATATACTACAAGTCCTTAATCGTACACTGTACTCCATACTGTTTTGATTTTATTAATAAAATTATTATAACTATTTTAATTTATATTATTCTTCAATAAAATTCTGCTTGTTTTTTCAAGAAAATTCATTCCGATATGATCAGTCTTCCTTACAACGCAATTCAACTTTGAAAATTTCTCAATACCTATTACATAAAACTAGTTACACGGTTGCATTTTGCCACAGTTGCCATTATGGAATTTTATTAAAACTCATTTGTATGCGATATTTTCCTTTGGGTAACTCAGTTCAATCGCCACTGTCTCGTGATCATGGTCGGTGAAACACGAGCAATGATCTGCCGGTGGTGGGCCCGTAACGTATTGCAGAGGAGTATTTTGAGAGTACTCCAACATGAACACATTATCCATAAATTTTTGCATGGTAGGACTGGTTACGGATGCACTTGAAGTGTACCAGTTTTGAGCTAAAGATTTTCCTTACAGGGAAACTTCAATCATGAAAATTCATTAATCACATTCTAAATCAGTTTCGTAGTCCTAGTAGGAATTGACTTGAATAACATAGAAACATCTTCAAATACAAAAGAGCAATTCAACAAAAGCAATAATATTCGGGCAGCAACAAATATTCACAAACATATGTACATTAGGCTGGTCCATATCTTATACTAAAATTTTATTTCTCGGATTTTACCATGCAGGACCCCTCTAAGTGCCGCATCGACGTCAAAATTTCGGAGGTACGTCGAATATAAGGATGTATTTTCGTTGGCTTCAAATTGCTTATTTATAACCATATTTTTAAGTTATTAATAACTGTGCTTAAAAGTGTAGTCCAAAGTTATTATAGAGAATTACAGTTATACTATACAGATGTAAACATTTTAAGTAACGAAATTCCGGAAACCTCTATTTCGGCCTTTGAAACTTATAAAATTGTCCACAAACTAAAACCAAGCGCAAAAGCTCTTTAGCTTAGAAGTTTAACCCATCTAGTAATTAAACGGGGTATATCTTGTTAAGTGCATATATTGCGCGGAATACATAACTCGTTTACTAAATATAAACGTCTGACTTTAGCAGGCATAGGTCGCGTGTAAAATAATTATTATAGAAGAGAAAAAAAAAAAAACGGCAAGCTTTTACAAACATCTTAAAAATCATAAATATTTTTATTTATATTTTTAGTTTTAACACCACCCACTTCGGATACGGACTCAGAAGTTTCCGACATTAATGCAGAGGAGCAAGAAACACATACTTCTATGATTGAAGTCCAAGAACCTTCTACCTCTCACGTTCAACGTGGAAGAAAGGAAATCGTAACAAGCAGACTGACAGCTGCACTCGATAAATGTAAATTTAGTGACCGGGATGCAGTTCACATTTTGGTTGCATGTATTGAAGGCTTGTCATTAAGTCCAATGGATTACGTCATCAATCGAGGATCAATTAGGAGTGCGCGCATTCAGCACCGCGAAGATGCTGCAAACCAAATTCAATCCGAGTGTTCACATGCCAATGCTGACCTTGCAGTTGTCCATTGGGACTCAAAACTGCTTCCAGATGTTACTGGAATGTCGAAAGTTGATCGTTTGCCCGTTATAGTTAAGATACCAATGAGAGAACAACTTTTGGGAGTCCCAGAGATTTTATCGGAAAGTGGTATAGAAATTTCTAGTGCGGTTTTTGATATAATAGATAAATGGGCATTAAATGAGAAAATTCAAGCATATGTCTTTGATACAACTTCTTCTAACACTGGTCGGCTTAATGGAGCCTGTTCGCTTCTCGAAATGAGTTTGGGACGCAACATTCTGTTCTTACCTTGTCGAATCATATTTATGAACTTGTCTTGCAAGCAGCTTTTTCGTCAGTAAAACTGTTCCCTTCAACGGGTCCTGAAATTGTATTATATAAGAAATTTAAAACGGCTTTTCCAGGAATGAACATTAAAAATATATCTAATTGCAACACCACTGATCTGGTGGAACTTATTGCCGAAATTCGTCAAGAGATTCTTCTGCTTTGCATAAAAAAACTTGAAGCTAATCAAGAACCACGTAATGACTACAGAGAATTTTTAGAGCTCACAATAATACTTTTAGAAGGGGACCAAAAGAACGGAAACAAAATACGACAGCCTGGAGCATGTGATCGTGCTAGATGGATGTCTGAAGCTATTTATGCCATAAAGATTTTTTGCTACGTAAAGAATTTGCAATTACCAAGGAGGAAGAAAAGGCATTAACCAGAATATGCGGCTTTATTGTAGTTAATTAGGTGAAACCGTGGCTTAGCGCAAATAAAGCTATTGAGTCGCCATGGAACGATATATCTTTTCTACGGAATTTGCAGAGATATAGAAAAAAAGATTTAAATATTGCGAGTACTAGCTTCAAAAAATATATAAATCACCTTTGGTATTTAACAGATGAAATAGTACTTTTTGCGCTTTTTGATGAAAACGTGCCTACAGTAGAAAAGCAGTTAATGGCTGACAATTTACGAGAACTTTTAAAAAGTAAAGACGTTTTGGATAGCGACAACGAAATATTCACATTAAAGAACTACCTACTAAAAACGTCGGAAGTTAACGAATTTTTACAAAAAAGCCTACCGAGCAGTTTGGTCACAAAGAAATCCTTGAACTTCTTCAAACGTTTTAGTATTGATACTTCATTTCTGGACTCTGACGCCAATGAGTGGTCTCGAAACGTATTCTTCAACAAAGGAAAGATTATTATTTCATCCATTCTTGTTGTAAATGATCCTGCTGAGAGGGCAGTTAAACTTATGGAGGAATTTAATGCATTATTTACTAAAAATGAAAATCAAAAACAATACGTTCTACAAGTAAGTATATAAAATTTTTGAAATTATTGTTTATAAATATAAACGGCATTTATTCAAATAAATTTTAAAATATTTCTTAGGTTGTTCAAAACTATAGAAAAAGTACCCGGAGCACACAAAGCAAGCCATTAGCGCTACATATGATAACTAACCTTGCTTAGCTTCATATAAGACAGTGTTTATGCCTGCGGGCCAAAACATAAATATTTGCGGCTGCCCTAGGAACATAAATGTTGTCGGCAGCCTTAGTATGCATTCTGTTAAGCTTATGTTAACAGCAACTGTTTGACTACTTACTGTCAAACAGTTAACTACAATAATCGTTCGATCTTACCGTTTCGCGAGTTCGAGGATTTTATGCAAAAGAAGGCTCTTTCACTTCTTTTGCGATCATCCAAGGAACAGCAGTCTGCAGCCACCACGATTTCCGTAAGTTGAAAATAAAATTATTAATATACACATATATACATGTACATATACACATACACATTACAATTTCATATTGTAGTTAATCAAATTTTTGTATATTTAATTAATTAAATAAAATATTTTTATAACGTGAATCTAATTCTCAATTTTTTCAATCTTCATTTATTTCGTCGGACGAGCCCAAGGTCTCCTGCTCCCTCGAACAACAGTGTGAAGCTGGATGCGGCACATATTAAAATAAATAAAAATATAATAAAATAACAACTTTGGAGAATATTTTTTTTTAATTCCTAAGAATAGTTAGGAATGCTCCTGCATATAAAATTTTCATTCTGAATATTAAGGACATTGTTTGAGCACAACGTAATTTTCTTGCTCATATATGGCAGGTGTGGCCAATTTCAACCTGCCTGCAACACGTGTTAAAATTAATTTTTTTAAACAAAACTTCTTTAGCATTTTTTTTTTTCATTCAAAAGAACGGTTTGGAGGGGCCCTGCATAGAAAATTTTGATTTCGGAAAATAAGGACCATCCTAACGTACATACATCGTATTTCCTTTGAATAGAAATTTTGCGTATAAGAAGCCCCTGCCGAACTACCAAGCTGAAGACGTGCTAATATTTGTATAAGTTAAAAGAGAATTGGCTAATATGACGACTTGTTTGCTTGCGAGCTTCTGGTAATTTACACTCACTACTGAAAATAATAGAAGATTTTACAATTAGTCAAAAATTGTCGAGTTCAAGCGCATAGCACAACAAGTTGAGGGATGGTGCCACGGTGGCATTTTTTGTGATAAATCCCTATAGACTTCGTAACTACAATTTGTTATATTTCTACTTAAATTGTGTTTACTTTTTATACTCAGCGTCCTTTGCACACAGAGTATATTAATTTTGATTGGATAACGTTTGGTTGTACAGGTATAAAGGAATCGTGATAGATATAGGCTTCCTTATATCAAAATCATCAGTATCAAAAAAAAAAAAAAAAAAATTGATTGAGCCATGTCCGTCCGTCCGTCCGTCTGTCTGTCCGTTAACTTAACTTAAGTAAATATTGCGATATCTTCATCAAATTTGGTACACGAACTTATCTGGACAGAGAAGAGAATGGTGTTGAAAATTAGAGAAATCGGATGATAACCACGCCCACTTTTTATATATATAACATTTTGGAAAACACAAAAAACCTGATTATTTAGTAAATAATACACCTAGAATGTTGAAATTTGACGTGTTGACTGATATTAAGACTCCTGATGAAAGTCTGAAAAAAATTGTTTAAATGGGCGTGGCACCGCCTACTTATGATAAAATCAGTTTTTCAAATATTATTTATCATAAATCAAAAATCGTTTAACCTATCGTAACAAAATTCGGGAGAGAGGTGCCCTTTACTATAAGGAATACTTTGAAGAAAAATAAACGAAATCGTTTAAGGACCACGCCCACTTTTATATAAAAGATTTTTAGAAGGGTCGTGGACGAATAAAATAAGCTTTATCTTCGCCAAAAAGAGGTTTATATCAATGGTATTTCATTTCCCAAGTCGATTTATAACAATAAATAGGAAAAACTTCAAATTTTTAAAAATGGGCGTGGCACCGCTCTTTTATGACTAAGAAATTTTCTATGTTTCGGGAGCCATAACTCGAAAAAAAATTGACGGATCGTAATAATATTGGGTACATATATTTTCTTTATAGCAGAATATATTTCTAGTAAAAATGGACGGGATTGGTTAAAGACCATCGCAACTTAGATATAAAAGGGTCGTATACTAGAATAATTTATTTATTTATTTATTTATTTAAGCCAATTAAAAAATAATCTTATAGGCTAATTATAAAAGTGTAAAGTAGTTAACAATGTATAATAATATAAATTACCTTACTTATAAAAAGTATTTAAAATACTCAGAAAGCCATCTTTCGAACAAGAAAAATCTATCTCACAAAATTTAGAAATTCTATTGAACTCAATTAAGGCTCTAGTAATTGGAGCATTCCGCGGATAAAGAGCCCTAAGAACACCAATATGAAAAAACTCATAAGCACGAAGAGCTCTAGCCGGTATATTAATGAAAATCCTCTTCAGGAGCACAGGGCAATCAACAACCCCACGTAACAAATCCAAAACTAACGACAGCGATAAAATGGTAATCCTGTTCTGCAATGATTTTAAGTTAATCAATAAGCAACGAGCTTTATAAGTCGGGATAGGATCCGAGAAGCGCAGACTGCGTAATGCAAAGCGTACAAATACTTTTTGGATTCGTTCAATTCTTGCAACATGGCAGGAATAATACGGAGATCAGATAAAACAACCGTACTCAAGTTTGGATCGCACAAACGCGGAATATAAAAGCTTTAGCGTATACGGGTCACTGAAGTCCAAGCTATGACGCCTAACAAAAGCTAGCATGGTATACGACTTAGCAATGCATACATTAATATGACTAGAAAACGAAAACTTCGAGTCAAATATTACTCCCAAGTCCTTAATTTCACTAACCCGCAACAGAGGCGAGTTTGGTAATTGATACACGGTATCAATCAAGTTGACACGCTTCCAAAAAGTTATTTGAAAGCACTCTTTTATGTTAAGTGATAACCGATTATTATTACACCAGTTACTAAGTTTATCCAAAGCTTCTTGCAACAATACCGCATCGTGAAGGCTATGAGTAGGCAAGTATATCTTAAGGTCATCTGCATACAGCAATAATCGTACTTTAGAGAAGCAAGAGCGAATATCATTAATAAACATGACAAAAAACAGTGGACCCAGGGTACTACCTTGTAGAACACCGGAGGAAGCAACGAATGGATGAGACCTAACACCATCAACTACAACCATGCAACAACGATTAAATAAGTAGGATTAAATCCAACTCAAAAATACTGAGTGAAAGCCCAAACAGGCTAACTTTTTAATCAAAATAACATGGGAGACCCGATCGAATGCCTTGGTAAAGTCAGTATACACAGCGTCAACCTTATATCCTGCCTGAAAAGCTGCGAGGCAGTCATCCAAGAAAATAGTCAAATTAGACACAGTGGAGCGTCCTGGAAAAAATCCATGCTGCTCTGGACACACAAAATTCTTAACACAGAAACGTAATTTATCTTGGATGATACATTCAAAGAGCTTTGCAATGGTGGAAAGTTTTGAAATAGGCCTATAATTAGTAATATCATTTTTATTGCCGCTCTTGAAAATAGGTGTAATGAACGCTAATTTCCACGCATCAATAGAAGTAACTGTAGATAACGAATTATTAAAAATTAACAACAGTGGATAGACTAGGGAATCACATTGTTTAAACAAAATTGCAGAGAACCCATCGATATCGGTACTCGTCGACGTCTTAAGCCGAATAAGCCCATTAAGAGCATCTTCCTTAGACAGTAATGCATTACCGAAGTGAATAGAAGCCTGAATATTAAAAGTAGTATTATCATGATTGTCAGATTCAGAAGTGAAATTGTTCATAAAGTATTCAGCAAAAATATTTGCAGCGTCCTCCGGAGTATCGACAGCTTTTTCAGCAAGAAAAGAGAGGACGGAATATTCGAAACTGATTTCTTCGAGTTGACAAAGTTCCAAAATGATTTTGGGTTAGATTTGAGGTTTTCTTCAAAATTTAAAATATAATTTCTGTGTAAGAATTTATCCAGACACTCGAATTTCTTATCATACTCTTTATACAAGTCGAAAAACGTTGGATTTTGAGTTCTTTTAAATTTACGGAAAAACTTATTTTTCAAATTCCGGAGTTTCATCAAGGCTCTATTAATTATGCCAGGGCACCTTGTATTTCCTTTTGGAAGCCACAAATTTGCAGAACAGTAGATTTAAATATCTCAAACCTTTTAGTGGTATCAAGACTGTAAAACAAGTTATCCCAGATTAAAATCACCCAGCACGCAGAGATGTTCACCACCAACTTTGTTCAATGCCAGTGACGTCATATTATCGACATGTGCAGTGTATAAGTCGTGGCTACTATTGGGCGGTATATATCAAGCACAAACAAAAACAGGGTCTGATGAGCCTCGAATGCATACACATAGCTGGTCAAGTAGCGCACTATTATTTTCAAGTATGATTTCAGAAGCATGATGTTTGGAATGTACCGCAATGAGAACTCTACCTCCTCGTGCACAACCAGTAAGGTTTGAATTTCTATCTTTGCGAAAAACATTTTATAAAATAGGATCAAAATATTCCTCGCTGAAAAAGTTTTCATTTAGCCACGTCTCAATGAAGACGAAAACATCATATTCTTCATGGGAGCTAAATAGCCGCACCAACTGGAATTTTGTTCTAACACCAGCCATATTCTGCATATATAATCTTAAGTGATTATTTCATCCATCTAACCCAACCGATTGCCGTCGGACATCGGTTGGATTTCGTCGTTTTTTGGCTTGAATTTAAACGGGCGCACAACAGGCCATAGTTCAGGCCATAGTGCAGGCCATAGTTCAGGCCGCAACATCAACGAATATGAGTTGGCATTAACGCCTAACTTGAAATTAAGGTGTCTCAAAGAGCTCGGATCCACACCTTTCTTCTTAAGACTACTGCAAATAATGGAGTTTTCTTCCATACCAGTATGTCTAGCAATATATTTTTTTACTTGGTCAGCTGTTGCTGAAGTAGAAAAGGGATATATATGGAGCCATTTTCTTCTGACAACAGCGCGTAACCCATTACTGAAGCTCGACCCAATAATTAAGGGTTTAATTAATTTCCGAGTATTTGTATTTTTTGGCGGGCTAGCGTTGATATTTGCCCTGCAGTCAGCATTGTTACATGATTTTTGCAACAGATTTGAATTTAAATCGCTTTGGAAAGAATTTGCTGTACTAGAACCAGAGGACTTATTTTTGCTTTTATTAGACCTCTTTTTTTACGCACAGTGTTCCAATCACTTTGGTTATCAGCAGCTGCAGATGGCTCATCTAAATAAGTTGCACTCATATGCGTTAAAAACACTGGCGCCGCAGTCGGATAATCAGTAGCAGGAGCAGCAACATGGGGGGACGGCAGCATTGTTATTTGGCCAGCAGAAGCAGAAGAATAGGTATAAGAAGAGGAAGTATTAGTAACTACACTAGTTGGCAAAGCAGCAACGAAGGCGTATGGAATATTTTTTGTTGGAACATAAGCTGTCTCAGCTGCAGAATAAGAAGTATTGATTGCACTGAGTACACCATTACCATCAGACACAATTATTTCCTTTCCACTCTCTTTCTCTTTGGCCAAAGGGCCACTAACAATACCACGCACTTCACTGAATTCAGATAGCAAGTATAACACAATCGATTTATTTTCAGCAAGCATAGAGCGCAATGCAATGATTTCCGATTGAAGAATCTCAACTTTATTGCGAAGGCATTCATTATCTTCTCTCACAGCATTAACCACACACAGAATATTAGAATTGGCTTTAACTTCAGCGAGCTCATCGATCAACAACGCAAGAGATTGATTGTCAATGTTTTGGTTGCATTGGCGCTCATTACTTGTTGTGTTATTTTTAAGCGGGGATCGAAGAGAACAACGGCGCCCTGCTTTACCATAATCGTACAGAAATGGGGTATTTGAACTCAACAAGTACTCTAAGTCAGACTGTTGCATACCAACACAATGTAGGTGGTAAAGCTCATTACAATTAGAGCACTGCACTTTGGCCTGAGCACGTCCCACAAGGGCAAGTCATATTAAATTAAATAAATAGACAAATCATGCACAAATGTATAGATATAATTACTAATTGTTTGTTGTTTTCTATACACACTGTGATCACAACGAACTATTCACATTATAAGAGTCAATATCTCAAACAGTTTATTATGCACCATGCATAAAAACATTGCAAACTTACTATTTATTAAGACATAATTAGGCGCGATTAAAAAACACGTCCTCTCAGAACGACGACTGAGTTTTGTGTAATAAGCTATAACTTAGCAAAAAATAGTTTTGAATCAATGATATTTCACTTATCAAGTTTTATTGTAAGAGGAAATGGGGAGATATTTTAAACGGGCGGTGCCACGTGTTATGTAGAAAAGTAATTTATGAAATGTAAGTAAGTAATGAAATGTACAATTGAAGCTCACGCTGAGTATATAATGTTCGGTTACACCCAAACTTAGACACCTTTACTTGTTTCATTAAAAGAAAAAAACTTAAGTGCGCTGTCATCGTTTGCCTAAACAGAAATTATAATTGGCAAACGAGCTAAAGTCCTATTCTCGTTGAACATCTACACGTTTTTCTTTTTATATATGTACATTCAGTAAATGAATGGCCCGATACTTTTGTCTTATAATTTTTTCATTCTTATGAAGTAGAAAATGAAGCGTTTCGCATCATAAATCAAAATGTCAAAAAACTTAAACGTAAAAGTCCACATTATTAACTGGCCGGTAGCAAGGCAAGGGGATGTAGCATATTTTTTTTGTTGTTGTTGTTAGATAGTGTGATGTGCAAACTGACAGCCGATGGGGTGGCAAACGTGAAGTTACATACGTACGTCTACGTGCTACCAAAAGTTCGCTTGCCATGCGAATAATCATGGCCGGTATGAACAATCGCAATTATGAGCAGGCAATAGAATTGAAGGGGGCTCTTCGAGTCCATATATACATTTTAGATCAAATTTATCCGATTTGAATTACTTTCCCAACCTTATAGTTTTTTAACTAAATTCCTCAAAATGTTAGAAAAAACTTTAAAAATGTTACTGTTTCATATATTTTTAAATTTATTAAGTTATAACATGGATCTTAAGATTGTTGTAGCTTAAAGACCTGTACCTTTGTATTACTTACTGAAGCAGTTGGGCGATTAAGTTGCAACTCATCGAGTTCTGATGCCATACGCGCCCCTATGCTTCAAGTTGTCATGTTATGCGCGTTTCTTTGTGTTTCCTGTGCTTTAATCTTGGATGTTATGCGTGTGTTTTGGGATTCTGTGATGACATGCTAGTCTTTTTATACCTTTCATGAACATGAAATGGTATACTAACTTTGGTCCGATGTTTCTAACGTTGAGAAATATAGAAGATGGACTCACCATTAAGTATACCGAATTGATCAGGGAGAAGAACTGAGTTGATATAGCCATGTCCGTCTGTCCGTCCGTCAGTCCGTTCGTCTGTCTGTTTGAACAAAAACTAGTCCCATAAATTTTCATAATTAGAAGCGTGTAAATTTTTCTAACCTATATTTAATTTATTTTGGTGGACGCGTATATTATACATAGAGATTAAAAATGTCAAGTAAAGAAAATTTCAAAGAAAGTTTAGAACCTTTATTTGTAATGATAGAACAGCCCATTTAATTAATTAAAGTTCGCCGTTAGGTATATTTTAAATTATAATTAGGCACAAAACTCGATGGACGGTGAAGAAATATTAATCCTGGATGAAAGCACGGGCGAGTTTAATCTTATTGAAAGTGACTGGATATCTCTAGACCACGCAGGCTTTATTCTAGTTGAAAAAACCGGAAGATTTATTGAAAAAGATTGCCACAACGTTTTGGACAGGGAGAACAATTCCGAACAGGGGTCTATCTGCAATTCTGAACCAATTACAACTACATTCTTTAGTGACTCAACCGATTGCCATTTGCGAAGCGAGGTAGATGAAAGTTCAGATTTGATCACTAAAAAAAATAGGAAGAAAGGGCAAGGAAAAACAGATAAATGAGAGAAAAACTTAGTCAGAAAGCCAGAGAGCAAGGAAAAGCGTATTACAGCACAAAAAATCTGAGCATTCCAACAGTTTTATTTACTGATGGTAGCAGTGCTCAAAACCGAAATGTTACATTTGGCAATGCATTGCAATTAATTGCGATGAAATATAACACGACCATTTAGCAGAAATATTTAACTGTTGGTCACACTCAAATGGAATGTGACTCAGTCCACTCAATGATCGAAATGAAAAAGAAATGTACTATGTTCCCGCTGATTTCGTTCGGATTGTGACAGACACTTGAACCTCAAAGCCGTATAAGTGTTCTATATTGATCACAAATTCTTCAAAAACTTGTCTGGTGTACAATTTTACAAATCGGTTAGACCAGGTATTAAGGCAGGCGATCCACAAGTATCAGATTTAAAATGCTTAAAATATAATACTTCTGGTATGTACTTCAAATTGTATTATGACAACGATTGGACTATGTCCACTCAAAGAAAAGCAAACATTGATATATCTAAAAATATTTTGCCTCTTTATTATAACTCATTACAAATACCAATTAAGAAATATAAAGATCTACAAAGCATGAAAAAGTCAATTCCTCAGGATTATCACAGCTATGACAATTTAAGCTATGTCTAATTACTCATGACAAAGGTAGAAGAAGAAATTAAACTTTTGGTTTTGAAGTACTTATAAATTAAATTAGGTCTCGATTAAGTCATGTTGAACTAATTTGTTTCTGTTTTTAGTGAATAAAACTATATTTTGAAGCAAAATAAATATACTATTTATTTGCACAAAAATTGAAGACACATATATTTCTAAGTATGCAGTAACCTCGTATCTGCTGTTTTGCATGCAGTGAACTTGTAACTAACAAAATGAGCTTTTACGTTTAACTAGTCATTAGGGACCAACAAGAAAAAGTGGCTAGCTATCAATTGCAATAAAACGAAAACGAAAAAGCATTTAAGTAGTTAACTTTGTTTTACTGAAGAAAAACAAACTTTTTTTTAGTTTCTATTGTAGATACGAGGTTAACGCAGAAACGGGACGATTTGTACTTCGAATCCGAAAGTACAAGTAGATACACTTACGAAATACTTGCAAGCACACGAAAGTACTCTTTCTGATAAAATATGTCAGTTTGATTGATAAATGGAAAATCAAAATATGAGTAAAATTTATACTAGAAAGCAACAAAAAGTAAAACAACATATCAAATAAGTACAAATTGTACAACAGCTAACAATATTAAAGTAGTTTTGCGTTTGCCTTCATTGGTACTAGCTTTTCAAACGAAAAGTCCGTGACTGATTGCCTTCTAGGACTATAAACAATGCCTGCTAAGGAAAATAAACGCTCTGTTGGTCGGAGGAAGCTGAGGGTGTATTCATTTTGAGTGATTGGTCCTTCATAAGAGGATAACTCTGAAGCACATTGAAATCTGTTAATGTATCTTTAAAATACCTGTAAAACTCTTCTTCAACCATTTTGTCAAAGTTAGGTGACCGCTTCAAACCTGTTCAATACTTATCAAAGTACTTCGAAAGTACTTACAAGTACTTGTACTTCAACAATTCAAGTACAAGTACCTCGATACCTATACTTGTACTCATTTTCCGAAGTGCTTACTGATACTTGTTTTTGCACTGGTACTTTTTCTTTACAGGTCTGGTATATACCTATCCCATATAACCGATCGTTCAGATAGAAAGATTTTTGGCCATTTCTCCCTTAGTTTCCAATATAAAAACGTGAAACTTGGTGACATATATTCTAATATATCATAGAGGATTTCTTGTAAAAATCATTTCGACCGGAGCTATATGTAATATATATCCCATACAACCGTTCGCTCAGAAAAGGGGGGTTTTTTGCAATTTTTTTGTATTTACCTTAAAATCGTTTAGGTATGTACATCTGTTCACTATATATTTCTTATCTTATACAGTGCATTATTTGGAGATTACGAATGGGATAAAATTATTGTTCAGCCCCATTCATGAAAGGTATGAAGTCTTCGGCACAGCCCCGTCCTTACTTGTTTAATTTGAGATATGATATCATTTGCAAAATTGGTTGCGATATTGCAGCCAATATCATGTTCAAGGCTGTGTTCGCCATATCTGCGGGGTTTCGTGTTTCTCTTCCATTTTTGCTGTTGCCTCTTCCCCAGTAGGATGAAAGGCGTACTCTTCCACATTATTTTCCTCTGACTCCGTAGTCGTGCCTGAAGTTCGGATTTGCTGCCCGTTATTTTCAATCCACAGTTCTTCAACTTCTTTTTCAGTTGCTGGATCTTTAATTTACTCAACTTGGTCATGTCCTCGTCGTATTCTGAACCATTCAACGATTCCTATTCTTTTACCAATTGCAGCGAATTTAAGGAAATTATTATTATGCACCTTCTGTTATCGTAAGGACTGAACTGTCGAATAAATACCTCAAATATTCAGTATAGAAAAAATTGTCCTTATTCACAACCTTACTATGGTAGTAGTATTTAACAGTTAAATTACTCGCGTTCTTCACTTGCAACCTTTTAAATTCAAACAGATTGATTGTCACTAGAAATGTGCTGATTTTATACTTTCAGTTCGCCTCGCTCACGAATTTCTCCCAGGGTATAGACTTTTCGCGAACAGCCGTCTCGAATAGTTACTTATATATTTCTCGCTTTTATATTTACTTACGCTTTTACTTAATCTTAAAAAGAGAGGACTGTAGGCTCATGACGCATATTCTGATTGGACACTTTCTTATGGCATCACGTGCTTTCAAATTAAGCCTAGCTTGTCATAGCAGAGCGGCTTAAAGGAGATTCATGGACCTCTACGCGATGGCAGAGGCAAGTACCGTAGAAGATTTATTGAGGAGCTGCAGCAGCTCTTCGTGAACATCAATAAAGCCCAGCGATTTAAAACACAGCGGCTATGCTGGCTAGGCCATGCTATGCGAATGAAAGATCATGTTTCCGCTAAGAAAGTATTTTTCATCGGGTGGTCAAGACCATTTAAATGGTTACGTCAATTAAGTAAGGTTTGTAGTAAGAAACGATCGTTCCCTGCACTCGTCAGACTAAGACCCATGCTACAAGGAGTGATATAGCTATACAGCTTTCAGATATAGAAGCAGCTGGAGGTATAGATCCTAGAGAGCTTCTCATAATTGCTAAGAGGACGGACTTATTTCGTATTTTAGGTCCTTGATTTTGATAGGGGTTTTCAGTTTCCTGGTTATGCAAACTTCTGGTGCTCTTCTGGGCTCATTCAGTCATGTGAAGTCGTGACTGGCCGGCCAGTTCAATCTAACATAACCTAACACTTAAATATATCGTACTCAATATAATATCTCCGTTTCTTGCTTTCGTATTCACACACCCTTAACATACAACTAATACTACCCTAGCATATCTCTACTTCCTTCTATTTTCATAAATATCCATTTTCACGAAGTTTCCTCCTCGGTGGCGAAATATTGTTCAAGGTATTAGAGTGGCCCTGTCCGGGGCACCGTATGAAATTTGGTCCTGTTTAAATTATAGAGTTACTAAGGGTAGTTTGCTCGTGAAATCCACCAAGGCCAAAAGTATCCATGTTTGCTATAGTATTTAATACTACTAACGCTTAAATGTCCCGCAGTTGTGTGTTTGTTTGAATGTGTATCTGCAAACATGTACGCATAGACGTTGGAAAAATTAGTTGAGTAAAGTTGTACGTGGCTGTAGGTTTACTTGTGCCGGACTGATGATGGCATAAGTGCAACTGGTACCCTCAACACTACGTATGTGCAACACGAATGTATGAAGGCAATAGACACTGAAATCAAATTGACAATTCCTTATTAAGTTCAGACACCATTGAATCATACATGCATTACATGACTAGAACAGAAAAAAAATTTCCAAATCAGATTTTGAAGCTTGCAAATATTCAGAAGCAATCTTTAACCTTTTTTAAATAACATTTATGTTTATCCGCCTTTAGGAGAATGTTAATTAGTTGTTTGATCAGTGTAGCGAGTCCCATATGCCTGCAATTAGCGCTTATGTGGCGTTGAATTAACCAATGAAAAGTATTACTCGAAGACTGACACATTTTCAACATCCCCGTGTTTTGGGAGGGTCTCGAATGAGGGTTTTCCAAGAAATTTTATTCTGCTTCGACAACGTCTTAGACAGCAGAATAGTAGGTGCTCTACCGTCCCCTGGAAGATTGAAGCCGCGACAATAGTGTTTAATCCCGTCCGTTTTGCTTGAAAGACAATTTTACAGTACCTAATTAATATCCATACTTTTTTTTGAATATTTATCTCTCCTTTCCATCTTCATAATTTTTCCGGTGTACCATGGCTATATGGTCTTAAAAACTATATAAACATGCAGCACTTCAAACCATTTCACCTATTTTTAGCCTAGTTAAGTTAGTGCTGGGAGATGCGACCCTCTAAAAGTCGGATGGTTTCAAAGGATCTCCTTTGATTTTCTATAAGGGGAGCCAGCCGATTCAAGCTGTGCTAACTGCTCGGCCATATTGTTGTAATATTACAATCGTACCGCAGTATTGCAAATAAGAGAAACGCTATGTTGACTAGCCAGATTAATAGCCAACTACCTTTACATGGGTACCATGTTACCGGTTCTATTTGTATTCTGTATAACGAGCTTGCTGAATCCGGAAAGCGAAGAGGTATGGACGCGTGTGAGAGTTTTGCAAGGACCCACCAAGTCATTTATCCGCTCGCAAAAACTGACATATCGAGTATCTGAGTGATATACCATTTATTATAGTTCTTTCTTGTAAGAAAAATAATGATGTAGTCTGTATAGAAGACCGTCGTGGAAAATATGTGGTACAAAAACGGACGGTGATATGGAAGTCATAAACATTGGGCAGGCTACAACCAACCGCGGGTGTACGCTATTTTCAGAGGCCAAACTCCAGAAGCGTAAGGTCATTTTGAAATACCATTTCCTTTATGAAGAGACCGTGAGGTAAGACATGACATAAAGATAGTAATTTATTTTGTTCAGTGAGCGTGTTATTTATGTAGTTCACCAGGACCACCTTCCATCAAACAGTCGCCTTGTTCATTCATAAACTGACTTTTGACATACACATCCCCGTACGCTTGCTTCACACTATGTTCTGTGTTGGAATTTAGTTTGGAAGCACTTAGCCTCCAAAATTTCCAGAAATATTTTGATCTTGACCATTTAGAGAAGGTACTTTTAAGGAACTAACGCTAAGTCCTGCGATTTTCGCCCAACTGTTTGGCCTCTTCAGTATTTCCTGCATGATTCCGCTGATAACGTCAACGTTTTTGTACGCCATCTGCCAGGCCGACCCAATTAAGATGGTCCATACACTATCATTTCACCACATAGTCACTTTAACGAGCTAATAATCTCCTCTTTAAGGCCCATTTCTATTTCAACAGCTTGTTTCCTGAGCTTTCGTTAAGTTTATATAGATAGCAGTTTACAAATGGCCAGGGCTAAATGATAGGGGCCCGCAGATCCTCAGCTGATAAATAAATAGGATTCTTCACAGGTAGATGATGTTCACAATTGGGTATTTTAGGGTATTTTAGTCACCTCTTTTGGCAGGTCTACCACAGGCATATTCTAAGCCCCTAACCTGCCATGTACTCACATTAACATCCCAATCAATGGACATAAGAAGAGACGATTGAGATTGATAAGGAACCTGTTCGGCTCTCATTCATTCGAGGACAAGTTTGTGTGTGGCGTAGCACTTCTCAAAAATGAAGAAAAGTTAAGAAAAAAAGCTGTAAACAAAACACTTACGAAGCTTTTGCTGCTTTTGCTTATTTCAAGCAAACATCCGATTCTTTCACTGCGCTTATCGTAATGCAACAAAATGTAGAAAGTGCGTGTTCAGGCATTTAAAGGGCATCTTATTCGACAGAATAATATAATTTTTCTCTTATGATTATTATATTTCCTCCACTCCACGATCTCAAGAGACATTAAATTTGTCTGCATATTTTATGCTTCATTGTGATGTTGCTAATGTTATTGGCACTTTAGCATTTGCTTGTTTATGTTGATTTTATGTTTGACGTGTTTCTTGGTATAAGTGTATACTAGGGTGTGCCATATTGTACCAAACGATTTTTCGACATCGTTCTTAGATTATTCGAACTCTATATATGACTTTAGAGCATGATATGGTATGTGCCTGATTGCCTGCCTTATTTGACCTCTCGAACCCTGAGTCCTATGGATTTGAGTGGTCTTTAATGTCGGAATGGGCTCGTACTCAGAAAATATCTGTGGTCTCGAGGTTTAAAAAATTCTTAAAAATTCGTACTTATGTGTAGTATCTGCCCTTATGTATGCATAGTTTTTCTCATTAGGTAAATTTAAGTTTGGTTTAAATGACTGGGCACTTTGTGTAGGCAATAAATTTACCTATCGAGCTTGGATACGTCCGTAAGGACGTTAAAAAATTATTGACCTAAGCATCCAAAGCCTTTAAATTTCAGCTGTATTGTGGCACAGCAAATATTGCACGCTTTTCACCTCCTCAATACATTTGTAACTTTGGCAGTCATCATAAGATTCGATGCCTGAGCGAACGGCATGAGTACTTATCAAAAAGTGAACAGTGACAACTCTTACCAGGAACGAAAGCTCCAATTGATTCACAATGTTTGTGCGTCCCTTATAAGTAGGACAACCCAATGTTGATGACTCGCATGTACGAAGCGCTGACCAGAGCATATTTTCATTGCTTATAGCGGTCGTGGTCGTATGGAATTAAAAACAGGCCATTGGTATACTTACCGAATCAATTTCTCTTCATCGTCAGCTCAACAGCTTTGTTGTTATGTTTCCGTCAGTTGGGGGATAAAAAGTTCTCTGAACGGTGAGTTGAGCCAAATGCCATATGAAGTAAATATTCTTGAATTTTATGGAAAAGGACTTCTTAAATTATATTTTTCACTTCACCATAACAGATAGATAGCCGAATAATCACGTTGAACAAATGTAGTGAAATAACTTTTGCTCAGTAGTTTGACGTAAGATTCAAACCGTTGAGGGAGAAAGTTATCCCTCAATGACTGATCAGCAATTTTGTTTTCTGAAAGCGCCCAATATCTGTATTCTTGCAACAGCAGCAAAAAGTCCTGTTCAAGTGCAGTCTGTCGGAATCGTTCGGAGTTTCCTCCGGTGTACCCCAAGGAAGTCATCTAGACCCTTTGCTCTCTACCCTTTTCATTAATGACTTGCCACAGGCAATATTATATTCCCATACTATAATGTATGCGGATGATGTAAAACTTTGCTACACTTACTGTCCTACCGATTTGAGTTCCTTGGATCTTCTTCAGGCCGACTTGGACTCGTTCCAATGTTGGTGCACAACAAATTTACTAGCTTTAAATTGCTCTAAATGTAAGCATATGACATTTCACCGAGTGATGCCAGCATTGAGACCCTATGTAATAGATGTTACGCCTTTGGGGCGTATATCTATTGAAAATGATCTAGCTGTCCTTTTTGATCCGAAAATGAATTAACATACATATTTCATCTATTGCCAACAAAGCGTTGGGTTTACTTGGATTTGTTGAAAGATGGGCTAAAGAGTTCGATGATCCGTACCTCACTAAGGTTCTTTACACATCGCTGGTTCGTCCAATACTCGAGTATTGCTCATGCGTTTGCATATAAAGTGTCTTGAGTAAGTTCAAAAGCAATTTTTGATATTCGCATTGCGCGGCCTTAATTGGGACTCAAGTCTCCACCTTCCTCCATACAGAAGTAGACTTCTTCTTATTAACTTACCCACTCTGGAAAATCGAGAATATTACTGGGGGTATTGTTCATCCATAAGCTCATTATTGGAGAAATTGATTCTGCGGACCTTCTCAGCCGCTTGCTTTTTGCGGTTCCCCCTAGAGTATACAGACACTACGTTCCTTTTTATTTACCCCTTTGTCGACGAAACTTTAAGCGCACTACAATGACTTGCTGTATCAGTCTTGAATGTACTTTTGCCACTATACGTAATGCTATACTTGCCTATCTAATTTAAGAGATACAAGCTAATTTAATTTATGTATGTTTGTTTAATGGTGTGTTCAGTTTATACTTATATTTAAGAATTCATGAGCTTAACACCGGCTTATAATAATTGAATTTCAATTATTATGTTTTCTAGGAGAAACTGAAAAGAATGAAATATTTACTGGCATATTGCTATGGAACCATTTCAAAAACCGCCAACGTAATCATCATCAGGCAAGTTTGTAATGTTATCAAAGGTTTCACCGGGATTCGAACCGTGAATCACATGCTGAAACTGCAGTAGCCTTTAACCACTAAGCCATCCTGCTGGTATTTGTTTTCATGCTTAATTCAGTTTTTCTCGTTTCTACACTAACAACACAATTGAGAGATTTGGTCTATAATAATTTAATTTAATTTAATTTAATTTAATTTGCCGGCATTTATTTCTTCCGTAAAAAACAGGCACTATCTCGTTTTAGGATGGAAGAACATTTATCAACATGTATCATCAGGAACAAGACAGTACTGTGTTGATTGGAATCTGGTGCATTCCAACAACGTTAAAAACATGCTTTTTCATGAGTCACTGACCGGAATCGTATGCATTCCGGCAGTATAATCTTATGGGTCAGGCATCGAGATGATTGGAATCCGGTGCATTCCAACAACACAGGTCATGTTACTTTTTTATGCCTTGTGATGGCGTATCCTCATTACACTACTCTTAGCACTGCCGGATTCCCATGACATGCTGATTGGAATCTTGTTGCATTCCAACAGCAAGATTGGAATCCACTGCAATCCGAAATCATGCTGAGCGGAATCTGATGCATTCCGCCAGTATAAGATCTCGGTATAAGATCTTATTTCTGCTAATATTTCTTATTATTATTATATTCTGAAATTAAAGTGTAATGTTCAATAATATATCTTTGTTTGTAATATAACATTGTTGAAATCTCGATATATCTTAAATTTTTAACTTCTGAGTTGTATATTTATATATCTTTTATATTATGCAGTCGACCATAGTTTGTCGTCGACTTTAAATAATAGATAAATAAATAAATAAATAAATAACATGATATCAAACGCGCAAAAAGTACAATATACTATTGGGCCGCTAGCATAAACAAAGGTTTATTTCTTGTGAAGAGGATTCATTCAGTTTTTTTCGGGTTGTCCCCGAGTTCCGAACTTGTAAGTGTAAAAAAAAAAAATGTACAGGAGAAGATGTTTAAAGTGTCACGACATAGGCAGTAGCTTAATTCCAAGGAACAAGTTGGCATTATGTTTCTATCCAAGAGGTGAGATAGTCCCATTTTTTTCATGAAATTTTTTAGCTTTGGAAACATGGGAACAGCTTCGAAATCATATCCTGTAAAGTTTTATTTTTGTTGGCCACATTAAAATTTCTTCTGTAAGGGTTCGATGTTATTGATAATGTCGTCGCGATTTGATGGTAGAGAATTTGAGGAATCTTTTACTGCTTAATAACAAAAGTATGTATTAGCCATTATCCATTTTTTACTTTTCGAGGTCTTATTTACCATGTGTGCCCGTTTTTTTTTTGGTTATGCCCCGAAGAATTCTAAAATAAAAGGTCTAAACTTCGGCATAAGAAAAACGTTTTTCTAATTTCAACAGACCTTAAACCCGAGAGCAAACGAAGTTGAAAAAAGAAACAGAAAACGGTAAATCTTTCAACAACCATGCCGAAAATCAAAAATTAAGCCGCACCCTAATACATTCCACATCATTTCTATTTCAGACAATTCATTGCACTCATTTAGCCAAAAGTCGTTAACAGTTGCTATGTCGCTCTAGTAGTCTTTTCAGCGCGATTTTTCTTCCCATGCTGTTAAAAAAGTTTCTTCAGTATTGAAATCTGACATCTTGCTGCTTAAGTTGTTTATTTTTTCCATCGTAATTTTCTACTCCAAATATTGCTGTACTTTGCGCTTATTTCCTCTATGACCGTAATTTTCATTCCATTATATCCATATATCCGTTATTACTTCCCTATGTTTTAGGCCTTTTGTTCCTTTGTTAGGTCGTTCCAAGCTATTTTGGTAATTGAGATTGGTGTTTTCTGACATATTTACTGCAATTGCTTTTCTCCCGACGTCTTCTTTGATGGCATGGACTTTATAGAAGCAGTGGCCGAAATTGTTCGCTTGTTTTGAATAAAGTCTTTTACAGGCTATGAGCAAAGCTTAGACCGTAGATATATTGGGTTTCAAATTAGAGTCCTATGAGATAAATATTCTCAAATTTGAGGAGTTATTTAAATGCAGGCAGGTACGTGTGACTTCCTCTTTATAATTCTTGTTTATTGAAAAGTATTTGCACAACTACTATCTTCCGTCCCTGCCTAGAAAATTTGCATACGTTTGATTTTCTGATGATTATTCTTTTCTAATTTTTTTTTACTACCATTTCAGTAGATTACAAAACTTTTGTTTGCTATATGAACAAAACGCACAACAACTTTGTAGTGAAATATTTTCGCATTTCTCGCAACGAGGATTCCCTCTTACCCTTATTGGTGAACATTTAATGCCCGCTATGTATTCTATGACTTTTCTAATACACTAACGATTTGGTGAAGGATTTACTTGTCACATATTTGTGCGCTCAAGTCTTAAGATTTAGTGTTTATGTAGATTTTGTTGTCTGGACTTGTAAAACAATTTAAATAATAAGCTATAAGTGGTCGAATTGAGGCCAACATATAATTCAATTAATTTAATAATATGGGTGATTATGGCTGGCCGGCAAAAACCAATAAACTAACAAATAAATGTGCAATGGACTGGAATGAGATATTGTATGTATATTGCGTGATTTCCCATAATGCACTGGGGATGGGGGTATCTTAACTTTAAAATCAAAATAAGTACGTAATAGTCCTTAAAGATGCCAGCAGTACTAATATAGTAATAACAAGTAAGGACGGTACTGTCTTCGGCTGTGCCGAAGACTTTATACCTTTCATGAATGGGGCTGAACAATAATCTTATGCCGTTCTTAATCTCCGAATAATCGGATGTATAAGATAAGAAATATATAATGAACAGATCTACATACCTAAACGATTTTTAAGATAAATATAAAATAAACAAGTAAAAACGGGACTGTCTTCGGCTGTGGTGAAATTTGAAGCTTCTAGCTGTTAAAATGGGGAAGAAATTGCGCAAAGTTTCTTATCTGAACAATCGGTTGTATGAGATATATACTATATATACCACCGGTATCTATGATTTTCTCAGACAACAATATATGCTATACACGTAAGCATTTGGTGAAATTTGAACATATCTAAACAATTTTTAAGATAAATATAAAATAAACAAGTAAGGAAGGCTAAGTTCGGGTGTAACCGAACATTACATACTCAGTTGAGAGCTGTGGAGACAAAGTAAGGGAAAATCACCATGTTGTAAAAAGAAACTAGGGTAACCCTGGAATGTGTTTGTATGACATGTGTATCAAATGGAAGGCACTAAAGAGTATTTTAAAAGGGCGTGGGCCTAAGTTCTATAGATGGACGCCGTTTCGAGATATCGCCATAAAGGTGGACCAGGGGTGACTCTAGAATTTGTTTGTACTATATGGGTATCAAATGAAAGGTGTTAATGAGTATTTTAAGAGGGCGTGGGCCTAAGTTCTATAGATGGACGCCGTTTCGAGATATCGCCATAAAGGTGGACCAGGGGTGACTCTAGAATTTGTTTGTACTATATGGGTATCAAATGAAAGGTGTTAATGAGTATTTTAAGAGGGCGTGGGCCTTAGTTCTATATGTGGACGCCTTTTCGAGATATCGCCATAAAGGTGGACCAGGGGTGACTCTAGAATTTGTTTGTACTATATGGGTATCAAATGAAAGGTGTTAATGAGTATTTTGAAAGGGAGTGAGCCTTAGTTCTATAGGTGGATGTCTTTTCGGAATATCGTTATAAAAGTGGACCAGGGTTGACTTTAGAATGCGTTTGTACAATATGGGTATCAGACGAAAGGTTTTAATAAGTGTTTTAAAACGGAGTGGGCCTTAGTTCTATAGGTGGACGTCTTTTCGGAATATCGTTATAAAAGTAGACCAGGGGTGACTCTAGAATGCGTTTGTACAATATGGGTATCAAATGAAAGGGTTTTAAAAGGGAGTAATCCTTAGTTCCATAGGTGGACGCCGTTTCGAGATATCGGCACAAAGGTGGACCAGGGGTGACCCTAGAATTTGTTTGTACAATATGGGCATCAAACGAAAGGTGTTAATGAGTATTTTAAAAGGGAATGGGCCTTAGTTCTATAGGTGGACGCCGTTTCGAAATATCGCCATAAAGATGGACCAGGGGTGACTCTAGAATGTGTTTGTACGATATGGATATCAAATTAAAGGTATTAATGAGGGTTTAAAAGGGAGTAATCCTTAGTTCCATAGGTGGGCGCCGTTTCGAGATATCGCCATAAAGGTGGAGCAGGGGTGACCCTAGAATTTGTTTGCACAATATGGGCATCAAAAGAAAGGTGTTAATAAGTATTTTAAAAGGGAGTAATCCTTAGTTCCATAGGTGGACGCCGTTTCGAGATATCGCCATAAAGGTGGAGCAGGGGTGACTCTAGAATTCGTTTGTGCAATATGGGTATCAAACGAAAGGAGTTAATGAGTATTTTAAAAGGGAGTGGGCCTTAGTTCTATAGGTGGACGCCTTTTCGAGGTATCGCAATAAAGGTGGACCAGGGGTGACTCTAGACTTTGTTTGTACGATATAGGTATCAAATGAAAGGTGCTAATGACTATTTTTAAAAGGGAGTGGGCCTTCGTTCTATAGGTGTTCGCCTTTCGAGATATCGCCATAAAGGTGGGCCAGGGGTGACTTTAGAATATGTTTGTACGATATGGGTATCAAATGAAGGGTATTAATGAGAGTTTTAAAGGGGAGTGGTGGTAGTTGTATATGTGAAGGCGTTTTCCAGATATCGCCCAAAATGTGGACCAGGGTGACCCAGAACATCATCTGTTGGATACCGCTAATTTATTTATATATGTAGTACCTGCCAAGATTTTAAGGGTTTTTTATTTAGCCCTGCAGAACTTTTTCATTTTCTTCTACTTAATATGGTAGGTGTCACAACCATTTTATAAAGTTCTTTCTAAAGTTATATTTCGCGTCAATAAAACAATCTAATTACCTTACCATGTTTCATCCCTTTTTCCGTATTTGGTATAGAATTATGGCATTTTTTTCATTTTTCGTAATTTTCGATATCGAAAAAGTGGGCGTGGTCATAGTCGGATTTAGTTCATTTTTCATACCAAGATAAAGTGAGTTCAAGTAAGCACGTGTATAAAAACTGGGCGTGGCATTAACCGATTTCGCCCATTTTCACAGAAAACAGTTAGCGTCATAAAATCTATGCCCGTACCAAATTTCAAAAGGAAAAAGGGCGGAGCCACGCCCATTTTGAAATTTTCTTTTATTTTTGTATTTTGTTGCACCATATCATTACTGGAGTTGAATGTTGACATAATTTACTTTTATACTGTAAAGATATAAAATTTTTTGTTAAAATTTTACTTAAAAAAATTTTTTTTTTAAAGTGGGCGTGGTCCTTCTCCGATTTTGCTAATTTTTATCAAGCTTACACATAGTAATGACAGTAACGTTTCTGCCAAATTTCATCATGATATCTTCAACGACTGCCAAATTACAGCTTGCAAAAATTTTAAATTACCTTCTTTTAAAAGTGGGCGGTGCCACGCCCATTGTCCAACATTTTACTAATTTTCTATTCTGCGTCATAAGATCAACACATCTACCAAGTTTCGTCGCTTTATCTGTCTTTTGTAATGAATTATCGCACTTTTTCGGTTTTTCGAAATTTTCGATATCGAAAAAGTGGGCGTGGTTATAGTCCGATATCGTTCATTTTAAATAGCGATCTGAGATGAGTGCTCAGGAACCTACATACCAAATTTCATCAAGATACCTCAAAATTTACTCAAGTTATCGTGTTAACGGACGGACGGGCGGACGGACGGACGGACATGGCTCAATCAAATTTTTTTTCGATCCTGATTATTTTGATATATGGAAGTCTATATCTATCTCGACTCCTTTATATATGTACAACCAACCGTTATCCAATCAAACTTAATATACTCTGTGAGCTCTGCTCAACTGAGTATAAAAATAGGTAGGTACTTTGTGTGAGGATGCAAAGCTTCACGTTTTTTGTGGTCTGCATGTAAAAACTATGACTACGAATCACGTATTTCAAAAATATATGACCTAAACGTAACCATTTGATGAAATTTGATGAATTTTGAAGCTTCTAGCCGTAAAAAAGGACCCAAAATGACAGTTTATATGAAGTATATAATATATACCACCGATCTCTATGATTTTTTCAGACAACAATATATGCTATATACGTAAGCATTCGTTGAAATTTGAAGCCTCTAGCTCTTAAAATAGGGCAGTAATTACGAAAAGTTTCTTATCTGAACAATCGGTTGTGGGAAATATATACTATATATACGACCGATCTCATCAATTTTTTCAGGCAACAATATGTGCAATATACGAAATTATATGGTGAAGTTTGAATCTTCAATCTGTTAAATTGAGTAAGATATGACAAAAATCCTCTTTTTCTGAAAAATCGGTTGTATGGAGGATATATGCTATAGTGGTCCGATCTGGCCGGTTCCGACAAATATCTAATCGGACACCCAAATACACCCGCTCACCAAATTTTATCAAGATATTTCAAAAATTGAGGGACTAGTTTGCATACAAACAGACAGACGGACAGACGGACAGACAGACAGACGGACATGGCTAAATCAACTCAGCTCTTCAACCTGATTATTTCGGTATACTTAATTTTGGGTCTATCTATTTTCCTTTAAGGACTTACAATTTTGGGTTTCGTGACGAAATTAATATACCATTTCATTTTCATGAAAGCTATAAAAATTATAATATTGAAAAGCAGAGATCACAGATGACCACTTTTTAAATAATCGGTAAATACCGATACTTCTATTGTTGTTGTCTTAGCAGTACTTCGCCCCATGTAATAGGTGCGCACAATCACAAACTGTCATCAATGTCCCCTAACAGGAGCCCAAGGAAACTTGCTGTTTAAACAGGGGTGGACATAGTGAGAGGGGTTCTAGAGGCGTTGGTTCCACATTACAATTGAAGAGATGTTTGGTGTCATGTGGGGACATATTGCAAGCAGGACATACATTTTGTATGTCGGAGTTGATTATGGATAGGTAAGAGTTTAACCTGTTACAGATCTGGGTATCTTTCTTTAAGTACTCGATTCGCCGGCAATTCCTGGTATAGAGCTCCTGGCCTGTTTGTGGATATCACTGAGGACCTACTTGTGCTTTTTTGCCTCACACGGCTGTGTTCTCCGGTGCCGTATTTCCTCATAATGCTTACGGAGATAATCCCTTAGGCTCCTGGGAGGTGTAGCCTCATCAATCAGATGTCTGTTGGGATGCCCAGGTTTTTGAGTGTTCAACAGAAACTGTTTGTTCAGCATTTCATTTCTCTCCCGAATGGGGAGTACTCTCGCCTCATTGTGTAGATGGTATTCTGGGGACATAAGAAAACAGCTCGTAGCGGTTCTGCTGTTTTCGGTCTCTCACAGAGAGCAACCGTTATGAACGCAAAATAAAGGAATTGGTCAATGAATGAAAACTACCGATTACCGAAAAAAAATCGCATTCTGCTATGTAGTACAGCATTTTATATTTAATGCTCAAATAATAAAGAAGTAAGGGTAAGGAAATGAAGAGAAAGGGAAAGGTAGGCAAGAAAAAGGAAATAGCGGTGAGGAAATGAAGTATGAGTAAACAAACCGAAACCAGGCGGCGTGCCATCTTTTTGGTAACGAAGTGATAACGGCTTATTATCCATAGAAACCGTTATTGACTAGTTATCGATTTTGTTATATGCTGGTTATCAGTTTACTGTCGAAGTTGTCGATTTGCTGTCGAAAGGTTATCAATATGCTTCGAAAAACATCGATTTGTTGCCGAAAAATTACGAAGAAAATTAATCTTTTATCGAAAAGTTAGTTAACGAAAAGTGATCGTTTTGCTATAAAAAAAATATTGATTTGTTATAGAAAAGTTATCACCTTACATGTTATCTACTAAAATAAAATTTCGATAACAAAACAAAAACTTTCCGATAGCATATCTTTTTCGAAAAGAAATCGATATCTTTTCGTTGACAAACCGATTTCGATGCCTGAATGCACTACTACCCTTATTCAGATCTGTTGTCTTTTAACTTTCGTTAAGACATAATAACTTTATATAAAAAACCAAATTTTTGCCAAAAATCGATAACTTTTTTATAAAATATCTTTAACTTTTCGATAACAAAACATGAATATGTCGATAACAAATCCATAGCATGACGGTAAACAACCGATGATAATAACAGCTCGATAAATTTTCGTATTCATAAATGAATTTTTCCGAGTCCTGCGAGAATGATAGTCCCAAAATAGTCGCTATTCTAAAATTATCTTTGACTGACCCCAGAATGATTAAATAATGTGCTAAAACAGTCCCGATATAGTTACGCAAACAATTCCAAATGTTCTGCATGACTTTATAAATATACGATCAGGACGTATAATGATTATTCTGGTTTATATTTTGAGGAATATCCAACAATGAGATACCGCTAATAAGATTATGTTGGTTCTAACAGAGAAAACGATATATTTAATATTTTTATACTCAGTTGAGCAGAGCTCACAGAGTATATTAACTTTGATTGGATAACGGTTGGTTGTACAGGTATAAAGGAATTGAGATAGATATAGACTTCCATATATCAAAATAATCAGGATCGAAAAAAAATTTGATTGAGTCATGTCCGTCCGTCCGTCCGTCTGCCCTTAACACGATAAGTTGAGTAAATTTTGAGGTATCTTGATGAAATTTGGTATGCAGGTTCCTGGGTACTCATCTCAGATCGCCATTTAAAATGAACGATATCGGACTATAACCACGCCCACTTTTTCGATATCGAAAATTTCGAAAAACCGCAAAAGTGCGATAAGTCATTACCAAAGACGGATAAAGCGATGAAACCTGGTAGGTGAGTTGAACATATAACGCGAAATAGAAAATTAGTAAAATTTTGGACAATGGACGTGGCACCGCCCACTTTTAAAAGATGGTAATTTAAAAGTTTTGCAAATTGTAATTGGCAGTCGTTGAAGATATCATGATGAAATTTGGCAGGAACGTTACTCCTGTTACTATATGTGTGCTAAATAAAAATGAGCACAATCGAGAACGAACACGCCCACTTAAAAAAAAAATTGTTTAAGTCGAATTTTAACAAAAAATTTAATATCTTTACAGTATATAAGTAAATTATATCAATATTCAACTCCAGTAATGATATGGTGCAATAAAATACAAAAATAAAAGAAAATTTCAAAATGGGCGTGGCTCCGCCCTTTTTCATTTAATTTGTGTATGATACTTTTAATGCCATAAGTCGAACAAACATTTATCAATCCTTGTGAAATTAGGTAGGGGCTTAGACTCTAGGACGATAACTGTTTTCTGTGAAAAAGGGCGAAATCGGTTGAAGCCACGCCAAGTTTTTATACACAGTCGACCGTCTGTCCTTCCGCTTGGCCCTTAACACGATAACTTGACCAGAAATCGATATATCTTTACTAAACTTAGTTCACGTACTTACCTGAACTCACTTTGTATTGGTATAAAAAATGGCCAAAATCCGACTATGACCACGCCCACTTTTTCGATATCGAAAATTGCGAAAAATTAAAAATATGCTATAATTCTATACCAAATATGAAAAAAAGGGATGAAACATGGTAATTGGATTGGTTTATTGACACAAAATATAACTTTAGAAAAAAAACTTTGTAAAATGTGTGTGACACCTACCATATTAAGTAGAAGAAAATGAAAAGTTCTGCAGGGCGAAATAAAAATTCCTTGGAATCTTGGCAGCAATACTGTTCGTGGTATTGCATATATAAATAAATTAGCGGTACCCGACAGATGATGTTCTGGGTCTCCGTGGTCCACATTTTGGTCGATATCTCGAAAACACCTTCACATACACGACTACCACCACTCCCTTTTAAAACCCTCATTAATACCTTTAATTTGATACCCATATCGTACAAAGAAATTCTAGAGTCACCCCTGGTCCACTTTTAGAGCGATATCCCAAAATGGCTTCCACCTATAGAACTATGGCCCACTCCCTCTTAAAATACTATTTAATACCTTCCATTTGATACGCATGTCATACAAACACATTCCAGGGTTACCAAAGGTGATTTTCCCTTATTTTGTCTCCATAGCTCTCAGCTGAGTATGTAATGTTCGGTTACACCCGAACTTAGCCTTCCTTACTTGTTTAAAATCTATTTCAGTCGTAAAATAATAGTTAAAAAACATTTGGCAATAAATCATACTAAAAGATCTCAGTGATAGTGGGAAAACCATATGTATATGTAACACTCCTATATTGCTACAAAGGCTAGGTACATTCCCAAACATCAGAGTGCCGATGTATTGCTTTTTAAACGTTTTTGTTTTTGTATTCAATAACCGAATGTACCTAAATTTAAATTTTCTCTTGTGACACTTATGATGCTACAAGCCCAAAAATTTTGTAGGCTGTCTTGTTTTGATTTCGAATTCAAAACACATTGCGAGCATTTTATCTCACTGAGAAAGCTCATTTTTGTATTTGGCAATATTGTTTTCATCCACGATAAATCGAATTGCCTTTTCTGGCGAACCGTTAAATGCAAACTCGGTTAAGAAGTGAAATATCATTGGCCTTGCGCAAATAACTCGTGTTAAAAATACTAGGCGACACAGTAATATTTGGATTTGACGAACCAGTTGTATGCTAGAAGAATACTAGTTTTCCAAAATTCCCAACTAGGAAGAGTTCTGTCTTGTTCCATAGTAGAAACTGTTGTTTTTAAAACGACGATGTCCTACGACCGTGGACTTGGTTGGCAATGTTTCAGATCGCGCGTGGTGAAAAAATCAGAAAGGCTGGGTAGATAACTATTTATTTTGAACACTTATTCGTTTATTGAGGGCCAGGGCCAGTTGTCATTATTGTGCAGTCGACGGCATAGGATACGTTGGTATCTCGTTTTGGTGGTGAAGGTAGTTTTGATATGTATATATGTATACTAAATAGAATCGGGGATAGGACAACATCCTGCACCACCCCTTGTTTAATGCTCATAGGCTTAAAGGTTTTGCTCTTAAAATGAACCGATGCTTGCCAAGCACTCAGATAATTTGAGCTCCATATTTTTAGACAATGACTGAACCTTCTATGTCTGGTAATAGTGCGCGGTGGTTGACTGTATCAAACATTTTCGACAGGTCTAGTGCCACGAGCACCGTCCTATGATGGAGTTTTGGGTGGTTCAGTCCGCAATTTATCAGGGTGTTAATGGCGTTAAGCGCGGTTGTAGCGATATGCACTTTACGTAAGCCATACTGATGTATGGCAAACCGAAGACTTGTGTTTAAAATAAAGGAAGAAGAACGGTTTCGAACGGCTTCGCTACTGACTAAAGTAATGATAAAGACTCACTGGGCTTCCAGGATTTGGTAGTGGGATTACCTGTTCGATTATTCATTATTCTGCAATGGAAAAGGCAAAAGCGACAAGTAGAAAACATGCGTCAGGTAGCTGATGTCCTTATGCTCAAGTTGTTCTGGCATCGGCATAGCTATTCTGTCTATTGAAGGATTGGCCTTTTTAATGGCTCCATTAATCTGCAGAAAGCACGGAGAGATATTCTCTGATCGTGTTTGTGTTTATGTGCCCGCTGATTTGTGCGCCGTCTAGCCTTGTTAATTGAACTGCATTTCATAGGACAACATTTTTGTCAATTAACTATTCAAATACTAACTAGTATGAATAGCCCCATAAAATTCTTATCAATGAACTAGAGTCTTTGCTGACTACTTTGGCTTTTGACTTTGGCTTTTATGAACTATTGCAGAACATAGGACAAGTAACGTCGTTTATAATAATTTACGCAAATTTTAAATTCTATAACACTTTTCATATTTCATCATAATGCTGGACAGAGTACATTTTCTTTATACAAACATACTTACAAAGAAAGTGGAAAAATACCCAACCACATAGGAAAAGCATAAACTTCTTACTTTAACCTATAGTTATACCCAAATGTGTTCACACATAAAGCTGAAGTTGTTATTAAAGGTTATATTTCATATCCCTAAAAGTTTTGAATGAGAGATTCCTTGAAATGGCGCATAGGTAGCTCACGTCATTTGTCTTTCATGGGTATTCGCATAGAGTTTGGGGCATAGTGAAGACTTCCGGTCAAAAAACGCACTTATAAGATCTAGTTATCTTATTGGCGGTCCCACGAATAAATATCTTCATTGTTTTAAAATATTGCATCGATCCTCACCCCTCGGTATTTGAGTCTGCAGAAATCTGTAGGCTTCATATAATGGAAGACGATTTCGATACTTGATTTCTGCTATTTTATGTATTCAAAATCTTTGCCATGCTGATTTAAGTCTTAGTATTTATACTCAGCGTGCTTTGCACACAGAGTATATTAACTTTGATTGGATAACGGTTGGTTGTACAGATATAAAGGAATCGAGATAGATATAGACCTCCATATATCAAAATCATCAGTATCGAAAAAAAATTTGATTGAGCCATGTCCGTCCGTCCGCCCGTTAACACGATAACTTGAGTAAATATTGAGATATTTTCACCAAATTTGGTACACGAGCTTATATGGACTCAGAATAGATTGGTATTGAAAATGAGCGAAATCGGAAGATAACCACGAACACTTTTTATATATTGCAACGAATTTAGGGAAACTCCACTTATTTTACACCTTCTACTAACGTTCGTATAGCTAAATTGTTGAATAGATAACTCCAATATTCAATATTGCAAAATGGTCTTTATTAGACTACTTTGAAAATAATTCACAATAACACTTATACTTCGCAACTGACAGCGTGCTTAAATCAAACTGATTTTTTGTCTACTCAGCTTGCACTCTTTTATACTCTCTGTTGCTTCATTCATATATTTCTACTACAGTCTAGACGTTTCGCCTGCTAGAACTGCTGTACATATCTCCTATTTAGCTATATACATGTATATTTGTAGTTTATGCGTTTCTCATAATCATATCCATGTGTATGTGTAGCAACTTTAGGCTGTTTATATAGCTTGCTTTAATGCTTTTGTTGTTGTGCATTTACTTAGTACCAGCTTAGAGATGGTAATATTCATCACAATGCCCTCCACCTAAGTCTGATCGTCCCGATCTAACCGCTGCTAGCCTCTCCAAATGAACCAACATTCTATTTCGTGGTTTCCCAATTGTTTGTATGCGGTAGAGGACATCACTGATCCTCTTCACAACACTTTACGCGCCTTCCCAACAACACCAAAGTTTGGATGGGAAACCTTTCCGCCGGTGAGGGTTGTATAGCAGTACCAAGTCTCCCTCCAGGAAACCTTCGGAATTATTGTTCTTGTCGTACCTGCGTTTCATCCTACTACTCATTATCCTGGACCGTTACCTCACACTCTGTTGTTTGGCCAATGAACTACTTCGTAGGGCTTGGTCTTGACGGAGTGGCTTTGCATAATCAGTATTGTGTTGACGTTTCACAACAGTAGTGCGCACTGGCTTGAAACCATCCTTGCATTCTTTCTGGAAAACTCCTTCCGTCGTTTTAGTGCGTGCATTAGCTTTTGTCAATGCCAGTGTTTCTCTCGCAGGTACCTTTGGTTTTGATTTATTTGGCCCACTCATTCCATCAACCCTTGCCCTATATACTGCCTTTGACTTTTGTGGTTTTTGTCGAGTCTCTTTCACCAGCACTCGCTTACTGCTAAACCCTTGCTCAAAACTGAAGTTAAGTGGCACATCCTTGTTCTTATCTGCATATCGATCCTGATATCATATTCAACTAAGAAATCCACTCCCAATATGACTTCATCAACGATCTCTGCTACAACGAATTTGTGTAGAACCATGACCTGTCCAATTAAGACTTCAAATACCACTTCCCCGTGGACTTGGTTATACTCGCCAGTAATCGTACGCAATCTTGGTCCATGTAATGACTTTACTCTCCTGTTGACCAACTCAGAGTGAATTAAAGCATGAGATGCGTCCGTACCTACAGTCAGTACACGCTCCTTGCCATCCACATTTCCTTTCACGGTAGGACCTCGATTTCCTTCCAGTTTGCGAGATAGGTATCACACGACATTCAATAGCTGGAGCAAGTTCTCGATCTTTACATCTGACTCGCTCTTACTTATCTTCTCCAGCTTTGCGTTTACGACCAACCAACTTGGAACTACCATGACCGGTGCTGTAATGCCGTGCAATGTGATTTGGTTTACCGCACTTGAAACACTTCATAACTCCGGAATTTTTCTGTTGTAATCCCTTCAGTGCTTTCAAAATTGTGTTTACCCAATCTGGCCTTTCCACTTCCACGCGATGAGCTTTGTATGCGGGCTTACTCAAAAGTGACGCTGTTTCCTGAGTCAGTGCATGGGATACCGTTTCAGCAAATGTTGGCTATATGTCGCATATGCAGCTCGTTTCGTTTCGACATCCTGTATTCCATTTATAAAGCTCTGAATTTTAACCCTCTCGGTGTGTTCCACGGGGGCGTCTGCATTTGCGAGATGAGTCAATCTTTCAACATCCGACGCAAACTTCTGCAATGTCTCATTCACTTTTTGGTAACGATTTTGCAACTCAATTTGATATATCTATCTATTTTCTATGCTCGCTTCCATAACGTCTCTCGACAGCGCCCATCAATGCTTCATAACTCTTCCGTTCGTACTCTGGAATAGTCTGTAAGATTTCAGCTGCAGGAGCTTTCTATGCCACGAACAGTGCAGCAACTTTATCTTCAGCATTCCAGTTGTTCACCGCTGACATCTTCTCAAATTGAAGCTTGAATACCTGGAAAGGAACAGAGCCATCAAAAGATGGAGTTTTTACCTTCGGATTGCTCGCTCGAACAGCTGGGCGATTTAGTTGTAACTGCTGCATAAGACCTTACCAACGCTTCTATCTCGGCATCAGTTTTGTCCTCGAGTTGTAAAATTTTTGCATCCTGCTCTTCCAGTTTCGAAAAGAGTTGCGATGATACCTGTTCCGAAATTTGTGTTCCAGATATACGTGCCTCTTGCGCTTCCAGTTGAGATGACATATATGTCTTCTGTTCTTCCAATTGAGATGACATTTGAGACGCCATTTCAGAAATGCGTGCCTCCTGTGACTCCAGCTGCGATGCCATTGTCGATGTTTGTGCAGATATTGTGCTCGTTACTGTCTGCGGTGTTTCGTTTTTTTCTTCCATTTTTGTTGTTGTTGTTTGTCTCTATAAGAATGAAAGACATACTCGTCAGCATTGATTCCTTCAAATACCATAGCTACACTTGGTCGTCTTTGTAGCTGGGATTTATTGCCAGTAGTAGCCAATCCACGGACTTTCAACTCCTCCTTCAGTTGCTGGATACTCAATTCACTCAACTTTTCCATGTCTAAGTTGTATTCGCAATCTTCGGAATTTATTCAACAATTCCGCTTCTGACACCAATTGTAACGAATTTAGGGAAACTCCGCTTATTTTACACGTTCTACTAATATTCGTATGACTAAATTTTTGAATAAATAACTCCAATATTCAATAATGCAAAATGGTCCTTATTAGACTACTTTGAAAATACTTCACAATAACTGTTATACTTCGCAACTGATAGCGTGCTTAAATCAAACTGATTTTTTGACTACTCAGCTTGCGCTCTTTTATACTCTCTGTTGCTTCATTCGCATATTTCTACTACAGTCTAGACGATTTGCCTGCTTGAACTGCTATACATATCTCCTACTTAGTGATATACATGTATATTTGTAGTTTATGCGTTTCTCATAATCATATGCATGTGTATGTGTAGCAACTTTATACTGTTTTCACACAGAAACTTAATGATCTAATTTCACCTTCTAATGAAATCGTAAATTTTGTGCTTTCACACAGAAGCAACTGCTCGATTAGTATGAAGGATGAAATGTCAAGCGAATAAAATGACAATGCTATATGACAGACAATCATGGTGGAACGATAAAAGGTGGCAGCATGGTGACATACCTACATACATATATTAGAATTCCATGTACTTTGTTTTTGTAAATTCGCTGGACAAATGTCAAAATCGTACTGCGCCGGAAGTTGATGTATCAAATCAAATAGAAAAAGGTTATAATCAGCTGTTCGATGCGGCCATCTTGTATAGTTCCGCCATACAGACAATGACATTTACTTTGACAAATGACATTTTTGAGCACTGAACACACCAAAAACTAAGAAACTGAACGCTCCCAACAGAGTTGCATTGTGCTTTTGACTTCATTAGGTATTCGATTAGCTAATGAAATAATTATAGATTCGAATTTTGTAGGGAAGATTGAGCTCAATAAGCGTCTTAATGTAGAAAACTGACTTTATTATTCAATAAGCCGTCTGTGTGAAAACAGTATTAGGCTACATGCGCGTAGTATTAATTCGTGCCTTATATATGGGTGTAAATGATGATTAATGTGTTTATGTAGCTTGCTTTAATGTTTTTGCTGTTCTGCATTTACTTAGTACCTGCTTAGAGGTGGTAATATTCGTCACAATATATAACATTTTGGAAAACACAAAAAACCTTATTATTTAGTAAATAATACACCTAGAATGTTGAAATTTGACGTGTGGACTGATATTGAGACCCTCGATAAGAATTTCAAAACATTTTTTAAAATGGGCGTGGAACCGCCCACTTGTGATAAAATCAATTTTACAAATATTATTAATCATAAATCAAAAATCGTTAAACCTATCGTAACAAAATTCGGCAGTGAGGTTGCCCTTACTATAAGGAATGCTTTGAAGAAAAATTAACGAAATCGGTAAAGGACCACGCCCACTTTTATATAAAAGGGTCGTGGACTTCAAATTTAAATAAATGGGCGTGGCACCGCCCCTTTTATGACTAAGCAATTTTCTATGTTTCGGGAGCCATAACACGAAGAAAAACTAACGGATCGTAATAAAATTGGGTACACCTATTTTCTTTATATCAGAAAATATTGTTAGTAAAAATGGACGGAATCGGCAACTTAGATATAAAACAAATTTAAAAGGGAGACAATAATATGTCACCCGGCCTATGAAAAGGTGGCTTATGACTCAAAAAAAAAAATTGCGAGAAACATCTGTTAAAGATAAACAATGAATTTCTTCAGTTTCTTAGTAGTTTTTCTTTTGCATTATGAACAGCCATGCCCAAAAGGAAAAGAACAAGCCAGTTTCTGACCGATATTTTGGCTCCATTGCCATCGAAAAAAATGCTATCAAAAAAATCTGAGGATGCTTCACCAGCCACCAAAATAGCATCGAAGCCTACAGTGAATATTTCTCAAGGCATGTTGAGAAAAAGTGTACCTCCAAAGTCTCCACATCTATGTCAATGCTAAAAGGGCGCAGAATGTGTATAGGCGGGCCTGCCCCAAGGTGACCCCTGGTACAACGGGCAAAAGAACTCTCATAACTAGTGGCTAACCTGCACAGCTACAGGGTAATATTCTCCCTAAAAAATGGTTTAACAATTCCCTCCTAAAGCGCAACGCTTGAATTATACAATAAATAAAATAAAAAATGTGAACCTATAGCCAATTTATTAAGAAATTGCAGTGTCGGTTTATAAGGACTTCCTTTGAGCAAGCAATTGACAAACGTGTATGTTTCGTCAAAATGTTCTGAGCAAACGTACGGGCTATATTCCCTTGTTTTGTATACTTCGATCCACGCTTCTTCCACCAAAACAATTTTCGGGAGCTCGAAAAACTTATTAAAAACCTTCTTTTCGAGGCTGATATTTCGTATTAAAATATTTCCAAGGCATGGAGCTCATTGTTTTTTTTCTTTTTTTATTTAAAATAACTATGAAAGCAATTTAGTCGTATTCGTTAATATGAAATCCATCAAAATTAGAAAAATTCGTAACATATTTAAATCTGGTAGCTTGTTTTTGGTGAAATTGTCATTGTCGCCGCAAAAGTCAAGTGGCTAACGTCACACTAAATGGAACTAACTCCATTTTTTGTATCATGGAATCAATGATATTTCACTTATCAAGTTTTATTGTAAGAGGAAATGGGGAGACATTGTTTTAAACGGGCGATGCCACGTGTTATGTAGAAAAGTAATTTATTTGAAATTAAATGTACAATTGAAGCTCACGCTGAGTATATAATGTTCGGTTACACCCGAACTTAGACACCTTTACTTTTTTAGTTTAATGTTGATCGAAGAAAGTACTTTGAATGACTTGAATTTGGTTATACAATATTTCGCCCCATCCGCATTTAAGACTTGATCTTTTGCTTTGTTGGACCTCCAGTATGCTGGCGTTGTTTGTGGATTTGGCATGTTTATTATTTTATGTATGTATGTAAGTATATGTAAAAATGTATGCTGAAGCAAAAATGAAATTGCAAATAATAGCAAGGAATAAAATCAAAAAGATTAGCATGTTAATAGCCCCATTTGGACCAAACGAAAATAGAAATAAAAAGCTTTTAAAGATTTTAGGAGTTGTATGTTTGTCGTTGTTTACATAAACATATTTCGAAAGCTTATAAGTGAACATTTATCATTTTACTAAAAGAAATAAAATCCCAGTATATTGAAAGTTTTGTTTATAAATAGTTGGTGAATTTATGCATAAATAAGTGTTATATATATATATATTATATATGTATATCTCTACGCATGTTTGCGTGTATAAACACCAAGTAAAATGGTGTAATTGATTAAAAGAAATAAGAAGAAATAGCTGTCCAACCAGAAGATGTGGCTCGAATTTGCCAAAGGGCGTTGTGTGTAGTTTTTTCTAGGATCAAGGCGTATATTCAAGAAAATCAAAGGCAAATTCCTTTGTTAAAATTATCTATAATCTGAAACACAAATACTTTCTGATAGGGTCTACACACGGTGCGTCTGACCCGCAAGTTGTACGTCGAAGACAATTTAGCATGTGGGAAAATAAGCTTTGCAAAATAATTCAGGGATCGTGAAAGTTCTAAAAATGGTCCGAACTTGAGAGCTTTGATTTCGTCTATTATGGAACTTCCCGATTACCCAGAGGCCTGAAGCTTCGAAAAAAAACTATGGACAATTTTACGTCATAATATTTAGGAAAAAGGAGTTTTCTATATTGGACCGGGATCGAGATATTCACAGACATTTGGGAAGCCCATTTACAATTTGTGGAATCTTGCGACCGCTATTGGAGCAACTTCCCGTAAAGCTAGATTCTTGAAATTAAGAACTTACTAAAGAACTCCATGACAATGCAACACAAAGTAAAAAATTTTCGCTAGACAGTCCAAAGACCGTGAAACTTCAAAAAATGCTTCGAAATTGAAAATTTTGCTTTCGTGTTTTAAGGAAATTCGCGATAGCTCTGAGATCTGAAACTTCGTTGAATCGTTTATGTTAAAATATTTAGGACAAAAACGTTTTCTATATTGGACAGGGATCGAGACATTTAGGGATATGTAGAAAGTGCATTTACAAAACGTGGAACTTGGAAATTTTGCTTTCGAATTTTAAGGAGCTTCGCTATAGCCCAGAGCACTGATACTTAAAAGGCAACTTTGGCCTTTATTCCGTTGTAATTATTAGGATAAAATAGTTTTTTCGCGATAGGACTGGGATTGAAGTATTTAGAGATATATTGGAGAGTCCATATACAACATGTGAAATCTTGCAACCGCTATTTGAGGAACTTCCCGCAGAGGCAGATTCTTTAAGCTAAGAACATAATCCAAAACCCCATGACATTGCAACAAGAATCGTGAAAATTTCAAAAAATTGCCAGATTTTCGAAAATTTTTCTTCCGAGCTTTGAGGAACTTCCCGATAATCCAGAGAACTTAAACTTTTAACGAAACTTTGGGCTTTATTATATTTTTAATTTTTGTTCCTCATAAAAATGTTTACGTTAAAATTTGGATATCAAAGTACCAAAAGTTTATGTATATCTTTGTTTTAACAGACATTTTTTGTTTCCTCATGGACCATAAAGGAAGTACTAACATTTTTTTTTCGGAATGTGAAGGAATCTGCAAAAGGGACGTGGCAATTTACCCCAATGTGATTGAAGATCATAATCTGTTTTTAAAATATTTCTTATTTTTATTAAGCATTGAAATATTCACTTTCGTTCTGCATAAAAAAGAAATAATAATTTATTTCTAATATAACCAAACTTTATAAAATATTTTCTCCCGGCTTTGATTGAATATGTTTGTCAACAGTTTGATCAGTGTAGGGGTGCGGGTTCATGTCGCACTCAGGAGGAAGGGCTTTGAGCATACTTACGAGGTATGTATAATCGAAACAGTTGTCGCCTTGTCCGTTCCGGTCCTAGATTCGGTCAATTTGAATTTTGGAATATGCACACAAACTTACACACACTTACAGAATGCATGGCCTGTCGCTTTGGTTAAATTTTTACCAAAATATTTAATAAATAAAAGTTTGAAAATTACTTTAAAAAATTTTCTCCTCCATTAACCTATAAGGGTATTCCCCGCTTGGCAACAACAAACTATCAACATTGTTAAAAAAATATGAGTGTTTGTTCGCTGGAAACCAAATGTTCAAACACGCTTTCAGTGATAATATTTCATTATAATAAGAAGTATTTGTTTTAGTTATTCATAAAAAAATAGTTCTGTACTTTCTAGTATAATGAAAATTGTTAAAAGAATTAGCATTAGATAATGTGTATCAGTTCGCTGGAAACCAAACGTTCATCACGCTTTTATTTCTAATGCTACCAAAATTTTATAAACAAAAAGGCGTTAAAAAAATATGTGTGTTTGTTCGCTGGGAATCAAATGTTTAAACACGCTTTTATAAGATCAAATTATGAAAAAGGTTGTTCGTTCGCGTACCTATACAGGTATGAGGTAGCTTTCACCTAATTTCGTTTCGATTTGCGTCACATACATTGTTTGTGTTGACAGTTAATTCAACAAAAACGATTAACTATGGCACATACATCCACTGGGCCGGGGGGAGGGGGGGGGGGGTAGCCGGGACAATTGCCCTTGGGCCCGGAAAGGCAAGGCAGTATTGACAGTACTCTACCTAGGCTTTCATAGATACATACATATTTTGTTGCTATAAAAAATTGTTTTAAATTTGAAAATAACTAAACTAAAATCATAAGCAGCCAATCAAATACTATGGGGCATAGACATAGTCGAAACAAAATGTGATTTTAAGTTAGATAAACGTTTTTGACACAATTTTATAAGCGCTATCTGTCAAAAATGTTCCAACTAACTTAAAAGCACATTTTATTTCAACTATAACTATGCCCCTATCGGTTTGGTCGTATTGCATTTTCATTTTTGTAAAATCCAGCGACATCTGTAATTACAGGCTGATAATAAACTAGAGCGTTAATTTGAAAGAATTAGTATACTTGACTTGTTTTGCGAAGCGCAAATTTGTGCAAATGTATGAGTATGCCGTAGATAAGCTTACATATGTCAGTTTCGCGTTAATTCTTGCAAGCTTAGTATTTCTTTTGTCAGTGGTGCAATTATTGGTAAATTTTTTAATGTGCAGAAGTCATCACATTTTTCGGTATTATGCAGAAATTTATAATATCTTTAGCGCAAGCCCTCAGAGAAGGGAAATTCTCAAGGAAAAAACTAATTGCTCCTTGCACAGCATGTCACAAACACTATGGTCTGCTCGTGTGGATAGTGTTAAACCTTTCGCAACTCACATTCCCCAAGTATTGAAAGCTAATAATGAAATCAAGCTTTTGAATCTGAGTTCAGAAACAGTAACGGATTTGAAAGGTATTGAAGCATATATGGGGAAATTTGAGTGTATCCTCTTAGCCTCCATTTGGCTCAAAGTGTTGACGGTAATCAACCATCGAAATCTGGTACTGCAAGCAAGAAATGCCACACAGGACGCGGAAACAGAAAATATACGTAGCTTGTTTGATGAGTTGAAGAAATTCAGGGATCAATGGTCGATCATGCTTCAAGAATGTAAGGTTCTGGCAGGTAGTATAGGAGTCGTGAACACCTTCGCCGAGAAAGAAGGAAGATAAGAAAACGCCAGTTTGATGAATTACCTGGCGAATCACCCGAGTATGATTGATTGGTAACATGACAAGACGTTTCGAAGCCGTAAATGACATTGCGATTAAATTTAGTTTTTTGTTGAAGTATCAGGATCTGACGGAAGAAGAGCTCAGAGAAAAGGCAGCGGCATTCTGCACGATTTATGGCATTGATATTTCTACGGATCTAATAAATGAAATCATTCATCTTAAAGCCATCCACTTGGCAAATTTGGGATGTGATTCGCTGCCACCATTTCAACTTCTGAACAAATTTCATGACTTGAAGATGGAAGTATTATTTCCTAATATCTGCATACCATTAAGAATATTTTGCACACTTCCAGTCAGTGTGGCTGAAGGGGGGCGTTCTTTAGTCTATTGTCTCGCGTGAAAAATTTTTTACGTTCTACTATGAGCCAAAATCGCTCAACAAGCCTTGGAACATTGGCGTTGGAGACCAGACTTGCTCGCAGCATTAGTTTTGAATCGGTAATTTCCATAATCGCAGACCAAAAAGCACGGAAGGTTTTCCTTGGCTGATTCAAGCTCTTAAAATCTACATATTTAGAAAAGTTAATGTAAGCAAATCAAACAATGAAATCTAAAATTTCATTTATGTACATAAGTGCTTTAGTAAATGTTATTTAAAATGTATGTATGTTATTGTTATGTTATTTTTTTTACTGGATTGAGTTTATTATTTAGGGGGGGCACATAAACGCTAACTGTCCCAGGAGCCCAGCTCGGCTCTCTGCGGCCCTACACATCTTTGAAAACATACGTTTGTTTGTAAACTTTAAGAGTGATGGAAAAGAAGAAAGTGGCAAAAATTAGGATGGAAGAGATAGTGGAAGAGAAATAGAAAGGAAAAGCCGACTTTGCCTCCATAGCTGATGTAAATGATTTTTAAGAAAATTATGATGCAGTTCTATAACGGCTATAGAAAATTTTTTATCGGGTCAGCGCATACGGCTTCTCTCTATCCGGCCATTATCTACAACAATCAACAAGTGGGCAGACTATCATGGCGCCTTGACAGTGAGTTCTAGCCAAGCAGCGTCTAGAATACATTCATTCTCAAGACGGGCTGTCATAATCTAAACAAATAATATTGGTCATATACATAAGGAGAGTGCTAATTTCTGGTGGGTATCTTAAATTTACAACATATGAAGTATGAAGGAATGTGTGGGAATTATGTGGGTATCCAGAGACGTCAGGGAGTGAATACAACAAAAACAAGTAAGGAAGGCTAAGTTCGGGTGTAACCGAACATTACATACTCAGTTGAGAGCTATGGAGACAAGATAAGGAAAATCACCATGTAGGAAAATGAACCTAGGGTAACCCTGGAATGTGGTTGTATGACATGTGTATCAAATGGAAGGTATTAAAGAGTATTTTAAGAGAGAGTAGGCCATAGTTCTATGGATGGACGCCATTTAGGGATATCGCCATAAAGGTGGACCAGGGCTGACTCTAGAATGTGTTTGTACGATATGGGTATCAAATGAAAGGTGATAATGAGTACTTTAAAAGGGAATGGGCTTTAGTTCTATAGGTGAACGCCTTTTCGAGAAATCGCCATAAAGGTGGACCAGGGGTGACTCTAGAATATGTTTGTACGATATGGGTATCAAATGAAAGCTGTTAATGAATATTTTGAAAAGCAGTGATCCTTAGTTTCATAGGTGGACGCCGTTTCGAGATATCGCCATAAAGGTGGACCAGGGGTGTCTCCAGTTGTACGATATGGGAATCAAATGAAAGGTGTTACTGAGCATTTTAAGAGGGAGTGGGCATTAGGTCTATAGGTGCACGCCTTTTCGAAATGTCGCCATTAGGGTGGGCCAGGGGTGACTCTAGAATGTGTTTGTATGATATGGGTATCAAATGAAAGATGGTAATGAGTATTTTAAAAGGGAGTAATCCTTAGTTCTATAGGTGGACGCCTTTTCGAGATATCGCCATAAAGGTGGACCAATGGTGACTCTAGAATGTTTGTACGATATGGGTATCAAACGAAAGGTGCTACTGAGCATTTTAAGAGGAAGTGGGCATGAGGTCTATAGGTGGACGCCTTTTCGAGGTATCGTCATTAGGGTGGGCCAGGGGTGACTCTAGAATGTGTTTGTACGATATGGGTATCAAACGAAAGGTGTTACTGATCATTTTAAGATGGAGTGGGCATTAGGTCTATAGGTGGACGCCTTTTCGAGATATAGCCATTAGGGTGAGCCAGGGGTGACTCTAGAATGTTTGTACGATATGGGTATCAAACGAAAGGTGTTACTGAGCATTTTAAGAGGGAGTGGGCATTAGGTCTATAGGTGGACGCCTTTTCGAGATATCGCCATTAGGGTGGGAAAGGGGTGACTCTAGAATGTTTTTGTACGATATGGGTATCAAATGAAAGGTGGTAATGAGTATTTTAAAAGGGAGTAATCCTTAGTTCTATAGGTGGACGCCTTTTCGAGATATCGCCATAAACGTGGACCAAGGGTGACTCTAGAATGTTTGTACGATATGGATATCAAACGAAAGGTGTTACTGAGCATTTTAAGAGGGAGTGGGCATTAGGTCTATAGGTGGACGCCTTTTCGAGATATCGCCATTAGGGTGGGCCAGGGGTGACTCTAGAATGTTTGTACGATATGGGTATCAAACGAAAGGTGTTACTGAGCATTTTAAGAGGGAGTGGGCATTAGGTCTATAGGTGGACGCCTTTTCGAGATATCGCCATTAGGGTGGGCCAGGGTGACTCTAGAATGTGCTTGTACGATATGGGTATCAAATGAGAGGTGGTAATGAGTATTTTAAAAGGGAGTAATCCTTAGTTCTATAGGTGGACGCCTTTTCGAGATATCGCCATAAAGGTGGACCAAGGGTGACTCTACAATGTTTGTACGATATGGGTATCAAACGAAAGGTGTTACTGAGCATTTTAAGAGGGAGTGGGAATTAGGTCTATATGTGGACGCCTTTTCGAGATATCGCCATTAGGGTGGGCCAGGGGTGACTCTAGAATGTTTGTACGATATGGGTATCAAACGAAAGGTGTTACTGAGCATTTTAAGAGGGAGTGGGCATTAGGTCTATAGGTGGACGCCTTTTCGAGATATCGCCATTAGGGCGGGCCAGTGGTGACTCTAGAATGTTTGTACGATATGGGTATCAAACGAAAGGTGTTACTGAGCATTTTAAGAGGGAGTGGACATTAGGTCTATAGGTGGACGCCTTTTCGTGATATCGCCATTAGGGTGGGCCAGGGGTGACTCTAGAATGTTTGTACGATATGGGTATCAAACGAAAGGTGTTACTGAGCATTTTAAGAGGGAGTGGGCACTAGGTCTATAGGTGGACGCCTTTTCGAGATATCGCCATTAGGGTGGGCCAGGGTGATTCTAGAATGTGTTTGTACGATATGGATATCAAATTAAAAGTATTAATGAGGGTTTTAAAAGCGAGTGGCCCTTACATGTATATGTGAAGGCGTTCTCGCGATATCGACCAAAATGTGGACCAGGTGATCCAGAAAATCATCTGTCGGGTACTGCTAATTTATTTATATATGCAATACCACTAACAGTATTCCTGCAAAGATTCCAAGGGCTGTTGATTTCGGCTTGTAGAACTTTTTCATTTTCTTCTACTTAATATGGTAGGTGTCACACCCATTTTACAAAGTTTTTTTCCAAAGTTATATTTTGCGTCAATAAGCCAATCCAGTTACCATGTTTCATCCCTTTTTTCGTAGTTGGTATAGAATTATGGCATTTTTTTCATTTTTCGTAATTTTCGATATCGATAAAGTGGGCGTGGTTATGGTCGGATTTCGGCCATTTTTTTATACCAAGATAAAGTGAGTTCAGATAAGTACGTGGGCTAAGTTTAGTAAAGATATATCGGTTTTTGCTCAAGTTATTGTGTTAACGGCCGAGCGGAAGGACAGACGGTGGACTGTGTATAAAAACTGGGCGTGGCTTCCACCGATTTCGCCCATTTTCACAGAGAACAGTTACCGTCACAGAATCTATGCTCCTACCAAATTTGAGAAGGATTGGTAAATTTTTGTTCGACTTATGGCATTAAAAGTATTCTAGACAAACTAAATGAAAATGGGCGGAGCCACGCCCATTTTGAAATTTTCTTTTATTTTTGGATTTTGTTGCATCATATCATTACTGGAGTTGAATTTTGACTTAATTTACTTATATACAGTAAAGATATTAACTTTTTTGTTAAAATTTGAATTAAAAAAAAATTTTTTTTAAAAAGTGGGCGTGTTCTTCATCCAATTTTGCTAATTTTTATTTAGCACATATATAGTAATAGTAGTAACGTTCCTGCCAAATTTCATCATGATATCTTCAACGACTGCCAAATTACAGCTTGCAAAACTTTTAAATTACCTTCTTGTAAAAGTGGGCGGTGCCACGCCCATTGTCCAAAATCTTACTAGTTTTCTATTCTGCGTCATAACTTCAACCCATCTACCAAGTTTCATCGCTTTAACTGCCTTTGGCAATGAATTATCGCATTTTTTCGGTTTTTCGAAATTTTCGATATCGAAAAAGTGGGCGTGGTTATAGTCCGATATCGTTCATTTTAAATAGCGATCTGAGATGAGTGCTCAGGAACCTACATACCAAATTTCATCAAGATACCTCAAAATTTACTCAAGTTATCGTGTTAACGGACGGACGGACGGACGGACGGACATGGCTCAATCAAATTTTTTTTCGATCCTGATTATTTTGATATATGGAAGTCTATATCTATCTCGATTCCTTTATATATGTACAACCAACCGTTATCCAATCAAACTTAATATACTCTGTGAGCTCTGCTCAACTGAGTATAAAAAACCCAAAAAAAACAAACAGAGATGGAGCTTCATCTCTATACATACATACATTTTCGTATATGTAGAAAAAGCAAAAAGTTCCACTGTTGATTGGGATTTTGTGAAGGCGCCGCATGGTCCTTAGAAAATATTTTGCTTAGAATATTGCAAATTGCATTTGGGCATTAACCAGTCTTTAGCTTTTATTATTTTATGTTTTTTTTTTTTGTTCACTTCAGCCATAAATGTGGATTTGAAGAAATTTACATTTTTATGATCGACTTTTCCCAATGACAATAAACCAGGCACGTAGCTACTTTGTATTTCGAAACAAAATGGTTTCAAACAAAAAGCTAACTCCTTTTACACACTGAGGCATAATTTTGTAACGACTGTGCTCTGCGCTTGAGCGCAATCACGAATTAGGACAGAAACGGCACATATTAAGTAACAAATATGTAATATTAATTATGTATACAGTTTACAACTAGAAATTTCTGAATGAGAAGGAAACTAGTTGCGAGGAAGCTCAAACTTGTAATAACTTCAAATCGAAAGTTTTGTTGAACACACTGTGCCGGACCATTTTTGAAGGCACAATAACTACAACACTATTGGCCGAACTTCTTCGCTTAAGTGATTTTTATATTTACCATATTTTGAGTCTGTGAATAGAGGGAGATGTGTTGTTTTGAGACGTATTGTGGAACATTAAAGAGAAGCTCGGCCCAAAATCTCTTCGGAGGTTATCACGCCTACGAACTATCTTGACGATTTTTTCAGATAGCAATGTATATCTTGCATGCTAGCATCTTAGGAAATTTCAAGCTTCTAACTAATAAGATTAGAAAGAAAGTACGAGACACCGCTTTTCTGAATACTCGGATATATCGGGTATATAACATATATATGGCCTATCCTGACGTATTTTGAGGCATTAATGTATGCCATATATATATGTAAGCATCCGAATTTCAAGCGTATAGCAGTTAAAATGGTGAACAAATTACGCAAACCTATTACCTGCTCCGGAACCAAATATTTATACCCGCTCACCTAATTTCGTCAAGATCTCTCAAATATTGAGGAACTTGTTTCCGTTCAAACAGGCAGACGGATGAACATGTGTAACAACTCAGCTCGTCATCCTTATTATTTCGGTACACTAATCGGTGGGTTTATCTCTTCTCCTTTAAGAATTTACAATTATCGAGATTCGCACTAAACTTAATAAGCATACCATTCCACTTTCATGGCAGGTATACAAAAACTGGACGCGATTTACCTCCATGGAGATAGAGTCGTACCTCTTTTAGTTTTTTCTACAAGTTGGCGGAACTGGACCTACATGGGACGACCACGTTTAGAATAACTTTTTTTTGTTGAAACACATTATTTCTAAATTATGATGTTGCTTTGCCCGGAAGGCAGGACAATGCATGGCAAAAAAAGGAAATGAAATAAAATAAAATAAAAGAAGACAGGAAAGGAAATCAATTAATAAATGCAAGGCGTGATAACTCTCTAAGATATTCTAGGTTGAGCTTCTCTTCCTATTAACGTCGTGCTCCTTTTAATTTTTCCTACATTGGCGGGACGGGACCTACATATTTATGCCGACTTCGAACAGTATCTGCAACGCATATAAATTTTCACTGAGAAGCTTTTCATGGCAGAAATACGCTTGAAGTATTTGCCACCGGGGGCCACCCCGCTATGAAAAACTTGTTCCTAGATTTTCGATGTTATTATGTTCGGAGCTTGAACCCAGAATCTTCGGTGTGGTGGGTGGAGCACGCTACCACCACACGACGCCGGATAAAAGGAAAGGGAATATATCAAATTAAAACGGAACCCAGAACCGAAACAGGATTACGTGTTATTTGTTTGTTATAGAGTTATGTATGATCTATCCAAGTGTTATCGATGAGCTATAAAAAAATGATCGCTTTGTTATCGAAAAGTTATAGATTTGTTATCAAAGAAAGATAAAAAGATTTATCATCGAAAATTTATGGCATTTTTATTGGATTGTTACCAACTTATTATTGGCGTTGTTTAAGTAAGTTATGCTCACTTGTATAGGTAATTATATTCTTGTTCTTAAGTGCTTTTTCTCACCTGGCCAGTACTGTGACTTGCGATCATACAACCCTGGCTGTAGAGAAGACTGGAGTTGCCATCCAATGCTTCCAGTCAACATTGTTGGATTTGCCTTTCATCACTAGTTTGTTCCTATGCGAGTTCGATGCGTCATCTCTTCCTTTTTTACTCGTATTATCATCCGGTATCAATCAACCAACCGGATCACCACAGATCAGTCTAAGTGTACAAATCATCCACCATCTTCATCAATTCACCAAATACGGATTAACAATTTCACCATTACATCCACTACCTCAAACTAAAAGTCAAACAAAGGAAATATCCATCATCAAACAGTAAGTTGTAACTTTCCTTATAAAACAACCAGAAGTAGCACTTGCGCTGCGTTAGTCCCCTGATATCACATAACCCTTGCGCGGTCGAGAGAAAGATCGAATTCGGCATCACATCTGTAATACAGTTCCAATTGTTTGTCTTAAAATGAATTAAATTGTTTGAAAGCCAATCATATTTTCGGATTTCTACAGTCAATTAACTTAAATCTACTTTCATTGTAGATGAAATTATCATCAACATATATTTAATTCCCTGTTAGTATTATCTAAGCTTTGAATTCAATAAATGAATTAGAATTGAATTAAATTCCTACTTGCGTCTTTGCGTTGAACAGGCGTGTTACTGATTTGATATCGGCGACTCATCGGTTTGTAATGCAACAGATACCGATAAACTCGGCTATAACAAGCCGATAATAAATCTATAAGAACCCGATAACTCGGCGATAGCAAGACGATAAAGAACGGAGAACTCGACGTTAGCTTGTCTGTATCGGCAGATAAGAAGCCGACGAAGCTCTTTTCATAAAACCTGAAACTATTTGTTTCTGGTAAAGTTGCTTCTGTTGTGGTTCATCTTCAACTCCACTGCTGTGGATATTTTAAACTGCAAGATACTTCTTTGTTTAACTTCAATCAGCTACAAATCGATTGCATTGAGAAGCTTGGCTATCCACTGTAGGATAGTAAGGCACCTAAAAAAAAACTTCCAAAAAAGAATGATGAAAACTGAAAGGCAAAAGGGGATATATTAGTGTTGTACGATGTACGAGCTCAAGCCTTATCCATATATTTGACTGGATTTTTTTTCTGTGTGTAGTACAAAGTAAAATCTGAATGGGAAAATCAACAAAAATCAGCCTAAATTTAAATTTATGCTGATGAAATTTTACTTTCGTCTTTTGCGGCAAGAGTTTTTGTTTGTATGGGTTGTTTGCACTGCCTAGTTATTTTGTATTGTGTGTGAATTTATTGGAGCTCAGAACGGTTCAATGGATAGGCTGACAAAGGAAAAATCTTTATGATTTTCATGTGTATAAAAGGCATCTCAGCCCTCACACATACAAAGGGGAGGCGTATGCAAACATACATACTAGTGCATATGTTTGTGCCTACTATAACTCCTTTTCGTACTACCCTGAAAACCAAAGCCTACGAAATAGTCGGAATTCAGAATTTCCGGATAAAAAGTCGATAGTCTTTCGAGTTTATTTAACAAATTTGGTAACGTTTCTAAAAACTATTGAAATTTATCTCCAAAGAGATTTAGGCGGGCTTCTTTTCCAATCTGTTTAATTCGAATTGGAGGACATTGGGTTTTCACTTTGGCAGAAATACACTCGGAGCAAATCACTGCCGAGGGGCGATCCCGCTTAGAAAAACTATCTTCTAACTTAAAAAAAAAAAAACTTTTTTCTAAAATTCTGATGTTCACGATTTTTTAACTTGTGATGTGTGAACACGAAATGGAAGAATGCAGAATGAGAGCTTAAGAGTAAGCGTAGTCTTTGCAAGTGGTATAGAAGTCAAGGCCGGGCAAGGCAAGAAAAGTAAAGTAAAGATGACGAAAGGAAAGGAAGATAAGAAAGAAGTCAAAATCGTGGGCGGAACTCAAACCGGACGGCGAGTTAGAGGTTTGTTACCGGGGGTTATGGGCGTGCTATCCATTTGTTATCGACGAGTTTTAGACTTTTTCTAGGTGTGTTATCGAAGAGGAATAACTCGTATATATTATTGTTATCAAAATGTTTTTAATTTTCTATCGATAAGAAATGTTATTAATGTAGAGCCGGTTCTTTATCGATGTGTTACTTGTTTATAATCGATAAGTTATCGAATAATTATCGACAAGTTATCGATTTGTAATCAAAAATTTTAAATTTTATTTTCTTTATCGACGAGTTATTCGACGAGTTTGTCCTCGAAACGTTGTCGATTATTAATATAGTTATCGATTTGTCATCACAAAGCTTTAGGTTTGTTAAGTTTTGGATTTGTAACGCAAAAGTAATTAACTTGTTATCAAAAAGTTATCGAGTTAAAATTGGAAGGTTATCAGTTTTTTGGTGGAGTGTTACCAGTTCGTTATCGGCGTAAACGACTTAGCGGTTTGTTATGCAAAATCAATGCAAAATCAATGACGCATATAAAACACGTTATAATCAAACCCATAAAAAAAATAAGTAGCCGATGACTTAGTGATAACAAGTCAAAAACAAATCTATCACTCGACGATGATAATTGGTCATTCATAATAGGCCGATAATAAAAAAATAACTTGTCGGTATCGGCAGTTAACGATAAGATGCCGATGTAGCGTTTACCAAAAGCCCGAAATTATTTGTTTTTAGTAAAGTTACTTCTGTTGTGGATTTATTTCGAAAAACTTTTAAATTTTCCATTTATATTTCTTAAATAAGAAGTATTTTTAAATTTTCGATAAATTGGGGTTAACCCATCCGCTAGGGTATTCTGTAGGGTATATACTTAAAGGAGGTGCCATTAAAATGTAAAATATAAATTCAACTTTTTCTGTACAACGGGAGAGTGCTTTTTCCGTATCCTCTCACGCGCGAGAATTCAAGCCTGACTTGGTTTCAAATAAATTGCGGCGCTTAGTAGAAGTTGTTTAACTACTCCTGGCCAACCATTCTCAATTATTTTGTGGATGTATCCGAATTCTAAATAAAAACGGTATCTAAGTGTATTAACTATACCTAATGGTTCTATGGACAGTATGCTCCACAGTTAATGACAGGGACGACGTAGGGTGTCACAATAGATAACTCATGTGTAGGTTTAAGACTTGACCTGTTTCTGCAGCGCATTTGAAACTGGAAGGAACATTTAAAAACATTTTTTCCTGACACACTCTAATGTACTAAACCTTAATGTTTTTTTGTTCTTAAAACATGGATTGGCCTACAGCCTTTATCGCAAATAATTTTCTTGATTTTCTCTCGACGAAAGGTGTCCCCTGAGATGAATATAAATTCGACGTAATGTTTCGAAAATGTTTACTTTACTCAATTTGAACTTTTTTCATATATGTTAGAGTATGGCTTTATATTGCGAATTTTGTACGCAATACCCTGTGGAAAACTCAACATAACATAAATTTTAGCGAATTGTTTCAATTACGAGAAGATAGGTAGGTTGAACTGGCCGGTCCATGAGGGCCTCACATAGACTGATTGAGTCCGTAGTGTTACTAGAAGTTTGTTTTAACGACCAAACTGAAAACCCCTACCAAAAACCAGGACCTATGTTATAAAATAACTCCGTCCTCTTGGCAAATACTAGGAGCTTCCTAAGACTTAAGCCACTTGCTGCTTCTAGATCTGACAGCTGTATCAGTCCTAATAGCTGGAGTCTTAGCCTGGCAAGTGCAAGGTACGAGCACAGAACGTGCTCGATCGTTTCCTCCTCCAACCCGCACTTCCTACATCTGCTATCACTGGCCAAGCCTAGTTTAAAGGCATGTGACGCCAGAAGGCAGTGTCCAGTCAGAATACCCGTCATGAACCTACAGTCCTCTCTTTTTAATGATACGAGCAACTATGTGTGTCTAAGGTTGTAAGACCTACACATAATCTTCGACACTTTACAGCCCCACGCTTGAATCCACGCCTTTCCCGCTTGGTCGATCATGTGCACCTCTCGACTTCGCTTAATCTCGCCCAATCTAATTGGGACATCTACGGAGCAAGCTTTAAGGGATGCGCCCTTTTTAGCTAGTCCGTCAGCTTTTTCATTCCCATCTATTCCCATATGCCCTGGGACCCAATATAGATGCATGCTTCTCCCTGTCCCGATTCTCTCCAGAGACTGCTTACACTCTAACACGCATTTAGATGCTGTGCTATGCGAGATTATTGCCTTAATTGCTGCTTGACTGTCAATATAAAAGTTAACACGGTTGCAGATTAAGCTATTCTCTTCCAGGGTTTCTACTACTTTGGTTACGGCTAATATTTCCGCTTGGAAAACGCTACAGTAATCCGGCAGCCTGTAGGATCTGCTTATTTCCGGATCAGCGCAGTATACCGCAGACCCTACTCCTTCCACTACTTTGGAACCATCGGTGTACACATGTATCGCCTCGTCCGCCATTTTCGCACCCTTGCGTCAACTGTCCACCTCTATTGTGATCTCCCTCGAAACGCAGATAGGGAATCAAATAGTCTGTTCGTCTTGTGATTGATGACGCTATATTACTATGGCCATATGGTCGGCGCTCAAGCTGCCCCGAAGCACCGAACCTGGTTGCGGTCGTTATCGCTTTGTTCTCTGCTACCAGGTCTACAGGTGGGATGTGCAAAATGGCATAAAGTGCAGCCGTCGGGGTTGTTTTTAGAGCTCCCGTAATGCTAAGCATCGATAGTCTGCATACCCCCTCTAATTTTTTGAGGTATGTTGTTTTTGTGTGGCTTTCCATCAAACAAGAACTCCATAGTATAGAATAAAGCTTACAATCGCTGTAAAAACCCAATGAGAAAGAGAGGGCGATAGGCCCCACGTACACCCCAGCATTCTTTTACATGCATAGAGTGCCGTTGAGGCCTTCTTGAGCCTCTCCTCCACGTTGAGCTTCCATGACAGCTTACTGTCTAGGATGATTCCTAAACATTTTGTGCAAGGTTTCTCCTGTAAGGTCACCCCTCCTAATTTAGGCCTGGTCCAATATGGGACCTTGTACCTCTTTGTAAACAAGACCATATCCGTCTTCTCCGCATTGACTTTCAACCCGACATTAGATGCCCAGGTATGAATATCCATTAAAGAACTAATCGTTGGAAAGCACTTTCCACCTATGACAACTGCAACGTCATCTGCGTAAGCCGTAAGTTTTACGGGTCCCCCATCGAATTGCCTGAGCAGTTGGTTGATGACCAGCTTCCACAGCAGAGGTGATAGCACCCCACCCTGCGGCGTGCCCCTGTCAACTGATTTCGTGGCCTCGTACAATTCCCATTGTGATGTAATCTTTCTGCAATTTAACATGCAGCCGATCCATCTGATTAAGGCAGAATGTACTTTAATGTAGTTAAGACCATCCATAATCGCCCATTTTGCAACATTATTGAAAACCCCGGCAATGTCCAAGAAGACTCCTAGAGCATACTCCTTATATTCCAGGGATTTCTCTATGCTTATTACCACCCTATGCAATGCGGTGTCTACCGACTTGCCTTTGGTGTACGCATGCTGTGTTTTTGAGAGCAGCTTTTCATCCACGTTGGACTTTATGTACACATCTATCAGCCTCTCAAAGGTTTTGAGCAGAAATGATGTTAAGCTAATGAGTCTATAGTCTTTGGGATACACGTGACCGATCTTCCCCGCCTTTGGTAGAAAAGCTAAACGAGCAGTTCTCCAAGAGTGCGGTACATGATTCAGTCGTATGCACCCATCGAATATTATTTTAAGCCATTCCACGACCACCCTACTTGAGACTTGGCCGGGAATATACCATCTCGGTCCGGGGATTTAAACTTAGAAAACGTCTTCACTGCCCACTCGATCTTGGTATCGGTCACCAAGCCCGGCACTACTAACTCCGTGATCGAAGTGTAAGTGATGTCTGCTGGCTCCTCTAAACCGTCTCCCGATGGGAAATGTGTATCGAGAAGCACCTCAAGGGATTCCTCACTATTACGTGACCATTCCCCGTTCTCTTTCTTTATTAGTCCCTGGACTATGTTTCCCTTTGCTAGGACTTTTTTCAACCGTGCTGTTTCGCTGGAGCACTCTATGTCTGTACAGAAACTTTTCCATGAGTTTCTCTTCGCCCTGGTAATTTCACGCTTGTGGATCCTCAGTAGATCCCTGTACTCCTCCCGACACGCTTCGCTTTCCGCGGTCTTTGCGAGCTTAAACATTTCTTTTACCTGTCTTCTTAGAAGACTCAGCTCATTGCTCCACCATGGCGGCTTTCCTTTTCCTCTGAATCTTCTTAGAGGGCAAGTTTTGTTATACGCAGTCATAAGGGTCCTTGCTAGGAATTCCTTCGACTCCTCCAGTTCCTCTACATTAGCAACCTCTTTGGGTTGTCCCAGTTTTGTTTCTACATGTTTCTGGAATTTAGTCCAGTTCGTTGACCTAGGGTTTCTAAAGGTTCCTCCCTTCTCTTCCCTCTTTAGGGGGATGTTGAAGCTGATATACGCATGGTCGGAGAAGGATGGTCTATCAAGAACCATCCAATCATACCTTGATATATCACGCTCGGAGCTCAATGTAATATCCAGAACATTGCTGGATGTTGGACCAATGTATGTGGGGACATTTCGCCTGTTGGCTGTGTGCAAATTGGTTTGCAGGATGTAACAAAACAGATATTCGCCTCTCTCGTTCGTATCTGCTCTTCCCCACGCATTGTGGTGTGTATTTGCATCTGCGCCTATGACCAACCGCCCTTTGCGCCCTTCCTCCTGCACTCCATCGGTGGGACCTCTGCAGCATGGGTCATGTAGCAGGACGCCAGGATAAATGCATACTTATTATTTTGCTCAACGGCCACCGCTACGAGATCCTCAGTGGTGTAGTTAGGCATAGGTAGCATATATGAATGCAGCTGTTTCCTTACCATTACTACAGCTCGCACCCGTCCTTCCGTTTGCGCGTAGTAAACGCCAAAGCCGCGCGCTAAGTCCAGAAACCTTTTCTCCCGATGAGAGCCACGGCTCCTGGATAAGCGCCACATCAAACGAACCCTCCTCAATGGTTAGGAGGAGTTCGCTAGATGCCACTTTACTCTGTTGGAGGTTTATCTGTAGGACTCGCAGCACCATTGGGCTGTTTGTCCCCCTCCGGCACCTTCGTCTTGATGTCGTCGTCCTCCCCTTGCCCTTTTGGTTCAGAGTATTCGAGGCCCCCTTCAGCCTCTCGTGACTGTTGTGCAGGGTGTTCCTCTGTGCGAGTCACAGCCCCATTTGGCGGTTGGTCCTCTTCTACCACGTTCGCTGTGACGTCGGGGAGCTCCACCTGTCTTTTTTCCCTTAGGCTTTTGACGCTATCATCTTCACACCATTATACCATCCCCCCCAATCAAAGGGCTTACTTGGTTTTTCCCGCATCATCTTAAGCATTAAGTTAATAAGCTCCCTTTCCACAGATCTCCACCTTTCAGTAGTCATTTGTCCGAAAGGACTGCTACGATCAACCAGCGCCACAGTCAGTGACTGCTTTGCCACATCACTCATCTTCTCGGGAAAAGCAGGAGTCTTAGTGTTATCTCCTTTTGGTACCTCCGAGAAAGCCGGAGTCTTAGCGTTAACTCCCTTTAGCGCCTCCGAGAAAGCCGTAGTCTTAGCGTTATCTACCTTTGGCTTATCTCCTACTTCCTTAATTGGAACTTCCCTCTGACACGCAGCTTTCGAGGTAGTTGCTACCTCGCTATTGGAGCCCATCTGTCTTACAGCTTTGGGCCTACTTGTCTTGTTTATGCGACTGCCCTGCCTCGCGGATCTAGGACTGGGTCCTTTCTGCCTCTTGAAAGCAGGCTTGTCGCCTTCCGCCGAACGTTGCCTTTTCATTCTGCCATTCGACGCTTCTTACTCCTCGTACCGGTTGCAGAACCGAGGGTTTCTCGCAGCAAACCTTTTGAACTGCCTTCGACCTACTTCTACCGCTTCATGGGCCCATTCCAAGCGCTCGATCTCCACTTCTGTTGGGTCGACCACTGCTCCCAAGCAATGTACAATTCTTAGTGCTGCACGGTACTGCGAGAGAGCTCTTTTACTTCCTCTGCTCCGTACACTTCTCCACTCTTCTACTCCGTTTTCATTTGTGTGCTTCTCCAACACGGAGTTCATTGAATCAGCACTACTCTCGCTCCCCGAGTCCGATGCATCGCTTAATTCTTATTTGTCGTCCTTGGATTGCGACTCAGTCCTCCTCTTTACATCGTCCTTATTACAGTCAGGTAATGTGTCCTTCATCTTGGTCGTACGACCACCTGCCCGACAAGGCGAGCTCAGCGGTCCAGTATTATATACGGGGAAAGAACCCTCCGCCACAGCAGCGCCCCTTACTGTGGTAAGGCCATTAATACTTCCCGAGGTGGCCCGGTATCGGGAAGGCTCCGTTCGAATACAGCCGAATTTATCCCTTGGCTGCAAATCGTCCAATAGGCACGGTCCGCATAATACCCTGGATTAGGGGGTTGTCAGTTCTTGGTCACCGACATCCCGCCGCCCTCGTATGAGGCGAAACGACGTAGATGTCAGTCCTAAACAGCTCCGCCTCATAGTCGGGCGCTATGGAGTTCGGCTTAACCCTCACACCAACGACAAGGTGCCTACCCTAGTGATGGTACGAGAAGATAACTTTAAACATTTTTTTATTAAGAAAAAGTTAAGCTAAACAAGTAAAGGTGTCTAAGTTCGGGTGTAACCGAAAATTATATACTCAGCATGAGCTTCAATTGTACATTTCATTTCAGATAAATTACTTTTCTACGTAACACGTGGCACCACCCGTTTAAAAAAATTTCTCCCCATTTCCTCCTACAATAAAATTTGATAAGTGAACTATCATTGATTCAAAACTATTGTTTGCTAAGTTATAGCTTATTATTCTACCTTACGACCCCTTTGAACTTGTTTTATATCTAAGTTGCCGTGGTCTTTAACCAATCCCGTCCGTTTTTACCAGAAATATTTCCTGCTATAGGGAAAATTTGTGTACCCAATTTTGTTACAATATGTAAATTTTTCTTCGAATTATGGCTCCCGAAACAGAAAATTGCTTAGTCATAAAAGGGGCGGTGCCACGTTCATTTTTTTTTTTTTATTGAATTTTTTCCTATTTATTGTCATAAATCCACTTGGGAAATGAATGTCATTGATATAAAGCTCTTTTTTGCAAAGATATAGCTTGTTTTATTCGTCCACGACCCTTTTAACAATCTTTTATATAAAAGTGGGCGTGGTCCTTAACCGATTTCGTTAATTTTTCTTCAAAGCATTCCCTATAGTAAAGGCAACCTCTGCCGAATTTTGTTATGATAGGTTTAACGATTTTTGATTTATGATTAATAATATTTTTAAAATTGGTTTTATCACAAGTGGGCGGTGCCACGCCCATTTTAAATTTTTTTTTTTTAATTTTGATCAAGAGTCTCAATATCAGTCCACATGTCAAATTTCAACATTGTAGGTGTATTATTTACTGAATATTCAGGTTTTTTGTGTTTTCTAAAATGTGATATATATATAAAATGGGCGTGGTTATCATCCGATTTCGCTCATTTTCCATACCAATCTATTCTGGGTCCAGATAAGCTCGTGTACCAAATTTCGGGAAGATATCTCAATATTTGCTCAAGTTATCGTGTTAACGGACAGGCGGGCGGACGGACGGACGGACATGGCTTAATCAAAAATTTTTTTTCGATACTGAGTCTATATCTATCTCGATTCCTTTATACCTGTACAACCAACCATTATCCAATCAATGTTAATATACTCTGTGTGCAAAGCACGTTGTGTATAAAAATGTATGTAAGTGCCCTCGGCCAAAGTGAAAAGCTTACATACTTAGCATACACGTTTAAAAACCTTTAATTTTAAAACCAGTTTGCTAAATTTAGAACTTAAATATTTGCTCGATTTCATCCTTTAATCCTTTAAATTATGAATTTGCCCAAATTGTGATTGTTGACCCAGGTTTAATATTTAATTGATATTAGAGAAAAACTACAAAATTGTTTTAAAAAGTTTGCACACGGCGATGGTTACTGGGACATGCTTCTAAATTTCACTTCTAATGTAAATGCCAATGCCTCTATCCACTCAGCCATATAAATGTCCTGCTGCGCACTTTGAGCTTGGTCTCTAAGAATTGGCTTTTGTTGCTTTTCCTTGTATACACATGTATTTATACTATACTTTTTTAATCCCAATTGTGTGGAATATTTTCAGGTGCCTTCAACAGAAGAGAGTAGAGACATTAGATTTTTAGCAGAGAGTTATCAGCAATGATTTCGCTGTTCACTATTATATCAGGTAGATAATCAGGAAGTGAAATTCAGAAACATGTCCTGGTAAACATCACCGTGGGCAAATTTTGCAATTTTTCTCTAATATATAAAACAAAAAATTATCACATAAAACAATATGTGCCTGTCTCGCTAATTTATTACATATAAATAATATTTTTATGTTTGTCGAGTACAAATTTTATTAAAGCTCCTAATTCACAGGGCAGATATTTGTGTACATTTCATATCGGACAGTTTACTGCAAAGGAATACATGTCGTGGATAAAATTGGTCTTATGACCACTTAAAACGGCCATAGAGTCAATTGATTAAATAACAATATGAAATGGTCACAATATCAAATTTCAAATAGCTACAACGTCAACCATATTGACATTATGATCATCTTGCTTTCATTTGATCATAAGGTCAATTATTTGGTTTTATTTTATTTCATTTTATTTTGAACTTCTTCGGCACAAAAACGTCTATAATATCCAGGGCTGTACACAATTTTTTATATTGAAATGCAAATCACAGTACATAAACAAAATACACTGAAACTTTTTTAAATTGAAAAAAAAAAAAAATAATAATAATTAAGTAATTAAAGAATTTTTTAATGTATAAATTTTGAATTAAAATCTTTTCCAGTACCACAATATTTTTGAAAAATTGTTTGTTGTCAATTTGTTAGTGCCTTCATATGGAAGTGCTTCTTCTTTGCACTTTTGTTTGAAATTCAGGCACTTTCATATGAATCGAATTTATATGTGAGGGCAAATGAGAATGCTACGATTTTTTTTTTTTTTATATTCAAAGTGTGAATTTGTATCTGTGCCTATTTTTCAGGGCAAAACAAAAACAAAAGTGCTATAAGTGTATAGGGGTTGAGCAGCTCTGATAATATCATATAATTTTTTGAATCGCAATTTACGCAGTTAATTTTGTAAGCTTGATTCTGCAGTACGAACGGAATTTTTATGTGGCAAATTCATGTTGCGTGTGTTTTTAATAGTGTTAACTGTAACAATAACCATAGTTGTGTTTGTAATGCGGGCCAGATCCAAGATAAACCAATGTTATCAGACAATATGTGTGACGTTTTGCTTAGCCTTGGTCTGCATTCTTGCCTCCATCCATGTCTTCTCTTGATCCTAACTATCATCAGCATCATAATTACTTTTGTTGTCATTACTCACATTATTATCATCATCTTATTTTCCTAACTATTGTTTCCTTTTAATTTCTTTTACCTGTCCTTTCCTTTCTTTCACCTATTCTTCCTTCTTATATTGCTCTTCTCCATCCCTTTTTTTTTTTTTTTGTTTTTACCACAATATTCAACTTTGTTAATCTGATTTGGTGTATGTTTACTTACTGATTCTTTCTGTAAGCCTTATTGCGCTCATATAACCTTAAATATATTGGTATGCGTAACGAATTTGCCTATCTTACGGAATGCATCCCTGCTCGAAACAAAGTCAAATTTAGATGTTGTCTCCAAGGGCTCTCCTCCCTCATTTGACTATGTATGTATATGACCCATGGGAAAATGGGCCTTATTCCCAAAGAATCGAAATGGTGTCTTTTAATATTTCTGTATTTCAGAGATGTCTTGATATTTACTTTCCTACTGTACATATTAACATACACATATACAATTTCAACACTTGCATAAAATAATGAATTCTTGCACGATTTCTCAACGTCATGTTTACAGGGCCAAAATGCTTAAATTGTAAGCAAATCTGTTAAATCCATTTTCCACAATAGATAGAGAAATTACATTTGCAGTACAATATTTAAAAACACAAGCACAACAATTGATGAGATTAAATTCTTGATTTGAATTAAGTGCACTCAAATGTAAAGAAAAAGGCTTTCTGTATACGTTCACAGTTTAAATCTTTCATACGAACCGATTTACTGCGCCTGCGCGCAGTCGAAGTCGTAATCGCGTGTTTTACAGACACAACGTTGATTTAGTTAAACGCCCACTAAAGACACGCTAAAATAGTTATGTTCGCGTAGCGAATTTGGGTGAGATAAAGTAACAATTGTTACAAATTATCTTATAATGGTGTTCGCGTACAGTAATGATAACACTAAAATTGCCCGTAAA